>NC_056685.1:128603795-129203795 GCF_018350215.1 Panthera leo
CCCCCTGCTGGGGTACAAGACACTGTGACAGATGGCAGTGTCCAGGCTGGGAATAAGTTGTACATTTCTGCCAATAAAACTATCCAGGAAAGCAGAGAGGTCGTCAGTGGTGGGCAAATTAGGCTGGTGTCCTTGGGTTTGATTTGAGTGTAGAGGCAGGTGGAATGAAGGCAACAGCCTCGTTTCTCCAGAGTGGGATGGGAGGGAGGACCCCATCCTCTTGTGAGTATGAGGCAGATATCTGACGAGTCCCACTAACAATCAGTCTTGCACGGCAGAAACATCGAGGAGATTTAATTAAGATCATGTATGTCCTGATGACTGAGCGTGTGACACAAATGAATGAAGAAAAAGGATCACAGACAGCTTTGTGGAAGGATGAGAGTCTTTAAACTCGCGGGCTCACCTATTAGTCCTAGAGTATCTGTACCCAACCCACAGACCACAGGAAGTCCAGAGTAGTGACTTAGCTCAACTCCAGAAGAGGCTGGAACCACTTGGAAGAACCAGACTCCCTGAACGAGTTCCACTTCCAGCTGCTTCAATCTCTTCCCAGGATTTCAGCTCCTTTGCTTTTGAAGGCCCTACTCACAGATCTCACAGCTTGCAAACCAGTCAAATGCACCCACATTCCACATTAATGCAATTTACACATAACTGTGTAAGAATAAAGTTGCAAGGGACAAACTGACTTACTGTAATGTTCTGTCCAAAGGTAACTAAATGCATATTCATTTTGAATGTACAGTGTTCTTGTACTATATTTGAACTAATCATTTTCCAGGTCTCAAACATTTTTGGAGGCTCTTAAAAAGCTTGTACACACCAGTCCTGCACTCAGAATATCTAAGGCCCAGATTAGCTCTGCAACTTAGTAACTAGGTGATTTCAGGCAAGTGGCACAATTGAGCCTCAGCTTCCTTGTCTACAACACTGGGGGAGTAATGCCTGCTCCCCGCTGCTGCTATGAAGGACTCCACAGTGACAAAGTGCTTCATACAGAGCTGCCACACAAGAAGACTGTCTTTGGTATAACTCTGAAGGTCCTTGGAAAGCCAGGAGGAATTGCAGGAGAAGGAAAGAGTCACCACTATCTCCATGTGTTACATGGGACAGACTCTGCAAGCCCCTTTAAACCCTTGGTAAATGGGGTAAACCCCATTACCAAGCACCCTTGGTAAAGAGGTGCTTACCCTTAAAGAGGTGCTTACCCTCTTTAATCACCCCCTGACAATCCCAACTATGGGGGAAGAGGCCATATTATTCCTGTGTTGCAAATGTAGGCATTGAGGCCAATTGTGGGGACAAGACTGAGCCAGGTTCATCACTGCTGGGAGACAGAAGCACTATAAGTTCGTGGAAGGAACAAGGAAGGAGAGGAAGTTGAGGTTTTCTCTTGAATCTTTGCACCCAAGTTGTAAAGGTTAAACTTCCATCCCTGTGGTTATAAGGAGGCAAGAAGGGGGGATTTCAAAATCCCCAGAGCTGGGGGGTCTTTGGAGGGGCAATGGACAGAAGGACATCCCAAACTCAGCCCACCCTGTCTCTGCATCAGAGGTACAAATGGTACAGCTGACCTGAAGGTCAGTAAAAGACATGTGACTTAGCCAATGGTGGATCACAGGTGGAGAGAATTAAAGGGATTAAAAAGGATTGGGAAGAAAAAGGAAAAACACATGCATATACATATACGTATATATTAATTTATTATGTAACTATATAATCTCACACACACACACATACACACACACACACACACACACACACACACACACACACACAGAGGCAAATTAGATCAGGGAAAATACCTTCAGGTGTTGGGTCATCTTAAGACTACCAAGCCACATGACCACTCTCAAAAATGACCAAATATCAGCCACGTTAATTGAAATGACTGGCACAAATGATCAAGGTCAAAGTCAAAGAAAGAGGAAAAACCACTAACAGTTTTTGCCTTTATGTTAGGTACTCCACGTAACTATTCTTGTTTTACAAGTAAGGATCCCAAGTCTCCAAAACTTCGCAATTCGTTCAAGGTCAAAAAGCTGATAAGGAATAGAACAAGATTTTGAACACAAGTCTGCCTCAAGCCCAAGCCCTTTTCCCAAGAGCCTGTGCCGCAGCATATCCCAAAGGTTTACAGTTTTCTAGAAAATTATTTTAAACTAGTAATGGGGCATGCTGTAAGCATTAATACTTGGCACATTTCATCTAGTAACACCCTGGATCCTCTCCCAAATGCTAGGAATTAAGTATTGGGACTTCTGGTTATGGGTGAGAAAATGGAGTTTTCAGGACATGATGTAACTTGCCCAAGGTGGTACAGCTAGTAAGTGATGGTACTGAGACTAGAACTCAAGACAGTCTGACTCCCTCCCTTTCATTGGTTCTGCTCCAGAAAACTGCCTCCTCATCGCCCTGAAGTGAGCCGGGGCACCTGACACTCACACAATTAAGCATCTATTGAGGTCAGGGTGCTGGGTGGGTAACAAGCAAGAAAAAACTCCAAGAATTTCTGGGGAAACCAATGCGGGGTGGTTCCCCACTGATACATATGCACTTCCGAATTCCCCTTCTGAGAATTCCTAGGAGATTATGCTGTCCTCTGTGCTAATTTAGTAAATGAATTCCCCTCAGCATACACTGAATGGAGGACAGGGAGGTACTGACCTGTGACTTCTGGTCTTAAGGATGAAGCTATAATTGTGTCCCTGGGCCAGACAGCTGCCAGCTTCCTGAGGAAGGAGATGATATCTTTCAAGTGTTAAGGATGCTTTGTTTAAAAATAAACATAGAGGGAGTTCTGGTTTTACTCACTCTCCTCCACCTTGTCCAAGGGGGAGGAAAAGGCAAAGGAATTGTAATTGGTCCAGGCATCTGCTAAATAAAGTAACACAGACATGCAGACTCCACAGCCATGCAAGGTGAGATTCAGAATTTGATATAAGTTGGTGGAAAATGTGACAACAGAAATAGACTACGGCATACCGAATAAAGGTCATAAATAAAGCAACAACCTCACATTAATGGGCATGGCATGGGATGTGAATCTTGATCCAAAATCTGGCGAGCAGACGCAGGCAAGAAGCATCTCTTGACTTGCTTTTGAGTGATGTTTTGGAAATGGTTCATAACAACCATGAATTTCAATTTGGCTTAGTAATTCCATCCAAAGCAGAACCTAATAAGGGAATAATCAGGACATCAGATTGCAGCAAACTTTAGAAGACTAGGAGTGAATTTTATGGAAGGTAATCAATAAGGGGATAATCGTGAATGTTTCGGTCACGCACAGCACTCCATCCACCCCGAGATGAGCAGGGACTGTTAGTAAAGAAAGTGTCTGAATGAGGAACAAGCCCAGTGAAGATAAACAATGGAAGGGGGAATGAAAGAAGAAAGGATGCACTGAAAATTACTTTCTGTGCTATTATTAGTAGGATCGCTATTATTTTACAGTCCCACACTCCTGAGCAGACGTATTCCAAAAGGCATCTTGGTAAACGGCTGAGAAGTACTGAGGCTCCAGGGTCCTCTTTCAGTCTCAGGCTTGGTTCCTGCTGTCTCGAGGGGGTTCCAGAATTTTCCTTCTAGTCTGAACGCTGTTGTCCCCACTCTTTACCCCAAGGGAGCTGCTCTCCCAAGGTCTGGTTGCAGAGTGGGACTCAGGCTCCCCACATTCTTCTTCCAGGCTGTCTCTGAAAGAAATCACAGCGACCCTTTTTGTTTTAGAAATTTTACCACTGACAACCAAAGGGGGAAATTGGAGTAAGAAAAAAAAAAATAACAAACTTGGGGAAAGTGCAAAGGTTTAATCCATCTTATGGGCCTTCTTACCACTATGGTCCTTGGTCAGAGGTGACCAGAGGATGATGCCAGTAGGGGGCAGTGCAGTGCTAGGAATTTCAGCTCTGGGGCCAATTGGCCAGGGGTTTAAATTCCAACTCTGGCACCTGTTAGTGGGGTGGCTTCCAGAAGTCACTTTAGACTTCTGAACCCTGTTTTCTCTCTTTAAAATAGAGAACACAGAATCTACCAAGGATGAGTTGTTGTGGAAATTTAAGATTATAATCTATTATATACACACACATGCATACACGTGTGCATGCGAATGAACACAGTGATAAGAGGCAGAAATGGTATAGATAGAAACCCAATACAGATACAGATGTATACCACATATATAAAATCTGTGTTTGTGTGGTAGCTGTGGCCATTTTTGTCACTGGAAGAGGCACAAGATAACCACTGGGGGTGAAATTAACAAACTTTTCCCTTCTTTCCTACCTCACCTAAAAGTGAACAACACATTCCATCCTGATAGCTCCCCTTCAGATCTTAAAATGTAACCCTACCCACTCCAACCATGAGAAAAACATCAGACAACACCACATTGAGGGACATTCTAAAACACCTGACCAGGACTCCTCAAAATTATCAAGGTCATTGAAAACAAGGAAAATCTGAGAAACTGTCACAGACTAGAAAAGCCTAAGGAAATATGACAATTAACTGTAATGTGGTATTCAAGATTTGATCCTGTAACAGAAAAAGGCACTATGTAAAAACTAGTCAAGTCCAAATAAAATATGGAGTTTAGATGATAGAAATGCACCAGTAAGGTCATTCCATCATGACAATTGTGCAGTGGTGATGTGGATGTGAACAGTGGGAGAAATTGGGTGAGGGCTATTTGGGAACGAGCTACTATCTTTGCAACTTTTTTGTACATCTAAAACTACTGTAAAATAAAAAAAGTCATTTAAATTTTAAAACTTACCTTTTTTCCCCCATCCCTCCACCCTTCCCCTTTGAGAATCATAACTTTGTTAACTGTATTTATAGGTTTGATTCTGCTTTTTATTCTTCTTTTTTCTTTCTAAGATTTTATTTAAATTTAAATTAGTTAACATATAGTGTAGTATTGGTTTCAGGAGTAGAATTTAGTGATTCATCACTTACATATAACACCCAGTGCTCATCCTAACAAGTGCCCTCCTTAATCCCCATCAGTCATTCAGCCAATACCCCTACCCACTTCCCCTCCAGAAATCCTCAGTTTGTTCTCTGGATTTAAAAGTCTCTTATGGTTTGCCTCCCTCTGTGTTTTTATCTTATTTTATTTTTCCTTCCCTTCCTCTATGCTCATCTATTTTATTTCTTAAATTCCACATAAGAGTGAAATCATATGGTATTTATCTTCCCCCGACTTATCTCACCTAGCATAATACCCTCCAGTTCCACCCATGTTGTTGCAAATAACAAGATTTCATTCTTTTTGATCGCCAAGTAAAATTCTATTGTATATATAAATCATATCTTCTTTATCCATTCATCAGTCAATGGACATTTGGGCTCTTTCCATAATTTGGCTATTGCTGATAACGCTGCTATAAACATTGGGTTGCATGTACTTCTTTGAATCAGTATTTTTGTATCCTTTGATAAATTCCTAATAGTGCAATTGCTGGGTCATAGGGTAGTTCTATTTTTAACTTTCTGAGGAATCTCCACACTGTTTTCCAGAATGCCTGCACCAGTTTGCATTCCCACCAATAGTGTAAGAGGGTTCCCCTTTCTCCACATCCTTGCCAATATCTGTTTCCTGAATTGTTAATTTTAGCCATTCTGACTGGTGTGAGGTGATATTAATTGTGGGTTTGATTTGAATTTCCCTGATGATGAGTCATGTTGAACATTTTTTCACATGTCTGTTAGCCATTTGTATGTCTTCTTTGGAGAAATGTCTGTTCATATCTTCTGCCCATTTCTTAACTGGATTATTTATTTTTTGGGTGCTGAGTTATAAGTTCTTTATAGATTTGGGATACTAGCAGCCCTTTATCCAATATGTCATTTGCAAATACCTTCTCCCATTCTGTAGGTTGCTTTTTAGTTTTATTGTGGTTTTCCTTCACTGTGCAGATGTATTTTATCTTGATGAAGTCCCAATAGTTCATTTTTGCTTTTGTTTCCCTTGCCTCTGGAGACGTGTCTAGTAAGAAGATGCTATGGCTGAGGTCAAAAAGATGCTGCCTGCTTTCTCCTGTAGGATTTTGATGGTTTCCTGTCTTACAATTAATTCTTTTGTCCATTTTGAATTGATTTTTGTGTATGGTGTGAGAAAGTGGTCCAGTTTCATTCTTCTGCATGTCGCTGTCCAGTTTTACCAACACCATTTGTTGAAGAAACTGTCTTTTCCCCACTGAATATTTTTTCCTGCTTTGTCAAAGATGAGTTGGCCATATAGTTGTGGGGTCCATTTCTGAGTCCTCTCCTATGTTCCATTAATTGATGTGTCTGTTTTTGTGCCAGTTGTTCAAAATAGTACTGGAAGTCCTAGCCTCAGCAACCAGACAAGAAAAAGAAATAAAAGGCATCCAGATCAGCAAGGAGGAAGTCAAACTTTCACTCTTTGCAGACTACTCTATGTGGAAAACCCGAAAGACTCTAGAACTGATACATGAATTCGGCAAAGTCACAGGATATAAAATCAACGGACAGAAACCTGTAGCATTTCTCTGGGCACCTGGGTGGCTCAGTCAGTTAAGTGTCCAACTCTTGATTTCTGGTCAGGTCATGATCTCACAGTTCATGAGCTTGAGTCCTCCTTCAGGCTCTGTCCTGGCAGTACAGAGCCTGCTTGGGATACTCTCTCTCTCTCTCCCTCTCTCTCTATCCTTCCCCCACCTCAAAATAAATAAACAAACATTTAAAAAAAGAAATTTGTTGCATCTCTATACACCAATAATGAAGCAGCAGAAAGAGAAATCAAGGAATCAATCCCATTTACAATTGCACCAAAAACCATAAGATCCTTAGGAATAAACCTAACCAAAGAGGTAAATATCTGTACTCTGACAACTATTAAAAAACCTATGAAAGAAACCAAAGACACAAAGAAATGGAGAAACATTTTATGCTCAAGCTTGGAAGAACAAATATCATGAAAATGTCGATACTACCCAAAGCAATATACACATTTAATGCAATCCCTGTCAAAGTAACTCCAGCATTCTTCACAGAGCTAAAACAAACAATTCTAAAATTTGTATGCAACCAGAAAAGACCCCAAATAGCCAAAGTATGTTGAAAAAATAAAAGCAAAGTGGGAAGCATCACAATTCCAGACTTTACGCTATATTACAAAGCTGTAACCATCAAGACAGTATGGTCCTGATTCTGCTTTTCATCTGTTTATTCATTTGTTGTTGTTGTTGTTGTTGTTGTTTAGATTCCACTTACGAGTTAAATCATATGATATTTGTCTTTTCAGTCTGATGTATTTCACTTAGCATTATACCCATCTGTGTTGTCTCAAATGGCACAATCTCATCCTTTTTTGTGGCAGTGTATTACTCCATTGTATATACATACCACATCTTCCTTATCCATTTGTCCATTGATGGACACTTAGGTTGCTTCCATATCTCAGCTATTATCAATAATGCTACAGTAAATGTAAGGGTGCATGTATCTTTTCGAATTAGTGGTATTTTCCCTTGGGGTAAATACCCAATAGTGGAATCATTGGATCATATAGTATTTCTATTTTTAACTTTTTGAGGATTCTCAATACAGTTTTCCATGAGTAAGTCACAATAAAAGGCACAGCATGAGGAATATAATCAATGATATTGTAATAATGACATAATTGGGACAGATAGTAGCTACATTTGTGGTGAACACAGCTTAATATATCAACTTGTTGAATCACTATGTTGTACACCTGAAACTACTGTAACATTGTGTGTCAACAATAAATAAATAAATAAATAAATAAATAAATAAATGAAAAGTTTCCCTAGCAGAGCAAGTGTCTCTAGATATTATGGATAATCTGAATAATTGTGGCAATAATTAACAATTTCTGAGCATTACCATAGTCCCAAAACTGGAATAAACTTATTACCTGGCCTTATTTTATTTAATCATCCCAAATGCCCCATGAGGTAGGTACTAATACCTCAATAATGAAGCTGTCTGGTAGGGATTCACTTTATATTCGTATTATATTTTCTTGTAATATGACAGCAGTTTGGAAGTCAAAAAATATTCCTTCCTGGAAAAAAAAAAAAAAGAAAACATAAGTGGGTAAGCTTTTTAGAACTGTGATAGACTGGGCTGGTTTACCTCTCCCTCTAATCCCCCTGTACAGAAATGCTACATGGAATATAGCATAATATATACTCAGCTTGATGGTGGAGAGGAGAATAAGAAATTCCTAGAGTCTAGAAGCAAAGAAATAGCTCAAAATCGAAGAAATACAAGTTTGGGTTTATGTCAGAGTAGTCCAGAAGCATCCAGTTCAGAAAGAGGACTAAGGACTGGGGCTTGAGAATAAACACTTCAGGCTTAGAAAAATAGGGCTTAGCAAATGAAAAATATAAGCCCAAGAAAGCAGAGAGAGATTGTCTTCTGTCTAAGAATTTGAGTAGAGAAATAAAGAATCTCCTGTGAAAAGTCAAAAGTCCAAGTTTACTCCACAGTCGGCTATGGGTCAGAATTTGCACGACTCTTACAGTATGAGAATCCCAGAGCAAGAAATTAATGTGAAATCTCGTCTTGAAACAGAAAACCTCTGAGATGTAGAAGAAACATGAGTCAATTCTATGAGATTTCCCGTCAAAGTATTAAACAAAACAACACAACCAAATCTAGCAATCTATTTTACCACAAATTATTAACAAATTCAAGGAGAAAACAATTTGTTTATAATAATGTATGGCTTTCAAAAATTGCTACATTCAGCACTAATTTATGAAAAGAAGTCTTGGCAAACTAGGATTTGAGAAAAGGTTTCTTTAACTCATTAACGTCATATACGACCTCCTAAGCAAGCCTCAAATTGGGTGGTGAACATTAGAAGGTTATCTGTAAAGTCTACAATAAAGCATTATCCTCGAGGTCTTAACCAATACAATATGAACAGAAAAATAAGTAATAGATACCAGAAATGGAAAGGAATAAGCAAAGGATACTAATTCAAAGAAATTATTTTCTACATAGAAAAGCCATGATTACCTATAGACACAGCATCAGAATAAACTAGAGTTCAGCATTGCTAGTTATAATGTTAACAGGTTAAAAAATGGAACTTCCAGGTCTAGTTTGATAAGAAACTTCCAAGGTGTTTTCCAGAGTGACTGTACCATTTGACATCAGCAATGAATGTGGAATCCAGTTTCTGCACAACCTCACCAGCGTTTGATGTTGTCACTCTTTTTTATTTTAGCCATTCCAATAGGTGTAGAGTGACATCTCATTGTGCTTTTAATTTGCATTTCCCTAATGGCTCACAATGCTGAACATCTTTTCATGGGCTTATTTGTCATCTGTATACTCTCTTTGGTGAAATGTCTGTGCATATCTTTTGCCCATCTTTTTATTAAAATGTTTGTTTGATGCTGAGTTTTGAGAGTTCTTCATGTATTCCAGACACTAGCCCTTTGTCAGATATTTGATCTGCAATTTTCTCCTGCCCTACAACTCATCTTTTCATTCACTTAACAGGTCCCTCATGGAGCAGAAGTTTTTCCTTTCGATCATGTCCAATACTTCCATTTTTTTTTCCTTTTGTGGATCATGTTTTGGGTACCAAGTGTAAAAATTATTTCCCAAGTCTACGCTCTGAAGATTTTCTCCTAAGTTTTCTTTTCAAAGTGTTATAGCTTTGCATTTTTAAGCTTAACTCTATGATCAACCTTGAGTTCACTGTTGTATAAGGTGTAAGGGTTAAGGTCTGGGTTGGTTTCTCCCTCCTCTGGCTATCCAGTTGTTCCAGCACCATTTATTGAAAAGACTATCACCCTTCCACTGACTTGGAAAGACAACTGAGCCAAAACTAAGACAGTTTTGAAAAGGAAGAATAAAGTGGGAGGATTCACTTTACCCAATTTTGAGATGTGTTACATAGCTACAGGAATCCAGGTTGTGTGGTCCTGGCAGAGGGAGAGATGCATACATCAATGGAATAGATTAGAGAACCTAGAAATAGCCCCACACAAGTATGGCCAGATGATTTGTGACCAAGTTGCCAAAGCAATTCAGTGGCAACAAAATAAAGGAAGCTTCATCCTAAACCTCACACCTTAGACAAAGATGAACTCAAAATGGATCATAGATGTAAACCTAAAACCTAAAACCGTTAAACTTTGAGAAGAAAACATGGGAGAAAATCTTGAGAATCCAGGGCTTGGTTAAGAGTTCCTAAATATGACATCAAAAGCCCAGTCTGTAGAAGGAAAACCTGATCAATTCATCCTCATCCAAATTAAAAAATTTCCCTCTGAGACAGATCTGTTAGGAGGATGAAAGGATAAACTACAGAGTGGGAGAAAATCTTCACAAGCCCCATCTCTGAAAAAGGACTGGCGTCTAGGATATTTTTAAAACTTTGAATACTTTAGTGAAAAAAACAATGCAATTAGAAAGTAAGCAAAAGACATGAATGAATGTTTCACCAAAGAAGATAAATGAATGGCAAATAAGCACATGAAAAGATGCTCAACATCACTAGCTACAGGGGGAAATTAAAATTAAAACCATGATGAGATATCGCTAACACCTGTTGGAACAGCTAACATGAAAAATAGTGATAGTGACAAATGCTATTGATTTATGGACAAACTGGATCTCTCCTACATTGCTAGTGGGAATGTAAAATAGTCTGGCCACTTTGCATAAGTTTGACAGTTTCTTTAAAAAACTAAATGTACACTTACTAAATGATCCAGCAATTATAATCACAGGAAGCTTATCGCAGAATAAATGAAAGTGCATATCCACACAAAAACCCAAACACAAATATTCGTAGCAATTTTATTTATAATAGGCAAAATTGGAAATAATCAAAATGTCCCTCAATAGGAAAATAGTCAAAAGGCAGTACACCCATATCATGAACACTGTTGAGAAATAAACTATTGATGCACAAAACTTGGGTGGATCTCAAGGGCATTAAGCTTCATGGAAAAAAGCCAACCTAAAAAGGTCACACATTGTGTGATTTTGTTTATATTATATTCTCAAAATGACAAAATTACTTATAAAGGAAAACTGATGAGTGGTTTCCCAGAGCTAGGAATCATAGGAGGAATAGGGTAAGGGTGGCTATAAAGGAATGGCATGAAAAAGATCTTTGTAGTAATGGAATAATGCCATGTCTTGATTGCAGTGGTGATCACACAAATATACACATGTAATAAAATGGCATGGAATTATATACAGTTATTATACCAATGTCAATTGCCTGACTTTGATATTAATAGATAGATAGATACAGTTATGAAACAGGGTGAAGTGTACAGGGACCTTACTATCTTTACAGCTTCCTGTTAATTTATAATGATTTCAAAATAAAAAGTTAAAAGTCTATCAAACAACCAATATCTTTTTCTCTAGTATGTGAAATCCCTCAGTAAATGTGGTATTATTATAACAGCAACATTATTATAATCAAATATCTAGTCAGCAATGTAAATGGCAAAGTTACTTTTCTGCTGGGTTAGGAAATACTGGGGTTAGCTAGAAGTGGAATGGTCAATCAGAGTTCTCAGCCACACGAGTCACAGATATTAAAAGCAGCATGGTTTATTTAATTGGTTTCTAAGGTGATGTTAAAGTCTCACAGTCCAGGGTGTGCATCCAGGCTCCACCCCTTTACTGGGTATCTCTTTGGGCAACTCCTATAAACGTCACTAATAATAGTAGCAGGGATGTTTTGCTCATTTCAAACCTCAGCGCCCAGCGTAGCATCTGGCGCCAAATGGAGTCGCAATAAATAATTGTGGACTTGAGTGTCTTGATCTCTCTGAACCTCCATTCCCTCTACTGCAAAATTATTGTTTTTTTCCCCTCTGTTTTCTGTTTACCACCTGTTGCCTCCAAGAAACTGGCATTTTCAAAAGCCACATTTACATATGAGATTGACAAGATTAACACATTTATTGGTCTATTGTGCAAAGGGAGATAATCACAATGCTAAAAAAAAATTGGCAAAGGCAGATTTTTAATCACAGCTGCCTTAGAGTCTGCAAATGGGGTTTCTGACCCACAGTCAGAAGGTCAAGTACTTTGACTTGTTGTAGAGGTGACTAACCTCTAGTTACCTCTATTCCCTCTTGGGAAAGCTTTCTTGGAATGACTGCTGATTTGGGCAGCTAGTCAACCTCTGGCAATTCAACCATCAGGCCTTGGATTTTTTTTTCCTTATAGTTCTTTCTTTTCCTCTCCTTATATATTTTTTTCTTTTCTTCATTCTTCTATTTCTTTATTTCCCACCTGAGAAGTATAATCAATTATTTGTATAAGTCAGAACCACAGAAGTAGAACAATCTTTGGATCTTCAGTCTCATTAAACTTACAAGAACTGAGAACCTGACAGCAAGACAGTTTTCTGAACTCACATCTCAGGTCAATAGCAGAGTTGGAAATGCAGGTTGTGGTCTCTAGCAAACAATCCATACATAGTTCATTTACTCCAAACTATCTCCAAGAATCTCAGATCCAAAATGCTCATTTGGAAACTGGTCAGGTTCATTCCTTATAAAGTTAAAAAGATGTCAAGCTAGGCTCATTGCAGCCTTTCTTTTGAGATGAGAGAAGGTAAAAGCTATCTGTGCAATGTGGTACACACATCCATACCTGCAGTGCCCAGTGTTCAGGATACATGTTATAATTCACTGGGATAAAACTAAAGGAGTTGGAGGAAGATGACCTTGTCTATCCTACAAAATAAATCACTTTAAAATAAATCTGTATAGTGAGCAAAATTATTTCAAAAATGGACAACATTCACTGTGGGTAGAATGTGGGGAAAAGGATACTCTCGACTACTAGTAGATGGGTAAATTAATACAGTCTTTTGGGAGCACTACCTAGTAAAATTAAAAACACATATAATTATAAATATAACAAAGTACATACAGGATCTGTATGCTGAAATCTGAAAACTAAAAAACAAACAAACAAACAAAAACCAGCTCATGGAAGAAATCAAAGGAAGCCCAAATAACTGGAAAGATGTATCGTGTTAATGGATCATAAGACTCAACATAGTAAAGATGTCAGTTCTCTTCAAATTGATCTATAAATTTAGCACAACTCCGATAAAAATCCCAGCAGGATTTTTCATAGACAGATAGGCTTATTCAAAAATTCATAGGGTAGGGGCGCCTTGGTGGCTCAGTCGGTTAAGCGTCCGACTTCGGCTCAGGTCATGATCTCACGGTCTGTGAGTTCGAGCCCTGCGTCAGGCTCTGTGCTGACAGCTCAGAGCCTGGAGCCTGTTTCAGATTCTATGTCTCCCTCTCTCTCTGCCCCTCCCCTGTTCACGCTCTGTCTCTCTCTGTCTCAAAAATAAATAAACGTTAAAAAAAAATTTTTAAAAAAAATTCATAGGGTAGGGCACCTGGGTGGCTCAGTTGGTTAAGTGCCCAACTTCAGCTCAGACCATAATCTCATAGTTCATGGATTCAAGCCCCACATCAGGCTCTGTGCTGATAGCTCAGAGCCTGGAGCCTACTTTGGATTCTGTGTCTCCCTCTCTCTCTGGCCCTCCCCTACTCATGCTTTGTCTCTATTTCTCTCTCAAAAATAAATAAACTTAAAAAATTTTTTTAATTCATAGGGAGAAGCAGTGGAACTAGAACAGTTAAAACAATGTTTAAAAGAAGAAAGTTAAGGAATTGCACTACCCAATTTTAAGACTTCTTAGAAAGCTTTAGTAATTAAGACAGTGTGGTATTGGTGGAAGAGTAGACCCACACATCAATGAAATAGAATAAGCTTGAGAAATATATCACAAATATAGAAATTTTATTTTTAACAAAGGTACAAAAGGAATTCAATGATACTCTAATTGAATATCCATTAAAGGGAACTTCAAACCGTACCTCACACCATAAAAAAGTTAAAAAATAATAATTAAGAATCAATCACAGACCTAAACATAAAAGATAAAACTGTAAAACTTAGAGAAAATCATAGAAGAAAAATCTTTGTCAGCTGGGTTCAGCAAAGAGTTCTTAGATATTACACCAAAATTATGATCCATGAAAGAAAAAAAAAGGATAAATTGAACTACATCAAAAATTTAAATTTTACTTTGCAGAAGGCATTGCTAAAAGATTAAAAAAAACAAGATACAGACTAGGATAAAAATATTTTCAAATCATATCCAACAAATAATTTTCATGCAGAATACATAAAGAGTCTCAAAACTCAACAGTAAGAAAACAAACAACCCAATTTAAATATGAACAAAAGACTAAAACAGACACTTCACCAAGATGTTCAACATCATTAGCCACAAGTAAAATGCGAAACCACAATGATATATCATCACAAATCTATTATAACTGCTAAAAATTTTTTAAAAAATGCTGACAATACCAAGTACTGGTGACAATGCAGAGAAACTAAACATCTTATCCATTGCTGATGAGAATGCAAAATGGTACAGCTGTTCTGGAAAATTGTTTGTAAATTTCTTACAAGCTTAAAGATACATTAACACAGGGCCCAATAATCCCATTCCTGGGTATATACCCTGGAAAAATGAAAATTTATGGTCATACAAAAACCGTAAACAAATATTTATGGTTTCTTTTTTCATAATTGCCCCAAGATAGAAACAATCAATGTCATTCAGTGGGCGAGTGAATAAACACACTATGGTTCATTCATACAATAGAACACTGCTCATGAATAAAAAGGAATGAACTACTAATATGTAAAGTAATTACGTGATGATTTAGATGAATCTCAAAAGCATTATGCTGAATACAAAAAGTCAGTCTCAAAAAATTACATACTGTATGATTTCATTTCATATATGTCATTCTTGAAAAGCCAAACTATACCTGTGGAGAACAGGTGTGTGCTTGACAAATCTTACAGAGGTAGGGCAGGGTATGACTATAAAGGGATAGCAGAAGGGGGATTTAGGGTTGGTAGAACTTTTCTGTATTCTGATTGTGTTGGTGGCTACACAAGCTTTAGAAATGCCCCCCCCAAAAGGTCAATTTCCCTTTTTAAATATTAAAAATAAGTTTTAAAACTGCATACCACTCATGGACCTAGCCAATGATCATCAAAGGATGACTGGAAAGTTTACAAAGAATGCTTAGGCTATTAATTCCTGAACCCAGCCAGTGGTGAGGGAAACGGCAAGTCAAAGGAATAAAAAAATAGGCTCACTTTGGAAGTTTTCACAGAACATTCACTATGTGAAGAAATACAGCAATATTTACAAAATCTTGAGGAAAAAAATATGGCCCAAGAATGTTGATATCACCAAATCACCATTCAAGTATAAAAGCAAAATATGAATATTCTTTAGCAGTATCTCTTTATAATTCTGCAAATATGTCAGCATAATCTGATTTTTTAAATTTAATATTCAGTATTTATGCTTGTTTAAACTGCTAATTCATGTCTCATAAATTTGAGTGAAGTCTCAATCATTGATTCATCAAACATTGCTTCTTTTATTCTCTATTCTTTCCTACTAGATGTACATTGAAACTTCTCACCCTAT
This sequence comes from Panthera leo, assembly GCF_018350215.1. Taxonomy (NCBI): domain Eukaryota; kingdom Metazoa; phylum Chordata; class Mammalia; order Carnivora; family Felidae; genus Panthera; species Panthera leo. Next base: position 128,619,337 of record NC_056685.1, read on the forward strand.
CTTTATTTTTCTTAATTTCTATTTAATATACTTTATTTTCTTTGTATGCAGCATTCTGGATAATTTCCTCAGAATTGGCTCCAGTTCACCAATCCTCTGTTTAATTAGGTCTAATCTGCTGATTAATTCAACCATTGCTTTTTGTCTTTTGTGTCTTTTTAAAAAATATTTATTCATTTTTGAAGAGGGAGTGCAAGCAGGGAAGGAGCAGAGAGAGAGAGGTGAGTAGAAGATCCAAAGCAGGCTCTGTGCTGACAGCAGCAAACCTGACGTGGGGCTCAAACTCACGAACTATGAGACCATGACCTGAGCCAAAGCCAGACGCTCAACTGACTGAGCCACCCAGGTGCCCCTGTCTTTTCGTTTTTTAATCTATCATACTTTTTTCATTTTTAGGAGTTCTGCTATTTTCTTTTTCAAATCTACTAGGACTTATGAAATATTTATATTTTCATTTTCTAACTCTTTTACAGCTTTAATCATTTTAAATATATTTATTTTATAATTACCATCAAAAAGACCAATTGTATAAAATGTGGGATGACCTAATTGTATTGCTTATTGTGTCTGCTGACTTGCTCTTCCTTGATGTGTTGTTTCTTCGTGTGTGTTGTAACTTTTTGTTGTGGACCCATCTTTATCAGAACTTTATCTGTGGGAATCCTTTGCTGTCTTGAGTGGGTGACATTTCCTGCACCTGGGTGGCCCAGCCAGGTAAGCATCTGACCTTGGCATGGGTCATGAAGTCATAGTTCATGAATCTGAGCCCCAAGAGGGGCTCTGTACTGACAGGCCAGAGCCTGCTTCAGATTCTCTGTCTCCCTCTCTCTCTGCCCTTCCCCTGTACAGGTACACAAGTGTGCTCATTCCCTCTCTCTCTCTCTCTCTCTCTCTCTCTCTCTCTCTCTCTCAATCTCTCTTGCCTGCTCTCAAAAATAAATAAGCATTTTTTTTAAATTGTCGCCACCCAAAACCACTTACATAATATCTCAGTTTGGCAGGTCCTAGAGGGCATGGGTAATACAAATGTTAATCCTATACCTACATGAGAGTAGATCTCTGATTATAACTTCTTAAGGGGGATTTTCCACACTGAGAGCAGAAGCCACACAGTTTTCCTTATTATCTCCTTAGGCTGGTGGACAGATTTTTCTAATACATGTTTTCACTGAGGATCTAGCTATTTGAGGGTCCTGGTTTCAGTGGCTGTCTCATTTGCAATTAACCCTCTCAGGGTGCCAAAGGCATGCATTTTATCTTCATGTGGCTGTTGAAACCCAATCCTCTTAGCAGTAGAAACTAAAAAGGAAAAGGAAGACTACATCACACTGTGGTTTTCAGTTCCCTCTTCTTTTTAACCCCAGAGATATCCTTTTAAACTCAGCAATGTCTTTAAAAGGATGCCTGATACACTCAATCAATACATCAAATGACTTGTAATTCAAAGATTTTCAGATTTTCTAATTTATTAAATTGCTAGAAATGTAAGTTCTCAGGAAAACTAGATCAAATATAAAACTATGTAGTAAATACAGTACTTTGTACCTCTTCTTTTAAAAACACACACACAAACCCCCATATAATCTTATCTGTGTGTGTAGGTATGTTCGTATGTCTAAAAATTGATATGCCAGACTCTAAGTGATTATTTTGCGAGAAAATAATGGGAAGTCAGGGACCATATATAGGGGGACAAACTTTTATTCTTCAAATTTATGTGTTGCTTAAATGTTTTAAGAATGTTTTTATGTAATGTAAATACATTTTTAAAATTTCATCATGAATTTAATCAAAGACAGGCAACATATATACCACCAGTGGGACATCTTTGGAAGGGGAAAAGGAACATTTCCCCAACACTTTAGCTAGGTGATAAAGGCTTTTTGCATTTCTATGAGCCAGATATGTTTTAGCTGTAATAAAGGGAAAAAGCATTTATTTACCAGCATTCTGTTTAGGGCATATACTTTCCTTTGTTTAGAAGAATATCTTAATATGTATTTGGGTTAGAAGATGAATCTCACCCCACCAACCATCACACACGCCCTTGAACAGGAGGTGACACTGCTCTGCATGATAGCACAAGGGCAATTTGGGTCTCCTGAGAGAACCCAGAGGAAGTCCTCACGTGTCAAACAGGTATCCAGAATGCCTCCTAAAGTGGCTTGAGGATCTAGAATTATGCAATAGTTCTTAAACCTTAGTGTAAATCAGAATCACCTGGAGTGCTCCCGGAACACTCGAAATGTGAGGTAAAACCAGAGGTACAGATGAATGGTGGCAAAGCCTGGGGACAAGGGGCAGGGTGACTACCAAGCAGGGTTCTAGGGAGAGATGGAACTCTTCTCTGTCTTGATCTTGGCGATGCTTACATCATGGCATGAGTGTATTAAAACTCTAAAAGATGCATGCTAGGGGCGCCTGGGTGGCTCAGTCAGTTAAGTGTCCAACTCCTTATTTCTGCTCGGTCATGATCTCACAGTTCGGGAGTTTGAGCCTCAGGTTGGGCTCTGCGTGCACAGTGTAGAGCCTGCTTGAGATTCCCTTTCTCCCTCTCTCTGCCCCTCTCTGCCTCTCTCTCTCTCAAATAAATAAACTTAAAAAAAAAAAAGGAATGCATGCTGAAAGAGTTGGATTTTACAGTATGTAACTTGTGTTGTCATAAAAATCGGCATAAAATACACACACACACACACACACACACACACACACACACACACACATTATGGGCTGTACCCACAGAGAAGTTCTGTGGAGGGGCTTGAGAATATGCATTTCTAAGAAGCTCCCAGGTGGCATTGTTGCCATTGCGCTGGCCCTATTTTGAGAACCATGGGTCTGGTCCAGGGTAGCTAAGCATTATTATTATTGTTGTTGTTGTTTTATTTTTTTGCATGTGCTGTTCCCTCTGCCTGGAATGCTGTTCCCCCAGATATCCACAAGATTAATTCCCTCACTTGTTTCAGGTCCATACTCAAAATTCATCTTCTCAGAGAGGTCTTTCTCTTTTTTTATGTTTTATTTATTTTGGGGAGAGAAAGCACAAGTCAGGGAGGGGTAGAGAGAGGTGGGGGAACAGAGGATCAGAAGTGGGCTCTGCGTTGACAGCAGAGAGCCTGATGTGGGACTCAAACTCATGAAGCGTGAGATCATGACCTGAGCTGAAGTTGGATGTTCAACTGACTGAGCCACCAGGTGTCCCTCAGTGAGGCCTTTCTGACCATTGTATCTAAACCTGTACCCTCACTTCTAACACATCTCCCCTTCCTGTTTTATTTTCCTCCATAGCTTATTAGCCCCCAGTATACCATATATTATACTTATTTTTCTTACTTATTAATTATCTGCCCCAACTAGAATAAAACCTCCATGAGGACAGGGATTTTTGCCTGTTCTTTCCCTGCCTCCAGTGTCTACAATGGTACTCACCCTATAGCCACACTCAGTAAACATCCTGAATTAACGGTGAAATAATTATTAACACCACAACTACGACAACACTAATAAAAATTCACCTGCCTCCATTTGGGATCCTCAGAATACAGCATTTGATCTTCATGCCTCCCCACATTGAAAGAAAACCCCCTTAAAATATAATGTAACACTGAGAAAAATTGGCTTTGGGGTCAAAGAGTAAGAGAGTTGTACTTTAGCTCTGTACTGAGCATTGTTGAACAATGCATCTAGGGTTTGTGAACTTGGTTTTGTTGGCTATAAAACGCGGTTGGTACTATCTCTCTTTAAATGGGCTCATGTGTGTAGTATTATACAGGGAATGGCACATAGCTAGTACTCAGCCATTGGTAATGATTGTTCTTTATTATTATTATTATTATTATTATTATTATTGAGAGAGAGAGAGAGAGAGTGAGCACATGAATGGGGGGCAGGGCCAGGGGGAGAGAGAGAGAGATTCGTAAGCAGGCGCCACAATGAGCTTGATCATCTGGGCTCAGTCCCCCATCCCTGGAATCATGACCTGAGCCAAAATCAAGAGTCGGACGCTTAACCAACTGAGCCACCCAGGTGCCCAAGTAGTGACTATTCTTAACCTCCCTCCGGCACCTGGGGCTAGAACTGGTTCAAAGTGCCTGGGCTAACTGGACCTCCCAGCACATATTCTCAGCTGTTCTCAGCTTCAGGGCAGGGGTTCATCAAAGATGGGTTCAAAACAGAGAACATATTACTCCTCCTCCATAAACATCTATAGAGGAGTCTCCTTACTCTTCAATACTATTGAGCAAGACACTTGCCTTCTCTGAGCCTCGATTTCCTCACCTGTACGCTGGGGTTAATTGCTGCTGCCAAGATTGAGTCTTGCAGACTCAGCAAAAGAGTGAAAGCAGCCAGCACCCAGTAAATCTCCAGTCAACACTGGTGGGCCCAATGCTTGCTCACTCCAGCCACCTCCTTGGAGGTCCTGAGATCATCAGGAGCGCTGTGAAAGCTGCATGGCAAGGGGGAGGGCAGAGCCCCCCTGGCCAGCTCGGAGGCCTTGATGGTTGCCTCCTCTGCCAAGCACTAGCTCCTGAAGGATGCTCCTGGCCCCAGAGAGATATGTGCTGCCCCCCACTCCCCACCCAACCAGGACAGTTGTGGAGCACGTCAGAATCACAGCTCTCCTCTTTTGAACTGTATCACTGGACTTCTGGAGCCTTCTGGAGGTGCAACACCGGTGCCTTGGGTAATTTAGACACCGCTGTACTGCTTGACCTTCTCTTCTCTGCCAAGTGCCCACAGATTCCCGATGAGCTCAAGGGGTGTTCCGTGAGCCCCCACCCCAACTTGTGTGGGGTCAGTATGTAGTGTGGGAGAGACTCCTCTGTAAATTGAGGAACAGTTGGCTGGCATCTTTTTCTGCGATTCCTGAGAGATCGGAAGCCAGTCCCCTCAAATCCCACACCTTCATTTCTGTTACAGGGTTTGTCAATCCCGGAACTCACAGACCAAAGGAAGAGTCCAAAAACAAACAAACGCCCAGCGCAAGAGGAAGAGAAATTGCTGGTTTTTCCTCACTTACAAGACTTTGCACTCAGTCCAGGGCCTTTGAGGGATGGATGGATGGATGGATAGATAGATAGATAGATAGATAGATAGATAAAATATTTTCTCTTCCTGACCCAAGTTGTGTAGAGTCTCTGGTGAACAGGAGGCAGTCCGCAAGGTATCAAATACCACGCAGGTGACTAAGAAATGATGTGTGGGGGGTGGGGCACATGCTCATGCGCTCTCCTGCCAGGCTCAGCCCACAGCAGCTGTGGTCCTTTCCAATAGAGAACTCTGCGGCAGCTGCTGAAAGCAGGATGCTGGGTTACTTTTCACGGTCCATTGGACTTAGACATGTAGATATATAGAGTCACTGTTTTCCTTCACAGCTGAGACATGGCTGATGATGATGTTATTTCCCACACAGGCAGATTAAAATATTGGGGATAATGATGTAGTCTAGCAGCAGACCCAAGAGGCCCCTCAGGCTCTGGGACCCAGAACAAAGCAGGCTGGCAGAGGGGCCCTGGTGTGTTCCTCCAGCTCTTGGAGAGCGGTTTCCTTCCTAAAGCCTCTCCTGCTTCCTTGGGCCACAAGAGGGTCTAGTGGTGGCTTTTCCACCCACAAAAGGAGAAGTAAAACCAAACGTGAAGTTACAGGTATATCCGGACCCTATGTCTTGGGACTTGTCTCTTCTTCCAAATGCTCATACACAGAATGCCTGCTGTTCGCGCAGAGTGGTGAGAGGGAGTGGGTTCGGACTTGAATAATTTTCCACCCACTTCCTCCTGCCCTCTCCTTTCTCCTTATGCAATGCTTCCTCCCTCCCACCAAATTCTCCCTCCTCTACCCAGACATGCTGACCCACCCAGACCTGCACTCCCATCCGTGTCCTGGGTCCTGGTTCTCCTGTCTCCTCTGTATGCCCACCCCTACTCACAGTCCACACCACTGCTGGAAGGACTTCCTGAGGAATGCAGACCTGGACATGAGCTCGGATGGGTGGCCAGGTGGTCTGAGAACTGGCTCACCTCTCTTACACACTCAAGTCTCTCAAGGCTCCAGCAATACTGCCCCCCCCCACACACACACCTGCCCTGCTGTGTGCTGACCCCTTTGCCCGGTGTCCTCCCTTCCCACTACTATTTTGCCTGGTTCTCTGTTGCTTGCCTTTCAAACCAAAGCTCAGGAGAGGCTTCTCCAACTCCCTCCTTTCCCCTTAGTCCAGCTTGGGTCTCTCTTTTCTTTGTACTAAACTGTGGTCTGCAGGCCAAATGGGGCCTGCCATCTGTTTCTATAAATAAAGCTTTACTGGAACTGAGCCACACCCATTCATTTCTATATTGTCTAGCTGCTTTCGTGCTGTAACAGCAGAATCACGTGGTTGCCACAGAGACTATATGTCTGGCAAAGCCTTAAAGTCTGGCCCTCCGCAAGAAAAGTTTACCCACCCCTGTTCTAAAACCTTGCATCATAACACATGCTGCATTGTACCAAATTTCTCCCTTTTTACAGTCATCTCTGCACCGTGTTGGAAACTTCTGAAGTGGATAATCTCAGTCTATCCACTTTTCACCAGAGCAGGGTGGCTAACCGTTCAATGCTGACGTCACCCTGGTTGAGTTGGTATGCTGACTTCCTTACCTACCAGCTCTGTGAACCGAGCAAGTTGCTTAACCTCTTTGGTCCTGTTTCCCCACAGATAAGATAGAGATAACAGCAATACCCACCTCAAAAGCTTGTTAAGAGTATTAAATGAGTTAAATGTAAACTTCTTATTATAGTGCCTAACACATGGACAATAGTATAGTACTATATAGTATAGTACAATAGTACTATATAAGTGCTGTTATTACTATTAGGATCATTGTTTTCAACCCCAGATGCTAGCAGATAGTAAGTCCTCAATGGATACATTTGAAGTTGAACTACTATCTTGGTTTACATCTGCAGAAAGCCAGCAAATCAGAAAGCCACCTAACGTCGACATCTCTAGCTTTTAATCCAAAACCATATTATCATTGCTTACTGTTCAATCCATAAGTACTGTCCTTCTCCTCTCTTTCCTTTGTTCTCACTGCTGACCAACACCAAATCCTGTCCATACTAACTCTAGGACATGTGCCAAATCATGTCTACACCTCCCCATGGATGGTAGTCCCTGGATGGATCCCCAGGATGGTAGTCATCCTGGTCTGAGTCACGGTCATCTTTAGGCTACCTCAGTAGCTTCTGTATCAGTTAGCTTTTGCTGTATGACAAACCGTCCAAACCTTAGTGGCTTAAAACAAAACCAGTTATTTAGCTCAGAATCTGTGGGTCAGCAACCTGGGCTGAGCTTATCTGAGGGGCTCTTCTGGTCTCTGCTAGGCTCATTTGTGTATGTAGTAAGCTGCTGGACTTGGCTGGAACTGGCTGGTCTAGGATGGCCTCAGCTGGGAGGCCATGTGGCCATCCTTCCTCCAACAGGTCAGCCCAGGCTCATTCACATAGCCATTGGATCAGGTTCTAAGAAAGCGTGTGTGGTCTCTTGAGCCCTAAGCTTGAGCATACTGTGACTTCCACTCCATTCCATGAACAAGGAAAGTAGCAAGGCCCACACAGTTTCAAACAGTAGAGAAACAGACTCAACCGTTTGATGGGAAGAACTGAAAAGTCACACCACAAGAGGCATGGAGACTGGAGGGTGGAGAAGCGGGACAGTTGTGCCCATTTGTGCAAACCATAAACCATAGCCTCCTCACTGGGCTCCCCATTGTCCCTTTACTTTGACTCCAATCCAGGTTCTGCATAGGAGCCAGAGTGACCTTTCTATAATGTAGATCAGATTGGGTCACAATGTTGCCTTCACACCCATGCCCCTAAAATTTCAATTTAGATAGCTCACCCTGGGGTACCTAGGTGACTCAGTCGGTCAGGCATTTGACTCCTGATTTTGGCTCAGGTCATGATCTCACATTGCAAGACCCGCATGAGGCTCTGTGCTGACAGCATGGAAACTGCTTGAGATTCTCTTTCTGCCTCCCCCTGCTCACTATCTCTCTCTCCCTCTCTCTCTCTCTCTCAAAATAAATAAACTTTTAAAAAAATTTAAATAAAATAAATACTTTACCCTGAGAGATGGCCACCCAATTTAAAGGAGCCTCATCATCTTGCTTTATTCTCTTCCTAGCATGATTTCATTCTCCAAAGTATCCTTGTGTATTTTTCCATTGTTCCTCTCTGTCCACCTAAAATGGAAGCTCCGTGAGAACGGGGGCCTCCTTTATCTTGGTGGTAGGCTCAAAGTGTAAAATGGCTTCCAGTTCATAGTAAATGTTCAATAAAGAATTGTGCAAAAGATGAGTCATGCCATGTGCCATTCTCTGCATTAGTACCTTATGCCCATTACCTCATGTATTCCAAGCAGCCAACCTGTGAGGTAAAAACCCTTAACCCAATTTTACAGTTGGAAAAATCAAAACTCGGAGAGGTTGGTTGATGTTCTTTTTTAAACTCTAAGTCATTCTTAGCAGTGGTTCTCAATTCTTCTCGGCTGCTTTACACTTACTTCTAATGGTGTATTTTCCTGTGGATGTGTCCTTTTTTGGTTTCATTCCATTTTGTATTTTAGAGCACAGAATTGATGGAATCCAACACTTGGTGCAGGATGCTTTTTTCTTTGGAGGGAACGTTTTCTTCTTAACTTTGGAAAGTTGGCCTTTTAAAATAGAAATGTCCATATACTATTGATTTCATACACCGTCCACCCCCAGACTCGAGGCTGAGGCTGTCTACGACACGAGGCACATAACATGTGTTGGTAGGGATGATGCATATTAGGATACCTTTGGTTCTTAAAGAGGTGAGTTCACTGGGGATCATCCTCACACCACAGATGGAAAAGCAGAGAGCAAGAGATGGGTGGAGACATGACCAAGGCTACCTGGTAACTGCTGCCACTTACTGGCAGATTATACCAGAAGCCAGGTCTCTCATGCCATATACGAGCCCTTCCATTCTCTGATGTTTCCTTCCTTTTCCAAAGCAAGTAGAGGAGATCAGCGGACCAAAGACAAGCAGTAAGGTACTTTAAGTTAATTTTTCCTTTATCCTTCCCTTGAAATGACCCATTTCCTTGAAATTCCCTCCAGTGCCAAACAATGGACACTTCTATGTGACTAAAGTCCTTCAAAGTACTTTAGAGCTAATGGGTCCAAGTTACGTTTCCATGCAATGGAGCATACCACCAATGTGTGTTAGGGACATTCTGCATGTAGGGTCCTAAATTACATCATAATCTGTGGTTACTGCCAAACGTCCATAGTGCCACACTATTGGAGCATCCCCTTATCTTCGTACTACCACCACCCTTTTAATTCAAGACACCAACATCGTGAACCTGAGCTCAATGCTCACTCCTCACCATCACCCCCCAACACTTTATTCCCTTCCTTGCTCACTCCCCAAAATCAGGCAAAGCATCTCCATCCTGCCTTTGTTTACAGCCTTCCACTGGCTTTCTTCTCTGAAAATAAAGGTAAAATGTCTTGGTGTGGTTCTGGAAGCCGGGTAAGCTGGTCCTCCTCCATGTTGGAGCCACATTTCACACTGTTGACCTCACTCTCTCCTCTGAGGCTGCAGGAGACCTCTTTAGTCTTCACCACATGTGCTGCTTCTTCCTGACTCAGCCCTCCCTCTTCTCTGCTGTCATCTTGCCTTCCCAGCCTTCCCTTGACTACTCATCACCTAGAAAGTTTCTAGTCAACCTTCTTTCCTCAGCTCAGTGTCACCCCCTCAGGGACATCTTCCCTGAATCCCCAGCTGCATCAGTCTCCCCAGTATATCTGCTCATTTCATGAAGAGTGCTTACCACAACTACGTGTTTATGCCCATGATTATTTGCTTGATGTCTGTCTCCTCCATTAAGTTGTAAGTTGTAAGCAGTTTGAGGGAAGCAACCATGGATCTTTTGTTGATAGGTGTATTTCCAGAGCCTAACACTAACACTCTAGCTGGAACACAGAAGAACTTTAATATTTCTGGAAGGAAGGAAGGAAGGAAGGAAGGAAGGAAGGAAGGAAGGAAGGGGAAGGGAAGGGAAGGGAAGGGAAGGGAAGGGAAGGGAAGGGAAGGGAAGGGAAGGGAAGGGAAGGGATGGGATGGAGGGAGGGAGGAAGAAGGAAAGAAGATGCTCCTTTTGGGGCTTTCCAATCACTATAATCTGTTGGTTTGACAGGAGTAACAGGTACATAGGCCAATCAGAATAAGGAGAATGGGCAGGTCCCAGAGGAAGACAGTAATGTCCAGTGGTAACAGTAAGAGTCTAGAGTCATGTGCTCTCTGTGTTATCACTGAGCCTTGGCTCCAACATCCATAAAAAGGAGATGATGATGATGATGATGATCCCACAAGGAATCATTTTTTTTCTAAACATGCAGAGAACAGTATGAAAACCTTTCCTCAAGGTATCGTCAAGATCCTCCTAAGGTCCAAGGACAAACAGCAGCCAAGCTTCACAACACCTTGGGATGCTAATCCCATGCTTACTAAGGATTCCGTTCTCCTTGCCGCCTTCCCTCTCCTCCTCTGCCCCTTCTCCCCATCCCTTCCCCCTCCTCTCAGGTTCTTGCTTAGTAACCAAATCTGTCTAACAAATGGGTGTACCTTCAAAATCATTCTACATGTTCTCATCTTATTCAGTTCTCCCTCTCATTCCTAACTGCCCACACCATTGCCAATTAGGCACTTCCTTTCCCAAAAGGCTCTCTTACTCCCCAGGAGTGGGACAGAAATATCACTCCCATTTCAAAATCTAGAGCACCATTTTGCCACCTCCACCAAAGACACATATCAACACTCCTCTTCATTTTCCCTTTTCTCCTTCCCACATCCTTGCCCCATTTTACTTTGACATCATCCATTCCTTTCTGCTGCAATGAACTTCGGAATTCCAAACCAACATGGAAAAGGCAGACAAGCCATCTTAGCCATGTTGCTTCCCCTTACTGCACCCTGGTTTGCTTGTGTGTTACAAGAGCTGTAGGAAAAATAGAACTGGCTCCTCACATGGCAGTTACAAGGATGAAATGAGATAAGATGCATAAAGTGTCAAGTATGTTTGACACATAGTAGATGTTCAGTAAGTGTTGGTTCCCATTCCTTTCACTGTGTGGATATTTTCTAAAGTACAAGTCAGTAATTATGCCTGACAAATGAACAGAATATCTAAAATTAGGGCCCTTCAGCAGAACCTGTACAATCACCCATCTGCGGTTTCTGGCCAGCAACGGGATGCAGCTTCCATCGTGTGTCAGTGCCGGGCCATTCTCCCTATCTCCTCTCCTCTCAGAAAGATTCTTGGATGAGATTACAATCTTCCCAAGGAAAGGAATCTGGTCATGCTCAACTTTGTGCCTGGCCCAGTGCCTGACAGGTACTGCACTCTAAAAAGGTTTTCTGGGAACCAGCCCAAGGTTGACTGGTGCCTCTGCAGTTAGCTAGAAGGGATCATGACTCTAATTACAGACTTAGCAACCGGACTATGTGGTTGTCTCCCAGGACAGGCAACAATTCCCTGTAAAAAGTTCTTTGCTACATCCTCAATTAAGAGTAACAAGGGAAGCTTAATGGGACAGTATTTAGAGGCTGGCAGAGAAGCCTACAAATATGAATCCTACAATCCACTGCATTCAGTCATTCCCAATAGGTCTTTTTTTCCATTAAAATCAGGCTTTAAGAAGACCACCTGTGCATGAATTTGTAAATAGGTATAACCTACCCCCTAGAAGCAAGATTCTGGCAGTCAGAATGGACCACACCAGTCATCAGAACAGAGCCGTCATCAAGTTCTTTTTTAAGTCCCCAAATTAGATGTTGGCCACTTTATTTTTTTTTTTTTCATATTTACCTGAGGGCCTTATACTTTTTTTAATATGAAACTTATTGTCAAATTGGTTTCCATACAACACCCAGTGCTCATCCCAACAGGTGCCCTCCTCAATGCCCATCACCCACTTTCCCCTCCCCCCCCCACCCCCCCCCCATCAACCCTCAGTTTATCCTCAGTTTTTAAGAGTCTCTTATGGTTTGGCTCCCTCCCTCTCTTTTTTTCCCCTTCCCCTCCCCCATGGTCTTCTGCTAAGTTTCCCAGGATCCACATAAGAGTGAAAACATATGGTATCTGTCTTTCTCTGTATGACTTATTTTACTTAGCATAACACTCGAAGGGCTAGTATCCAAAATCTATAAAGAACTCACCAAACTCTACACCCAAAAAACAAATAATCCAGTGAAGAAATGGGCAGAAAACATGAATAGACACTTCTCTAAAGAAGACATCCAGATGGCCAACAGGCACATGAAAGATGCTCAACGTCACTCCTCATCAGGGAAATACAAATCAAAACCACACTCAGATACCACCTCATGCCAGTCAGAGTAGCTAAAATGAACAAATCAGGAGACTATAGATGCTGGAGAGGATGTGGAGAAACAGGAACCCTCTTGCACCGTTGGTGGGGATGCAAACTGGTACAGCCACTCTGGAAAACAGTGTGGAGGTTCCTCAAAAAATTAAAAACACATCAAGTTCTTACCTGTCAGCCTCAACTGCATGTTAATCGAAGATCATGCTTGCAGAAACCTTAAACTGGTAAATTTAACAAACCAAACCAAAACTTTTCACTCTTACTAATATCATTTATTTCTTGTTGCCCTCCTTGGCCACTATCTTGTCAATCTGTGCATATGGTTTATTCGCTGTCCTAGTGCACGTGGAAACTGGACAACCAAAAGTTTCATTTGCAGCAAGGGTATTTCCTTTGGTATGTAATTCTGTCCCCTGTCCTCTACCGCCCCCCCCCCCCACACACACACACCTACCCCTCACCTTCTAAAGTCCGTGAGGATTTGAAAGCAGTCATTCCTACAAAAATGTGTTATTTACCAGAGCAAACCAAAGCAACTTCAGAGCCACAGATTGGGGAAAGCACATTGGGCTCCTCAAAAGTCCCATTAATGGGCACCAAAAAGAAGTTCGTTAAAACAATGTAATATCCTTAATGTAGCTAATGTGCTCCCTCCTGTTCTAACAAGCTCATGAATAATAGATGAAGGGAGCTTCATCTGTTTTAATTAATTTGGTCTCAAAATTAATTCAATCCAGTACAAAATTAGCAGGCAATTAAGTCTCATTGGCCAACTGGACAAAAACATGCCTATGTCATTGGCTAGAGAAGCAAACTGGAAATGGACAAGGGGCCATGGTCCACTCTTCCAAATTGGAATGACAAAAAGGAGTATCTATCACCCATTCCCCAGGAGACCACAACTTGGTCCCCTTTCTGGATCTCCTAATTGAGTAAAAAACCTCATCACTAGGAATTTTAGCTTTTATATGTTAGGAAATTCTAGGGGGAGGTTTCAAATGCATAGCAAGATTGCTTTTATTTAAGTTGTATTTTGTTCATGAAACCTCCAAATAATTTATGAGAATTTGTTATGCACTAAAGCATAGGATATAATAGCAATTATCAACTGCAATACTTGGGCACATGCAATAAACACATTTGGTTCTAAGAAATTATCACAGTTTGTTATGTACATGAGTTTAGCAGATTCTTGGTTCCATTATCCACTTGGCAATTACATATAGTGTTATAATAATAGTTTATCTTAAAATAGTGCATTTCTTCTCTGGATCTTGGCGTGCTTAATGAGCACTTTTTTCTTAACCCTCACAATGCCCTTTAGAATTGGGAAGATATAAATATCGTTAAAATTACTTTGGAAACAAAGATACCAGGGTACAGAGATGGGAACAGACAATCGCTGCATTATAAGTAGCTTTAAAAGACATCAATTCCAACCACCTATCTGGTACTTGAATGCTACCTGTGTTTTCTTGAACACCTCCAGTGATGGGGAACTCATTAGTGTAGTAAGATGCCCATTCCATCTCTAGAGAATAAGATTGTTAGATTGATCTAAATTTGTCTCCAGTAGATAAAGACTATTTTTACCCCCAAACAAGTTTGATTCCTTTTACATATGGCATCTATTCTCCAGAATTAGTCACCAACACCTCCTCCCCAACTCCTCCAGTCAAACCTCATGACATGGCTCTGAGCCCTTCACCATCCTAGACATTCTTCTTGGAATCAGCACCAGGGGACAGTGCAATAGCAGTGGTAACTATCAGCTTGGGAGCCAGGCAGACCTGGAGTTCAGTTCTAGGGATGTCACATCAAGAGTATCTGTGCACTGGCTACATGCATAACTCTTTGGACTTCAACATCCTCATCTATAGTATATGGAGAAACTGCCTATCATGCGATATTGTTATGAAGATCAAATGAAATATTGTACAAAGAATTTTTATCATGGAGTCCAGCATGACAAAGTGTTCAGTAAATAGTAACCAAATACTAATTATAGCTAATTCCTACAGAGCATATACTAAGCACTTTATACATTAACTCATTTTTACTTTATAACAAGTCATGGCATTGTTATTACAGAGGAAGCAACCAATGTACAGAGAGGTTAAGTACTTTGCCCAAAGTTGCACAGCCAGCAGGAGACTGGGCCAGAACATGAACCAGGACAGTCTAGCTCCAGAGTCTATATTTGGTAACTATGACTTTCTTAAATCGTGATTCCCCTCTAAAACTGAATGCTTTTCAAGCATTGTCTGATCCAAGCAGAATAGCAGATTAGGACCTTCATCTTCTCCCAATACAGCTCAAGATTATGTCATTGTTTCTTGTATGAGCTTTTATGCATTTAGACATGCTTCCCCTATAGGGTTCTCATTGTGACTTGTGCAGCCTTGATTCCCTGCCTCTGTTTGTTCAGCTGCTTTGTGAATCCAAGGGCATAACTTTAGCTTTTAAAACATCTTCTCCTTATATTTGTTCCAGAATTCCAAGCTTCTGGCGTCTTCTAGGATCCTGACCTTGTCATTCAACATATTCTCTCTCTTCCCAACTTCTCTGGTCCTTCACACATTTTATGAGAGTTCCTTTACCAGCTTCACCCTGGGCACAGATAAAAATATCAGTTCAGACAGGGCACTGTGCCATTAGGGTTCCTTTCCAACATGGCATCGATCTATTGATCAGCACCCTCTCAGTAGGGATCAGTCCTGCATGAAAATAGAACATGATTCATCTTTTCTTTAAGACCATGGCTTCTCCTTTGTTGCTGTTTAATCTTTTCCTTTTATATAAGGTAATTCTGGTTAGTAAAACATGTAAAGTCAGAGTAGTAATCAAACTCTAAAATTAAGTGATACCCCTTTTTTGGGTTTTCGTTTGTCCATGTGTAAAATGGGGAGGAAATTTAATTTGTGATCTCCAAGAATACTCCCAGCTTAACACGCCAGGAAAATACCAAGGTGTGCCAAGTTTTCCATGGTGCATACCTTGCCTCCCTTTAAAGCCTGAAATCCCATCATTCTCCATTCACATGTTTTGCTCCAGTCAACCAGAGAACTCGTACACTCTCATGATCAATTTTTGCTAGTATTTCTCACCACCATGATTTTCCACCTGCTGTTTCCTCTGCCTGCCCGCCCTTCACTTGTCCAGCTGGTGACATCCTGCTTTTTCCTCAAAACTAACTCAGGTCAACAAACAGGTCTGGAACAAGTGAATATCTATAAAAAAAAGAACTTCCATAACCCATATGAAAATGTCATAGGAAAAATTAACTCCTAAAAATCACAACCCTAAATATGAAACATAAAAATATTAAAATTCTAGAAGAAAACAGGGAAAAAAAATCGGTGACCTTGGATTTATAGCTAAGACTTCTTAGCTATGACACGAAAAGCTTGATCCATTTTAAAAGTGATGAATTGGACATTAACACAATTAAGAACGCTGTTTTCAAAAGATACTCTTAAGAGAATGAAAAGACAGGCTGTGCACTGGAAGAATGTGTTTGCAGATGACATTTTACATATAAACTCTCAAGTCCCACTGCCAAGTCAGTTTCTCTATATTCATTTCTTTGAAAATTATTGAGCACCTTCTATGTGTTGGGCACTGAATACAACAGATGAAGACCTCTGCCCACGTGGAGTTTATATTCTAATAGAGGGAATTTATATTCTCAGGAAATGGCCAGCATGACTCATGCTTGGCTTATCTCTTTCTCTCGGACCTCATCAGTATGTCCTGTCAGTTCATTCCTCAGAACATATCCAGAATCTGAGCACTGCTCTCCATCTGCACAGTAACAACCCTGTCCAAGCCACCTGGATGAGCACAGTGGCCTCCTAACTGCCCACTTGTCTCTGTCTTTCCTCCTTTTGTGTTTCTCATAAGTAGCATCCAGAATGACCTTTTAAAACATAAGTCAGATCATGCCACACCTCTTCTCAAAATCCCCCAATGGCTCCCTCCCTCACTCAAAGTGAAAGAATCTTATGATAATACCTGATCAGGCCCAAGTCAATCTTTCCCCCTGCAACCTCGCAAATATCTTCCACAATCACTGTCCCCTCACTCTCTCTGATCAGCTGTGCTGACCTTCTTGTTATTCTCAAATAGACCAAGCAAATAATCTGCCTCAAGACATTTGCACCTGCTTCTCCCTCTGCTTGAAATTCTTTCCTCCCAAATACCCACATGACTCATGCCGTCATTTCTCTCAGCTTTGTGTCCAAATGTTACCTTAACACTATGGCCTCCTCTGACCATTCTATATGAACTGAAAACTCAATTCCCCAATCTCTCCAGAGGATTCTCCATCCTCTTACCTGCTTCATTTTTCCCCACAGTATGTATCTTCACCTGACAATTTTGATTGATTAATTGATTCTATTTACCCCAAGGAGCCATTAAGCTCCTGGAGAGCAGAGGTCTGCCTATTTTTTTCACAGCTGTATTCCTAGTGTCTAGAGTAGTGCTGGCATATGGAGACGCTTCACAAATATTTGCTGACTGAATGAATGAATGAATGAATGGTTTTGAATGATAGGATATTTCTTTCTGTCTCTAGGAAGATACACACCAGAGTTGGGTTATAGGTACTCAACCCTAGGTTGCTTATGTAAATAAAAACACTAGAGTAGTTCTGAGAGTATAAGGAAGAGTCACAAGGATCTCAGAGACTGGGGCTGCCCCTTGCCAGGTGTGTGACCTTGGGCAAGCCACTTAACCTGCTAAGGCTCAGTTTCCTCCCCAGTTTCCACCTCTTCATAACATGAAGATTGGAGATGTGCTCTGAGCACTAAGTATAGTGCCTCATATCATGGCAGCTATTATTAAGGGAAGCTCAAAGAGGAGGTGACAGTGGAGGGGGACATTTCAGTTTAAGGATGATGTGGGAAGAGCATCATTCAAGGCACACACTTGGTAAAGAGAATGGGAGGTTGTGGGAGCAGCATTGAGAGCCAGGCAGGACTCAGGATGGAGACAATTCTGAAAGCATGTGCTATCTGTCCCAGACACTCTCAGCTACCAGGTACAGAAGTAAGAGGGCTCAGAGTGAGGCTAAATGTAATAAATGTGAGATCTCAGGAGCTAATATACAGCCAGAAACAGATGATATTTAGCACTTGTGAATGAATTGGTATTTGAAGACTTATACTCAGACACCAGGTGTGATGGGCAAGAAAAAGGAGCTTTCACCAGAGCTTTTTCACTTTCAAAGACATCTCTCCCAGAATGGAATGACTAAAATCCAGCCCAGGGTTTCATCAAGCCCTCTGATCTTAGAAAGTATAATCTGTGATGTTGCGGCTTCTCAGGAGAATGGATGTTTTCAATAAAGGGGCAACCTCTTCCCCTTTGTGGAAAGTTAAAATATATTCATTACCAGCTCTGAAGTTCAGACAGTCAGTAAAGATAGCATTTATAAGCAAGGGAAGTTCATCAGAGACCAGAAACCCTGCTTCTCCTAATGATTGTGTAGGAAACAATGATACAAGCTCATTGTTGGGTCTCCACAAAGTTGAACCCTTTCTCTCTGCTCCCACTTGTAGAACAAGCCTGGCACATCATCCTACCATGAGAGGCATTTAATGGAAATTTTCCGTAAGTAAAAAACTCTTCCTCCTTCCTATTTCCTTCTGCATTTACTAATGTGCTATCAAGCATTCTCTACCATAAGTGCGTGCGCACACACACACACACACACACACCTAGAATTCCACCATTAAGAATTTATCCTTTCGTGTTATGTTTGGCTGTCTTCCAGCCATGGTCCTTTAAGATGCACATATTCCAGAAGGGATAATAATACTGCAGTTTATGTTTAGTTAGCAACTTAGAGTTTGGAGAGCACGTTCACTTCCTTTTTGTTTTTGGTCTTCAACCTGGTCTCCAGCTCCTCTTACCCAGTGCTAGAAGGCAAGCTGCTCCGGAAGTGTTTCTTGAATGAATGGATGAAACTAATGGATGAACTGACACCATGACATTCACAAAATAGAAATTATTGTCTCCACTGGAACCAAAAGCCATCAAGGTAAATGAATTGCTCAGATTTCAGTGCGTCTGAGGTTTGGCCACTGGCCGAAGGTGAAGAAAGGGCAAAACTGAGACACTATAGAAACCAGGGGTTTATTGTGAAGGAGTTGCATTTTGTAGATTGGTATCATGGGCTTCCTGAAGGCCCCTTACCATAGTGGACTAAAGAGTAATTTATTTAGGAGCTATATGGTTTTGAGCACTGCAGAGTGGAAGAACATGTTTGGGTAGATACAGAACCCACAGCCCACTCCCCAAGTCGTGGTAAATGCTGTAATTAAGAGGGTCTCTTTCTTTTAAAAAAATTTTTTTAATGTTTATTCACTTTTGAGAAAAAGAGATACAGAGCATGAGCAGGGGAGGGGCATAGAGAGAGGGAGACACAGAATCTGAAGCAGGCTCCAGGCTCCCAGCCGTTCAGCACAGAACCCGACGCGGAGCTTGAACCCACGAACCGCGAGATCATGACCTGAGCCAAAGTCGGATGCTTAACCAATTGAGCCACTCAGGCACCCCAAGAGGGCTCCTTTCATGTGGGCATTCCATATGACTTTGTTGCTGCAAAACCAAAAAAAAAAAAAAAAAAAAAAAAAAAAAGCTCTGGAAGCCTTATCGAATTTGCTACCTCAGCTTCCCCTCCCAGGTATTACAGGCACTAATAAAAATATTAGGTTAATTAACAAGAGAATGGGAAAAGGCCAAGGGGAGTCAAGGGATTCTGCTCAACAAGGTGGAAAGTTTTAAAAGGTCATTAAGAAATAAGATGAATAAAGCAAATGTTGAAGAAATGAAACCAAGAGAACAGAAAGGGGCAGTCACAGGGTTGGTTCCAGCAGGGTGGAAATCTTTAGATGGTTATTAAGAAATGGGAAATAGGATGACTAAAACTGGGGCACCTGGGTGGCTCAACTGGTTAAACATCCAACTCTTGGTTTCAGCTCAGGTCATGGTCTCATGGTTCATGAGTTCAAGCCCCACATCAGATTCCATGCTGACAGTGCAGAGCCTGCTTGGGATTCTCCCTTTCCCTCCCCCTCTGCCTCTCCCCTGCTTCTGCTGTCTCTCTCTCTTTCTCAAAATAAATAATACACTTTTAAAAGAAGAAAAGAAATGGGATGACTAAAATGGACCTTGCTAGAGCTAAAACAAAGGTTTTAACAGAGCATGACCTAAGGTTGGGAGGGCCATAGGAAGCCCCCATTAAAAGGTACCAAAGGGGGCACCTGGGTGGCTCAGTTGGTTGAGCGTCCGACTTCGGCTCAGGTCATGATCTCACACTTTGTGGGTTCGAGCCTTGCATCAGGTTCTGTGCTGATAGCTCAGAGCCTGGAGCCTCCCTCTCTCCAGGTTCTATGTCTCCCTCTCTCTCTGTCTCTCCCTCACTCACGCTCTGTCTCACTCCTGTCTCTCAAAAATAAATAAGTATAAAAAAAAAAAGGTACCAAATAACTCTACTCTCTATAACCCTGTTTGGAGAAATGTTAAAAGACAGAGGCAGAGATTACAATGAGAAAAATGACCAACAATGATTTGTGGCAGTGGCCAGGCAAGTTAATCAAGATAACAATTGACAAAAGGGTCCAGGTCCCTTGGTACAACCTCTCACTGGGGACCCAAAGTCTGTTGCACAAGAGTGGGTAAAATGGTCAGTGGGTGGAGAAGAGAAGTTTCCAAGACCCTTTGATATGGCATCCCCATGAACTGGGACAGCAAATCCCATTGGTGAAGCCCTGACTAGGGAAAACCTAAAAGTATGAGCATTGAGGCAATTACAAAAGCTGGATGTTTAAGTGGTTATTTATGTAATGTTGTGTCAACTTTACCCAAATGCCTTATGGAAATAGATATCACATCTGATTATGGCTACTTCCCCTACCTAATATTATAAAACCAAAATCTGTTGATGAAGTCCTAATGGAGGTTGAATGGGGGTTGATGGAATTAAGGTAAAAGTTTGCAGAATTGGTATGTTTGAACAGACTTCATGTGAAGAGGCTGTGTTTCTGTTGCCTGATTATATTTTGTGAGGATGGACATTGTATCTCACTGGGAAACAGCCCCCCTCTCTAGTATTGCAAAACAGAAGGCATGTAAATCTTCCCTTTAAGCAATATCAATTGGACATTCTAGATGGGAACCAGTAAGATTGCTTGAGCCCATGTAGTATAAAATAAAAACTGGAGCACTGGTAGGGACACATTGTCTGTACCATAGCCCTTTGTGGAGACTACACTGGGGCTTGACAAGGGGCTATGGGTGCCTCCCAGTGACAAATCCTTGGACTTAGGACTAAAGAATCTCCACCCGAAGGGGATTTACTACCATTGGACACTAGCTGAAGCCACCTCAATAACTGAAGGACAAAGTAATCTTAAAATCTGAAATAGCCATGATATCTGGAATGATGTTGGAGAAATGTGCCATGGGGACAGCAGTACCCAGAAGACTTCCATAATAATATGGAAATGGTTTATACAGGATCTTGCTATTGGAAGGACACAAGGAAGTGATACTCATGAGCAGGACTATTCCCCTAGGACTGTCTCTGGAAATGTGTAAGGAGCCGTGGATTCCCTGTTACTTGGACAGCACTCTATAAACATCTCTCAATTGGCAAAGAGCTGCTTGGTTTGTGTAGAGCACTTCCACAGTGAGCAAACAACATCCTGTTTGGAAGGCCACCACCTTGACAGAAGAAGAGAGAAACAAATCAGTTCAGCAGCTGGATTCCATGCTGTTTTCCTAGCAGTGAGGAAAGAACTGAACAGTGGCCAAAGTCCCTATGTTTGGGTTTCTACTGACTCATGGACAGTAGCCAATGGCCTGGCCGTATGATTAGATTTAAGGGCAGAGGAAGGCTGGTCAATTAAAGGGACACCTGAATGGGGCACAGCCCTATGGGAATTTGAGGCGCTCATTGAAGTAGGACATGTCAGTGCCTATCAGACCTCCTTCCAAATTTGAAAGATGACTAGAATTGACAAATAGATATCCCTGTGTGCTTGACAGAGGTAGCCACCTGGGCCCGTGAGGTGAGTGGACATGGGGGACCCACAGAAGTGCAGAGATGGGATGAATGTAGCCATAGTCCTCTTGCACCCTCAGAGGCACAAAATGCCAGTAAGAACTGTTCTGTCTGCCAGAAAAAGAGACAGAGTACAGAGGCTATGTGGCAGATTCCCTGGTGGGAAAGCCCTAAACATAGCTGGCAAGTGGCACTGATGGCCAGTAGCTCTAAGAGGCTACCGGTAGATCCTAACAGGAATAGACACTGGCTCTGGACCAGGCTTTGCTTACCCAGGGGTGGATGTAAATGCTCAGAGTGCATTTATAAAAGAATCAGAATAGAAGATATTGCACCAATCTTGATGGCTGACAGTTGACAGTTTATAGCCTGTGATGTCCAACAATGAGCAGAGAGGCATCCTCTTGAGAGTACCAGCTTGATGGGGAATTAGAATGGGCGATTAAAACACAGAAGTTTAGGGGCACCTGGGGGGCTCAGTTGGTTAAGTGTCCAACTCTTGGTTTTGGCTCAGGTCATGATCTCTGGTTTCGTGAGTTTGAACCTCACACTGGGGTCCATGCTGACAGTGTGGAACCTGCTAGGGATTCTCTGTCTCCCTCTCTCTCTGCCCCTCCCCCACTCATGCTGTCTCTGTCTCTCTCAAAATAAATAAATAAATAAACTTAAAAAAAAAACACTGGTGTTTAAAATGGGGAGAGAAGGTATGAAGGACTGGAAGTGCCAGGAGAGGGTGTCCCTGAAGAGGGCACAGAAACTCTGTGCCCTTTCCCCAGATCCTGCTCTATGCATCTCTTCCCTCTAGCTATTCCTGAGTTGCATCCTTTTATAACAAACCAGTGATCTAGTGAGTAAAATGTTTCCCTGCAATCTGTGAGCTGCTCCAGCAAATTAATCAAACCCAGGGAAGAGGTCCTGGGAACCTCTGGTTTACAGTCAGTTGATCTGAAGTACAGGTAACAACCTGAGCTGGTGACAGACATCCTGAGTTGGAGGGTGTCGTTGGAACCTTCAGTATGTAGCTGGTCAGTCAGAAGCACAGGTGACAACTTGAGCTTATGACTGGTGTCTGAATACAGGGGGCAGTCTTATAGGACTGAGCCCTTAACCTGTCATATCTTGTCTGTCTTCAGGTGGATAGAGTCAGAATTGAGTTGAATTGTTGGATGCCCAGCTCGTGTTTGGAGAATCACTTGCTGTTGGTGTATAAGGAAGCCCCCCTCACCAACCCCACACACACTGGAATTGGGCCCAAGAACACCCAGAAGAGTTGATGGCAGTTATGGGGTGGCACGGGGTAGAGTATTGGGTAGGGAGATGCTGGAATTAGGGCTGAAAGATCTGGGATGACCGTTCACTTGACCTCATTTCCTTAACTTTCAAGATAGAGATAATAATATCTTAATATGCAAGGTTCTTATGGAGATTTAAACAAATAACTGTTATAATAGCATTTTGCAAAACAGTAAAGAGCCATGCAGATGATAATAAATAATGAGGAGGTGGTCAGAACCTGAGTAGCCCGTGGTTCAATTTAATCTCATTAAAAATCAATCTTAATACATTTCTTTATTAATCAAAGTGAACCTCCTTTCCACTCTCTGTGTCCCGACTCTCCCATCCCACCTCATTCTGCCATGACTTGGTCCCCTTGCATATCTGTTTTCAGGTGATTCTCTCTGGTAACTCCTTTATCCATTGCTTTGTATTCACTGCTTTCCTTGCAAACCTTGCTAGTTTATTGTTGCAGATTTCATTTTCATTGAAAATTAATTATCAGAAAGAGCAAATTTTACAAAATGAGCTGCATGAGTGAGAAAGCCACATGAGGCAATCACATGCTTGCAGAAACAAATTTTTGCAAAAGAGCCTGGGGCAGCAAGGGCCAGTCACTGGACTCCAACTTGAGAAATAACATTGGTCCCAGGCTTACAGTCAAGGGTGTAATCTCCTGCCAATGCCACTGAACCATCCTGCCTCTTAGATATACTTACCTCAAGAGCAAAAGGCCCTGAACCACTGTCTGTTTAGAGCTAACAGGTACATTTCATTCACATTTTCCCAAGACTCCAAGATTTACATCATACTACCCTGTAGGAGTCCCTGGTGGTCGTTCTTTCTCTGACCTGCCAGCACTTCCCATTATAACCGCCCAGCTTTCTAGACTGCAGACCTCTTAATTCTGTTAGACTCACAGAATTCCTACTCTAGGGGACCTTTTGGATGGCTGGGAAACTGGGGCCCAGAGGAAGTATGGTTTGGCCCAAGTCATACAGGTAGAACCCTACAACATGCATAAGGTGGAAAGGAAATTAAAAGACCACCTAATATGATCACCACCCTCCCCATGAGTAGCCTTAGCCTCTAGGATTCCTGCCAAGCCTCATTCATCCAGCCTCTATTTGAATACCTCTGGCAGTGGAGAACTCATCACAACCCTAGCCAACTCACTTTATCTTTGTTTACCTCTGACCGCTGGGAAGATGAGCTGGAGGCAATCACTTTCTCCCCTTCCCCTCCCTCCCTGTCTCCCAGTCTTGCCCATTCACTCCCGCTGTCCATGTTGAAGCCACATGAAGGAGACCCTCCCCGCCCCCACCAGTAGAAGAGTCAGAACCAGAACCAGGTCTCCTGACTTCCATTTCCTGCTTGTCCCCTGACACTGTGCCACTCCTGCCATAAGAGGGACATGTGAGAAGGACAGGCAGATCATTTCCAATAATATTCTTGACAGCACATTAATATTCCCCCATTTGTACGATGACTACCTTAGTCCACCATTCTCTCACTCATTTGTTGTATTTATTGAACATTTCCTCTGTACTAGGTACCATGCATTGACCATTAAAGAGCATAGGGGCCCTTGAAATCAAGAAGCTAAAAAAGAGTGGGGCACCTGGGTGGCTCAGTCAGTTGAACATTTGACTCTTGATTTCAGCTCAGGTCATGATCCCAGTGCTTTCTTGTCTTCTGCCCCTCTCGCCCTCTCTCACGTGATCTCATTCTCTCTCTCTCTCTCTCTCTCTCTCTCTCAAATAAAAAATAAGTAAATTTTTAAAAAAGAAAATAAAAAAGGGTAAGCAAAATTGAGGGTGGTAAGGGTTACACCAAGGGGGTTCTGCAAAATGCTGGGTGGGCACAGAGGAGAATGTGGCTAATTGGGAGGAACTTTACCAAAAACATCTTATTTATTTTTATATCCCACTGCTTGGCCTGCAGCACTCAACAAATGTCTGAATGAAAGAATGAGTGAATGAATGAAGCGATATTTTACTAAGCTTTGAATGATAAGGAATTGTCCCCAAGTTAGAGAAATAGCTTGCAAATTCTTTATAATGTTAAGAAAGGAATTTATTTAGGACACTGTCTTAGTTTTCTATGGCTGTCATAACAAAAGTACCACAGTTCAGTACTCAGCTTAAAACAACCGAAATTTATTCTCCTGCATTTTGGAGGCTAGAAGTCAGAAATCAAGGTAGCAGCAGCGCTGATTCCCTCTCGAGACTCCAAGGGAGGATCTGTTCCCTGTCTTTCTCCCAGCTCCTGTGGTTGCTGGCAATCTTTGGTGTTCCTTGGCTCATAGACACATCACTCCAATCTCTGCCCCAATCTCCACATGATGTTCTCCTTCTGCATGTGTCCAAATTTCCCGCTTATAGGACATTAGTCATTGGATTAGGGCTCACCCTACTCCAGTATGACCTCATCTTAACTTGACTATGTCTGTAGAGATTCTATTTCCAAATAAGGTCACATTCATAGATAGGAGGGGTTAGGGGTCAGACAGATGTTTTGGGGGGACACAATTCAACCCACAACAGACACCATCTATAAAAAAGGGAGATATTTTGCTTATAAAAACACTTATTCAGTGCCTGCTCTGAGATAAGCACTGTTCTAGATCTAGGAGACAAAGACAAAACAGGCAAGAAACCTGCTCTCAGGGAGCGTACATTCTAGAGGTGGTATTGGGGGAGCTACTAGCACTGACCATTAACCAACAGACACAAACAAGAAAATATGGATAGTGTTTGTGAAGGATGGATGTCATAAGCTGTCAGGAGTGACTACTTTCTTTTTTTTAATGTTTATTTATTTGTTTTTGAGAGAAACAGAGAGAAAATGGGGTAGGGGCAAAGAGAGAGAGGGAGACAGAGAATCCCAAGCAGGCTCCACACTACCAGCACAGAGCCTGATGCAGGGCTCAAACTCATGAGCTGTGAGATCATGGCCTGAGTCAAAACCAAGAGTCAGAGGCTTAACCAACTGAGCCACTCAGGCTCCCGAGGAGTGACTACTTTCAATGGGGTAGTCAGGGAAGTCTTCCCTGAAGAGGTGACATGTAAGATTAAGTCTAAATGAGAAGTAGGAATCAAGCAGAGAGCATGTCCTCACTTTTGAGGTCATCCTGAAATACCAAATAAGTGAAGAGAGCACCAATGTCTGCTCTGCTTCTCCCTGTGAGCCCACTGCTGCACTCTCGTTACCAAATGGCCACTCTTTTCCATATTCTCTCTTTCAAATTCAGAAAGAGCCAGTCAGATTGCTTAGTGCTCACACCAGGCCATGTCCTGAGGCCATGCTATACCTGGTCCACTTTAACCTAGAACCACCATATTTATCCCAGGCTAGCTGCCCTCAGATCTGGATGTGAGGCAAGACCAGTTTCAGATAAAGCTAGACAAGGGCATTCCCAGGAACTCTGACCCCACCGTAAAATGCACAGGTGCTGCAGACAGGGCCCTGCCAGCAATGTGTCCACATTGAGGAATAGAGCAGCCACTGGGGATTTGGTTGTGAGCAACAAACAGCAACTCCAACGTCAGTGAAAATGAATTATTGGCAGAGTATGGGACAGAATGGAAATGGAAAACTTCAGAAATGGGTCTTTGGAAAGAATGGGAACCAAGGCAAATCTGGGTTTCTGGGAGTCAGGAACAAGCCGATGATCAGTTTGGGCAGTTGTTGGATTGGATTGAGTGGATGCCACTGTGCTTACAGTCAAACTCCAGGGAAAGAGCATTTGACTGGCTGAGCATGAGGCCTGTGCTCTCTCCTTCCCTGGAGGTACAGCTCCTTGACCCACAGTCTCACAGGCTGCATCCAATGGGCAAGCAAACATATCCATAATAAAATCTGAGCGCAATAACCAGAAAAAGAGGTAATGTTAATCAGGCAGGCAAAACCCACAGTTGTCTTTCACAGTTACCAGCAAATGCATTTCACTGGACAAGGTCTGGTTTAAGTAGAAGAGTTCACAAAAGCTCCATAGAAGTTTCTGGATTTACTGATTAGTCCTGTGGCTTTTTGCCTGTTTATTTAAAATTTTTAAATTTCCAATAGTCGTGCAGCAGTTCATTTTCTCCAAGAAGGCTTACACCAAAGAGCCAGCATACCTCCTTCCAGTCAAACAATCTGATAAGCAAGCACACTGGCATTTGAAAGGCCAGGTCTGCGAATGGTCTCTTTTTTCCCAAGAAGTAATTCATATTAGGGACCTGGTGAAAGATGGAAAGAAATAACATGCCCTGGTGCTGAATGAGTTTGAACCTTAATGCTGTCAGCAGGGTCTGGATGTGACAGGAGCTGATCTCAGATTAAACAGCTCCTTCAGGATAGAGGTGCTGGGCCTTGCTAAAGCCTGGAGAAATGGAATTGCCAGAAGTGGATTCTCTTTTTGCTTCTCAGGGGAAAATCCAAACGTTGGCCCCTCCTGGGGAAAATTTTCACAGCGGAAGAGAGGTGTTTCTATGTGGATGTCAAATCTAGGTGGTCCCTCTCGAGCTTGGCAGCTGGCCTGGACAGGGTCCCAGCCAGAGTGAGGTTCTCACCTCTTCTGATGAGGGTGGAGATGAGGAGGGGCTCAGTTCCAATGTCTCCATCCGTCCCAGGATTCTACCCCACTCCAGCACAGGGACAAGGAGACTTGAGAACTGCTTCTTAGGTATGCACATGCCTTGGGCACCAAGAAAAACCCTGTGGGCACCCAAGGCAGTGAAACCACATTTCCAGGAGCAGGAGATGTCTGCCTTCTATGCAGGAAGCACAGAGCATTAAAGAACATTGGCTCAGGGTCCACAGAACTAGATGGGGCTCCCGCCTCAGCCATATACCAACTGGATGACCACTGTTTGTGCAGCTGCAAAATGAGAATAACAACAGGCCTGGCATCACAGGGTTGTTAGGTGAGGTAACTTAGGTGGATGAATCAAAGTGCTAGAGATGATGCCTGATGTGCAGTCAGTGTTGGATGGACGGTAGAAGGCATGATTGCCATCATCGCCACCAAAGGAGGCGGAGCCAATGGTCATTCCCTCTCCAACTGTGAGTTTTTATTTATTGACTCACACCCATCTCTCCTATTGATGAAGAAATAGGAGCTTGACTGACAGTTCACAAACAGGGTCTGATACTAGGAATAATTTTTGCTAACACCACCCGTTCCGCAATCTGCTAGTCACATCCACTAACCCCTAATAAGGTGGTGTCTACATTTTTAAGTGGAGCCTTACTAAGACCTCCAAGAAGGCTGAGATTCAACCCATCTTGGCTGATGCCCCACCCTGGAGACCAGCTTTCTTAACCCAGCCTCACTGCATCCTACTCTGCCTTAAAAAGACCATCTAGAGGGGTGCCTGGGTGGCTCAGTTGGTTAAGCCTCCAACTTCAGCTGAGGTCATGATCTCATGGTTTGTTAGTCTGAGCCCTGCATCAGGCTCTGGGCTGACAGCTTGGAGCCTGGAGCCTGCTTCAGATTCTGTCTCCCTCTCTCTCTGCCCCTCCCCTGCTCTCGCTCTCTCTCTCTCTCTCTCTCTCTCAAAACTAAATAGACATTAAAAGAAAAAAAAAGACCATTTAGGGGTGGCTGACAGTAGGAGAAAATACCAACTTTGAGCTAGATATTTCTGGTTAAAGTCCCTTGCTAGCTATAGAGGCTTGGATCAAATGTTTCACCTCTCAGGCTTGCATTTGACTTTCAAAGGTATTGTAGGTTTTAGAAAGAATCCATACAGTTGTGGTTGGGGAGTGGGGTAGGGTGCTTCTTTCCTATACCAGATCCTTCCTTCCATGTGTGGAGCTCCTGGCCTTTCTCTTTCACTTACCCTTCCCAGAGAAAAAAGAAAGAGTGGTTGTTTTAATGTTTATTTATTTTTGATAGAGAGAGACAGAGCGTGAGCAGGGCAGGGGCAGGAAGAGAAGGAGACACAGAATCCAAAACAGGCTCCAGGCTCTGAGCTGTCAGCACAGAGCCAGATGCAGGGCTCGAACTCACAAAGTTGGACACCTAACTGACTGAGCCACTAGGCTCCCCAAGAAAGAGTGTTTTATCTAATGATGTGTTTATGAGTGTGTGTGTACGTGAGTGTGTGTGTCATGTGACTGTGTATATGTGTGTGAGTCAGTGTGTATTTCTCGATGAGTGTGTATATATATGTGAGTGAATATGAGTGAGTGAGCTTCTGGTGTGTATGTGGTATGGATGGGTGTATGCTGTGCACACATGAGTGTGTGAGTGTGTATTGTGTGAGTGGGTGTTGTGTGCACACGTGAATGTATGTTTTTGTAGTATGGCTGTGTGTCGTGCATGTGTGTGTGTGTGTGTGTGTGTGTGTGTGTGTGTGTATGTGTGTGTGTGTGTGTGTGTGTGGAGAGAGAGAGAGATAGGGATTCTGCCTCTTACTTTTTTTACTATGAGCTGCTGGAGGAAATTTCTATTTCCTCCACTTCCCAGTGCTGTAGATTTTATAAGGGTCAGAGCCCCACCAATGACACTCTGCCCTCATAAGGGCGTTAGGTCTGCCGTTGGTTGAGATTCCCACCATCTTGTACACTGAGCCATGAATTTGGGGGAAGAGACAAGAAGAAAAATTGAGGGAGCAAAATTAAGTGTGGAAACGAGCCACATTTTCTGGAATACCCGGATGGTGACTAAAGTTTATGGTGATTTGTAGAGTATAGGCCTCATTCTGAGCCACACACTTTGAATCCTGGTTTTGCTGGTGACTAGCCACAGGACCTCAGCAAGTGATTCTGCTGGCTCCAGAAAGGAACGTTGAGTGGGCCTCCCTCAAAAGTCTGTCTTCTGTAATCATCGGCATTTGAGTTAAAAGGCCCACGTGCTGGTCTCTGGATACCGACAGGAGGGGGCCAGGGATGCTAGGTCACCTCCACCATCCAGGAACAGGTGTGTGGAAGGTGTAAGATGTTCACCTAGCACTTTAATTATGTTAATGCCTTGATCTGCATGTGGCTACCAGCTTCTTGTCTGTCTCCTTTCTATAAACCAGGCCAGACTATGAAGACAAGATTTCATGTGTTCACTCAAAACAGATTTGTTTTTAATATTTATAGAAAACTTGTACTAGGCATTGTTCGAAATGCTCGAGATACAGCATGAACAAAAAAATAAAATTCTTGTTCTCCTACAGCTTATAGTCTAATGAAGTAAAGCAATAAAAAAAAAAGTGTTGTGTTGATTTCAGAAAGAGAGAAAACAGAATGTCAGGTGGCAATAAAGTGACCAGCAGAAAAATAAAGCTGAGAAGACAGATAAGGTAGGAAAGCAAGGAGAGGGGAATGGGGACATGAAGGGTCCTTGCTATTGTATTTGTAAACCTTCAGCAATAACCAAGCAAGCAAATGTCACAAAGATTTGGAAATAGCAATCACTGAAGTCCAGCTTCAGTCCCTCTGCAGCCCCAGGGCTAAGCCCTGGCAAGGCCCCTGAGGGATCTCCTGAAAATTGTAGGGCCTGAGGCTGGCACAGAGGGCATACCAGGCAGGCTGAACACGGCATCCAGCCCCTCCAGGCCCAAGCCGGAAATAAGTCTCAGTCACAGAGCAGAGAAGGGATTCAGAGAGATCTCTTACACTCTCCAGGCCTGGACCTCTTGACTATGGCTGCAGGTTGGAATCATTTTGGAAAGATTTTAAAATATGGATGCCCCTCGCCCATCCCCCCAGTAACTCCAACTTGATTGGTCCAGGATGGGGCTCCCAAAGTGACTCCAAGTGCAGCCAGGGTAAGGCACCTCTGCCTGGGGGTGCCCTCGGGGCTCTGCTCTGATTGAGACAGGAAACAGGGACAGGACTGGACCCAGTGCTGGAGCATGGAGCTCTGAAGAGGAGACTCCGGAGAAGTTGAAAGCTTATTTTCTTTCTTTCTTTCTTTTTTTTTTTTTTTTCTGAAATACTGTCCTTGGCATAGGTATGAGGACTATTCCACCTCTTGGAGCTGCTCTCCCAAGAAGCTGAAGGAGCCAAGGAGAAACACCACAGTTCCCACCCAGTGACTCCTATACTTGAAGGACAACCACAAAGACTGAAGAGTCTGGAAAAAAGTAAGACCCTCCCCCCGCAAATAGCCTGCTCTCCCCTCTAGTCCAGGCAAAGATAGGTCTCAGGCCATCGCCCAGCTCACCCCGGTAGGAAATCTCAGAGAAATTGCAGGCCAACATCCAGCGAGAAAGCAAGCCCAGCCATTGCCTCAATGGCTGTCTGCCCCATTGGGTGTCCATGGATTTTAGGGGATCCTGGCCAAGTCTCTCCACTGAAGAAGACACAGTGAAAGAGCAAATGATAGGAGACAGACAGGCAGGTAGGTGACAATTAAAAAATATAAGAAAACAGGGTGTCCAGGGTGGTTCAGTCTGTTAAGCATCTGACTCTTGATTTCTGCTCAGGTTATGATCTCACAGTTTTGTGGGTTTGAGCCTGGTGTGGGTTTCTGCACTGATATTGTGGAGCTTCCTTGGGATTCTCCTTCTCTCTCTGCCCCTCCCCTGCCCACGCTCTTCTCTGTCTCTTTCAAAATAAATAAATAAACTTCAAATAAATAAAGCATGTACTGCATGATCCACTGAGCCAGTTCTCCTTCAGATGCTTTCCATGCATCATCTTGCTCAGGAGCCCGTCACTCTCAGACATGGGTATTGCAGTCTCTGGCTTACAGATGAGGAGACTGGGTCAGAGAGGGCAGGTAAGTTGCCCGATGTCACACAGCTGGCAAAGAGCAGAGGCAGATCTTTCTAATTAGCTCTTTCTGCCCCCCAAGCAGTGACAGAGATGGGCGCTTGGCAGGCAACACCAGTGTGGAATCTCTGAGACTAAAGTTGTGGGATGTCTCTGCTGGAATGTCCCTTATCCCCACCACCCTGGAGGTGGGCTCTGAGGGTCAGGGTCGCACAGCAACAGTGGGTGCAAACCCATCTGACCTGGGGGCAGGGGACAGTTTGCATCTGCCAGTCAAGCCCAGGGGAAGCCCTTTCCTTGCTTTTGACCAAGAAAACTTTGAAGGGTTAAGTTTTCAGTCTCAAGAGGCTCATCGGAGAAATTCCTTTCTCTAGCTAGCCCCGTGAATTACTACAGAACAAAGTCAAACCAGTGGGCAGCCCTGCTGAGTGTGAAGCCAGGACTTGATTCAGGCTCCAAGGAGGAGCAGAGGGCACTCAGGGTGGCGAAAGGTGGGGGGGGGGGGGAGGTGTGGCTAAAGGGAACAGCTTGTGCCCTGCTTCCTGGGAGTTGCCCTCAGACAGGGTTAGGAGGGCACCCCAACGCTGACAGCTTCTGCCTTACGGATCCGGGCCACAGTGTGATCTTTCCCCTTCCTAAGTGCATTTTTGACACACACTATATTTGTGTGTAATAAAAATTGAATGCTGGGGTGGATTTCCTTAGCTGCATGTGATCTTCTGACCTCGCCTGCCAGTTCTCAGCAGGTCCTAATTGCACAGGGCGGGGGATCATGCAGATGCACCCTTTGTCTCTGCTCTTCCAAGGTCACCAGCAGTCTGGGGCACTGCCCTGGCTCTTCTCAGGAGCCTTCGCACCAAACTCCCTCCCATGGAGATCCTAAGTGGATGCTCTGAGTCAGCAGGGGACGTCTTTCTGGCTGGAGGAGCCATCACCTCACCCATGAAGGTCCTTTATCATCACTAGACTGTCTAAAATTATCTGTTTACTGAGAGGAAAAGAAGAGAGCTCCCAATTTCCTCCTATCACACCTGCTTCTCCCGGTTGCCTCATTCGGAGACAAGTAATAAATCTCCCAGGATGTGCTCATAGTCATCAGACCCAGTCTGCCGGCTCTGTTTCCCTCCGTGTTGCCTTTCTCACGCTGTCTCGCACTCAGTCTCCAAGCCCCTGACTTCAGCCTCACCCCTCCACCTCGATGCACCAGCTGGCCACCTGCCCAGTTTCCCTTCTTTGGCTTTATTTCCTGTGCTCTCTCATCTCTTCCCTCTGGCAGAGCTCTGCACAGACTGATAATTCGGTAATAAAGCTTCAGTTTGGCGTGTACAAGACAGTTACTCATGTTATCAGATTTGAGAGGGAGCCCCCTGAAGCGTGGGTTCCATTGCTTCTCATTCACCATCATAAATGGATACTTTGGAGTCCCGAAGACTTTTCAGTTCAATTGAATGAGTGCCTGGTTTACACCTATTATACATCTGTTATACACCTACTATGTGTACAGAGCTGGCCTGGGTGATCTAGGGGATGGACAGATGGCTTGGGTTGTTAGCACTTAAAGGGACCAGCAACAGGAATTTTTAATATGTAACTATGGGCCTCTGAGATTACATGGATGGTTCCTAGTTATCTGAAAACAGTCTTAGATCGTAAGTTACCTATCTGGAAAAGCATTTTTATGTCACACTATATTAAGGTATTGTTTCACTCCTGACAAGTATCATTATCACGGTCACCATTTTATAAGAATAGGATCTCAGTGATAGGAAAGTAGAAAGTCCAACTGCCCTCATGATTCCCACATGGTTGGTCTACATCAGTACTAGATCGAACTTGAGATGTTGACACAGCTCCCCTGTTTTTTGCTCATACTTTTATCAACAGACATGATGGGGTTCCACTGTTGCTGTCCTTTTGTATGACCTTGATCTTGCCAAGGAACACTTAAAGCGACCCTAACTGAAGCGGCACCTGACACTTGTCCATCCTTAGTCTGACATCAGACAGGATGAGTCATTGGCAAAAGAACAAAAATGGGCCCAAAGCAAAAATTCATTAAAAAATTCTCCTGAAAAACAACAGCAACAACAACCACATTTTTAAATGATTGGGGCTCCTGGGTGGCTCAGTCAATTAAGCTTCTGACTTCAGCTCAGGTCATGATCTCACAGTCCATGAATTCAGCTCCGTGTTGGGCTCTGTGCTGACATCTCAGATCCTGGATCCTGCTTCAGATTCTGTCTCCATCTCTCTCTTCCCCTCCCCTGCTCAACGCTCTGTCTGTCTCCCAAAAATAAATAAACATTTAAAAAAATAATTGTTGGGGGGCACCTGGGTGGCTCAGTCAGTTAAGCATCTGACTTCAGCTCAGGTCATGATCTCGCAGTTTGTGGATTCAAGCCCCACATCAGGCTCTGTGCTGAACGGCTCAGAGCCTGGAGTGTGTTTTGGATTCTGTGTCTCCCTCTCTCTCTGCCCTCCCATGTTCATGCTCTGTCTCTATCTCTCAATAATAAATAAACATTAAAAAAATTAAGAATTTTAAAAAAATAAATTTTTTTTAAACGACATGATAAGAACAATATCAAGCACTTATTAAGTATGAGGCATTCTGCCAGGGACTTGCCATATGACCATTTACTTAATTCTCTTAACAAACACATGTTTGTTAGATATTGTATCATCTTCACATTTTTCAGATAAGAAAACTAGGTGGTTCAGTCAGTTAAGCATCAGACTTCAGCTCAGGTCATGATCTCACAGTTCGTGGGTTCGCACCCCACGTAGAGCTCTGTGCTGACAGCTCAGAGCCTGGAGCCTGCTTCGGATTCTGTGTCTCCCTCCCTCTCTGCCCCTCTCCCACTTGTGCTCTGTCTCTCTGTGTCTCTCAAAAATGAAGAAATGTTAAAACAATTTTTTTAAAAACCTGAGGTCTGAAGAAATTAAGTAACTCATCCAAGGCCACATAGCAGACAAGGGTAAACCAAGGTTTAAGTTTATTTTCACCAACCTCAGAGCACTGCAGTGCAAAGCTATGGTACCTCACTGCCACCGTCCTTACTCTTTGGAGGACAGGAGTTCTGTACTCAATCACTGGTGAAAAAAAGTTTCTTGATGGATGATACATTGGCACTGGAATTATGGATGGGCTAACCACGGGTGCTCAGGTTTGCCGTATAGCTGGTAACAACCCCCTACTCTCTTCGATCTAATAGTGGAGGCATCAGCTCCATACCTGCATCCACACTGGCTGTTCTATCCTTTGTGATGACCTTCCTCCCAGCCATGGCTCTGCCAGCCTCTTACCCTTTCCTAAGAGTGACTCTGTTGACTTACTACTACCCCTAGGGGGATCTTTTGTGAAAATGATGTGTCACTTGAAAACTCTGCACTACTAATAAAACTTGGATTTGCCCCAACACAGAAGCCTTATCTGGAAGATGTAGAAGGTTCTACTCAATCCTCCCCTCTGCCCCCAACCATGTCAACCAGCAGTAAAAACTTTCTATACGGCCCTGCCCTCAATGGGGAAGCATGATACAACAACAACAGCAACAACAACAACAACAACAACAACAACAACAAACTCAGTTGGTTTCCAGAATGCCATAACGGTGACAGCAGTCTCAAATTCCTGAGCAAAATAATCAGGAGCTAAGCCCTGAACAAAACGAAGCGTGAGCACTAAATAAGAAATAAAGAAGACTAAGAGAGGAAGTAAGATATACCACCTGGGCTGAGAGGAAGAGATAGTTTACCAGAAATTTGGGAGAGGGCAGTGAGAGAGTCAGTTATTTTGGATAAATCTCAGAGGAAGGAACCACAGTTTTTGCCGTAGCTAGTGGTTGAAAGTTGGGAAGAAAAGGTGGTTCACAGAAGGGCCAAAATGATTTGAGGAGACCTCAGAGCAGAGAAGACTTGTGCCTTCTCTTCCAGTGTCTCTTGGAGAATCTGCAAACCTTGCAGAGAGGCTCTTCTCAGAAAAGCAATGGCAGAGGGAGAAGTCTTGCTGGATGGGCTTAAGTGTGGGGCCCTGTATACTCCAATGACAAGGACACTGAGAGTTTCAAAGCCATTAAAGAGAAAGCAGAAGTGCTGAGGGAGTGTAGCTGATGCAAAAAGGACTCAGAGTCAGAAAGAGGATGTCACACTGAGCATGAACCACAGAAGCAAATGTCAATGTATGACAGCAAAGACCTTGTTAAGACATTTCATTCAAGGTCAGAGGATGATCATGGATCAGATGTCCCATGTTCTTCTGGTGCCCATCGCCAGAGGGGAAGCAAAGGAAAAAGGAGAAGGCAAGCATCCAGAATTAATTGCATTTTTATCCCAAGGAGACTGAGTTTTAAACTAGACTTGGCTGAGCCTAGCTGGTTTTGGAAGATTAAGTTTTCCACCATCCCTGGAACTGGGGACATGAGAGCTAAGACATTCTTTCCTATGGAGATAAAGCAGGTTAACATATTTTACAAACCTGAGTTTTGAAGACTGCCTTGACTATGAAAATTTATTCTCTAACCTTTGCTCATGGCATTGCCCGGAGGGCAGGGGCAGGGGGGCAGGAGTGGGGAGCCATGCAAACAAGCTCATTGCAACACTTCAGTTAAGCTTGCTTGGGTCTTGGAGCACTGGAACAAAGTATGGTGCCACTCCCAAAGACATTAAATTTCCTCTAGTATTTGGAAGCAGGTCATGGAATTGGCAGCTACTTCCCTTCAACTTGCAACAGGATGTAACTACTGACGTCTTTCAATGCAGCCAACTCTTGGTTTTCATCTGTTTTCACTTACTCCATCAGAGAAGAAATTCTATTTTGCAAGTCCCTTTGGGAAACCTCACTGGTCATCCACACCTTCAAAATGATCAATAGTTTCATTGCCAAGCAAAATCTCACTTAGAGAGAAAAAATGGTACTCAGGGCGCAAAAAGAATACCATTGTTGCTTGGAAACACGTCCGGGTTAAGGGGAACCATTTTTCTCCCTCTCACAGCATCCCCACCTAGGCCCATAAAATAGTCACTTTTGCCCCTCCTTCCACATTTTTCTTTATCTCCTTGATAGGAGAGGAGATGTCTAGCATCCACTGGTCCACTTTTCTCTACAGAGTAGAGGATAATGTCCCCACCCAGGCTCATTTTTCTGTTTCTTTCTCTCTGGCATCCACCTACCCCAAACACACATTTTTTAAAGCTCCTGCAGGGGGACATCTCAATTCCAGATGGTTACTTTAATTCCAGGGGAGAGGAGGTTGTAGAAAGTCTGTTCAGACTACAAATGCAAGCCATGTCTTCATTCCAATGTCACCAGTAATAAAGCTGATATCTGATCTGCTCTGTTGAACTCTTGTGTACTTCTCTCAATTGTTCTAAGCTCAGAAGTTTGATAAAAGGACATAATTTATTGGCCCCCATGAGACCTAAAAGAGCTTGTTTCATGCTTTTGCTTGTGGTAAATTGGGAAAATGGCCATAAATTCTTCTTTTCTTTTTATCCACATTCTCACAAGGTAGCTATTCTCATTGGTAATTGGAGTTTGGGTCCGTGCCTTGAATCTGGGCTCACCATGTGTCTTGTTTTGACGAGTGGTATAGGAGCAAAGGTCCCCCCCGAACACACACACACACACACACACACACACACACACACACACACTTGGAAAGCACTTGGGCTTACTCCATCAGCTTGCTCTCTGGCTATTCTTAGATTCCACCCACCCTGTGAACAGGCCAGCCTTCTGGAGAGTAAGAGACCATGTGGAGAGAGGTCTCAAACATCCCAACTGTGGAGACCAGGCTGGCAATCGCAAACCAGTGGGTCCTGACCACACACCAGCATTAACGCAAGCATATGAGTGAGCCCAAGAGAGATCCCTTAAGCCCAGTCCAGATCAGAAGACTCACCAACTCAGCCCTGCCCAAACTTCCAATCTACAAAACCATGAGCCAAATAAATGGTTGTTGTTGAAGCCACTGAACTGTGGAGTGGTTTGTCACACAGCAATTGAGAACAGATACAGTGAAGAAAGAAGCGGCAGGTGGCATCACCCCTCGCCCCTTTCTACATCCGTGTGCTTGAGTGTCGAACCCAACCAATCAGCCTCAAAGAACTTCCTGTGTCCTCACCCGGAACCATCTTTTCCATACATTTTATCAAAAAACAGGGAAAGACTCTGAAGCCCTTCTCCAGGGAGCTTTACTGACTTCCAGAGAATATGTCTTGAAGCACCTGATGAACTTCTGGCAGTCAGTCCCACTTGTTACAGACTAAAGAATAGCCCTTCTCAGAATAATCAGACGGAGAAATTCCCGGTGGATGTTTTTGGCAAGTTGAGTGAGACAACACAGAACTTAAACTCAACATACTCACCATTATGGACACTGCCCCAAAGCCCCAAGCTGTTCGACTATTTTCACTGCTCTGGACAAGCTGAGAGGTGGGAATTATCCAGTTTCCCAGTGCAGAAGAAATGCTTCTGTGGACTGTTGTCCACAGTGACCAAACCTTGTCAGTTTCTCTGCAAGCAGAAATCTGTAGACACCTGGAAACAGGGCTGAATGCTTTTGATGTTTACTATTGTATATACAGCCTTACAATTGAACTGGAGTCATGGTCCTTGCTTTCTGACGTAGTATCAAGAATGTAGAGAACTGGCCAAAGCTGACTTCACTAACTCTAGGACAAAGGGGATCATACAACATAAATTAATTTCAAAGAGTCTTAGGAAATTCCAGGGCTCCTTGACACGCATCTGACCATTGCTGGCAAGGGAGCTGTGGGAACAATGGTTCCTTGGTTACTTACCTTTGTGAGTCGCCGTTTGGAGTACTTATTGCCAACAAAACAAAGTTGCAATCGATCAGACAGCAAAAATGATGTCGTTGTACAAGGACAACTCCGAAATTTCTTTTTCTCATTTAGTCAAATAACAGCAGGCTTCTCGCTAAAATTAACATTTCATCAGAATTTAAATTTACATTTTTTATTCACTTGAAAAATTTGGATTTATTGCTTCTTTTTAAGAAAGTGGCCACTAACGTTTTGTAGGAGGAGAAAATGAGAGAGAAATATTTCTTGGTAAAATTTCTTTTTAGAGTCTACCGATATGAAGGAAATCAAATTCCCATGCAATTAAATAAATCACAAGCCAAGTCTTGTTTGTATTTCCATGTATGTCAAGACCGATAGCTTTCATCAGTTGATCAGAAATGAAAAGAAAGATTAAAAATAACTGTCATGAAGAAAGAGTGGGGCAGAGTATGGAAGAGAATTGTTAAGGAGTTAGGCGGTTTTTTTTGTTTTTTTTTTTTGCAACTTAATATAGCATGATTTAGGGAGAATATAAATACGCCCGAGTTTTGTTAGTAAGAATGTGACTAATAATGCTTATCAAATAGGGGAGTTTAAAGATTTTGTGAGATCCGGTATATGCCTGGCGCACGGTAGGCGCTCAGTAAATGCAGCACCCTGTCTGCTAATTCTGCGTTTAACACAAATCTGCAGGTTTCACCTACCATCGCTTCATACGTTTTGCATATATATGTCTCAGCAGCCTTGGCCTGCTACATGCATAGCTTCTGGCAAGTTCCTTAAGTTTCTGACCTATGAAACAGATACCTGCAGCATGGAATTGTCCTAAGGATTAAATGAGAGTGTGTATTTATTTATTTTTTTTTTTTTGAGAGTGTGTATTTAAAGTACTTGGAATAGTGCCCTCTGTATAATAAACACTCGATACATGTTAACTTGATATAATACCTCTCCCGCTCATTATTAGTACACGCTAGCTTCCCGCCTCACCCTGTAGTCTCCCTCCTCCATGTTGTCATAGATACCATTTTATTCTTCTCTGCTTTTCTCAATCCTGCTCGTCCTTATCCTTAGGTCCCAATTCGCAGTTGCC
Organism: Panthera leo; assembly: GCF_018350215.1. Taxonomy (NCBI): domain Eukaryota; kingdom Metazoa; phylum Chordata; class Mammalia; order Carnivora; family Felidae; genus Panthera; species Panthera leo. The sequence continues at coordinate 128,658,680 of NC_056685.1, forward strand.
TGTCCTGGGCCACCATGGTGCTCTCCACATGTCCCTAGTCATCACAGTATGGTTCCTTGATCATCTGTCTGTCTCTCCAGCTAGCCCGTGAACTTCTGAGGGAGAGGATGTGCTTTATTCATCTCTGCATTGCCAGGACCCAGCAAAGAGCCTGGCTCACTGCAGCTGCTCAGTGAATACTTGTGCAAGCAAGAGAAAGAATAAACGCATAGCTTCTGTCTCTTTCCAAACAAGCCATAGCCCTTGTTTGATGTCTGTATTAATTGTTAGTATTTTAGTTTTAGTGGGAAAAGTGATACAAAGAAGTTGAAGCAAAAGGCAACGTCTCAGTTAAGAAGTCTAGGTGACTAGCTTCTGGCATAGCTGGACGCAAGTGCCGTCTCCCCTTCTTGCCTCTGCTTTCCTCTGTGTTGCTCTCATAGCGATGGGTATGGGCCATACTTCCTCTTGGTGGCAAGATGCCCACTGGTGACCTCAGACTCACATCCATCCAGCCAACTAGTCCCCAAGCAGAGTTTCTCCTTCCTAATAGTTCCATACATTTCCCCAAATTGCAATTCACTGGCCTGGTGCCCATCCTTGGAGAAAAGTAGGAGGAGCCCCACACACTCTAAAAAACAAATGGCTTCCCCATGGAAATTGCCAGAAGTTACCAGAAGAAGGGGAAACAGATGCTAAACAGGCAAAAACATACATGTCTCGCACAGGTTCCCCACCTGGTGTTCTAATCTTGCTTATAAAACTTCACCTGGGGACTTGGGTTTCCACCAACATTTATCACCTGCTTTCTTCAACGACAGTTTATGGATGGCCTCCCCATACAGTGTTAAAAACTCTGAGAAGACACTCCAACCACCTCAGTCCTGTGAGCCTTGGCCCAGAACCTGCTGCCCTGTGTCATAAATGCACAGCTTGTTGCTTATGGTCATCATTAGGGCTTTAGGGGTTCAAATACAAGATTCCCCTTCCCTACTCTGGCACAAGGAAGGCATCAACCAAGGAGTCAGGTGGTGGGGGTTTGAAATGTCACCTTCACCACTGATTCCGCTGTGGGAGATCAAGGCTTATGTAAATAGCAACAGCTGGTTTCCTGATGCTGCATCGCAAAAGTAGGCAGACTGGCCTACCTGGTCACAAGCAGTGCTGATCACCTGCAGGCTCCCCCCATGCTGCTGCCCCAGTAAAACCTGAAGCACTGAGGAGGAGAGAGGGGGTGTTCCCTGCAGGCGTGTAGAATGAAGAGAAAAACAGGAAGGGGACCAGTCGGGGATGCCCAGTTCCTTCTCCAGACTAACAGTCAGGTAAGTCTCTGCCCTCTGGAGGAGAAGTGTTGGAAGTGAGAGAGACAGGAAGGCTGGGGTGTTACTCTAGCAGGTGCCCTTCCCCATGGAGCGGGAATTAAGTGTCCTCCCCCCCACCCGCCAGCCTGGTCTGGCTCATTGGTGCACTCCAGGGCTGTCACTCGGAAAATGAAATCTTTCCCTTTCCAGCCATGCTCTCTTTGCAAGCATTCAGAAGTAACTAACAGGGATGTTGTCACTCTTGGAAATGAGCAACCTATACACTTTGCACATCTCCATGAAGATGCCACCTCGCATTCTACAAATGGTGGGATGGGGGGATGGGGGGAGGGGGAAGAGGGGAGGGAAGGGGCAAGTAGCTGACCCATAAAACCAACCTGATGGCAGTTCCTTTTGTCTTCCAGAAAACAAAGTGTGCAAACTGCCAAAGGTTTTTGCTGACTCTTGGCTTCTCTGCTTTTACATCTAGTGCTATTGTTTGCCCTTGGGATTTATGGTAATTCTTCCTCCCTAAAAGATATCTCTGTAAGAATGCTCATAAATTTAGGGAGCATTGTTTCGATTTTCCTCACTAATTATTTTCCCTCTCAGTTACCCATCAGCAATTTTTAAAGTCAGAGGATGTTTTTTAGATAAAATGGAGTATAAGACACAGGATGCTGAGATTCTGTAGACACCTAATTAACAGTCATCAGGCAATAACATTGGCGGGAAACATACAATGCACAGAAGACCACTCTAGGTGCCACGGGAGACCCAGGGGAAATAGAAATGTGGTACCTGACCTTGAAGAGATTGGCCATTCCCAAGGCTGCTTGCCATGAATATGAAATGGCTTAGCAAAGCAAGCACATTTTAATACAGTAATTTTGTTAAGGAGATTTCCCACTACATCAGCCAGGGTCCTCTTGATGAGTACACAAGGGAGGCATTTCTTTCTGTTCCATGTACATGAAAAATCTAGGCTTCAACCAATAAACCATTTTGTTTTCACCCCCTGGACCATGCAAATCTTACCAACTAATCATGTTTTCCCTTTTTATTTTGGCTGCCAGGGAGCTCAAAGCAGATAGCCAATGCTCTTATAACAATTTTATAAGACCTTGGAGTAGGCATTTTACACATGAATCTTAGTTCAATTTGATTTTCTAACCCTCACTGCCCCTTATCCCTGATTTCTTCATCTAGTTATTACATCCTGTTCACTGTGTTACAGACGCCCCAGCTTCCACTGATCCACAGTTTCAGAAACCGGTCCCAGCTACCCTCCTGTTTCTCTGCTCAGGATTTCAGAAGATGTTTGTCATTATATACAGCTGGTAGCTGCCCACCCTGGAAAATCGGTAAGGGGTGCCTGAGATGAGGTAGTTTAGTAGCACGGGTTAGGCACAGCCGAGAAGGATAGTTAGCGTCGCAGAAAGGGGTGGGTGTCATAAACAAGGACTTGCCTGGGTTGACGCAGGGGGACAGAAAAAAGTGGGGGCACTTGCACATGCCTTGGAACGTGGGATCACAGGAAGGAGAACGTAAATGCCATGAATGCAAGGATGTGATTGGCAAAATCATGACTCGGCAAAATCATGTTCATAAAATAATAGTTGTAAAAACAAAACATGTTCCATGAATAAATGCCCAAATAGGGATGGTGAATCAATAATCTGATTCTCTGTGAGATCCTCTCTAGCTTTCTGTCGCCCTTGGTGATGGGGCTGGAGAAGGTGGAGGAAATCCACTGGCCGCCAATGAGCATGGCTCTCCTATCAGGAGTCCTCAGCATGTTACGCTGGCCAATATATCTTTGTGGGACAGACCTATAGCATGTTCCTCCAGATCTTGCAGTGCTGTAGGTTAGCACACAGGCTCCAGAGCCTTCATATCCCGGCTCCACAACTTGGCATCTGTGCGACCATAGACAAGTCACATAAACACTCTTGGCCTCAGTTTCTTCATCTGTACCCTGGGGGTGATAATAGTAGCAACTGAACAGCACCGTTGTGATGACTGATTGAACTAAGATACGCACCTGCCCATACAACACGTATTATGCCTGTTGGCCATTATTATTTCTACCCTGAGACCTGGTCAGCTATACCTGTATGGCAGTGCCATAGACTTGGAGTGGACAGACCTTGGGCACTGGGGGCAGGGTGAAAGGGGGCAGGGCAGGGTATGAGGACAAGCTGTAGAGGAAAGGGAGGAAGTCTGACATGGCAGCCAGAATAGGGTTCAAATGATGGTTTGGGAAGGACAGGTGTGTATCAGCAGAGCATGTATCCGGAAGATGCACCATAGTGTCCATAGGCTAGGATTCAAACATGAGATTGGGGGCTCCAGGCCAGAATGGAAAAGGTAAGACAGAGGCCCAGATCTGGAAGGTCTAGAACAGTAGGAAGAATTCTTTGTTCTTGGCTCTTTCCCAACCTTATGGGCAAAAAGGAAAAAATCCCTGTTCCTCCCCCAAGTAAGTTCTAAAACATTACATTCACCTGCACATGCAGACCAAACACCTGAGGCCCAGCCTGGCATCCCCTGCCCTTGCCCTCACCCGTGATTCTGTTGTCAGACGTGACTTATAGCCATCTCCTGCCCTGCCCCCCTTGCCTCAAAAGCTGGCAAGACCTTCCTCATTGGATCCCAGGAGTGTTCCTTTCTGTCTGCTCTGTGTTCTCCAAACAGCAAGTAGATGATCTTTTTAAATGTAAATTTAACCATATCCTTAGAACTCTCACTGCCTTCTTTGGCCCTCAAGATTAAAGCAAACTTCTTTAATCTTCGAGGCCCTGAGTCATCTGGGCTCTGCTACCCTCACCTTCCACTCCATGCCTTCTCATGTCCTGTGATCTAGCCCCATCACTCTACTTCCCAAATGTGCCAGGATTTTACCATGTCGTGGCCCTTTGCACGGGCCCATTCCTTCTACTGAGAGCTCTCTGCCTTCCAGGTTTTCTGTGGCTGATGTGTCCTCACCATCTAGACCTCAGCTTGGGTGTAAGACTTCCTCTTACCACCTGTGCCAGCAGGGCACCCCACACCCCCATCTCACCCCCTTCACCGCCCTGAAAACTACCAGGAATGCTTGGGCCCTCACCTGGTGGGAAGGTGAGCGAAGGACAGGAACAGCCTGTCCCGCTCATGACTGGTCCCCCAGTTCCTGGAACAACGCCTGGCACATAGTTGGTGCTCAGCATGTCTTTGTTGAGTGAGCAACTTAATCAATCCATCAGGAAATACCCCAGGGCCCGGAATGGTTCTGAGCTTACACATGAACATGGGGAAGGCAGGACAGAGACTAGAAGGCAGATAAGAGGTGAGAGGGAAAGTTCAACCAGATATTGCAAAGTCACTGGCTGGGAATGGGAAATCTAGGTGTGATCCACGATAGACACAGCCTCTGGGATGGAGCAAGTCAAAATACAGAGGGCCCATTCGATCTAATCACCCTCTCAACAGACCTCTGGTGACCCCTATGTGAGTAAGGCACCAAGGGGCACAGAAATGAGAAAAATGTGGTCCCTGCCTTAAGGGAAGCTCCTGGGTTAGCAGGAACACACACAGAGCTGTGGCCATGAGACAGTTAATACCCAGAGGACAATGGGGTGGGTACACAGACAGGAAGTGTCACCTCCACTCTACCTGGAGCCCATGAGGACTTCCCAGAGGAGGGGGAGCTCAAGCTGGGTCTTGATGGATCAGAAGGAGTTCCCAGAAAACACATTGGACCTGGTAGGGTAGAACCCGAGACCCTGTGAAGTCCACGAGATCCATCCCTTCTGCTTCCCCACCTGACCCTCCTCCTCGCTAGTTCCGCTGATGGTCTCCCTCTCTCCTTGATATCGCCTTTCAAATCATGTCTTTAATCCGCAACACCTTTGAAGCTCCCCAGACTAGCTCTCTTCCACTGTTCAAAGTAACTCCAGAAAATGCTACCTCTCAGCAGTGAGTGGTCACGCTGATCCATCACTGGTGGGAGGTCACATTGGTACATCCTTTGGGAGAGTGATTTAGAAAACTCTTCCACAAGTCTTTTCTTTTAAATGACTGTACCTTTATTATTAAAAAAAAAAAATCCTGCTTTTGGAAATCTATCCCAAGGAAGAGATCCTAAATTTGGAAAGAAAAAAAAACCCTTTATGTGTAAGTGTTCACTATAGATACCAATAATGTCAAGAACAACCTGAATGTTCAGTTGTAAGGAAATAATATTTTAAATGGTTTCAGGCGGTGGAATATTATGCAGCCATGGCAAAGGGCATTTTCTTAGAACATGAGAGCTCCAGCAAATACTGTGAAATAGAAAGTGAGATAAGATTTCAGGATTTGTGGGCAATGTGATAATAACTATGCAAAAAATTTGATGCCTTTGGCATCTTGGGACAGAAGCTGGAAACAGTCGAGGAGGGCCATGTGCTGTGTGGCTGAGGCTTGTGGATATTTGGGGGTGACGTGAAGGAAGCACAGGTCTGTTTAAAGCAGTGGTTCAATGTACCGTTAAAACCCAAACTGATGGGGTGCCTGGGTGGCTCAGCCAGTTGAGCAACTGACTTCAGTTTAGGTCATGATCTCGCAGTTTGTGAGTTCGAGCCCTGCCTCAGGCTCTTTGCTGACAGCTTAGAGTCTGGAGCCTGCTTCAGATTCTGAGTCTCCCGCTCTCTCTGCCCTTCCCCCACCTGTGATCTGACTCTCTCTCTCTCTCCCTCAAGAATAAATAAACATTCAAAAAAAACTGAAAAAGGCACTTGCATTAAGTGGGTTTCGAGTGCCCACCCCACTGGTACAGCTTGTCTGCCCGCTCTCCCACACTCACCCCACTAGGAGAGTACGAGATCCGTCTGTCAGCACAGAGCCTGAGGCAGGGCTCGAACTCACAAACTGCGAGATCATGACCTAAACTGAAGTCAGATGCTTAACCAACTGAGCCACCCAGGCGTCCCATCAGTATGGGTTTTAACAGTACATTGAACTGGCTCAGGTCCCCCAAGGCACAGAAGGAGACAGAGGCTGAAAACAACTGTAGCAACATAAGGGGATCTCAGACAGGAGCACGTGAGGGACACCCCCACGGAAAGCAGCACCATCCACGGAAAGCAGCACCATCCACAGAAAGCACCGGGTGGAGACCTGACTCTTGGTTTTTAAGCCGTACATATTTCACCTGTACAACTTGTTGAGTTTGGAGAGAAGTGGATGAAACCGGTGGACGATATGCTAAGAGAAAAAAGCCAAACACAGGGGAACACATAGTACATGATCCCACTTACATGAGGCATGGAACATAGTCAAAATCATGGAAGCAGAGAGCGGAATGGGGGGTTGCCAGGAATAGGGGGGAAGAGGAAATGGAGGAAGAATCAGAGAAACACAAAGTCTCAGGTCCATAAGATAAATAAATACTAGAGGTCTACGGATCTACCAGACAGCATGGTGTCTATAGCTAACCAAACTGTAGATCTGATGTGAAGCATTTTTATAACCAAATATATATGTATTTTTTTCTAAGAAGAACTTGGAGCACATTGCCTGAGCCACAGCTGACCCATCTCACACCAATTAGAAGGTGCGAGAACTTTAGCCAGATGCTCCAATACCGAGCTGTGTGAAAATCCAGGAGAGGGTCGGCACAGGCCCAAAGACGCAGGATGCCGCCCCATCTGAATTGGACCAGCCTCCAACCTTCCTGGTCAGGAACTCACACCTCTACTTTTTGTTTATGCTGTGCTCTGGACTAAGTCATTTTGTCATTTTTGCCCTTTCCAGTTCTGGATCTCTAGATACATGATATTAGATAGATAGATAGATAGATAGATAGACAGACAGACAGATAGATAGATAGATAGATAGATAGATAGATAGATAATAGATAGAATGACAGATAGACGATAGATCAATAGATAATAGATAGAATGGTTGATGATAGAATGATAGACAGATAAAATGATGATAGATTGATGATGATAGGTAGATAGAATTTGAATTATTATAGTCAAAATAATGTTCCATAGATTGACAAAACCAATCAGAACATAAAAAGGTTCCCCTCACAGACTATGGTTTTAAAAATGCTTCTTCATACTGGGTGGACTATATCAAAAAGCCTAGATACGCAGGAGGGGAAAGGTGGCTAAAAAACTGTATTAGGATGTTAACAGTGACTAACTTTGGATCATGCAACTGGGTGATTTGTTTTACTTTCTTTTTCCGTTTTACTGAATTATACCAAATGTTCTTAATTCTCATGTATTACTTTCATATTCTTAAAAGAAACCCTGCCTCTGGCACAGGTCACAAGTAACCTGGCAGGGTGGGGATGGGGGGAGTATCACGCAATCCCATAAGCAGCACAAAGTGTTCTCATCACACAAGAGCTGTGCTCTGGCCGCCCGCACGTCGATGTGGACACTTCTTTCCATTGTGGTACGTGCTCTGCCTGGATGTGAATATGGTGTCCCTCCAGTGCCATAAGCTTGGAACCGTCTTCTTAGATGCCTCCATCTCAACACTTAGCTTCTACCGGTTCTACCGCACTCCTAGACCTGATCGGGAGCCAGGGCCGGCAGTAGGTGCCCTGATTGCCGTTCCGGTCCTCCCCTCCATCCCTATTCCTAATAACTAGGCTATTCCGCTTAGGAGCTGTGGCAGATTGATTGTGTCAATGGCCCAAATCAATGGCCTTCCTGGATCTGTGTGCCTTGCAATGGATGCTGCCGGTCCCCTCTCCCCCACATACACACATATCTGAAGATGGTGTCTCTTTCCTCATGCCCTTGAATCGGGCTCACCTTGCAAATTACTTTGGCCAGTAGAACGTGACAGATGTAACAGGGCACTAAGCCTAGGCCTTAAGAGCCCCTCATCTACAAGGCAAGAATAATCAAACCCACCTCAGGGTCATCCCACAGATTAAAGCAAATGTCACTTGCCACTGGCAAAACACCAAATGCAAAGCAGGTGCTTAATACAGGTTAGTTTCCTCTCCTTCATCTTTTTCTTCCTTCCATCAGGAAGGAAATAAATGGTCAGAAATAAATGGTCAGCCTATATTTATTTATATTTAGGGCAAAGACCAAACAACCAAATTCAAAGGGAATGTAGGGTAGAAGAAAGATTCACAGGGTGTCCATTCCCTAGAACCTTGGTTTCCTTTTTGGGAATAGAAACAAATCGATATTTTGAAAAAAAAAATTGTGCCTAATTCTTCCCACTTTAGAGACAGGAAAACTGATGCCCAAAAAGTAAAATGACTTGGACAAAGTCACACAGAGAGTTAGAAGCAGACCTTGTATTAAAAGCCAGCGTATTAATCAGCTACTGCTACATAACAAACATCCACAAATTGCAGCAGCTTAAAACATCCGTCATGGGGCACCTGGGTGGCTCAGTCGGTTAAGTGTCCGACTTCAGCTCAGGTCATGATCTCACTGCTCATGAGTTCAAGTCCTGTGTTGGACGCTATGCTGACAGCTCAGAGCCTGGAGCATGCTTTGAATTCTGTGTCTTCTCTCTCTCTGCCCTTCCCCTGCTTGCACTCTCACTCTCTCTCTCTCTCTCTCAAAAATAAATAAACGTTAAAAAAATTAAAAACTGTCCTATGATGGAAGGATTGTTATCCCATTTTACAGAAGAATAAACTGAGACAGAGAGTAATGTGCCTCATGTTAGACAGCAAGGCGTCTACATTTCTCAAAAAATAATTCTGACAGAGCAAATGACCCAGTCTTCAGAAAAATTCAGATAACATCCAAAATCACTTCTATGAATCCCAAAGACAGTTATTAAATCTCTATGGCCAGTATATGTTACCAAGTTCTCATAACTTCCCTATGAGGTGTTATCTTATTCTCATTTTCATCAGGGGAAATTAAGGCTCAGAGATTTGAACTCGTCCACCCCACTCCCTAGACCATGGAAAAAGAGGGATGGGAACTCACAGCTGTCTAGGTCCATCAGAGAGTAGAGTCTCAATTGAGAGATGAGGCTCTTGAATTCTTACTTACCTTCCCTCCAGGTCCCTCACTCCTCGTCAAAGACCCAGATCCATCAGAGCCTCCCCAGAGCCTAGTCCGGAGACCCCAGAAGGCAGGTCCTGTGTTCTCATCCTGTTTTCCCCACCCAAAATTATTCCTGTTTCTCCAGGGGTCTGGAGGAGGCTGTGACAGGGGCAAGTCCTCCTTCCTCTTGGCACCCTCAGCCTCTCCCCAAAAACCCCAATTCAGCTTGCCTTTTCATGCCTAAAAGAGGTCCTTCTCCTAAAACCCCGGGGCTCTAGAAATTTTACGAGCAGAACAAAGCTTAAGCATGAAATATTCCACTCTCATTTTACAGACAGGAAACTCTGAAGCTTTGGGATAATGTCCACCCTCTGACCTCTGGCCCTCCATCCTTACTTCTGTCGTGTTAGGTTTTGCTGTTCTGATTGTTGTTTACACCACACACGTGAGGACCAAATTTGTCCTGTATGTTCCCTCGTAGCCGCTTTTGTATCTTGGCTTTCAGTCATAACATCAAATAATCAGACAGTCAAGCCAGAGGGGCCCTCAAGAATTCACAGGGCAGAACACCGAGGAGCTGAGTGGAGAGAATAGTGAAAAATTTCCCAAAGCCCACCACCCTCTATAATAGTGCTGGAGGGATGGAGGGAGGCACGGACCCCATGGGGAAAGACGGGCCCTCTTCCTACTCTACCAGAGGTAGGTGACAAACTTCTGTTGGCCTCTCTTCTAGAGTTGTTCAATAACTGGATGGAGTAGCAGCTGGATGGAGTGGAGACCATCATCAGTACAAGGTGAGCAGACCAGCTCTGAAACTGACAGCCGGAGCCAATGAACTCAACTGGGTAAGACAGGTTGAGCAGAGGATCACACAGATGCCGAGTGAATGAAATTAAAATAATAGCAATAGCTAAAATGTGTTGTGTTCCCAACAGCTGACATGTACTAACTACTTTAATCCTCACAACAATCTCTGAGGGGAGTATTACTACTGTCCCTATTTTACAGGTAAGAAAACCAAGGCCACAGAGATAAAGTACTTTGCCCAAAGTCACACAGCCAATGGGTGGCAGAGCCAGGATTCGAGCCCAGACTCTCTGGCTCCAGAGGGTATGCCCATGACCCTTGCACCATCCATGCAAGCCTTAGGTGATGCTTCTCTCTTGGATGGTCAGCTCCTTGAGGTCAGTGGCCAAAACGTCTCAGTCACTTGTCTTAGTCCGTCCAGGCTGCTATAACAAAATACCATAGATCAGGTGCCTTATAAACCACAGAAATTTCTTTCTCACAGTCCTGGAGGCTGGAAGTCCAAGATCAGGCTGCCAGAATGGTCACAGACCGGTGACCTCACATTATATAGAAGGGGTGGGCTGGGTCCACGGGGCCCCTTTTATAAAGGCATTAATCCCACTCACGAGGGCCCTGTCCCCATGACCTAACCACCACCCAAAGGCCCCCACCTCCTAATCTTCACATTGGACATTGGGATTTCAACGTATGAATTAAGGGGTGGGAAGGGACATGAGCATTCAGACCCCACACCATAACACAGTTCTATCCCCAGGGCCCAGGAGGGGACCCAGAACTGAAAATTTATTGACTTGATTTAAATTTAATTGGAAACCTTGGATCACATGGCCAGGAGAAAGCTGGCTTCATTGAGTGACCCAGAGGAAGTGGCTTTATCTCGAGGACTGCATCTATAAATGGGGATAATATACCAACACCCTGGTGTCACTGCAATTGTTACTTGAGACCGTATTTGAGGAGAACTCTCCAGTGCCTCGCACACCGTAAGCAGTCAACAGTGGTAACTATTGTTATTAATGGGGGCAGGGGAAGCAAGACAAGAAAACAAAGCCCAGTGGTACCAGCCAGACCGTGCACATGCTCAGAAGAGGCCGAGACAGAGATGTGGAAAAAACGAGACCACATCTTCTCAGACAGTGGGGAAACGGAGGGCCTTTGAGCCCTAAGTCAAAAGGCATTTTTTATGAAAAAAAATAAATGAAATAAAATAAAATAAAAAAGCATTTTAAGCAGTCAGTTCTTAGACGCAGACCCTCACACAAGTCTCCTGGCCCACACCGTGTCTGCACCAGAGGACCCCTGTTCTGGGGTCCAAGGACACCTGGATTCAGGGCCTGGCTCTGCCAGAGTGACCTTGGACAAGCCAGCTTCTCTGGGCCTCAGATTTCTCGTCTATAAAATAAAGGGTTTGAATTAAACCACCTCCAGGCCTCCTTCCAGCTTTAAATAATAATCATGCGAAATGACCAGAAACAGAATGTCTTGCAGGCCATCTGGCTGGTTGGTGGGGAAACCAGGGTTTTACGAGTCGGGGGTTGGGACCAGGCTCTAGGTCGCAATGACGGCTCTGGCTCGTGTGTTATGCTGGTAACTCACAGTTCACGTGGCGTTTCGCCACTCGTAGCAGGCACTCTGCGGAGGTTCTCATTTCGTCTGCACGGCAGGCCCCCCGAACGTGGTCAGAAGCACTCTGTTCAAGAAGCGCCTTCCAAGAGCACGTCAGGAGTTTGCACACAAGCAAGTCACACGCGGCCTGACCGTTGGGCTTAAGGAAGCAGGAGCTCATCTTCCCACAAAACAAGGAGCCTAGAAGCGGGCGGTGGCGGTAGGGGCAGTGGCAGCCGGGCGGGCGTCCCTGCGATCCTCGGGCGTTCTCTCCAACCCTCCTAAAACGACCCGGACACCCCTTCTGCAGTCAGGCAGGATGTAGGGGAGATGGGTGCTGGTGACACCAGCCACCTCTCCCGGGAGAACAAGGCCTCCCCAGAAGTTCTCCCACCAGCACCCTTTGCCCTCACCTGTCATTGCCAATGCCATGTCACCTGGCCAGTCCTAGCTGCAGAGTCCTTTTCTCTGCCTGTTTCGGTGCTGGGGCTATCATGACAAAGTACCACAGACTGGGTGGCTTACACAACAGTCCAGAGGCTAGACGTCCGAGATCAAGGTGTCCACAGGTTTGCTTCCTTCTGAGAGCTGTGAGGGAGGGGTGCGCCCTCTGCGGCTTTGGGAGGTGGCCCGCTGCCTCTCCCTGTGCCATCTTGCATCACCTCTTCTCCGTGCATCTGTGTCCAGATTTCCCAGGTCCATCCTAACGGCCTTTTTAACTGGATTGCTCCCATGAGACTCTACTCCAAAGAAAGTCACGTTCTGGGGCACCTGGGTGGCTCAGTCAGTTAAGCGTCTTTGGCTCAGCTCATGATCTCACAGCTGGTGAGTTTGAGCCCCATATTGGGCTCTGTGTTGACAGCTTGGAGCCTGCTTCAAATTCTCTGTCTGCCTCTCTCTCTCTCTCTCTCTCTGCCCCTCCCCTGCTCTCTCTCTCTCTCTCTCTCAAAATTAAATTAACATTAAAAAAAAGAAAGTCTCATTCTAAGGCATTGGGGTTAAGATTTCAACACATGAATTGGGGGGCGGGGGCACAGTTCAACCCATAACACTGTCTCTAGAGCAGAGGCGGCAGGGGATTGGCCAATGAGCAGTGTGTCCCTGAGAGTTAAGGGATTTACTCAAAAGTATTAAGTGGCAATGCTAGGATTCAAATTCAGGTCTTGACTGGAAGTTTGGGGGTCCCCTATGGAGACTTCCTGCCCCTCATTTAGCCCCTGGTTAACAGGAGACAGTATTGTACAATAGCTGAGAGAACAAACTAGATTCAGATTCCTTGGGTGAAAGTCTACACTTGCTGTGTGACCTTAAGCAAGCCACGAAACCTCTCTGGCTTCCATGAAAGAGGAGACTCATTCAAGATTTAACAAATATGACCTGAGTCCCCTTCTATTTCTGAGGCACTGTTCTCAGTGCTGACAGTGAGATTACAGAAATAAAAGTACCTATTGAATAGTGCTGTTTTGAAGATTTGATGAGACAGTCCAGGTAAATAAAATCCTTAGTTCTACAGTGTTTAGCACTAGCAAGCAATCAGGAAATGGTATTATTACCATCAAAGTAATTGTTATTAGCCAGTCTTCCTCTGTCTATTCCTGGGCTCTCTGCAATTGTACTCTATAATGCAGTCACTACACGTATCAGCCCTATGGATGTAGGTCAGCCATGGACAGTGTGGCTGGCGGGCACAGAAGTCTGGAGAAGGAAGCCACTTTCCCCTTGATGCCCCACAGAGCAGGAAAGATGGGGAGGCCAGAACCAGGAGCCTCCAGCAAAGTTCCAGAAAAGTGAGCCAGAGCAAGAAGGAGCCTGGGCCCCTCTGGGAAGATAGTAATAGGAAATAAACAATTTCCTCCAAAACACTGATTGCAGAATATGATGTTTCAACAGGAAGAGTTAAGGTCTGTATCAAAGTGGGAAAGGCACGACCAAATGGCCAGGACCTTGGACAGATTGGAGGGAAAAAGCCAACATATAGCATTGGCCTACTAAGTGTCAGACACTTTATGGACTTTTGTCTCCTCGGGTCCCTATGACAACCAAGAGAGGCAAATGGCCTAACAATTAAAAGTGGAGAGTGAACAGGATGATTGGAAAAAAACTCAGGTGTGAATCCAGCTCAGCTGTTTGCTTCTAAATCCCGTGCTATCTCTGGCAAATCACTTAACCTCTCTGAGTTGGTTTCCTTATTTATCAAGAGCAGTGAGTGCCCAACATAACATAACGAATGGAAAATACCAAAGGAAGAGCGATCACTGCTGCTGTGATTTCTTCCTGTCCTTATTCTTACTGCTGCTGCCACCCCAACTATTAAGTAGACTGTGGTGCCAAAGGAAATTTTGGAAAATCCTGACTCACTCTGCTAAAAGGCTTCTTGGCCATTTGTGTGTGATGACCCATCCTTCATCTCTGAACATATGGAATGGGCCCATGGATACCGGGAGGCCTTAAGTCATTTTGTTCCCAAGAGATAATTTATATAAGTTATAGCAAGCGATTTGGGAGAAAAAAAATGTAATAAAGAAAGCCCTGCCCCCCAGGGGCACAAATGATAAGGTTCCTATGGTCAGCTGACCTCTCCCCAGCCCCCAACACCCCACTTAGAATGGGGAGGGGACTACAGTCTGCTCAGATGGAGACTCACCAGCCAAGGGCTGCTGATACAGCTTTTTACTTAATACTCTCTTGAGTAAAAAACAAAGACTGTGTTTTAAATTTTTTAAAAAACTTTCTAATAAATATCTATCTCTTGGTGTTCAAGACCCTTTGTGCAACATCTTCTGTAAAGAATAAATGTTGTGACAGGCAAGGAGAATTTTTGCCCACAACTCTGCTAAAACATAACTCTCCCCATTTTCTATACAAAGAAAGCCAATGTAGGCAACGTGCCAATACACAACAACCCTGGATTTTGAGGTCACGTCTGTCCATCCTCAGAGGCTATGTGAGCACTTCGTCCATTTCCTTCCTTTAGACAGAGAATCTGTACATTCAGCAGCTTCGGGGCCCAGGACAGGAGTCTCTGCCTTGAAGGGCAAGTCTCGGCCAGCGCGTGAGAATAATAGCAATTGCTTCTGGGCAAATGCAAAGCTCCCAAGTCCAGTCCCTGTGCTAACCTTTTATGAGATTTACTTAATCTTCAACAACCCCTTGAGCTGGATACTATTAACATCTCCAGTCTATAGAGGAATTTGAGATTAAAGAGGTCAAGTGACAGGTCAAAGGTCATTCCATTTTGACAACTAAACAGTGGAGCCAGGACTCAAACCTGGGCAGAGTGACATGGAGACCCGCCTCCTAACCAGCACATATGGCAGTCTCTGACCTTAACACACCTTTCAGGTGCCGGGGGAGGCCTGTACAGAGATTGGCAAGACCTGTCTCCCCGAGACTTTTCATCAGTGACCCACCCTGACCAACACAGCAGTCACTGATGAGTGTTCCTTGACTTTTAGAGGGTACAGGCCCCGAAACAAGAGAAACCAGGAAAGGGAGTGAGCCAGGGAAGGAGGGCAACCAAAATGCCACTGAACTGGCCACTGCTAAGGACAACAGATCTGTCCACCTTACAGGACCATCTTCCATCAGCCATACCAAATGCATCTCGAGATGGTCTATCCTGGGGTGGAGGGGCAAGGAGGGGAGAGAAGAGAGAAAAACTTCTATCTCCACTCCTATATCCCACTGTGCAAGAGTTCACCCCAAGGGGGCTCATAAGCAACACCCCCAGTTCTAAAGGTGCCTGATACTTGAACTTCAACAGGGAAGCTGTAGGGCAAGAAACAAGAGGCTCACAGCATTGGACATAAGTGAGGTGCAGTCAGGTTGTGTCTACCTGAATGTGGTCAAAATCCACATAGCAGGAGGAGCTAGGGTCCAATGCAAAATGAAAATACAAGGACCCTTGTTCAAATGTTGTTAAAAATTTGAAGGCAGCTACGCAAAACATTAAACCAAGCATGGAGCCCCTCTAAGCACAAGGCTCTTAACCCCTCCTAGTATCCATATGTCCGTTCTATTTGTTCAGTGGTGAAAAATGGATTATCACATGTAGATTGCCAAGAAGTCTTCTAGCAGAATGAGTCAAGACTATCTAAAATCTCCTGTCCCACTACCCAGATCTAGCTGATAGACTCTACTAGAACAGCTGGAAGAAGGCCCTGAAGACAGGTAGACAGGTGAAGTCGAGAGCATCTGAAGTGGCTTCTGAGATGGGTCCAGTGCAGAAGCTGCCAAGGGATATCATCAGATAAGCTCAGAAAAACAAGACTGGGCCAGAATGGGCTGGGACATAGAGGAACCAGTTTCTATCTTGTGGGTTAGGGAGCATGATGACAGAAATAGCAGTCTGTGACAGTAGCCGCATGGTTGTATGTGTGTGTGTGTCTCTTTCAAAAATAAGCATTTAAATAATGATAATGAATGAATGAATGAATGAATGAATGAAGTCTGGGTAAGTAGAGATAACCAAATTGGGGGGAGGCGGTCATGAGGATGACATCAGGCAGGGAGGGCTTTAGGGAGACAATGAGACACTGTCTGGGGAGAGAAAAAAAAGAAGGAAGGAAAGCAGCGTCTTTCATTTTTGTTCTAAGTACCAGGTGAAATTTGGTGCCCCAGCTGCCAGTGGAAGTCTCTGCCACAGAAGCCAACTAGCAAAGTCCTTATCTGTGTACAGCAGACAAGAATGCCTTCATTTGTGTCTGGAACCAGAACATCCCTAAATTCACATGCCATTGCTTCGTACTTTGGTACTCTTTCCCCATTTCCCAGTGAGGCAGGGATCTCTTACCCTCCCATTGCCATCCCGACCCTCCATCCACGTTGTGCCAGGCACAGCACTCTAGTGTCTTCCCGTGAAGGTCCGGGTTCTGCACCACCCACTCTCCTTCCATCATTCATGGCCGGGGGTCTTTGTACCTCTGGGTTTGGTCCTCATCCCTCCACTGCTTCCACTCTGCATCACTTCCTCAGACTTGACATTCAACACTGCCACCTGATACTGTTATCAGATTTCCAAGTTCCCTCCAGCATGAGTTAGGAGCTCCCCAGCCCACCCCAAGCTATACTCTCTTCAATTGACACCCTCAGAACCCCTGCTCTACAGCACTGTACTTCTGGGGCTCACCCTGGTCTCATGAACTAGCTGTCTCCAGTTCAATAAAATGATGGCCTTGGAGCACCTGGGTGGCTCAGTCAGTTAAGTGTCTGACTTTGGCTTAGGTCACTATCTCATGGTTTGTGAGTTCAAGCCCCACCTCAGGCTCTGTGCTGACGGCTCAGAGCCTGAAGCCTGCTTCGGATTCTATGTCTCCCTCTCTCTCGGTCCCTCCCCCATTCATGCTCTGTCTCTGTCTCTCTCAAAAATAAATAAACGTTAAAAAAAATTTAAAGGGGAACCTGGCTGGCTCAGTCAGTTAAGCCTCTGACTTCTGCTCAGGTCATGATCTCATGCTTTGAGGGTTCAAGCCCCACATCGGGCTCTGTGTTGACAGCTCAGAGCCTGGAGCCTGCTTCAGATTCTGTGTCTCCCTCTCTCTTGGACCCTCCCCTGTTTGCACTCTGTTTCTCTGTATCTCTCTGTCTCTCTCAAAAATAAATATTTTTTTAAAAAAAATGATGTCCTTAAACTTCAGGGTCAAGTAAGCCGGTCCCAAAGAGGGGAGGACACATAGGTATAATCCCATCTCTGTATAATTCTACACTTTAGATTTAGATTATATTCATCTGACTCAGAATGCTGAGGTCTAGTCGAGACCACTGGAATCAGGGGCAGGTGAGAGTCCTGTGATTCCCAAGCCACAGCATTCCCCACCATACCTACCCCATTCTGGCGGCCTAGTCTAGACTAGCTCTCCCTGGATCCACACTCCAGTTTGTTGGCTGACCTACATTATATCCCAGGGCTGGAAATCTGGGACTCAGCACACCTATTCCTATATAAATGCTCACATCATTCCTAGTGTTTGTTGGTCTCCTCCTCCTGGGTCCCAGATCTGCCCTTTCCTGTGCCTCAGGCTGCCGACTGAGCAGCCCCACCCCAGGGACCAGGCACCAGTAACTTCCCCCAAAGCCCATATGCTTCTCGTAAGGTCAGCCCCAGCCTGTTACTGCTCTACACCTTGCTGTCCACCCATTCAGCTACTTCGACAAGCCCCACTACCAGCATTGGGTCTAACATGGATACAGCCCCTCAGACCCTATGTCTGGTTGTCCCAACTATCCCTTCCAGAGCCTGACTCTGTGGCCAGGCCAGTTTCCCAGCCCCCACAGTGCATGGTCCCAGCCCCCTCTACCACTGTGGGGGCCCAGGGTGCCAAGCCGCCAGTGAGCTAAACTCTAATCTGCCCAAACATGAGCAAGCACCTTCCTGCCCCAAATGCTCTATTCATCATGCCCACACCAAGCACAGAAATCCAGACCAGAGAGAGAGAGAGAGAGAGAGAGAGAGAGAGAGAGAAAGTTAATCCAAGTGGGGACTTCCACCAGCTCCACCAGCGTCACTCATTTGGGCCTTATCCACTCATCCATTTCTTCATATTGAACGAATATTTGTTGACCAAGCTCTATATGCCAGACTGGAACATTGCAATGAACAAGGGGCCAAGGATCTGTTTTTATCACACTTAGAATCTAGTGGGGACAGGGCACCTGGGGAACTCGGTCAGTTAAGTGTCTGAGTCTTGGTTCTATCTCTGGTCACAATCTCACGGTTCATGGGTTTGAGCCCCACAACGGGCTCCACACTGACAGAGCAGAACCTGCTAGAGATTCTCTCTTCCTCTCTCTCTGCTTCCCGCCCCCCTTGCATTCTCTCTCTTTCTCTCAAAATAAATAAATAAAAATTTAAAAATAAGGGGCTCCTGGGTGGCTCAGTCAGTTGGGCGTCCAATTTCAGCTCAGTCATATTTCACAGTTCATGGTTTTGAACCCCGTGTTGGGCTCTGTGCTGACAGCTCAGAGCCTGGAGCTTGCTTTGGATTCTCTGTCTCCTTCTTTCTCTCTGTCCCTCCCCGATTTGTGCTCTTTCTCTGTCTCTCAAAAATAAATAAATAAACTTAAAAAATAAAAAGATTAAAAAATAAAAAGAACCTAGTGGGGGGAACAGACTTCAGAGGGTCAGATGAGGCACCCCAGGACCCTTGCACTGGTGGTGGAAATGCACAACCATGGTTCACAGAACAGAGGCACCTGTGACAAGCGCTCCACTTTTCTCAAATGAACATGACAAGGAGATTGAAACTGCTCTCTGAGTCACAAACTCTTTGGCATTATTTCTGACTGCCCTTAACATTGGGACAAGCCCTAATTTTATGATTCAAATAAAAATAAAAAGCAACCTACCACCTTCTGAATTACCATCATCAGTGCTATTAATAGCTTTCAGCTCCTTGAAAAGGAAGAAAGAAAAAAAAAAAACAGAAGAGAATTCTCTGGATAGATAAATGCCAAGTATTGTTTCATGATTGCAGTTCACATTACAGAGAGGAGCCAGGAAGCAGAAGTCAGGTGCCTTTGGGATTTCACAGCCTGGAGACCCCATGCATTTTTCTAATTCAAATAGGATAAGCCTCAGAGGCCTTTAATGCAAGATGGTTTTTAAGTGTTTCCAAGCTTCCTGAGAGAGATAAAAACCACCTTCTTCATCAGAATTATTCAACTGTGGCACCACTGCTTAGCATGGGGATGGAAGGAGCTTGAATTTCTCCCGTGGCCTCGCCCACCCGTTCTGACCCTCTTTTCTCCCAGAGTGATTTGCTTTTGGCTAAAGCCACCCTGAGCTCCCCCTCCCTTCCTTTCTTGGCCTCTCCCCATCCTGCCTTCCCAGGACCCATCCCCCATGCCTCAAATCCCTGTGCTACCTGCCTCCCCTCAACCCCCCTCCAGAGTGGCCTCGTGCTCTGAGACGCAGGACAGATGACAAAAGCTCTCCATCCCTCAGTTTCCTGAGAGTACAAGGAGAATAATGATCATATCTCCCTGAGGGGGTGTTGCAAGGGTGTAATGAGCGAGTCCAGATCAGGCCCTTGGACCGTGCTGGCTTGTCTGAGCCACATATGAGGGTTAGGTGTTCTTTATAATAACAGCCGCCACACATGCTTTTCAGGATTTGTGTGGAAACCAAATGCGGGAATGCTTGGGACAGTACGCTTTGTACTCCAAGGGCTAAGAGAAGCCTCTGACTCTGAGGTCAGTGACTGGGTGTCAGGAACAAAGGAGCAGAAGAATAGAAGCTGTCCTCAGAGATGGTCCCCTGAGGATGAGGACTGGGCTCATTTTTAATCACTACTGTTTCCCCAAAGCAGTGTTGGGTCTGGCATGGAGTTGAGACCTAGTAGTTATTGTGCAAAAGAAAGAAGGAAGGAAGGAAGGGAGGGAGGAGGAAAGGGAGGGAGGGAGGGAAGGAGGGAGGGAGGAAGGAAGGGAAGAGGAAAGGAAGGGAGAGAAGGAGGGAGGAAGGAATGGAAAGGAGGAAGGCTTTTGCATGAAAATGGGGGAGTAACGATGGAGCAGCTGAGGCCAGAGAATGTTGTAGGGCACTTAGTGCCACGTGCAGCTCTTCATGGGGACGCAGGTGAGGGATATCTCTATGGGACAGGCAGCCCAGGGGGGAAGACAGGAGGTAGACAGAGCAACCCGGGAAACGGGCATGAGCTTGACCGAGTCACAGTCAGAACTGGGTTGGTCACAAGTTATATCTGTGAGCGCGTAAACTCACTTCAGTTTTATACAGCCATACTTTATTTTAACAAGCCTCCTTTCCTACTTGACAGTAAGAAAATTAAATTTAGTCCAATTCAGTCCACACAGCCCTGTGTAGTCGTTGTCTAGTCACTTTTGTGTTAAGATTTACGTTGGGTAAGTGTTCGACCTGATATGGGTGCTCATATTATTATCACTATCAGTAATAAGAAAGTGAACTGTAAGAGGGCAGGGATGCGGGCAGATGTGTTAACCGCTGTATGCACAGCACCTGGAACACTCACCAGTTCACAGCGTTCAATAAATATTTGTGGTATGGATG
The DNA here is from genome assembly GCF_018350215.1 of Panthera leo. Lineage (NCBI taxonomy): Eukaryota > Metazoa > Chordata > Mammalia > Carnivora > Felidae > Panthera > Panthera leo. Next base: position 128,679,406 of record NC_056685.1, read on the forward strand.
ACAGTCCGGCTCAAAGCCTCTAACCGGATGCACACTCTGCTCCCCACTGTGAGGGGCCCTCCGTGCTGCCCATTCCTCCACGGCAAGAGGAGAGGGGCTCAAGATGCCAACAGCTGCTGCATCTATCAAATGGCACATTCGATGATCCCTGGGTCCCCAGCAGTGTCTTCCATGAAGCCTCCCGCCTCTGGTAACCGTATCAACATGGCGCCCTTCCTTTCCCAGAAGTGCTGGTTCTTCGTTCCACCAGGGGGCATCTTGGGATGCTGAGCCAGCCCTGGCCCTACCGAATTGCATGCCTCACTCCAGGCCCTTACAGTCAGCATTAGTCACCCCTTGCCACAACATAGCTGCGTAATAAATGACCCAAACTCACTGGCCGGCAGCAATAAGCATTCTCATGACATGCACGGGTCTGTGGGCCAGCTGGAAGTTTCTCCTTCAGGCTTCAGGTCTGTGGGGCAGTTGGCAGGGTATTACTCCCCATGTCTCTTATTTTTCTGGAAGAGCAAGGTACTTAGGGCACCCACACCCCTGTAGCTAACAACACAAGCCTCAGAGCCACCACCCCGACCTTGCTGGAGGAGAAGATCACACTCCAGTTCCCATAGGAAGGACTGCAGGGTCACCGGGCACAGGGCATGGAGACAGGACGAATGGCATGTTGGGAACAGTAATGCACCTGCCACAGCAGCCCTGCCATCCACATGGTGGGAATGTGGTCAGCCCTGGGTGCTGACCTCTCTCTCAGCTGCATCCTTCCCTGTAGCTTTACCCCCAGCTAATGCGGGGTCTCCAGGGGGAGCCTCCAGCCCTTACTTGGGCTCCAGGCAGAAAGCAAGCAACAGACCAGGCTTTGGTCTCTGCTCTTCACAGGGAGACAGGTGGCCTCCCAACCATCTCCCTGTTAAGTTAGGAGGGCAAGATGTCCTCTCCCAAACAGTACCCCCCTCCTTCACCTTCCTCGGAGGGAAGATGGGACAAACCAGCCATTCTCATGCTCCACAGGGACTCTTTTGAGGTTAGTCTTGGGCAAGCTGGCACCTTTGTTTTTAGTGATCTGGGTGGAAATAGAAAAAAAATGGTACAACTCATGGTTCAAATTATTGCCACAAGGAAATACAGGCTATTCCACGACTTTGTGTAGGAACTGGGGCTCCAGAGGATGGTAAGAGAACACACAGAAGGCAGGATGGAGTTGAAAAAGAGCGGGGGGGGGGGGGGGAGGGAATAATGCCCTCCTGCAGGGCTTCAGGGAGGCTTCAATAAGGAAAGGTAGGTGTTCAATAAATATTTGTTTGCTTTGGTTACACTTCGCTCCAGCTCTAGGAAAAGAACTCTGGCCAGAAACACCGCTGGGTGACTTTATAGCAAAATAGCAGCAGCAAGGAATGTGGCCTGAGAATGATAATGTGCCAGTGGATGGGGGAAATGTAACCAAAAAAAGACATTATTCATCTTAAGCTTCTATAAGCGCCAACCTGGTCCAGGCACAGTTTTTAAGTGGCTTGTACTCACACACTTACGCACATAAACAAACCCTATTATTATCCAAAGCAAATAATATACTAAACAGATTTCTCACGGATAGGAAATGGCACGAAACAAAGAAAAAGTAATAATGCCTAGAAAATGTGGTTAATAAAAGCACAAAGCTGGCCAACTTTTGCTCTTTAATTTCCACATTAAAATTATTACAAGGCATATGCATTAGGCGGGCTGTAGGCGTCAGCAGCATTTTACCCACCACATAAAGGATGAAATCTTAGCTTAACCCACAGGCAGCATCTCTTAGCACCAGGCCTAAATCCATCCTGTAGGGCACAAAGGCCAGGGGAAGAGATGAATTAAAGAGACTGGAATGTGGCCTGCCTCCTGCTGGAGGTGGCTAGGGGCATCAGGGTGTTGGATGCATTTTAGGAAATGAAAAGAGCTTGTGCAAAGGCACTGAGGTAGGACTAGAGCATTCAGGAACCAAAAGGCCAGTGTGGCCAAAACACTCAGTGGGAGAGGGAACAACCAGGGGAAGTGACACGGGAAATATCATTGGCCAGATTAATGCTGGGCCTTGGACTTCATGTTATTTACTGCTTGGTTGATGACAGGAGTTCATGCCAGCTCATATGGTGAGCAGACATGATTGGTTGTCATACAGAGTCCAGTAAATAATCAAACTTTTCCAACTCATGTTAGTAGGCCTTCCTTCCTGTAGTTTTCTTTACTTACATCTGAAGAGGCCTCAAAAGCAGTACTCTGACCAAAAACAAACAAGAAAAATCTTACCCCAGCCCACTGGCATTATGGATTCTTTACAAAAGCACAAGTCTCTTTTCTTTTTTTTTTTTTTTAATTTTTTTTTTCAACGTTTTTTATTTATTTTTGGGACAGAGAGAGACAGAGCATGAACGGGGGAGGGGCAGAGAGAGAGGGAGACACAGAATCGGAAACAGGCTCCAGGCTCCGAGCCATCAGCCCAGAGCCTGACGCGGGGCTCGAACTCACGGACCGCGAGATCGTGACCTGGCTGAAGTCGGACGCTTAACCGACTGCGCCACCCAGGCGCCCCAGGTCTCTTTTCTTATCTGACAGCTGAGGGATTAAGGTCTATAGCAAGGACTCCATATCTATTCACCAAATCCGTGTTCTTTTCACCCTGGGAGCACAGTTAGGCTAGATTTCCAGGCTTCTCTGCTGTTAGCTGGGGACATATGGCTGAGTCCTGCCCATGGGGTGTGGACAGTATTGGTGTTTACCTCATCTAGGGGTGGCCCATAGAAACTTCCCATGCAAACCTGCATTTTCTCTACTCCTGTCTGCTGGCTGGACCTCAGGGTGCAGAGCGGCCATGAAAGCCAAGCCGCCTGTCGAAGGTGGCGGAGCCACCATCAGCCTGGGTCCCTGGACAACCGTGTAGAGCACAGCCGATCACTATCTTCACCCTCCCTTTGATTCGACTTCCTGTGAGGGTAAGATACACTCCTATTTGGGGGCACCCGGGTGGCTTAGGCGGTTGAGCGTCTGACTTCGGCTCAGGTCACGATCTCACGGTTCATGGGTTCGAGCCCCACATCAGGCTCTGCACTGACAGCTCAGGACCTGGAACCTGCTTCAGATTCTGTATCTCCCTCTCTGCCCCTCCTCTCTCTCTCTCTCTCTCTCTCTCTCTCTCTCTCTCTCTCTCTCAAAAATAAATAAACATTAAAAAAAGATGCACTTCTATTTTATAAGTCAACTGAGTTTTGGAGTGTAACTAACAGCAACTACCATTACCTTAATCAATACAGCGCGCAATCTGGCATCTGGCTTATTTTCTGAAGGACAGTTTGGGTTAGCTTTCTCACCATGTGGGGTTGCAGAAAGCAAGACTCGTGATCCTGGAAATTCTCTTTCAGAAAGGAGATGCACTAAATTTGTTGCAACAGGCTAAAGTCACAGCCTGGCTACAGTCATGCAAGCTGGGATCCCAGCCATCCAGCAGTCCATCCTTGAATCCCCGGTTATATTTTTATAATCCGTGGCTGCGTGGCTGTTCGCCACTTCCTGAGCCAGTGAGGAAGCAGAGCAGAGATGTGGCCCCTGCTGCTCAGGAATCCATCAACTTTTTCATAAAGGCTTTCCTTTGGGGCTTATTTGTAGAGCCCACAGACCCATCAATCCTTGGTATTCTGGGTGGGTCCCACTGTGTGTGTACGTCTGTGTCTGAGGGTGAGTGATGTGTGTATGTGTATACTGAAACAAACCTCTGTAACAATCACAATTCTAGGGGCGTCTGGGGGGCTCAGTCGGTTAAGTATCTGACTTCAGCTCAGGTCATGATCTCACACTCCGTGAGTTTGAGCCCCGCGTCGGGCTCTGTGCCGGATTCTGTATCTCCCTCTCTCTCTGCCCCTCCCCCACTCACGCTCTGTCTCTATCAAAAAATGAATAAACATTAAAAAAATTTTTTAAAAATCACAATTCTATTATTTGGAGTTGGCAGTAGCAAAGCTGAAAGTGTTTAGTAAAATCTTCTGTTATTGTCACCCAGGAGAGAGGAGGACAGTGGCAGAGTGAGCTGTTGAATAGCCAGGGTAAAAGATGGGCTCGATCGTTGAAAGCCCTGCAGAAGGAAGCCTGAATGGTGTAAGAAGCATGCGTGGACGGCAAGGTCGGGCAGGCCTGAGTTCAAGTCTAGGCTGCACCATGTAGCCTGGACAAGTTACCCAACCTCTCCGACAAGGAATTTTCTCACCTGTTAAGTGTGGATAACAGCAGCCATGCAGGGCTATTGGGAGCATCAAGTGGTATCATGGATGCAAGCCTCCGGCAGAGTAGATGTTCAACAAATGGTCACCATCATGGCCTTAGAATCGATAGACCCCTGTGTGGCCCATTTATTGTCTAACTATTTCATGTGTGGGTTTCTTTGGTTGGGGTTTCGGTTCAGCAACCACCTCAGTAATCTCCCACCTGCACCTAAGTCCCCAGAGCAAACCTCTAGAGCTGCACGGTCCGGTATGGTAGCCACTGGCTTCATGTGGCTGTTTATTTTTAAAGTTAAGTCAATTCAAATTAAATTAAGTTAAACTAGAAATTTAGCTCCTCAGCTGCACTAGCTACATTTCATGTTCCCAGTAGCCTCACACAGCCAGTGGATACTGCGTGGATGGTGCCTGGATGGTGGAGAATATCTCCACCGTCGCAGAAAGCCCTCCCGGACAGGGCCGAGCTAGAAGGCGGTACAGAGACTTATGAGCTATTTTCTGGTCACTCCAAAGGCCTAATGAAAACCATACATTTACCCACAAGGAGACTGCCCAGGTTAGCTAAGGCACCTGGGAAATTGCTGGGCTGGAACTAGAGCAGGCTCGGTGAGAACACAATTAGTTTCCCCCACTGCCAAAGACCAAATAGGTGGTGGGCTGAGGAGTGAGCCAGAGCTCCTGGCTCTGAGTTCGGACCCAGAGGGCTGGCTTTGCTACGGGTACAGTGGCCAAAGGGCAGGGGCAGTCACCGGGTCCGCTCCAGTCCCTGGAAGCCTCACAGTGGGGATATGCAGGAGTCTGGGGCTGTGAAGCCCCAGGTACAGGTGGCAAAGCCAAAGAGGCGGGACAGAGATGGGAGCAGGGACCAAACCAGGTGTCGGAGATGTGGGAGGGAAGGCAGCACTGATCCCAAGCAGGAGCTGAAATCCCTGATCAAGAGCAGTTCAGGGGCGCCTGGGTGGCGCAGTCGGTTAAGCGTCCGACTTCAGCCAGGTCACGATCTCGCGGTCCGTGAGTTCGAGCCCCGCGTCGGGCTCTGGGCTGATGGCTCGGAGCCTGGAGCCTGTTTCCGATTCTGTGTCTCCCTCTCTCTCTGCCCCTCCCCCGTTCATGCTCTGTCTCTCTCTGTCCCAAAAATAAATAAAAAACGTTGAAAAAAAAATTTAAAAAAAAAAAAAAAAAAGAGCAGTTCAGTGTCCCCACCCCATGTGTGGAGCACAGGCTCTTGAAGGCAGGAGGAAATGGATTTAGATATTACTTGTCAACGCCTAAAAATGCTCTTCTTAGAAGCTGTGCATTTGGCTCATGAAGGAGAAGAAACAAATTATATATTATTTTGTACATGCAGTTTATTTGGTGGGTGTGATAGACATTGCTAAGAACAATGGGATGTGTTCTTCCCTTTTTCCTAAGGGAATTCCAACTGTGTCCAGTGTGGTAATGTCCCTGGTTATAATTACCCATCTCCCATACTCACCTGAAGCTAGGTGTGGCCATGGGGCCCAGTTCCAACCAATGAGATTTAAAGGTGGAGCCTCTGAGAAAGCTACAATTTCCTAATAAAAAGATACGGACTTTTTACCAGTTCACTCCTTTCATCCTTTGCATTTTTCATCTTTTCATCCTTTGCAAAAACCTCCCACTTGGAATTCAGATGTGAATCCGGATGTACAGCAGCCACCTTGTAACACTGCGGCTAGAAGCCACACCTTAAAAAAGGGAGACCAGGGAACTAAATGGACCCTGGGTCCGTGGTAAGTTTGAATTTGCTCTAAACGAACTAATTTTTGTAGTTGGCTCCCTTCTTGCTATGTGAGCACATGACCTCTTCTTTGTGTGTGGAGACAGAGAGAGGGACTAATCTCTCTTCTTCTTCTTATAAGGCCATCTTTCCTACTGAATTAGGACCCCATTCTTGTGACCTAATTACTTCCTAAAAGCCCTCTCTCCAGAGAGAGTCACATTGGGGATTAGCATTTCAACACATGACTTTGTAAGGACATAGTTCAGTCCACAGCATAAACCCTGAAATGTTGGCCAGCAAATAAAGGCTCTGTTGTTTCTAAATTCAAGATTTGATTGAATAGTGGCCCATCCTCCCCTTCCAACCATCCTCATACTTCTCAATCAATCACACCACTGCCTTCATTTCATTTCATTTACTTGAAATTTCAGTTAGCCCTGTACAGCAGAAGTCTGCAAACATATTGTTCTATAAAGGGCCAGATAATTGATATTTTAGACTTAGCAAACTACATAGTCTCCGTCACAACCCCTGAACTCTGTTGTTGTGACACAAGTGTAGACGTAGACAACATGTGAATGAATATGCATTGCTGTGTTCCAAGAAAACTTCATTTACAGCAACAGGCAGTGGGCTAGATTTGACCACAACTGTAGTTTTCCAATCCATACTTTAGAGGCAACATGACAAGGTAAAAGAGCACAGATTTTGAAATGAGACAAATTTAGGTTCTTATCCCGACTCCAAAACTATGATGCTGAATAATTTTGTTCATGCTTCCAAGCCTATTTTCTTAGGTATTAAACGGGAATGTCCATCCCTGCTTTGGAGAGTGGCGGTTTAGATGTAAACCCGTGTCAAAGGCCCACACATAGTAGGCTTGCGCCAAGTGGTCTCTGCTGTTGGTTTTTGTTAGCATGTTTGGAGCTGCAGTTGTTGGGATCTACCTCAGCACAGGTGATAGCCTTGTCACATGACCCATGCTTCTCACCTTGGGCAGGTGCTATTCGACCCCTCTCTCTTTGTGAGGAAGACTTCACTCTCCACCACGACTGTGTGTCTGTCATCTCTGCAGTGACAGTGGCCCAGAAAAGAAGGAATTGCCAGAAGTTGCACTGGGCCAGTTGAGGAATGAAGGCTTGCACAACGCTATGTAGATCTATCGTCAGTCACATTGGCATAAGTAGAAGCTTCTCTCACGGGGAAAAGAAGGGTCAGAGCATGGTCTGAGATGCCCTAAAGTCAGGAATAAGTGGTTTATCAAGTCTGAGAGCTCAAGTCAGGGTTCACTGCTGAGAAATCAACAAGGCAGGACCAGGGGCAGTATTGCTGCCCTGGACTTAGTGTCCTGGCAGCTCTTTCCACCAAGTGTGAGGTCCACAGGCAAACACCTGGGCGATCTCTCCTTTACCCCCTCACTCCAAGCCATAACAGACAGGGTGAAAACAGGTGGGGAGAGTCACTGACAAGATGTCCACTTAGCAAGAGTGCCATTGGCGTTTGGAAGAAAGCCTGGATGATGTGCGTGTCAGGGAGCCTTGATCCCCTCTGCCAACAAACCCCAGCTTGAGTGTGTCTGGCACCAAGTCTCCCAAAGGAGAAGAGCGTCCAAGGAAAGGGAGCAGAGAAAGGTGGAGAATGAGGTCAGAAGAAGAGTGGGAAGCCAAGATGGGGACATATGGAGGTTAATTAAGGGAGCAGTGACACTCCCCAGTGGTGGAACAGCCAATCAATAATTCCCCCACGTCTCCCCACAAAATCTCCCACTCAGTCTCCATTGCCCACTGATGCACAGAGTGAGTGGCAGGGTACATGAAGAGACAATGAGGTCCTCACTGTGCTGAACGGAACAGCACAGGACAACTGAGCAGTCTGGGAACAGCAAGCATCTGGGACTCCACAGAAACCTGGGGGATTGGCTCTGGACTCCCTGGGGACTGGCAAGGGTTTCCATCACTTCTACTCTGGAGGGGCCAGGGACCCTGTTAAAGCGTGCAGTGCAAGACCGACGGGAAATCGTACATTTCGTCTTTGCCACAGCTGCTTTGGAGGGAGGGCTGGGAGCACCCAGAACTGAGACTCAGAACATAGCCATGCAAACCCCGGCTCTGCACTTCCAGGCCGCTTGACCTTGATCAAGTTCCCCGACCTCTTGGAGTGTCATTTTCATCTTCCACGGTGCCTGGTTCCTAATCGCCCTCAACCACTCTCCAGCGACTTGCAAATGAGCCTGGTGCTAACAGCAGCCCTTATGCGAGATGGTGCACAGACTCGGCCGTGGGAAAGCAGGGACAGGGGAGAGGGGCGCCCCGTGTCTCTGAGGAAGGAGGAGCCCTGGGCCCCGCACCATCTGTCCCAGGATCTCTAGGGTGGTCTGCATTTCCTCCCCACCCCCAAACATACATCTCTGTGTCATTCCATATAAAGGCATAGAATATAAACTGGGATCCTACTGAAAGTTGTTCACAGTTGGTAAAGTCAAAATGGACCCCAGCGATAAACTGCTGTGTACCAGTCATGCATATAGGGCATCATCTATATACTATGAACCCGCCGAGGGGCGGGCAGACATTGTGGTCACCAGAATATCAATGCCTGCCCTTTGGAGGAAGACATACTCTGTTCTCCACTGTAGAGCCTCACTTACTACCATGTGACATTAGAAACAGCCCTTCCCTCTATGAGATTCAAGTTCCTCATCTATAAAACCGGTATAGGAATAGCCTGAGGGCTGAAGTCAGGTTTGGACATAATAAATAAAGAGCACCTGTTTGGGTCAGTTTTCCCAGAAGCAGGCTCCAGGGCAAGGATTGGGAGTCATGTGTTTTTATTAAAAAGAAGGCAGTTGGGGCTAGAGGGGAGCAGGACAGAGAGGGGAAGGAATCTCAAGGGCACATTTTAGGAGTCCCATCCTCGGCTTCATCCCCTGGGGAGATTTGGTGTATAAATAGCAGCTCAGACTTGGATGATGTTTGTCTGGAGGCAGACGAGCTGGGCGTTTTATACCCACACTAGTCCACTCCTGGCTACAAGCTTCTGGGAACAGGGGTGACAGACTCCCAGGCATGCTCGCTCTCCCTGTGGTCAGGAAGGCTCCAGTGCCCAAGGACAGTCTTGTGCAAGTGACAGGGGCCGGTGCCATCTAAAGAAACAGAGCATGCTATGGCTGGGAGATGGGGCATGGAGCCATTCAAGGGATCCGCAGAGATGAGGCCAGGGGCCAGCACTGCCCACCATACTGCCTTGCACTGTTTGTGGGAATCAAATTAAATAGCAACAGTATATATCTGGGCTTTTCATCTTCTCGCCTATGGGCGTGACAATACTGATAATTATCTACATGCCTCTTACCATGTGCCAGGCACTGTCCTGAGTGTATTAACTTATGAAGTTCTCACCCAACCCACTGCTATCCCCATTTTAAAGATATGAAAACTAGGGCACAAAGAGGGTAAGTAGTTTGCCCAAAGTCATGCCACCAATTAGAGGCAGCATGGGTATTTGTGCTCAGAAAATGGGCCCCTAGCCTCAGCTCTTAAGCACCAGGCTACACTGCATTTGGGTGGAGCCAAGTCCCTGCTCTCACACGCTCTGTCCAATATGGGAGCTGCCAGCCACATGTGGCTCTATGCAATTAAAGCTAAACCATTCAAATTAAATAAAATTGAAAATGCAGTCCCTCAGCCACCCCAGCCACCTTTCAAGCGCTCAATAGTCACATGCAATTGGGGACTACAGTACGAGACAGTGCACACAGAGAACACTTCCAATAGAAAGTTCCATCCAACAGCACTGGAGAGAACAGAATCCTAGGGAGAAGGAGGGCAGGTGTTATGACTCCAGGATCCAAACTAAAACTAATGTGGCCCCTAGCCCCATGGTGACACTCTTAGCTGTATGATGTCAGCAAGCCTCCATTTCATTGCCCCTTAAAATGGGCATAGAAAAAAGCATCTCCTTCTCTTGTGCTTATTGTGAGGACGAATTGGGGTCATGAACATTGAGTATCAAAGTCATCACAGAATAAACACCAGCTATGGTTCCTCCTGTTACGTCTACTTCCTATTGATATTGTTATGCTCACTGTTACTACAGAGCTGGACGGAACCACCTAGGAGCTCACACCACATCATAAATAGAGAAACTGAGGCCCAGACGAGGAATTCAGCATGGTGGTGACAAAGGCAGGACTAGACTCTCTCTCCATTCCCTGGGTGGCCGTCTTTCTACCAGTCTGCGCTATAAAACAATTCTGCAGCCATTTCAGCTCTCCAGCTTCAAGCTTTGTCTATTGGATTTAAATATTCCATCTCTGACCAACCGTGAAACCATGGAAACTGAATGGCAAATTGAAAAGGCAGCAAACAAATTAGCTTGCAAAGCCCCACAAATGATATAATCGCTCCAGTATTTAAGCTGCAGATATTCTCTGCGTTTTAGCCAAGGCCTTTCTCAATTGCTTTTGTAAACCTGCACCGTGTGTCCCACGAGCAACATCACCCCCACAGGATCGGGGCCAGACTCTACATCCGTTCTCAACCCCAGAGATTCAGAGCCCAACTCAAAAGGTGAAGGCTGCCATTGACCCCGTGGGGCTCATTTAGTCTCCCTCCCTCTGCAGGAAGGCCAAGCCACATGAACAGATCTCCAGTTCTGACATCTCTGCCCTCTTCAGAAGGTCCAAGAATAAGCAAATAAGAGTGGCGTCCTGTGGGTGGAGAGAAGAATTGTTTGGAGTGGACCAAGTGGGAAATTGCAATGAAAATTACCAGAAGCATGGCAGGCATCTGTGGTTGATTGCATTAACGGCCAATTCTTCAGCCCGCACCGTACCCACACCTTTTGCCACTTATGCTTTCCCATTATGCTGAAACATAATTCTATGGCCTTGCGGAACTTTCATTGGCCAATAGAATATTAGCAAATGGGATGCAGAGTCTTGAAATGCTCTTGTGTAATTGAGCTTGCCACCTCCTGTGCCTCTGCCATTACCATGAGAACAAGCCTGTTCACCCAGAAGGAAACAGAATCAATTGGATGAGAGCTGCCTCAGCTTAGCTTACCCAGACAAGCGTAGATCAAAGCAGGGCACGCAGTACTCTCACCCCTGCTGAGCCACAAAAGCATGAACAAGTCCAGCTGGGATCAATAAGGAACCTATCCTAGACCAGCCAATCCATAACCAGTCTACAGATGCATGAGCTATAATAATAAATGATTGTTGTTTTAAGCCACTGAACATGGGTTGATTTGTTACACAGTAATAGCTAGCTGATACAGCATCCTTGATTCCTCTCTCCCTCACTTCCTATACCCAGTCCATCAGCAAGCTTCAAATAAACCTACCCACCTCTTTCCCAGTTCCACAGAATTATTTCTCAGGCACAGCACTAGAGCTGACTGTTACCTGGGTCTCTCGCCTACACTCTAGCCTCTGCTCCATTCTCTACATAGAAGTCAGGATTCTTTTCTCAAAGCAAAATTGAGTTCTATTTCTCTAGACATGGAGTTGGGATATATCTGAGGATAAAACTCCTGTCTCCCCTGCTGACCTTCTCAGCTCTGCTCATATCACTCTCCTTGAAATCAGGCCAATCTTCCCTAGATTCCCGGAACATGCCAAACTCCCTCCCACCTTGAGGCCTTTGGACCAGCTGCTTCCTTTGCTGGCAATGCTTCCCTCCCTTCTCTTAGCATGGCTGGCTCTTTCTCTTCCTTGAATCTCATCTTAAACTTCCCTTCCCCAACCAGATTCCTAAAGGGAGGCTCCTTCTATCTTCTCCATGTCAAACTAGTTACCTCTTTCTTAGAATTACTGGAACTGGTTGTGGATTTATTTGTCTGTCTGCTTACTTTATTCATTTACCCCAAATCATTTATTGAGCTCCTATTGTGTGCCAGGCTTTGTTCTAAGTGCTGGGGAGACAGCCGTGAAGAAGGAAGACCAGGTCCTAACCCTCACTGAGCTTTCCTTCTGGTCCGGGAGACAACGAACAGGGAATAAAGTGGCTCTCACATCTTGCTTTCGTTAGATGTTTGGTCAACATGCTAAACGGGATGTTTCATGAGTGTTAGTTGCTTGACTTCCCAGATTGGCTGCAGGGGAAACAGTGGGAAAGATAACAGGTATGTGCAGACCCAGAAGCTCCATGTCAGTTTCTTCTATACACTATTCAATATCACCCCTTTGTAGTCTCACACTTATTGTGTTGTGTTCTGCTTATTCTATTGTGCTCCTCTCATTAGACCCATACCCAAGCCCCAGTCACCTTGCCTTTACTGTTGTTTACTTCATTTGCATAGGGCTTTTCTCATTATTGTGTGAATACCGAATTCCATACCTAAGCAACAGAGCATGGGAGAGGAGCCTCCAGTCACCCTCTGCCCCTCTACCAAACCCCAGCTGTGTTCTTGGCTCCCCTCACCCGTGCGCTCAGACCTCTGCTGGGCTGCTGGCTCCCTTTTATTTTTTGTCCTTTCCTCCACAGGGTCGTGATGATTTATACCAGTTCCCATGCATTCACGAACTTCCCACATTATATTTCTTCTTGCAAGACTTGATAACTTTCCCTTCTCCAATGTTATAAATTTACCTCCTGGTAAATACTACTCCACTCAAGATAGATAATGTAATTTTAGATAGTGGGAAGTGACATGAAGAAAATAGAGCAGGGGAGAAAATATAACTGACTAGATGCTGTGGGTGCTCCAGTATATGCTTGATAAATATCTGTTGAATTAATAAATTAACGAATTTATTAATTTGTTGTGAATAAATTAAGGCTCCTACAGCTATTCTCCGCCTTCTCAGGTCAAGCTTCCCCCAGCCCCTCAGAGAGTTGTATTGAATTAACTGGACCACTCTTCCTCCAGATACGGTCCAGGTGGAGATGCAGTATATCAGTGTACAGACTATGCTGCTGTAATAAACTAGCTCCCAGTTTTAGCTGATTAAATAAGATAATGGTTTACTTCTTTCTTACCCAACAATGGAAGATTAGTGGTCCAGGCTGACAGGGCAGCTCTGCTCCACAAAGTCATGCAGGGGCCCAGGTCCTTCTGCCTTCTTGCTACACCAGTCCCTAGTATGTTGCCTTCACCTTCATGATCAAAGCTGGATCATTACCGTGCCCATGCTTTGCTCCACAGGAAGGAGGAGGTAAGCCATTTCTTTTAAAATTTTTTTTTTTAACATTTATTTATTTTTGAGACAAAGAGAGACAGAGCATGAATGGGGGAGGGGCAGAGAGAGAGGGAGACACAGAATCAGAAGCAGGCTCCAGGCTCTGAGCCATCGGCCCAGAGCCTGACGCGGGGCTCAAACTCACGGACCGCGAGATCGTGACCTGAGCTGAAGTCGGACGCTTAACCGACTGAGCCACCCAGGCGCCCCAAGCCATTTCTTTTTAAAAGAAGGACTAGCATGTTACACATTCCACTGGTGAAAAATTAACCAGATGACTACAACTGGTGGCAAGGGAGTCTGGGTGGCCACGTACCAGGATAAAACTGGGGGTATGCTCTTTCTAACAGACAGAAAGGGAGAATGGACACCGGGGGCCTGTTAACAGCCTTGGCCACACCCAAACCTTGCTGAGGACCAAACCCTGGCAAAGCACCCCGATCCTACTGCTCCTTCTCTCTGAAATGTCCCGTGTCTTCTTCTTCACCTATCAAACTCCTACTTTTCCTGTAAAGCTCAGCTAAATGACCCTCTCACAGTTCAGCCACTAAGAGCCATGTGTGCTGAGCCCCTGCCCTCTGAGGAGTCTTCTGTGAGATTCTGCAGGTAAAGCTCTAGCACAGTGCCTGGCACCTGCTACTTAATAGATGACTGAATGATTAATACATGTTCAATAAATGCTAACCACCACCATCACTGCTATTGTTCTTACTTTTATTCTTTTTCCAAAGTTTTTCTGGGAAGAGACCACAAGGTATAGTGGAACAAGCACAGGCTTGGAAGCCAATAGACCTGTTTTTGAATCCTGGGCCCACCACTTACTGTGGTGTGACCATGGACCTGGGGCTTAACCTCTCTAAGACTCAGTTTCTCTGTCTGTTCAGTGGGGATAATTCTAATAATAATAACCCTACTTTATAGGGTTAATATATTTATTAAATTTTATCATCCGTATAAAATGCTTAGTAGAACGTCTGCAAAGAGTGTTTCAATAAATAGTGGTTTTTGTTATACTGGCATCCTCCTTCTCGTCACCAGAGAATGATAATCATGTATATCAAGGCATGAATTTAGCTGCAGGATAACAGAACCTCATAACGATGGCAACAAAAGGTATGAGTTATTCGGCTCCTGAATCCAGGAGCCCAGACATGGACAGGGCTAGAATAGAGGCTTAGGAATGCCTCACCTCTCCTGGCCACCAAAGACCACTGTAGCTCCAACAACATGTGCATGTGTTCGAAACAGGAACGTGAGAACAAGAGGCTTGCCAGTCAAGTGTATTCCTTAGGAAAACTAAAGCTTTCCTTGATCCCTCATCCCACAGACCTCCCGGAAGGCTCAGTGCCAGCACTGTGTCACATGGGCTGCCCTTAACCTGTCAGATGTCTGGAGAAGGGGTTTGTGAGCAGGGGCTGATTCAGCACCAGCAGTGACTATCCTAACAGATTGAAATGTGTTACTCAAAGACATGTTCAAGTTCTAACCCCTTAGTACCTGTGACTGTGATCTTCTTTGAACATAAGTGTTCAGCTGTGGTCACACCGGAGAGTAGGGTGGGCCCTTCATCCAATTAGACCAGTGTCCATATAAGAAGAGATACATGAAGGGGAAGGAAGCGCATGCGACAGCAGAGGCAGAAATTGGGATGATGCTGTCACAAAGCCAAGGAATGCCCAGAGCCGCCAGAAGCTGAAAGGAGAAAGGAAGAATCCTGCCCTACGATGTGGTTCTGCCAACACTTTGATTTCTGACTTCCAGCCTCCACAACTATGAGAGAAGAAATTGCTGCTGTGTTCAGCCACCAGTCTGTGGTACCTGTGACAAAAGCCCTGGGAAACCAACACAGGGATGCTGCTACATCAAGCAAATAAGTGGATCACATTGCGTCAAATGCTAAAATTGAGGGTTGGGTTAAGCAGACTTAACGGAATCATTCATTCATTCATTCATTCATTCACAAAACCCCAGCCTGACCTGAGCAGTTTGCCCAGGCTAATATTGCAGCTCCCTGAGTGCTGAGGGTGGGTTAGAGAGACTTCTTCAGATTGTGAACCCCTCCTCTTGTCAGTAACTCCTATTCTCAGGGTCTCCAGGGCCCCTTGCTCAAGAGCAGGTTCACCTGACCACATGTCCAGTTGGTTGGCCGTGCACTGCTCAAGTGAACATGGAGAGAAGACTCGGCCCCAACTGGCCTCTGGGCCTACACTGGGCTGCACCACTGGGCAAGTGGCTGGTGATGGGTAAACGTGACCTGCAGCCGAAAGGACCCAAGATCCCACAGCCGCAGGAACTCCCTCTGAGGAGCTGCTGAAACAACAACCTTGGAAGACACATTCTAAGAGCTGAGGCAGGGAGAGTCAGCTTACCTTACGAGTTGGGACAAAAGACATATTTTTATGTAAATAGATGGGCATGAACGCTGGGTTATAATGGTTTATCAGAATGCCTTCCCTGCTCTGCAAAATCTCTTTAATGACATCAGTGCTTCTCTCCCAAGGAGGATCCCTTCTCTTACATTTTTTACAGTTTACTGAGCAAGCATGAGGCACTGTGACCCACGCATGATTACATTTCTGCCTCACCACACAGGAAAAAATAAGAAAGGTGCAATTTTAATCCTCACTTTATAGACAGAGAAACCAGAGAAATTGCCCAAGGCCAGTCAGCAAATGGCAAAGCTTGAACTCAAACCCAGACCCATCTGGTTCTGATTCATGAGCTCTTAACCACCAAAACAATTCTTGCCAGCCCAGAAATTGTGCTTAATTAACTCAGGGAACCAGTTCCTCCATTCACCTCTTGTGGAATTCAAATAAGATAGTTCTGCCATGTTTCCCAAAATAATAATTAATCTTCTCACACTTAAACCTGTTCCCCATAAACTTTCCTTAAAATATTATGCATTTCCTGGTTTATGTGGGCAAAAGACAAACAAATGGACAAATAGAAATATATATTTAAAAGAAAAAAACTGAAAAAAGGTAAAGAGGCACCTGGGTGGCTCAGTGAGTTTAGCATCTGCCTCTTGAATTTGGCTCAGGTCATGATCCCAGGGTCATGGGATCAAGCCCTGCCTTGGGCCCCACACTCAGTGTGGAGCCTGCTTGAGATTCTCTCTCTCCCTCTCTCTGCCCTTCCCCCTTCTCCAAAATAAAATATTAATAACAATTTTTAAAAACTAAAAAAGAAAATAAAAACTAACCATGATATCTTTAAGATTCTTTATGTACTATTTTTTAGATTTAAAGACCAACTTGCATATAGCACAGTCAGATTTTAATCTGACTATATTATCAGCAATATCCCTGGTTTGTAGAAGAAAAAGCATGTGAGTGTCACAGTATTCCACGCAGAAGTAAATGTTTCCTAGTACTCCCACCCCCAAATCAGTTAGGGAGTTTGGAGAATTCTGGGTTCAAACCCCAATTCCCCCATGTCAGGTGAAAAACTAATCTGGATTTAAGATAGGAGAGACTTTATTCAGAAGCACTATTGCAGTAGAGAGAACATTTTGACTTCGTGATCTTTAAGCATCTCGACATCCAACAGAAGACTTCTTTTATAGGGAGAGGTTACAGTGCTAGGAAGGACTTTAGGGAAGGCTGGTGAGCAGTGAGGCTGAGCAGAAGGCATGACCTGGACAGGTCAGCAAGACTTCTCCTTGTGGTTGGCACCTCAGAACAAGCTGTTCTACACCTTGGTGCTTGCTTAAACTTGGGCACAGCCAAAGTTTAGGAGCCTGCAGGAAAGAAGTAAGCTTGACTGAAGTTTGGTCAGGTCACATCTATGGGTAATTGTGAGCATTTGGTCACCCACTTCTGAGCTGTATGACCTTGGGTAAGTCACTTTTCTGTCCTGAGATTTGGTTTCTTTTTTTCTTTTTTAATTCAGACAATATCTGATCCCTACCTCACAGCATAGTGAAAATTAGATGAAACGCTTTGCAAGGAATCTTGGATCGCTACTCCCCTAGGGCTTAGAAGGGTGCCCAATAACATAGTAAGTCCCTGTCCACATCAGCTGCTATCCTTACACAGCTTCATCAAGAGGACTGGGCCAGACCACATGCACTGATGTTTGTAAAGTGCTTCTTACACTGCATCAGAGCAAGGCTGTTCCCACACTCTCTGTGTTTGAGAACCCTTTACTGCTCTGTAATGACAACATCTCAGATACGGGCTTGGTAAATTTGTTCTTAGCTGCAAAGAAAAGGGATTAGAAAGTTCACTTAAAAAGTTATTATCCTTTGTTATTTTTTTTTCATGCATCTGGTTAGGAAAATAAAGACTTTTTATCAGGACATTCTTCAGATGCATGAACTGAGCAAAATGCTCAAAATCCGAAAACTTCCCAGATGGTCTTCAATTCTTAGAAATAAGATCTAGAAGATAGGAGTGGAGGAGGGGAAAGGAACAAGGTGGTTTGAAGAAAAAAAGGGGAGTCTAGCTAACCCATCTCTGCTTCCTTGCCCAGCACAGGATCTGGCAGATGGTAGGCAGTGAGGAATCATTTGTCCAAGAGAGCCATGAGCATACACTATGTCAGGCACTTTATATGAACCATCTTGTAAGACCCCACACTGAGCTCCAGAGCTCTGCATGACCCAGCACTGCCCCCTCTCATCTCATTTCCCTTCTCCCTGTGCTCCCTGTGACCCCCTATAGCCACATCAGCCACCTGGCATGGCTGTTCCTCCCTCATGCTGCTGCGCTGGCTGCTCCCTTGACCTGAAATCTGCTCTCCTCCTCACTTGACTCAAGTGTCGGCTCCAATATTACCTTCCCAAAAAGGGCTCCCCAAAGCCCTGCTATCCCTGTATCCTCTTGCCATAAATTCCTTTTTGCTCACGGGACTTATTTCACTCAAGATGGTCTTTATAAATTTTGTCTTCCAAATTCTTGTCAAGTTCCCCTAAAATGTAAGCTCTGTAGGGGGCACCTGGGTGGCTGAGTTGATTAAGTGTCCAACCTCAGCTCAAGTCATGATCTCACGGTTCACAAGTTTGAGCCCCCTGTCGGGTTCTGTGCTGACAGCTCAGAACCTGGAGCCTGCTTCGGATTCTGCATCTCCCTCTCTCTGACCCTCCCGCTCCCCCCTGCTCAAAAATAAATAAACATTTTTCAAAAATTAGAATGTGAGCTCCATGATGTCTATGACTTGGTCTTATTCACCACCAGCTCTCCATTGTCCAGAACAGCACCAGGCTCATAACATGTACTGATAAATATTGCTGTACTATCTCATTTAATTCAGCCCAGGAAGTTGGATTGTGGCTTCCATTTGCCAGATGGGGGATGAAGGCTCAGAGAAATGAAGCCACTGGTCCAGGGTTGCACAGCTAGGAAGAGGCAGCCCTGGCTTTGAATCCACATCCATCAGCTTTCTCTGCCACCTGCTGCTTCCTTAGAAATAATGTTGTTCTAAGTGACTGAGTGCCCCTAGAAGACAAAAGCTCAGCCTAAACTCTGCAGTGTGGATAGGCTATGAACTCCAGCTCATTAGGGTGCCAGCCACTCACATAACCCCAACCACACCTCCAGGATCTCATATCAGAAGATCCATTTGCTGGGTTCAAATGCATTGAGATGGTCTGCAATCCTCTCGAAACTATTTCTTTTAAGCAGTTGATAATGGGAACATTTATAAAGAAGATGCCCACTTTAAGTTTTTTTATTATTTTTATGTTTATTTATTTTTGAGAGAGAGAGGGAGACACAGAATCTGAAGCAGCCTCCAGGCTCTGAGCTGTCAGCACAGAGCCCATTGCGGGCTCAAACACACACACTGCGAGTTCATGACCTGAGCCAAAGTCAGCTGCTCAACCAGCTGAGCCACCCAGGCGCCCAAGATGATGCCCATTTTAACAGCACCTTAAGGCAGCAGACAGCAAGAGCAATGATCTACATGTTATCTGGTCTTTGCTAACCATCAGCTCAAACAGCCAAAATACTCTTTAATGGGCAGTCTCCATTAAAAGTCCAGGTGTAGGAGACAGGAAGAGGCTTTGGTTGTGCCAGGCAATAGCTAGACCCCCCCAAGCCCTAAGGAGGCAGCATGAGACCTGGCAAAGAACTCAGTTTTTGGAGCCAAATGAAAATTACAGTCTCTCCTCCCACTTGCCACCTGCAAACTTAATGGGAAGAAGGGTGTCATTAACCTCTCTGAGTCTCATTTTCAACATCTGCAAAATGGGGGCTGGGAGACCCAACAGTGGTACTGAAATCCACGGGTTACTGTGGAGAATAACCAGAAGTATGCATACAAAGTGCTTGTCACATTCCCTAGCAGATAGCAAGCATTTAATAAATGGTAGTTGATATGTTTCTCCTCAGTGCACCTGTTTCCCTGAAACAAGTTGCCCCAGCAGTGGGGTTTTGATTAACTTTTTATTAAAGAAGATACACAATTACCTCCAGGCTGGAATATACTTGGTCATTCTTTGAGAAACCATTCATTGATCACCTGCCTTGTGCCAGGCTCTGTACTCAGCTCTAAAAAAGACAGAGATGTATAAGACATGAACCCCCAAGAATAAGTCCCTGGTGAATATGTCCATATAGGTAATATTGCATTTTTGCCTTTTAAATTAAGTTTGTTTCCTCATGCTTAATTAGCATTATTTCTACTATGTGCTTAGCAATTGGTTCAATGGATTGTTGAGACTGTGGCTAATTATGGGGGTAAAAGTATTTTGGGAGTTTGAACTTTAGCACGTTCTTAACTATTTTATTCATTTGACAGATGTTTATTGGGCACCCCCTGTGTTCCAGACTCTGTTTTAAGTGTCAGGTATACAACACCGAACAAAGCAAATTCCTGCCCCCATGGAGCTCACATCTCGCTGGGAGTTGTGGTGGATTTAAGACACATCTAAAAATTCTTTGATCATTTTCCCATGAAGAGTTGGTGTCTATAGCCCTCATCTTCAAGCTGGTCCAACTTTAATAACTGGTTGATCATTAAAGAGGAAGTGATACAATGTGACTTAGGTCATAAGAGTCAATGTGGCATCTCCTTCATTCACTAGAACACTTCTGCTGGAGCCACTGTGCAAGAAGTCTGACAATCCTGAGGCTGCCATGCTGTGAAAAAGCCCAAACTAGCTCACACGGAGAGGTCCTGAGTCTTCAAGAAAAGATAGAGACGCCAGATCAGGTCCCAGCTGCTCCAGTCATCATCTTACAGCAACCACACGAAAGAACACAAGCCAGAACAACCTAGCTGAGCCTTTCCTAAATCCCTGACCCACACAGACAATGAGCATAGTAAAATGATTGATGCTGTTTTGACACACTAAGTTTTGGAGTGGTTTTTGATGCATCAATAGATAAGCAGAATAGAGAGAAAACAATAACCAAATAAATATTTATTAAGTAGTGATAAACACCACTAAGAAAAGGAAAGCAGGGCAAGAGAGTAAATTGGCAGGGTGTCATCAGGGGAGGCATCCCTTGGTGGTGACAGTTGCACAGAGACCTAAGGGAAGGAGGCTCACGACTATTTACAGGAAGAGCATTGCCAAACAAGAGAACAGAAAGTACAAAGGCCCTGAGGCAGAAGTGTGCTTAACATGTTCAAGGTGAAACAAGAAGGAAAGTATAGCCAGGACACATAACAGAAGGAAGGAATAGAAGAAGGTGAGAAAAGAGAGGTGGCCAGGAGCCTGATCATATAGTATCATAGCAATAAAAGTTAACGATGGGCATTGAGGAGGACACCTGTTGGGATGAGCATTGGGTGTTGTATGGAAACCAATTTGACAATAAATTTCATATTAAAAAATAAATAATGAAAAAAATAAAAAATAAAATAAAAATGAAGTACAAAAAAAAGTTAACACACACACAAAAACCTTGCTTAGAAAGTATTGGGCATTATGCTAAGCACGTCATATAAACTATCTCATTTACTATCACAACATCCCTCAGAGTAGGTAATTTTATTAACACCATTTTACACGTGAGGTAATGGAGGCACAGTAAGGTCGCTTGCCTGCAATCACAAGGTTGATGAGTGGCAGAGCCAGGATTTGAATCCAGGTGGTCTGTTTCCAGAACCCATGACTTCACCACTCTTCTTCAATGCTATGGTAAGGATTTTGAATCTTAGTCTAGGTTCAACAGAAAGCCAGTAAAAGCCCGCAGGGAGGCAAGGCTGCAGTTGTGCAGGAAAAGAAGAGTGTGCAGGCTAGAGATACAGCCTGACGTTGACAAGACCTGCTGATGGGTAGAAGCAAAAGAAGAATCAAGGGCAACTCTCTACACGTTTTAATGTGAACAACTAGGTAAGCAGCGGTGCCATTTAATGAGAAGGGGACTCTAAAGGAGGGGCAGATTCTCGAATCAGTACCTCTGGGGCAGTGTTTAAATCTGAGTCATTTCTACATTGACCTGCCAGTCCCCAATCCAGTGCCTAACACACGGGAGGCACCACTCAACACTGCTCAGACAACTGGTCTACCAAGATCTGGGTTGACCTTGCCAGAGTGTAGTCTATGCAAAGGTTAAAAGATTAAAAAACACAACTTCTCTCTAAAATGATCAGACTACTTCAAACATCTTTGTCATTTATAACTTAGCATGAGTTATTTTTATCACATCCTCTCCTGGAACTATTTTTTAAGAGCAGGGGAAGAAGGAGGGCTGGTGAAGGGCTTAGATACTTAAATAAGATATGGGACCACAACCTCTAGAAGTTCCTGGACAAGCTCAAAAGCCACCTGACCCCTTGTAGACCTCAAGGGGGTGTGCACAGCCCTGAAAGTCAAATTATTGCCATTGACTGAGGGGCTATCCTGTTTGGGGCCCCATACCAAGCACTCATCATACATTATCTCATCTGATGCCAACAAGGTTGTGTGAAGGGAGCACTATTGATTACCTCCTTACAAGTGATACAACTATGCTTATAAAGAACAAATTAGTCGCTGAAGGTCTCACCACTTACAAGGACAGAAGTAGTATTTAACCCAAGGTTTCCTCCAAGCTTAGTGCTTTTCCACTGTGCCACCCTATGAAACAGGCCTTCAAAGTACAAAGTACCATAAGAGGTCACTAACACCATGTCCTGAACCTGCCTCCACCCTGCACACACTGATGACCGTAAGTCAGTGACTTTCCTTCCGTGTGCCTCCGTTTCCTCATCTTTAAAAGGGGGATATTAATGAGAGTACCCAACCTCATCATGTTTTCTAAGGTTATAAAAACTAAGGCACTGGTGGCTTTTCTTGTTACAGTACCAACCATGACTGCTCAGCCATCAGAGCAGGGGGAAGGCAGAGTGTCAGAGAAAGAATTGTGTCCCCCCGACAAATTCCTATGTTGGAGCCTTAACCCGACCCCCCACTGTGACTATATTCCATGATGGCCTTTAGCCCATAAAAAGATCATAAAGGTGGGGCTCTCATCAATAGGATTAGTGCCCTCATAAGAAGAAACAACAGAGGGGAGCCTGGGTGGCTCAGTCAGTCAAGCGACTTTGGCCCAGGTCATGATCTCATGGTTTGAGTTGGAGCCCCGAGTGGGGCTCTGTGCTGACAGCTCTGGAGCCTGTTTGGGATTCTCTGTCTCCCTCTCTCTCTGCCCCTCCCCCACACTCTCTCTTTCTCTCAAAAATAAATACATAAATATTAAAAAAAAAAAAAAGGACTTCCCAGCCTCCAAGAACTATGACCTGCAGCCTTCAGTCATGGCACCCCAGCAGACTAAGACACAGTTGCAGGCTTCCTCCCTCGCTGTCCAGACTTTTCCATCAGGGCTTCCTGCCTCCTGCTTTCCCAGGAACACTCGTGTATTCACTCCACTCCTGGCAAACGCAAAGCAAACAGCTCTGGAATTCAAAACAGCCTGCAGACCCACGGCCTTTTATTTTAATGATTCTAATTTATCTCCAGCATTATCAATAATAAATCAAACTAAGTAGAATTAAAACAACTTTCCCTGCGGCTGTGTCATGTTCTGTTGGAAAAGACGACCCCTTTCCAAAGTCTGTACTGATCCCCGGACACCTGAGTCTGCCATCGGGCAGCAGGCTCCTTGGGATGGCGCTCGGTGGCTTTCCTCCTGCACGTACACAGTTCTCAGGACACACGGGCATCACCTTGTTTAAGCCCACGGAGTGGAATGAGTATGACCCCATTTTACTGGCGAGAAACTGAGACACGGAGGTGTTCTGTAACCTGCTCACAGTCATGGAACTGAGACACCAACCCCAAAGCTGCCAGCCTCTCTTGCATCCCCTGCCAGGAAGAGGTCACTCTGGACTACCCATGGTAGCCTGATGTTCCGGCAAAAGCTCAGGGTTTGGCGTGAGTAAGGCTAGATCTGGGTACCTCCTCTCTGCCTTTGATGAATAGGCAGGCGTTCAGGGATTACGGTATCTTGCTGAGATTCCTCTTGCATCTTGAGAAGGGGCAGCTTGTATTGCCTACAGGGCTACCATTTACAGGATTCCAGAGAGGACCACGCACAAAGAACGCGTGAACAGCACCCCCTGGAGGCGAACCACAGACTGAGTCCATCCCTCATAGAGCTGTAGGGAGATTTTGAATTAATAGCTGTAGGGGTGCCTGGGTGGCGCAGTCAGTTAAGCGTCCGACTTCAGCCAGGTCACGATCTCGCGGTCCGTGAATTCGAGCCCCGCGTCAGGCTCTGGGCTGATGGCTCGGAGCCTGGAGCCTGTTCCCGATTCTGTGTCTCCCTCCCTCTCTGCCCCTCCCCCGTTCATGCTCTGTCTCTCTCTGTCCCAAAAATAAATAAAAAACGTTGAAAAAAAAATTCTTTGAATTAATAGCTGTAGAGCACATAACAAAATGTCTGTCACTTAATCAATACTCACAATTATTATTATTTATCTATTAGGGTGTTTCTCTGGGTTTTTACCGATACTTATGAGCTGAACTTGAGGTGGAATAAGAATGACATTGACTGGTACTGCCTCCTGCTCAGCCAGTTGAATAATTGCAAATGATGGTCAATAGAGTGAAATGTTCTTGAAACCACAGAAACTTAAAAGCACATCGTGTAGCCTGAAGACCTCGTTTGGAAAATGAGGAAGATGCAGTTAGGCTGTAGGGTCATCACGGGTCACACTAGAGCCCTGTGGCAGAATCAGGGTGAGAAGGCAGGTCTCTCGAGGCCCCTAAGGTCCCACACCACCTCCCTCTGTGACTTCACTCCCAGCAGAATGGCGGGCTGTGAGTCACACTCTGCAAGAAATGGTGCTTTTGTAGAAGTCACTGCCCTTTGGTCCCTGTTGAGGGTTGAAATGTGACCACCCCCCCAAACACATGTTGGGGGGTCCTCACCGCCAGTACCTGTGCACGTGATCTTACTTGAAAATCGTGTCTTTGCAGATGTAATCAAGCTAAGGTGAGGTCCTACTGGATTAGGGTGGGTCCTAATCCCATACAACTAGTTTCCTTGTAAGAAGGAGAGAAGAGGGACACCTGAATGGCTCAGTCGGTTGAGCGTCTGACTTTGGCTCAGGTCATGATCTCACGGTTTGTGGGTTCAAGCCCCACGTCAGGCTCTGTGCTGACAGCTCAGACCTGGACCCTGCTTCAGATTCTGTGTCTCCCTCTATCTCTACCCTTCCCCTGTCCATGCTCTGTCTCTCTCTCTCTCTCAAAAATAAATAATAAAAAGCATTAAAATTTAAAGAAGGGGAGAAGATACCAGGACACACGGGGGGAACACAGCCACGTGACCGCAGAGGCAAAGACCAGAAGGATGTGTCCACAAACAGGGAATGCCAAAGATTGCCAGCAACACCTGAAGCTAGGAGAAAGGCATCGAACAGACCGTCTCCTGGAACCTTCAGGGAATGCATGGCCCTGCTGCCCCCTTGATTTTCTGACTTTCAGCTTCCAGAACAGTGAGAGAGTAACTTTCTGTTGTTGGAAGCCGCCTAGTTCATGAGACTTTTGTTACAGCAGCACCAGCAAACAAATACCATCCCCAAAGCAGATGTGGGAGGTAAGGCCCTCCCCACTTTACAGGCAGAGCTGGAGTTCAGATGCAGGAGCGTTTGGCCAAGTCTCCTCCGCCATCTCTCCTCCAGTGCTCACCAGTCACCCTGGTCCCCTCTCCCAGAACACACCCGGGTCTTGGCACTTGTTCTGTTTTCTCGGGATGCCGCCCCCCACCACTCCTTTCAGACTGCTGCCTCCCCCCTCCCCCAGATGTTGGAGCTCCCCCCAACCCAACCCTGTTACCACACAGCCTGCATCCTACCCCGCATGTACATTCTCTCGCCCTCCTGTGTCACACTCGTCAGCACCCAGAATGACCTTGCTTATTGCTTGTTCACATGCTAAGTATCCCTCTCACAACGGGAACATTTCCTTCATGAAGAGGCAGAATTCTGCCAGCCCCATTCATTGCTGTCTCCTGAGATGGGAGCACATCATCAAAGCTCGGTAAACATCTGCCAAAAGATATGGGAAGAAACAGAGCTTTGAGATCAGACCTGTGTCCACAATTCAGCTCTGCCTTGGTCAGTCTGGTGATGCTACTTGTGTTGGGAAACCTCCCTGGTGCTCAGTTTCCTCATCTGTCCAATGAATAATGGCTGATATCTGCTGAGCTCTTCTCTGTGTGCCAGTTAAACGTCTCACTCTTAATTTCAGCTCAGGTCCTGATCTCTCAGTTCTGAGACTGAGCCCTGAATTGGGCTCAGCCTGCTTAAGTGTCTCTGTCTCCTCTCTCCCTCTGGCCCTATGCTGCTCCCACACTACCATGCTCTCTGTCTCTGTCTCTGTCTCTGTCTTTCTTTCTCTCTCTTGAACACACACACACACACACACACACACGAACAAAACAAAACACGCTCACAAAAGCCTATGCTGGAGGGATGGTTGTTAGGCCCATTTTATAGCAGGGGAAATGGAGAAGTGACTTGTTCAGCATTCACACGGTGGGCTGGGACCCCACTTATTGTTTGGCCAGAGTACCTGCACTTGTGTTTCATGCTTTGCTCTTCCAAGGATGCCCCCAAACATTGTTTGCATTAGGTGGTGGGGAGGACAAGGAGCCATGCATGCCTGGCACTGAGAGTGGCCCCTAGCATATAATTGGTGTTCAACCATTAGAAGCTGTGTTGGTTTCATTGTAACCCTTCTCACAACACCCAGATCCAACGTATCCTTCCTCCTTCACCGGTTCCTCGATGATCCGCCCTTTATTACATCCTACACTCCAGCCATGGAAGTTAACAGGTAACTTCTCAGGTGCCCAATTCGGCCCAGGGAGCCTGGAAGGGCTTACTCTATGCTCCACAGAGTTCAGTTCCACTCAAGAAACTCCGTCTGAGCGCCAACCATGCCTCCTCACCTCCGCACCATGGCAATCAGGACACAGCACCCAGAGCTTCAACCCCATCTGATCTGCCCTGCTTCTCTTTCCGACCCAAGTCAGCATGGCGGGGAGGGGGGTGGGGGGAGAAGCCCCTCCCTGACAGTTCTGGCTGCCGCATGCTCCCTCTGGGAACAATTCATTTCATGGTCACAGGGCAGGCTCTGGTCTGGGAGCCCGAAGGCATGGACTCTAATCCCCAGGAGAAAAGATGGGGTCATAGGAAACCAAGGGCTTTTGGTCAGAGACACATGGGTTAAAATCCAAATCTGCTTACTGGCCATATTGTTTTTGTAAGTTCCTCGACCTCTGTGAGCCTGTTTCTTCATTGGAAAATGGGATCTGTAATAACGCCTGCTTTTCGGGGCTTCTGAAGGATTACGTGTAACACGCACACATGTAAGCACTCAGTAAACGGTGGCAGTTATTACTACTCTTATTACCAGTGATGTAATCTTGAGTAAGTCACTTAATCTCCTTGAGCTCTGGTTTCTCATCTATAAAACCAGGATAACAATTCTTGATTTTTAAAGAGAAGTTTGGAGGAATCTAACGAAAAATGTATGTGAAAAGCCACATAGACCATGGAGTGGGTGACTGCTCAATGTTGTGAATGTACTTAATGCCACCTAATTATACACTTGAAAATGGTGAACATGGTAAATTTAATGCTGTGTCTACTCTACCATCATAAAAAAATAAATAAACAATGACACACACACATCCATAGCGGTGGAGACTCCTGGGTCGGAACAATAGAGCCCACTCTGGCTAATTTAACAGAAAAGGAATTTATTAAAGAATGTCGGGACACCCATTTCTACGTGGGCCGGAGAATCACTCTCAGAGGCCACGTAGCCAGCACAACACCCATATCAAGGTACAGATCTTCTCTGGCAAAGACCCCACAATGTCACACAGGTGTGAGCTGCAGAGATGATCTGCCATAGGAGAGCAGGTTCCTCAGGATGGGAGCCCTAATAATGCCTGCTTTTTGGGCTGGCCAGCTGGACACATCATCTGCACCTGTCCCTGTTTCTCCATTTCAGTCCCTTGCAAACCCAGGTTTCGTACAGACACCTGATTATCAGCATCAAGGTCATATGCCAGGGCCCTGGCTGCACGCAGACTGGGAGAGCAAGTCTCCAGGTCTGACCTTAAGAAGGCATGAACTCCCATGAAGGCAATTCCCCAAGTTTAGGGGATGCATATCAAGATGCTGAGCCACAAAACCCCCTTCAAGTCCACTTCAGGGTTTTAAAAGCCAAGCAGACCTGGGTTTTCTATGCGAGCCATAGAACTGTAGTAAATAACCCCTCTGATTCTGTTTTCTCAGCTGTAATAGAGAAATAGTATTATCTCCTTTCAGAGGCTTTTTTAAATACTGAAAGTAATGCATCTTAAATCTCAGCAGATAATAACTCCTTCCTAAACATAAACCCAACAAGTCCAGTTAAGCAACTGGACAAGAAAGCTGTTTGACAATGTACCACTACAGACAGCGATCTCTGCCGTGGGTCACCGTCACCTCACGAACATTCTAGATACCTTCCTCACAGAGAGAAGGGCAATCCTGAGACCGCCTCCAGACTTCCAGTTGAAGGATGCCTCGGCAGACCCCAGAGAGAACCCTCCTGCAGGGATGGACAAGAACAGCCCAGCCAAGGTGGGGACAGAGCAGGTGGGAGGCCCTTCGGTCGGCTGACACACGTCCATACACTGCCTGGAAGCAGAGAGAATTCCAGATCGTGCCTCAGCAAAGTGACAAAGTGCTATTATAACCTTAATGAAGGGCCAGCGTTCATGCGGTCCAGTCTTGGGGGGTGTCTCATATCGGTTCCTACCATCCAAAATATTTTCCATCTGCATCTGATTCTCTCAAAGAGCATTACACAGCCATGCTCTTTAAAACTCCTCCCCATCCCTCCTGGCCCCCAAGCCTCCATGCCCAGCAGTGGCCCCAAAGCCTCCTCTCCTATCCTGAGCTCTGTATGAGGACCCCCCAAATCAACTCACCCCGACATGGGGTCCCCATCTCCTACCCTTTCTCCCATTTATTTTCCTTTCCTTCTCCCAAGCATCTCATAAAGCTTTCCAAAGCTCTCAGCCCAGCTCCTCTGTTTTCTCCAGGTGAGCAACTAGATCAGTCTGCACAATGTGTGTGTGTGTGTCTGTGTGTGTGCATATTCCTGTGTGTGTGTGCATATTCCTATGTGTCTGTGTGCATATTCCTGTGTGTGTGCATATTCCTGTGTGTATTCATATTCCTGTGTCTGTGGGTATGCATATACCTGTGTGTGTGAATATTCCTGTGTGTGCATATTCCTGTGTGTGTCTGTGTGTGTGCATATACCTGTGTGTGTGCATATTCCTGTGTGTGTGTGCATATTCCTGTGTGTTCATATTCCTGTGTCTGTGTATATGCATATACCTGTGTGTGTGCATATTCATGTGTGTGCATGTTCCTGTGTGTGTTCATATTTCTGTGTGTGTTTGTGTGTGTGCACATACCTGTGTGTGTGTGCATATTCCTGTGTGTGTCCATATCCCTGTGTGTGTCTGTGTGTGTGCATATACCTGTGTGTGTCTGTGCATATACCTGTGTGTGTGCATATTCCTGTGTGTGTGTATATGCCTGTGTGTGTGTGCATATTCCTGTGTGTGTGCATGTTCCTGTGTGTGTGCATATGCCTGTGTGTGTGCATATGCCTGTGTGTGTGTGCATATTCCTCTGTGTGTGCATATTCCTGTGTGTGTGCATGTTCCTGTGTGTGTGCATATTCCTGTATATGTGTGTGTCTGTGTACATATTCCTGCGTGCGTGTGTGTGTGTGTACATATTTCTGTGTATGTGTGCATGTGTATGTGTGTGTGGCTGGGGCAGAGTTGCCACATAACCCACCAGACAGTGCTAGATGTTTCCTTAGTACAGAGAGAAAGAGGGCATGACTATGCATCCGCTAACAATTTTGTCCCCATTATACATACTTGCATGATGATAAGTAATCTATGAGTGAAGTTTGCCAATGACAAGAGTCTGGCAACCACCTCGTGCTAGGGTTACATGTCAGAATTCTCTACGGTAGATGGAGAAAATAGCCACAGTGCTTTCCAGCTTCTCCCATGAAGCAGAGGAGTCTGTTCCCCTCATCTTGATGTGGAACGGCCCTGTGGCTGAGTCTGGCCAACAGAATGGCAGATGTGCCGTTGTGAGTCCTGAGCCTAAGTCTCAGAGGGCCATGCCGCTTTTGCTTTTGTGGCTTTGGCAACCTCGAGACATGGGTGAGCAAGTCCAGGGGAGCCTGCTGCGGGGAGAAGAGACGGTGGGCCACAAACACGCGTTGCCCTGCCGACAGCCGGCCAACCCCCAGAGACCACCAACCAGCAGCCCAACGGCTGGCCACAGACACATGAGTGAAACCAGTCAGGACCAGAAGACATTAACTATCTGCTGGAGTCCAGCCCCAAATGCCAGTCCACAGAACCATGAGCTAACACACAACCGCTGTTTGAAGTCACTACAGTTTGGGGCAACCTGTCACATAGCAAAAACTAAATGATAACATAAGGAACCTTAAAACATCAGGGTTCCAGGCTCTAAAGGAGACATCTGAACCAGAGCCTACCTGCCATGGAAAAGGCTCCCTACCCTCTGTGGGTGTGGGGTATTCACAGGTCTCCCAGGGGACCCATCCTAGAGCTGTCCTGTCTGAACCTCCAGAAGTGGCAGGAATCTTCTATTTGCAGCTTCTACAACCCTGTACAAGCCAGTACAACCCTGGGTCAGTTTTATTTCCATCCCTCCTGCTTGCTATTTCCCATTATCACACAAACATATCAAAAAGGAAAAACGGCTCATTTCTGCAAGTCAGCAAAGTGCTAGGCTTGGCAGTTGGTGAGGTGGTTTTGCAGGAAAGGCAGCTGCTGAGATTTCTGGCTTCCGTGGGGTGCAGGACCGCTGGCTTCCTCTCCGATATGAGCAGCAGCCTGGGACCCATGGCAAGAAGCAGCCCCACCCTCACTTACAAACGTCAGGGCCTGGGAGTCAAGGAGATTTTATGGGATTCACCAGTGGCGTGGTAGGGATGCAGTGAAGATCCCAGCTTCAGAAACTGCATCCTGCTCCCTCCATAAACTGCCAGGCTGATGCCTGAAATTCAGTCCCTTCATTGTGTAACGGAAAATGCTCTGACATTAAAATGTATACAGTCTGTAAAACTAAGCCAGTATCAACAAAGTTAAAAGGCAACAAACTGAGACACGTTTGCAAAGCGCATGACCTACAAAAGATCAGTGTCTAGAATATATAAAGAATTTCTACAAGTCACTAACGAGGACAAACAACTCAGAACAATGATGGCTGAAGGCCATCAAACAATGATGTACAGACGTGTTCACTTGAATGGCTAATACACACATGACAAGGAGCTCAGCCTCATCGGGAGCCAGGGAGAGGTAAAAAATAAAATAAAATAAGCAATTATAAGACATAAACTCACTCCCTACCAGATTGGCAAAAGCCATTACAGAGAGGAGCACAATGTGGCATAGCCACTTTGGTGGGAAATTTAGTAACATTTAGTAAATTTGAAGATGCACCTACCCTAAGACCCAGGCATTCCACATCCCAGATTAAAAAAAAAAACAAAAAAACTTCTTTAGAAAAGTGTCTACTCTTGTCTTCTGCCCATTTCTTCTCTAAAGAAGACATCCAGATGGCCAACAGGCACATGAAAAGATGCTCAACGTCACTCCTTATCAGAGAAATACAAATCAAAACCACACTGACATACCACCTCACATCACTCAGAGTGGCTAAAATGAACAAATCAGGAGACTATAGATGCTGGAGAGGATGTGGAGAAACGGGAACCCTCTTGCGCTGTTGGTGGGAACGCAAACTGGTGCAGCTGCTCTGGAAAACAGTGTGGAGGTTCCTCAAAAAATTAAAAATAGATCTACCCTATGACCCAGCAGTAGCACTGCTAGGAATTTACCCAAGGGCTACGGGAGTGCTGATGCATAGGGGCCCTTGTACCCCAATGTTTATAGCAGCACTTTCAACAATAGCCAAAGTATGGAAAGAGCCTAAGTGTCCATCAACTGACGAATGGATACAGAACATGTAGTTATATACACAATGGAATACTACTTGGTGATGAGAAAGAATGAAATCTGGCCATTTGTAGCAACGTGGAAGGAACTGGAGAGTGTTATGCTAAGTGAAATAAGTCAGGCAGAGAAAGACAGATACCATATGTTTTCACTCATATGTGGATCCTGAGAAACGTAACAGAAGACCATGGGGGAGGGGAAGGGGGAAAAAAAGTTACAGAGAGGAAGGGAGGCAAACCATAAGAGACTCTTAAATACAGAGAACAAACTGAGGGTTGATGGGGGGTGGGGGAGAGGGGAAAGTGGGTGATGGGCATTGAGGAGGGCACCTGTTGGGATGAGCACTGGGTGTTGTGTGGAAACCAATCTGACAATAAATTATATATATATATATATATATATATATATATACTTTTTATAATAAAAATTAAAAAATAAAAAATCTTCTCACACATGTGCACAGACACCATGTCCACAGGGACCCACAGAGGCACTGTGTATAGTAGCAAAAAAAATTGGAAACCACCTAGATATCCATTTAGAGGGGAAATAATAAATAAATTATGGTATATTCATACAATGGAATTCTATACCAGTCTTAAAATGAGTGGATTAAATTTGCATGTATCATCATGAATAAAGTATAGTGTTGATATAAAAAGCAAATTGTAGAAGGTTATTTAGTTATGTAACATGTTAAAACCCCAGAACAGTCCTGGATATATTATAAAAGTATAAAATCCTGGACTATCTGCCAGCATCAGAATAGGCTCACCTCTTGGAAGGTAGGAAGGGGATGGGGCAGGAGAACGAGGGAGCTTCCAACCATATCTAGAGCATTTTATTTCTTTAGGAAAGAAAGAATCGAAAGAAATAGGCAAAATGCCAACACTCATTAAACTAGGTGATGGATACACAGCTGTTTGTAATTTTATTCTCAATACTTTTTGGTCATTCATTCATTCATCCCACAAGTATTTATTGATCACCTGCTGTGTGTCAGGCATTGTCCTAGGCACTGGGGACATGGCTGTGAACAAGACAATAGCACTGATCTTTCGGAGCTGACAGTAGTGAAATTGGGCAGACAATAAATAAATAAGCAAGATTCATTAAATTGTTAGATGATGATAAGACAAAGAAAGCAAGGAAGGTCAATACAGAATAGAGGTGTCAAGCCAAAGGGGAAGAGGGCTGAAAGTGGAAAAGCCAGGAAAAATGTGGGTGGAAAAGAGATACAAGAATCAAAACCTGCAGGGAGAAGAAAGTGAGCCTTGGGATCACTGGGGGAGAACCTTCTGGAAAGAACAGCAGGTGTGAAGGTTCAAAGGTGGGAAAGTGCCTAGTGGGTCCACAGAGGAGAGGGAGGGGCAGGAGATGAGTCCAAAAGGCAATAGGGCAAGATGGGGACATCGCATATCGTTTAGATATCCCATAATTTTTGACAGAGAAAGAAAGAAAGGGAAGAAAAGAGAGAGGGCTTCCCAAATGAAATCTGGTTGAATGCAAACAGAACTACAATTAAAAAATACACATTTAGGGGCACCTGGGTGGCTCAGTCGGTTAAGCGTCTGACTTCAGCTCAGGTCATGATCTCACGGCTCATGAGTTCGAGCCCCGCGTCGGGCTCTGTGCCAACAGCTCAGAGCCTGGAGCCTGCTTCGGATTCTCCCTAGCTCATACTCGGGATTCTCCCTAGCTCATGCTCTGTCTCTGTCTCTCTCAAATATACACATTTAAAAAAACTTTTTTTAAAATACACATTTAAGGGGGGACCTTAAGGGGGGACAGAGCGTCAGGCTCTGTGCTGACAGCTCGGAGCCTGGAGCCTGCTTCGGATTCTGTGTCTTCCTCTCTCTCTGCCCCTCCCCAGTTCGTGTACACTCTCTCTCAAAAATAAGTAAACTTAAAAAAAAAGAAAATACAAATTTAAAAACTTGATGAAGTCCCCAAAGCTTTGAAAGCATCACTGAGCACAGTGACGTTTCAAGATGGGGATAGTACTGAAGTTCCCACTTGGCTGCACACGGGAGTCACCTGGGAACTTTAAAACCACTGGATGCCCAGATCACACCAGAGCACTTAAATCAGAATATCTGAAGTTGAAGTCAGTCATAGACATACATTAAAGATGCTTTGGGGACCCAGGATGCAGTGAAATTGAGGAACCACAGGGTTAGAGTACAGGGGGTCCCTAGCCTCATTGACTATGGAATCTCCTTGTTTTCATTTTATTTTTCACAGATTTTCCAAATCATGGAACTAGGTCTTCCAACAGAACATAGTTTCATGCAATGTGGCTCAGTTGTTTTGTTTTTGTTTTTAATTAAAAAAACCTGGTTTTTAAAAAGCAGCATATTCTTAGTCATTAAATAAAATCCAGGTAAAGCACTTAAAATAGTGCCTGGCATGTTATGAGATCAATGAATAAATAGTACTATTATTTTGTTGTTGTTGCTGTTGCTTATGCCCTAGCATGAAGGAGTTCATCCACTCCATTCCCGAGACTGGATCTTAATGAGGACGTTAAAACATTTATTAAGAACATCAGTATAGTCCTAGAATATGCCGGGAACTTATATGTTTGCAGGTCAAAAGGCCCTGGTTTAAAGATGAAAAAACAAAGGGGTCACGTGGTGGCTCAGTCAGTTAAGCATCCAACTTCAGCTCAGGTCATGATCTCATGGTCCACGAGTTTGAGCCCCACATCGGGCTCTATGCTGACAGCTCAGAGCCTGGAGCCTGCTTCAGATTCTGTGTCTCCATCTCTCTGCTCTATCCCCACTTGCTCGCTCTCTCTCAAAAATAAGTAAACATTTTTAAATTTTTTCTTTAAAAAAGATAAAGAAACAAAGGCTCAGAATGGTAAAGCAACCAGCCCAAGGTCACACAGCTAGTTAGTGGTAAAACCCAGGCTATGTGCATGGCTCTTACCCGCCCCTAAAAATCTATGCTGACTTTATAAGATCTTTGTTCTTCTCTGCTATGTAAAGGTCATTTTGAATTTTATTCTCGTGGAAAGAAACACAGAAATAAGAGAACCAGATGCTTTTCTCGGCTCCCCTGGAAGAATTAATCTCTCCTCACTCTGGGTTTTCACCAGCCTTTGTACATCCCTCCATGGTTCTTGGCACCTCACTTTACAGCCAGAGTTGGGATTCAACTGACAGTCAGGCAATGAGACAGCCCCCACTGTATACATCCAAGGGCCAAGGCTCTAAATCTAAATCACGCGGTGTATGGGCAACCATGCAAGGGCTGTGGATTTGCTGGGAATGTAAGACCCTGGTGAGAGGCATGAGGAGGCAGAAAGGCAGTGCATCCCAGTGGTTAAGAAGGGGAGTCTGGAGGCAGACTCCCAGGGTTCGAATCCAGGGTGCGGCCTTTGGTTGCTGTGTGACCAAGGAGGATTTTCTGGACTTCTCTGTGCCTCCATTTTCTTCTCTGTAAATTACAGGTAATAACAGTACCTTCCGCACAGGGTAGAGAGGATTAATACATTCAAAATTCCTAGAACACCTCCCAGCATACCATAAGCATTAAATAAATCTTAGCTGTTAGTGTCATG
This sequence comes from Panthera leo, assembly GCF_018350215.1. Classification (NCBI taxonomy): domain Eukaryota; kingdom Metazoa; phylum Chordata; class Mammalia; order Carnivora; family Felidae; genus Panthera; species Panthera leo. The sequence goes on from NC_056685.1 coordinate 128,714,615, forward strand.
TTATGGTTAGAAACTGACCAGCCTAAATGCATAGAGACAGAAACAGATTCCTGGTTGCCAAGGTCTGGGAGGAGGGGGAAGAATGAGGAGTGACTGTTTAATGGATACCACGTGTCCTTTCGAGGTGATAAAATGTTTTCAAACCAGACAGTGATGGTGGTTGCACAACATTATGAATGCATTAAATGTCACTGAAATGTTCACTATAAAGTGGCTAATTTTATGTTATGTGAATTTCACCTCAATTAAAAAAAAAGTTTGAAAAAAACTAGCCAACCTGTATTCCCATCCCAATTTACTACATTTTAACCAAATCTCTATTTACTCATCTGTCAAAAGTAATGATAAAAATACCTTGACCACAGATCACACATGAGAGGTAAATTAGGTAATTATGTAAAGTGGACCATGCATGGAAGACACCTGGCACGCGGAAAATGCTAAAGAAATGGCACCAATTATTCTTTGAGTTTAAGGGCTAACGTAGTGAGCGCTTTGGAAATGACCGTTTCTGCCCTTTCGTGGACCGGATGGATGCTTGCTACCCTTTACCAAGGGACTGTGAAGCACCTGCAGGTCCTGTAAAAATTAAGTATGGAGCATTCTCCAAGATCAAACTTCCGAGATTGTTCTACCAAATCCATGCACTACAAGTCAAAAGTTCTCACCCTTAGCTGCTTTAGAATACACAGTCACTTATTTAGCAAATATTTGAAATGCACCTGTCAATTACAGTCAAACATATTACTCAATAAAGGGATTTCTGTCTCCCTTTACTCAGATACCGGGAAACCACTCCTCCAACATTAAAAGTCACTGCTCCACCAACACCTTCGATGGAAGCCACCAGCAGAAGGAATTTCTCACATGCTGTCTGCGTGCCGTGTTCAGTTTTGTTTAAAAAGAAGTCACCCAGGAATTTCTATAACACCTGTTCTGGCCTGGGGGAGGAGGACGGCTTTAATTAAAGAGACACGTGTCTACACTGTCCTTCTATAATCTGGTCAAATTGCAACAGAAGGATGGAAAGAAAAAAAAAACACACAGAGAAATATTTAAGATATAAATCACAAAGCCAACAAAAAAGGCAGAAATATTATAAATGGAAGACCAGGTGTGCTCTTTCCAAATTATGCTGAACTGAGCCCAAATCCCTAACGTCTCGTTTTGTCCCGGCTATCCAAACAGATGTCTTAGCCTTCAGAAAAATTACTAAAAATGGAAGTACAAATCCTCACTGAGCTGCGGCTTTGCCCAAACCTCCTGCCGGCATTAAAACCACCAGCAACAGACGGAAGTTGAAGTGGGATGCCAGAATGTGTCGTGAAACTTTTCTTGCTCACCTACTACGTATCAGGAAACGTGCTAAAAAAAAAAAGTTAGCAATTTTGAGTTCCCTTAATCCTTAAAATAAGTCTGTGAGGTAGAACTTATTAGCCAGTTTTTTTCTTTCATGTTGTATTTATTTTTGAGAGAGCATACGCAGAGGAGGGGCAGAGAAGGTGAGGACAGAGATCTGAAGCGGGCTCTGAGCTGACAGCACAGAGCCCGATGTGGGGCTCGAACTCACAAACCACGAATTATGCCCTGAACCAAAGTCAGACCCTCAACCAACTGAGCCGCCCAGGTGCCCCACCAGTTATTTTAATGTACAAGAAAACAAGCTCAAAGCCCACAGCCGCATGGGCATGGGACCTGCACAGTCATGCAGGGCCTGTGTTTGGCTTCATGATCTGTTGTCACTGTTCTCAAAAAAGTTTATTTATTTATCTTGAGAGAGAGAGAGAGAGAGAGCAAGTGTGCATGGGTGGGGAGGGGCAGAGGGAGAAGGAGAGAGAGAATCCCAAGCAGGATCCTCGCTGTGAGCACAGAGCCCGACATGGGGCCCGATCCCACAAACCATGAGATCATGACCTGAGCCGAAATCAAGAGGCGGGCGCTTAGCTGACTGAGCCACCCAGGCAGCCCTCAAATCCTTAATTTTTAAAGGAGAACCATGCATTTTTACTTTGCACCAGGTCCGGCAAGTTCATCTCAGGTAACTGAGATCAAGTCCTGCCAGCGGATATGTGATCCACCACAACCTCATGCATGTCCCGAGGCAATAGGACCGACCCCTGTGGTTGCTACTCTTTCTTTCATCTCACAGATCCAGGCTTGCAGTAAGGGTAGAAGGAGATGATGCAGTGACACCAACCGTCTGACAATCTACAGTGTTCCAGGCACTCAGGAGGGGACTCTGGGGCAAGGCTATGGCCCCTGGGCCAAATCTGGCTCATTGCCTGAGTTTTCCAACCCACAAGCTAAGAGTGATTTTTACTGCTTTAAATAATTGGACAGAAAAACTTGAAATAATATTTCACGACACATGAACATTATAGGAAATTCAAATCTCAGTGTCCGTATGAAAAGTTTTACTGGAACAGAGCTATGCTCATTCATTTACAAATCACCTATGGTTGTTTTCAACTACTGTTGGATAGTTACAAAAGAGACCGTATGCCCCAATAGCCTAAAATATTTACTGTCTTACCCTTTACCGAAAAAGTTTGCCAACCCCTGTTCCAGATGTTTGGTGAGTGAATGAGTGAGCAAATGGTTTTAGATGATCAGCGTTAGTGTTACATTTGTACAAGGTCAGTACAACTTAATAAAAAGTCCAAAACTCAGAAATAGTACCCAATCCCTCAGAATTACCCAAATGTTTTAGAAAGCATACCATTTAAATTCCAGATCTCTAGGGGCGCCCGGGTGGCTCAGTTGGTTGAGCATCCAACTTCGGCTCAGGTCATGATCTCGCGGTTTGTGAGTTCGAGCCCCATGTCAGGCTCTGTGCTGACAGCTCAGAGCCTGTAGCCTGCTTCGGATTCTGTGTCTCCCTCTCTCTGCCCCTCCTCTGCTCATGCTCTGTCTCTCTCTCTCTCTCTCAAACGTAACTAAACATTAAAAAGAAATTTTAATAAATAAGTAAATAAAATTCCAGATCTCTTCCATTTCCCATCTATGGTTTGTTGGTTGCAAAATGGCTCCAGTTCCCCTCCTCTCCACACCTGTGCCCCTTGTGATGTGACTTTGCATCTCCTCCCACAAAGGGGTGAATCTGTTTCCTTATTCTCCATGTCTGGGCTGGACTTGGGACTTCGTTTAGCCAACAGAAGTGGCAGAAGTGAGGGGGTACCAGTTTTGAGCCTAGGTTTCAAGAAGCCTCGTGGGCTTTCCACTTGCTCTCTCGGAAGCCTGTCCAAAAGTCTCCCTGAGAGCAAGGCTGGGCTAGCCCACTGTGGAATGAGGGTCCCCCTGGAGCAGAGACAAGGCAGCTCAATTGTCCCTGTTGAGGCGCCAGTGAGAGCCCACCCGCAGCAGCAAAGCCACATCACTGTACTTGCCCACAGACGGGGAATCCCCACCAAGCCCAGCCCAGATCAGCAGAACTTCCAGGTCAGTCCACAGACCTGTGCACTAAGTGTTTACTGCAGGATGCCCCTGTGCCTTCGGGAGTGTGTGTTACGCAGCATTATCATGCCACCAGGTGACTGATGCACCGTCCCTTTTCTGTCTGCTCATGTGCATTTCCCTTCTCCATCATCATCATCTGTAGAGGAGCTGCAGCGATGAACGCTTATCAAACCATAATAATAATAATAGCACTTAGAACTGCCTGGGACATTTCCTATGTACCCATGTGCTAAACGTTTTCCCCAAATCTTCTCATTTAATGCTCACAGCGGTATTGGCAGTTCACATACTGTAGGCAGCTTCTAAGACAGCACCTAATGGTATCTGCTTCCTGGTATTCATGCCCCTGTGTAATCTCCTCCTCTGGAGCGCTGGCCAGGCCTAGTGACTCACACAAAGATGATAGGATGTCACTTGTGAGACCCGGTTACAAGAAGACAATGACTCCCATCATACTCCCCAACGCTTGCTCTCTCTAGCGCTCTCTCTAGCTCACTCTGATGGAAGCGGCAGCCATATTGTGGGCTGCTCTATGGAGAAGCTCATGGGGGAAGCAACTGAGGGTGGTCTCCCACCAACAGCCAGTGGGAAACAGGCTTTCAATCCAGCCACCCATGAGAAACTGGATCCTACCAACAACCACTTGATAATTAGCAGATTCTCCCTCAGTCTAGTAGTGAGATGGCCCTGACCTCAGCTGACACCTGCATCGCAACCTCATGAGAAACCCTGAGTCAGAGGATGCAGACCCCAGACCCATAGCAACAGTGAAATAGTAAGCGTCTTCTGTTTCAAGCCGCTAAGTTTAGGGGTAATTTGTTACACAGCTTAGATAACAAGAACACCATATGATGCTGCCTTTACAGATGAGAAGACCAAAGCATAGAGGTTAAACCAACCTACCTACATTACATAGCTCCAGAAGCCACGTTCATACCCACTGCTGGCTGCCTACTGCTTCCAGAGACATGAATTTTACTCCCCTCCCCTCACAGGCCCCTGTGCCTCTCGGCCTCATTTTCTGATCCTCAGGTTCTTGGCCGTGTTGCTTTGTCTGGTCTCCTGCTTCCTCTGCCCTGAGTTTTCTTTGTGTTTCTTTGTTGTCTCCAGTGGAGTCCTTGTCTCAACCTTTCCTTCACTCATCCTTTGTCCCCTACCCCCACCCCACCCTTCCTCTTTCCAGGCCCCTGTAACCTGAAGCATGGCATTTACAGGTAAGACAGCCTCCATGAAGGCTCTCAGCCGCCAGTGTTCAAAACCATCAACTAGAATGACAGCTAAATGGCACTTTAGAAATAGTCAGGGGCGCCTGGGCTCTGTTGGTTAAGCATCCAACTTCGGCTCAGGTCATGATCTCAGTTTGTGGGTTCCAACCCCGCACAGGGCTGTGTGCTGACAGCTCGGAACCTGGAACCTGCTTCAGATTCTGTGTCTCCCTCTCTCCCTGCCCCTCCCCTGCTCGTGCTCTGTCTCTCTCTCAAAAATAAATAAACTTTAAAAAAAAATAGAAATAAGCTACTCAAACACCCCATCTCTGCAGTTCACATGGGGGAGAGCCTTATTACATGATGTTACATGACATGGTAATTATTTTCTTGTTCATTGACTTCTGTCTCCGATATCTGTAAGCTCCGAGAGGGCAAAGACCTTGACTTTTTTGCCACTGTCTTCTCTCACCCCACAGTAGGCAGGCAAAAATATACTCTCTGGATAAATGAAAATTGAATGAGGAAGAGGAGGGGAAATAAAGAGAGAGAACAACAAACACCTTCTACATGCCAGACATTTTACCAACATGATCTCATGTAATGATCACAACCACTTTGAGACTCCCCATCCTGAAGGTGGGAAACACTGAGGCTCAGTGACAAAGCAAAGACTTGGACCCATGTCTCCCTGGCCTCAGAGTCTATTCTCCCTGATCCACACACTACGGTTTGTCACCCTGTGGATTCCTAGAATGGCACCCCCCAAACACCCTCCAATTAGAATCTACACGTCCGATGACCTGGCTTCCCAATGACTAGCCTCGGTGGCCAGAAGTGTTACCTCAGCCCTTGCGTGACCTTTAGAGACATGGGTCAGATGCCTCAGTAGCACCCCTGGCTGGTCCCAAACAAGCAAATCTCATGGGGATACAGGACAGAGGCTAAGGAGATATAGGAGCTGGGCTGCAATTCAGTTTGCCCAATTACTAACTGCATGACCTTGAGCAAGTTACCTAATGGTCTGTGCCTTGATTTCCTCATGGGGAAAATGGGGATAATACACAGACCTACACTCGGGGTTGATGGGATAATTAAGTGAGTTAATAGCTATGAGATATCCAAAAGAGTCTGACACATAGTAAGTGCTCACTAAAAGTAAGGCACAAGAATTATCCTAGTTTCTCTTTGAACACCTGCCCCCACAATCCAGTTAAGCCTGTCCTCCTTTCTGGATGAACAAACTCCCTCAGAAAATGTATGCGACTTGCCCAGATTAGGCAACAAAGCCAGGAGAAATGAGACTCCACGCCCCGACCCCATTGTGCCCTTTCCTCCAACGGCTCCTGCTCACCTCCTCCCATGCTCCTTCCCAAATCTTCAGCCTCACGTTTCCAGGCTGTACTGAGTCATCCTTATGGTCACAGCCCAGAGTCTTTATGGGTCATTCAATCTTCCCTTCTGAAATGAGCCTTTCTGTAAGAGATCAGAGGAGGAGCTAGAAGATGGGGCCCCAGATGAGGGGGCTGAGCAGGAGGCAAGGGAGAGAAGCAGTCAGGAGCTTCCAGCCAGCCCCTGTCCGTCTCTGGGGTGCTCAGTACTCACTCCCCGCAGAAGACTTATTAGCTGCAGAATGGAATGGGGAGCCCGCAGTAACGAGCCTTTAATTACAAAAGTCTTTTACCTTATTGCTTTTGTGTGGCCCCGATGAAAATGAACAGTGGCAGTTTCTATTAGAAATGTTAATTACTTTCCCGGGTAATTAGACTCACTGGGTACCGTGAGCACCTGACCTCACTTCATAACAGCAGAGGTGGGAGGAAGGGGAAAAAATTGGTTGGGGGTGACAGGGGAGGTGGGTGAGGAAGCAAAAGTGTTTATAAATGCTGAGGAAAGCAAAACCATCCAAATTAGTTGAATGGACAATGAAGCTTCAGAGGCCCCAGAGGAAGGCTACTGGGGAGCCGGCGGGGGCGGGGGGGGGGGGGGAGCTTTCCAGCACCCAGGACCTGTCACGACAATGAAAACGGTGGCAAATCTTTCGAAGTGCAGGGCCCAGCTGGACAGGCTCTCACTGAGCCTCCTCTTAAGGCTACTGAGCTCCCAGGCTGCTCAGAGACTTCCCCAAGGCCACACAGCAGGTGAGGCAGGGCTGGGACCAGAGTCTGCTAAGCATTTCCTCCTTCATTCCTTCTACGAGCATCTGCCAGCTGCTCCAGCCACCACTTTGGCTTGAACAACAGAACTGGCACAATTCCATTGCCCAAGGAGTTTAAGGACCAGGGACACAGACAGATAACGGCCCCCTTGCTGGTCACACACAGGAAGCACACAGGAGGCTGTGATGAAGAATTACTGGGCGGGAAGCCCTCAGCATGGATGGAGTGATCAGGGAGGGCTTCTCTAGGGAAGTGGCTTTTCCCTGACACCTGCAGGTTGGGAAGGGCTCTGCTATTTGCAGGGATGGGGTAAAAGAGTATATCACTGGTGTTGTGGGTTGAGTAGGGTCCCTGCAAAATTCATGTCCACCTAGAACCTCAGAATGGGACCCTACTGGAAATAAAGGTATTTGCAGATACAATGAGCTGAGAGCATAGTGGAGTAGGGCCCAAATCCAGTGACTGGCATCCTTAGAAGCAGAGGGAAACTGGTCACAGAGATCCAGACACACAGGGATGAGGCCATGCGATGATGGAGGCAGAGAGTGGGGGGATACAGGTGCACGTCAAAGAGTTTCAAGGATGACCAGCCACCATCAGAAGCTGGAAGAGGCAAAGAAGGATTTTGCTCCCCACCTGCCCCCACCCAGGGACTTCAGGGGGAGCACGGCCCTGCTGATGCCTACAGTTTGAACTTCTAGAACTGAGAAGAATAAAGCCACCTGTCTTAAGCCGCCTGGTTTGTGGTACTTTCTCACAGCAGCCCTAAGAAACTAATATACCTGGCTTCTATGACCCCCTATCTCTGGCACTCTAGACTAAATTCCCAAAATAACATAGGATGAGGTCATGGAGTGAGCATTAGACAGGGAGTCCAGCTTTCCTGCTAACCTGCCTTGTGACTTTGGGTAAGTCACTCCTTATCTTGAGCCTTACCTAAGTCAGGCAGAACTTGGGGCTCCCAGACACATGGTCAGGCACAAGCTGAATCACAATGGCCTTGGGGCAGCATGTTTAGTATACAGATTCCTGGGCCCGCCCCACATAGGCTTACAGAACCAGCTTTTCTGGGCAAGGCTGTGGAAACCAAATTTCTAACAAACTCCCCAGGAAAGCGATCCTGACGTGCCACCCAGTTTTTAGAATCTCTGGGTTCAAACACACACCCTAAGGGCCCTTCTAGAACAATGTGTGTGTTACTGTAAGGACTGTCCATTCTGGCCCTGGCCATGAGTCACATCTGCCCATCCACACTGACCTAACTCACTGCAGATGTCTGTTAGGAAACCCAAGCATCCAAGGTACCCAGGAGATGCTTGTGTGAGGCAGGCTTGCTCCTTAGAGTCATTAAAGAAGCTGTTTACAGAGCCCTGCTCTTCTTTTAATTTGTTTGTCTTTTTGATTGTGTAATTGAATCCCAGCCGTGGGGCTCAACCGAGCCTTGCCAGAGAAGGCAGAAAGCCATCAATACCCAGGAGTGACTGACAGCCATTTCCAAGGTGAGAGGCTCTCCAGGGCAGGTGATAGGAAGGCTGGATTCTTGCCATGGTTCTCAGGTTAGACCGTGTGGGGCAGGGGGCAGGGGGCGCCTCGACTTTGCCGATCTAACAAGCTGATGTTCAAATCCTAGCTCTGCCATCAGCCAGCTGTGTGGACCTGAGGCAAATTCCTAAACCCCTCTGTTCCTCAAATTCCTCATCTGTGAACCCAAGGGTAGCACACCCACCCAGCAGCTTTGCTGGGAGAACTGTAAGACACAAGGTCCACAGGGGGCCCAGCACATTGTGAGTGCCCAGCAAATCATAAGTATTTTGTTATTATTACTATTTGATTAGTAGTATTAACAGTAGAAGGTTTGCACTGGAACCTAGGAGCTGGTCCGTTTGGCAGGGATGGCCCCTACCTGTTAGGGCTAGAAGAGGCTATGGAGAGGGCTGCCTTGTGTCGTGAGAAGAGCCAGAATTTGGAATCCAAATATCTCATTCCCTCTGTGTGGCTGTGGGAGAGTCACTTAAACCCTCTAAGCACCGATGACCTCATCTCGTAAGTAGAGCCCAGAATCCTGATCCCTCCATCAATTGCCACAATCAAATAAGACAACACATGTGAAATTGGGTAAACTCCCTATCTTTTTACTAATCCAAAGGAGCAATTACTATTATCGAGCCAGATTCATAAGCCTCTAGGGAGCTGCTGGTCTGGCCCAGAGCTCCTTGTCTGCAAAGGAGGAAGGCAAGGTCCAGAGAGGAGAGGGGTCTTGCTCAAGTGCACACAGGTATTTCACCCTCGGTCCCCACATCTACCTTCTGCCAGCATAAAATTCCAGTAGGCATGTTCTCAGGAAGGATTCTCTGTGCTGGGGAGCCTGCCTGGGAAGTCAGGGGGCACACAGCTGGTGCTGACCAGGGGGCTTTCTGCCCAGAAGCTCTTCAACAGTGAGCACTGACCCAGCAGAAGTGTCCCTGTTCCTGGGTGATCAAGACAGACTGGGACCTTTCCATAGAGGGTCCTGGCAGGGGACAGGGGATGAGAAACACAGAAGGAGGGGGTTATATCAAACCACCATTGAGAGACGTCTGTGGGAGGAAGCTTGAAGACAGAAAGGTGAGCAAGCCTCAAAGTCAAACCCATCTGGTTCTGAGTCCCCCTCTGCCACTGGCTGGCTGTGCACCATTAGGCAGGCAGAATAAATGAGAATTTTGCTATTTAAACACAGCGTTTCCTGCCAGGCTGGCTCTGGCTCCTGCTTCTTAGAAATGCTTCCTTCAGCCCTGGTGTTCAGCCCACTCCTTTGGATGAATCAGCCCTTTGTGGGCAAGAACAATGTCAGGCGGGCTCCTTCGTCTACAGCCAGCAGCCCAGCTGGGGAGTTGAAAGAATAGGGCTGGGTCTCCAGGAGATGAGTAGGGAGCGGAGGCAGTGAATCCTCAACCTCTGGAAGTCTCTGCAGGGAGGAAGCCCCAGGAGCAGAGCCAGGACCCTAGGCGCAAAGTCTAGGGAAAGCCGAGAGAGGGCTTCAACCCACGGGAAAAAAGAACTTTGTCAACGTGGGTTGTATAACACAGGCGCCAGCTGCCTGGTAAGGTAGTGAGCTCCCCCTCCACACTGGAACTTTGTTGGTAAAGGTGACCGGCCACTGGTGAGGATGATGTCAGTGGGATTCCTGTATTCCGTGGACATGTGAATTGAATGAACCCCAAGGGCCCTTCCACACTCAGATTCTGGTTGCATGACTCTGAAGTCCCAGTGATGAGATTTGCAAGAGAAAAATTAGGTGAACGGCCAAGTCTTAACTCCACTTGTCAGTCGCATGAACTTGAGCAAGTTATTTAACCTCTCTGAGGCTGTTCCCTCATTTGAAATATGGGAACAGTCATATGCATTTTGAGTAACCAGGGTGGGAACTCAACTATGTACCACACACAGAGTACCTGAACAGCCTGGTACATGGTGAAGTCTGAGACAGCAAAGCACCCCAGCTGCCCTTCTAATCTCCATCAGCAGCCTCCCAGTGGTTCCCCACGTTTTCCAGGAGATGCACTCATTAGGCAGATTAATGCACAAAACCCATCATCACTCACATCTGTGGACGCCCAGGACTAAATGCTGTCGCAGGATCTCTTCCCATTAAGCTCATGCCTCGCAGAGCCCAGGCTGTTTCACGGAGAGGGAGGTCTTAATGGTCAGGCCTGAAGAGAGGCTGTGACTGAGAGGAAGGGGAAAAACCTAGGTGTCAAGGATCGTGAAGAATGTAGGCATGGTGTTTGAGCTAAAGATGCACATCCCTGAGTGCTGGTCTGCCCTGCTCGGTGGGAAGGCAACTTCCTTCTAGGTGCGATGCCAGAAGCCAAACACTCTAACCCCCAGGGTGCCAGCTGGCTGTCTCCTAAGCCTCCCCCACGCTCATGCTAACGGTGGGAGGGTTCCGCCCAAGCAAAGCAGCCAGGCCCAGAGTAACAGCACACACCCCTACCCTCTGCATGTGTGCGGTAAGTAGGGGTCTCCTGGTGGGACCTGAGGGGCCCCAGAGCATCCCCCCACTTTGGTCCCCAAAGCATCTCCCCTATTACTTTACCACCTATGCTTGGAACTTAGGACTTCTCAGTTTTAAAGTGACTTTACTCCTGTCTCCGACAACTATGCATCTTCAGCCCTCAGTAAATCATAGCCACCATGGTCAAAACCATTTTCTGCAACTAAGAATTCCCAATTGGTTTGGAAATCACCTCTAGGTTAACCCAGCTACCCTGAGAAGCTGGGAAGGGGATAAATTTCATCCCTGTCAAGAGAAGAAATGCATAAAGTATCCAGAAGCCCTCCCCAACACACACACGCACACCACGATCACCACCACCAGAATCCGTCTGGGAGCCACCAAATGCCCAGGTGGTCCATCCATTCAAGACGACGACATCCAACACTCATTTCACTCACCCGTGAGCACCAGTGGCCAAGTGTGTAGGTCCTGTAGTATCTGACACTATAAGCACTCTAAATGTTCTTTGTCTAAATGTCAAAGAAGTTCATGACAAACCTTCCAGCCAAAGCAAAGAACAGGTGCTTCCTCAGATGGACCAAATAAGGGAGGATGAAGATGAGGATTCACTGGGCATCACCCCACCCATTTTACAGATGAGGAAGTTGAGGTGTTAAGAAGCAACTTGCTCATTAGGGCCAACAGGTGGCAGAGCCAGCTTCCAATCCAAAACTGCCAAGCGCTGAAAGGTGTACTATTTTCATTATGTCGCACATGTCCTTCCCAGAAAGCCCAACTTCCCTTAGATCTGGACCCTGCGGAAGCAAAGTTGCTCCCTGAGGCCTGTGGCTGTCAAAATGTAACAATTTAACAAGAATCACCTGGGAGCCCGTTAACTGTGCCAAAGCTCCAGTGTGGTTGAGATCAGCTCTTCTCAAAGTGTCTTGTGCACACATATCATCTGGGGGTCTTGTTAAAATGCAGATTCTAAGGCAGTGGCTCCGGGGTCAGGCTGAGACGTTGCATTCCTAACAAGTTCCCAGGTGATGTCGGTGCTGCTGCTCCTTGGACCTGATTTCTGAATTGCACGTCTAATGAGTCTGCCTGAATCCCGGCATCACCACCCACCAGCAACACAACACCGGGCACGTTACTAAGCCTCTCTGTGCCTTGATGTCTTAATGTGTAAAATGTGCATCAGTACAGCACTACCCCACGGTGTTGCTTTTAGGATAAAAGATGATCCATGTGAGTCACTGAGCACAATGCCTGGTGCAGAGACAAGTCACGATAAAGTATGATTATTATTGGAGCAAGTAGCAGCAATAGTGAGTTTTGCGGTGCAGTGTAAGCTTTCAAAAAAAATTAATGCAAACCGTTAGTGTTGTATTTTCCCACTAGCTTACATTTATTCAGCTTTCCCGAGTCCTACAGCTTCCTCTAGAAATGAATTTTAGACCTCGTAGTAGCATGGCAGTTTACATTTGTATAATGCATTTTTGTGTCTGTTTGTGCTTAAGTTATCAATGTTAACTCGGTGCTGAAAACAACCGTGATTTATTGCTTCTCCCATCCCGTGGCTGTCTGAGTCTAACTGGGTGGCTGTTATACTGCCCGGGGAGTAGCTGAGGTCCCTCTGCATTCACCCCAGAGCTTAGCTGGGAGCAAAGGCTGGACCTCCGAAGGTGGCCTCTCGTCTTGCAGGGCACTGTCCACCTGGGCTCTCAACACCCAGCAGTCTCACCGACCTGCTCTCACAGCATGAGGCTGGCTTCCTGAGTGAGGTCCCTAGAGGAGAAGCTCCAAAGTGTAACTGTGTATCAATCCGTTACCTGCGTCATGCTTCCCAGTGTCGCAGTGCATGGGCCCGTGATCGGCCCAAGTGAGCCACGTGGGCACAGACTGCACAGGGCATGAACAGCAGGATGCATGGCTCATGAGGAGCCACCGATGTGAGGTCGACCACAATTAACCAACTGGGTTAGAAGCCCCTGGAAGACAGCCCCTCTGCCATGTCCACTGTTGTCTCCCCGGTCCTAGGAGATCGCTGGGCACATCTGATCCTGCAACCAGCCCCAGAGACCCTGAAAGTGCAGAGGCTTCCCCAGGACTCTCTGCTGCCCAGGACCTCCGGCTCCCGACCCGTCATTCTTTCCTGTCCACTGTCCTGCTAACCTTGTAGCATAAAGTTTTTCTGCCAGCCTCTCCTTACCCTGGATGTCTCTTGTCTCCAAGCTTCCTGGTGACATAGTTAATTATTTATAAATGAACATTTAAATGCACCAGAATAAGTGCTATTTAAAGGAACCCTGTGGTGACTCATTGAGTAATTAAAATAATCATTTATTCCATAAGCATTTATCGGGTTCTCAGTTTGCACCAGGCACGGCAGGGGTGGAGATGGGGGGGACAAGAGGAGGGGTTATGGAGTTCGAAGCTGGGGCTGTTGCCCTCAGGGAGCTAAATCACTTATGCTTCCAAAAACAGATGTTTGTTAGGCATCCACTGTGTGTCCCAACTAAGTGCTGGGCTACGGAGGTGAACTCAGCACCATTTCTCCCCTCAGGATGGCACAGACTATCACGGGGAAATGAGCCAGCAAGAAGTCCCCTACCATGTGGTCACTATGTGATAGCTGCATTTGGAACAGGTCCTCTCAGAGCAGAGAAGGGGTGAACTCTGCCTGGTGCAGAGACGGGGGCGGGGTGGGGGGGCGGTGAAGGTGAGGTGGGGGGTGGTATTAAGGAAAGCTTCCCAGGCACAGGGACCTACAAAGTGTCCCTGGACACAGAAGAAATTGACCCAGTAGATAAAACCAGGGGAGGGTCTTGCAGGCTGAGACAAGAAGGCACTAGAGACAATACAAGTCACTGGGTGAGCGGCGGGGGGGGACAGAGGGTCTCCTGCATCCTGTGTGTGGGGCTGCTTTCCTAAGACCCACAGCCCAAGGCTTCTCCAGCCGAAGGGACCAGCAGCCTCCCCTGGTCTGATGGTGTTTCCCTTCACCCTTCAGGACTCTGGTCAAGGTCACATGCTTGCACAGACCTTCCCCTGGGACTAAAGCGGGTCCCTCCTTTACTATCTCTCTGCATTTATCTCCCTCATGGCTCTTAGCGCTGATTTTGTCTACTGGCTTCTTATCTGTGACCTGCACTCAGAATAACTTTGCGAAGGCAGGGACTTTGCTACCTCCCGCCGTCCCTACTGGAATGTATGTTGCACAGGACAAGGACTTGGTTTGTCTCATGTTGCACCCACGCACCTAAAGGAGTCCCTGACACCCAGTGCTTAAGGAATACATGAAGGTAAGGTCCCTGGCAGGAGGAACAGGCCATGTGACGCGGGGAAGTCAGTATTCAGAGCACTGTGACTTTAGAACAAGACTGCTTCTGTTCCCGTCTTGCCTCTGTCCCTTGCTCACTCAAGGACTGTGGGAAAGCAATCGCCCTCCCTCCCCACCGCCCCCCCACCGCCCCCCCCCCAACGCCCCGCTCAGATCCCTCATTGCCAATGTCAGGCATCCTTTACCAACTGAGATTTCAGAACAGGGATTAAGGTTCCATTTCTGACAGAACTTGGGATGATGGCAGAGGCAGCCTTGTGAGTGTGCCCGGGGGTGAGGCCTGGCAAGAGCCCAGCCACAAGGTGTGGCTTCAAAGTCCAGCTGGACTTGGTTCCAATGCAGGGTCATAGCATCCAGGTTCCCAGGGGAGCTCACGAGTTTCCTCTGGGCTGACGGAGCTTTGAGAACAGATACCTGGTCTATAACACACAGGGGCTAGTTGCTTGGCAGGTCTGTGGAGCCTCAGCCTAAGAGAGAAAGAGGGGCAAGAGAGATTTCTAACAGGCTCTGTGCTTTCATACATGCTAATCCCTCTCCAGGAAAAGACTTTCTTGCCCTACCCATGGTGAGTGATGAGGGAGCATAAGGCAAGCTGACAGGCCGCAAACACCCCCCGCCCCACCTCCTGGTGGGATATGTGTGATATTCTTCCAGCCCTCCTGCTGCCCAAGAATAAAGGAAAGGGGGAAGACAAATGTTTAGCTGATATAGATCATAGAGTCCTGTAGGACCTGAGTCTCCATCTACTTACAAATATCTTAGTAAATCACAAGAAAAGGCAATCTTGTCAAGAGCCTCATCTCCAGAAACCTATAGACCCCGTTTCCTGGAGCCCCAACATCACCCCTCCGTAGTGATGTGGGAAACAAAGGCAGAAGGAAATGGCAGACAGAACCAAATTTCCTTATAACCTGCAGCCCATTGACAAGTACTTGAGGCTGGCAGAGTAAAACGTTTCTCCGTTTCTCCACAAACTCCCTATGCCTTAATGCTAATGCTGTGCTAGAGGGAAAAACCACCTTAGCTTGACAACAGCTAGGCCTCCAGTACCCTGTGAGTCTTCTTTAGCATATGAAAATATCACTAGAAACTTCCCCTGGACTTTACCTCCCCCAACTCCATAGTATATAACCAGTCTCTCCTCATGGTGCCCGGGCAGCTCCTCCTGCCCACGGTCTTGTCCCCATGCTTTAATAAAATCACCTTTTTGCATCAAAGATGTCTTGAAGAATTCTTTCCTGGCCATCGGCTCTGGGCCCCATGAACCCCACTATCACCCCAAAAACGTCATCAGTGAGCTCTTATCCACCCTTCAAAACCCCATTGAAATAGCCCCCCTTTCTCTGAAAACCGCTTTGCCTTCCCCATGCAAAGCTAATCATTCCCTCTTCTGTCCTATTGTGACTAGACACGCTTCTGTGAATACTTTCTTATCTTCCCTATTCACCCCAGAACTTTCCAAGAGCAGAGAGTTGGCCTTATCTCTCGGTGGCTCCAGTCCCCAGCATGGCACGTCCTACGTACTTCTCCTAATAATCGCTACCCTTGATTAGGTTCACACTTGTTTCCAGACTTTGTGCTAAGAGCTCTATGTACGTTAATTTATTCCTTACAATAGCCCAGTTGAGAAAACTGGATGACGGAAGCAGAATTCACTACATGTCCAATGAGTATGTGTTAGATAATGGGCAAATGAAGTAGTGACTAAGTGGAAGAATTAAGTAGTAAAGTCATTTTTATATTTTGGCTCTCTTTGTCTTCAGGACAGCAGACGATCTCTGAGACATCTTATTAGATTGAGGTGTTCTACATCCTGTGTTTAGGATCCCCAGGTGCCCATGACAGGAGGGAGTTTGAATAAATAGTATCGAATAAAAATCCCTGGTTAGGAGACATAATTTCCCAGCCCCTCCTTGGAATGAAAGACAGGCCCTAGACATCGTAGCCTTTGGGCAGATCATTATCTCTTGGTGGGGGGAGGTGTGCTGCTCATTCTGGAATCTCTTTCCCTCTATACTGCATGCCCCCAGGCCACCTGCCTGGTCCTCCAAACTTCTGTAGCACCAGTGAACACACACGGTCCTAGGCTGGAGAGAACCTTCAACAGGAATAATACTGTGGCCGATGTCCTCAGAGATTGAAATGGATTTCCTCTTCTGCAGCTTTGGGCTGGAAGATGGCAGGCTTCTATAATTATGGCAGATTGGGGGCTGGGGTGTGAGGCCAAGAACTTGTGGGCCTCTGTCTCAGAGCCACCGTTCCAGGTGGTAGCATCAGTTAGGGGCCAGAGATACAAGGTGGTGAGCTCCGGAGCCTTGCACGGGCTCAGACCCCAAAGCTGCATGTTAACCATCCCAGGAGAGCAGAAGAGATGCCTTCTCATAGGTACCAGCTGGAGCCTGCGAAATGGTTTCAACATGAAAAACCGAGAGGGTGGATGTACATCATGTTAAGCCCTGCAGCAGACTTTTGCATTCATTTTAGATCGAGATTGTGTAACCCGCGTAACTGTTACAGAACCAGGCTGGAACGCTGGTGGAAAAGCCAAGCAGCACTCGGAGATCTTGGTAGATTGGAGATTTATTTAATAGCGGCGGGCTCAGAGGAGACGGTTTCTCCAAAGATCTGAGCGCCAAATGCAAATGGGAAACGTAATTTATAGTCGTCAGCTTCCACATCTGTGGGGGGTTTTGGGCACACGGCAAGCAGCTCAAGAAGAACCCGGAAGAGGGGTCTCCAAGCTAGAGACCAGAGCTTGTTTTAGTCCCGTGGGCCATCTTATGGTGTAAAACTTTATTCATTTTCCCAACATAACAATCAGATTTTGGCATATCGCAAAGTCCTGCCAATTAAATCACCTCTAATAATAGCTGAGAGTTACTGGGCACTCATTGCAATTAGACTCCACAGGCATGATCTGATAGAAGGATCTCAACAAGGGCGCCTGGGTGGCTCGGTGGGTTGAGCGTCCGACTTCAGCTCAGGTCATGATCTCGCATTTGTGAGTTTGAGCTCCGCGGGGCTCTGTGCTGACAGCTCAGAGCCTGGAGCCTGCTTCAGATTCTGTGTCTCCCTCTCTGCCACTCCCCACTCGCACTCTGTCTCTTTCTCAAAAATAAGTAAATATTTTTTAAAAAAATTTTAGGGGCGCCTGGGTGACTAGTTGGTTAAGCAGCCGACTTCAGCTCAGGTCATGAACACACGGTCCATGAGTTCGAACCCCATGTCGGGATCTGTGCTGACAAGTCCTGCTTTGGATTCTGTGTCTCCCTCTTTCTCTGCGCCTCCCCCACTAGTGCTCTGTCTCTCTCGCTCTCAAAAATAAACACACACACACACAAATTTTAATAAAATAAAAAATGTTTAAAAAGGAAAGATCTCAACAATCCAAAGAGACAATTGTTAGTACTACTCTCATTTTATAGTTGAGGAACCAAAGTTCACATGGCTCACATATGGTGTCCCAAGCCTTGCTGATGGAGGGGGAAACTGATCCCAGGTCTGTGTGACTCCTGCGTTTCCATGATATTTGGCCAGAGTATGAGTCAAGCCCGGATTTGGTTGGCCCCACCATTTAACCGGTGGAGTTTAAAAGCCATGAATCTCAAGGGCGCCTGGGTGGCTCAGTTGGTTGAGCATCCCATCCAGCTCTTGGTTTCAGCTCAGGTCATGATCTCACTGTTCATGAGTTTGAGCCCCGAATTGGGTTCTCTCAAGGGAGCCTGCTTGAGAGTCTCTGTCTCCCTCTCTCTCTCTCTGCACCACCCCCCCCGACTCATGCTCTCTCTCAAAATAAATAAATAAACTTAAAAAAAATAAAAGGAATCTCAGAGTCACAGAATTATACCAGGGATCCTCAGCAAGTTCTAAGAATGCAGACGAAAGATCCCTCATGAGGGGAGCCATCCACAGCCAGGAGTCTGAGCAAACAACCTGTCCTCCCTGGTCAGGGAGGCAGATGTCTACCTCTCCCATCCCTATCCACGACTGTTCTCTCTCAAGATTCAGCACAAGGGAACTCCCTTTCCTTCTGGAAATGCCTGGAGCTGCTGGCCCCAGCACCCAAAGTATCTGTTGATTATTGAAGATCCCAAAGTCACTACTAAAGGTCTTTTAGCACATTGCATCCCAGGATAATGCACTTCTCTGAACTTTAGTTCCTTTCTCCGTCAACTTGGGAATTTGGTCAGCTTTGGCAATGCCAGATCTTCCAGAACAGCCCTGTTCAACACAATTTCCTACAATGATGGAAATGTTCTTCTGTCCAATATGGCAGCCACTAGCCACATGTGGCTCTTGGCCCTCTACATGTGGTCTAATGTGACTGAGGAATTAAATTGTTAATTTTACACAAGTTTGATAGATTTCAGTTTATCACTTGCATTTTATTTCAAGTAGGCCCCACACCCAATGTGGAGCTTGAACTCATGACCCTGAGTCTCATGCCCTACTGACTGAGCCAGACATACCCCAAATAGATTTCAATTTAAATAGCCATGGGTGGCTAGTGGGTATCATATTGGATGCTACAGTTCTAGAATTAGTATTAAGATAATTTCTGGGTCCCACAAAATACAGGAGCCTATTCTGTATTACCAGTAATATCACTATAGTAACCAATAGGACACCCCAGGATGGCTTGAGGGGTTATTAACCCTTCCACACTTAGATCAGCCATCCAGCAAAGCCAGGGGAAGTGGGTTAGGTGGGTGGGTGGCAGGTGTAAATATTCTAAAAACAAGCCAAAAAGCAAAGCTCGCCATGTAAACAACCTTCAAAATTAATTGCCTGGGGGTGCCTGGGTCGTTCAGTCAGTTGACCATCAGACTCTTGATTTTGGCTCCTGTCAAGATCTCATGGTTCATGGGATCAAGGCCCGCCTCCAGCTCTGCATTGACAGCCAGGAGCCTGCTTGGGATTCTCTCTCTCTCTCTCTCTCTCTCTCTTTCTCTCTCTCTGCCCCTCCCCTGGTCTCTTCCACCTGCATGCACGTGCATGCTCTCTCTCTCAAAATAAACAAACATTTTTTATAAAAAAGCTATTTCCTGGCTGGCATGCATGAGTTCCTGGTGCCCTGAATCTTCCTCTATCGGCATTTTGTTGCCACCACTGTCTCTCACATTGGTTCCCGTGTTTTTAATTTTCCATCTTAACAAAGCCATTAATTAGCACAGCAGCTCTCTGAAGGGAATATCATGATCCCCACTTCCTAGATCAGGACACTGATGCTCAGACAGTTCAATGGCTTCTTTGAACCAGAGAAAACTGTCACTCCATACAATGAGGCTCAAGGCAACTGGCCTATCGTCCCACACTTGGAAATGATGGAAACCTGAATCTGTGACCCTCATTTGTCTTTTTTTTTTTTACTGAAGTATCATTAACATAGAATGTTATATTCCTTTCAAGTGTACAATGTATTGACTCAACGATGCCATCCATTACTAAGTGCTCCCCCTGCAGGCCACACAACGTTATTGCAGTATTATTGAGTATACTCCCCAAGCTGTGCTCTCCGTCACTGTGACTCACTCATTTTATTACTGGAAGTTTGTACTTCTTCATCCTCTTTATCTGCTTCACCCATGCCCTCACCTACCTTCCCTCTGGTGACCACCAGTTTTTTCTCTGTGTTTAAGAGTCTGGTTTGGGGCTTCAAATGTCCATCCACCGAAGATGTGGTATATACAAACAATGGAATATTACTCGGCGATCAAAAAGAATGAAATCTTGCCATTTGCAATAACATGCATAGACCTGGAGTGTATTATGCTAAGCAAAATAAGTCAGTCAGAGAAAGACAAATATCATAGGATTTCACTCCTATGTGGAATTTAAGAAACTAAACAGATGAACATAGGAGAAGGGAAGCAAAAATAAGATAAAAACAGAGACAAACCATAAGAGACTTGTAAATACAGAGAACAAACTGAGGGCTGCTGGAGGGGAGGTGGGTGGGGGATGGGCTAAATGGGTGATGGGCATTAAGGAGGGCACCTATTGGGATGGGCACTGGGTGTTTTATGTAAGGGATGAATCACTGGGTTCTACTCCTGAAACCAAGACTACACTGTATGTTAACCAACTTGGATTTAAATTTTAAAAATAAATTTTAAAAAAAGAATCTGGTTTGGAGCTTATTTTTTTGTTTGTTTGTTTCTTTGTTCATTTTCTTTGTTTTTTAAATCCTATGGTATTTGTCTTTCTCTGTCTGACTTATTTCACTGAGCATAATACCCTCCAGGCCCATCTACACTGTTGCAAATGGCAAGACCCTTTTAGGCTGTCTATACCTTTGTGGCCTGCGGGTATTTACTGAACACACAAAGCAGAGAAAGGAGCTCTGGGCCTGAGCAAAGAGCAGATGGAGCCTGGTTTGACAGAAGGGAGAGAGTGTGGGCACATCACACGTGGTACTGTCGGGACCCTTTGTGGGGCTCTGTTCAACTTCACTGTGCTGTGTGACCTACGGCTCATCTCTCCACCTCTCTGGGCTTTGGTTACCTTCTCTGGACAACCCAGGTGGGGTACACCAAGTGTCTCTAGGGACTCAGATGCTTAGGACTTGAGAAATTAATGGAGTGCTTGCTGCTTGCTGTATGCCTAGCACCGCATTCCAGGGATATCCAGGGAGGTGGGACTTCCAGAAACTTTGTCAGTCGGTCTTCACCATCTTCAAAGTCACCTAACCTGTGGAAATGTGTGTAGAGGGGACAGACAAGGACCTGGATTCGCCATCCTGGGCCTGCCAATTCAAGCTGTGTGACCCTGAGCAGGTCACATAACCTCTCTGAACCTTAGTTAAGTCCATTATAAAGTAGGGAAACCACCACCCACCTCAGAGATCGGGGTGAGGACCACACGAGACAACTAAGCAGTGCGTGTCAGTGATATTTGTACCATGAATGTCACTTCTTTCCCCTTCCTTTTCTCAGCCAACCGAGAGAGAGAGCACCCACTGTCTGCCAAGAAGCTTCTCTCATCAGTCAAGACTCACTGCAGATTACCACGCAGCCCATCTCCATCCCTGATCTGTGGCTCCAAGTCCTGCTGGATGCCCCCAACATACCAAACCTGTCTGGCATGACAGGAGACAGAGATAAGAAAAAGAAACTCAGGTCACGGTGACTGGGAGTGAGGCCCTTCTCCCCAGGATCGGATCCTTGGCCAAAAGTTCCCCCTTCCGGGCCCAGACAGGCTGGAAAGCTGCTCTTCTGAAGGTTCCACCCAAAGATCCCACTCATATATCATCCTTCAAGCAGGAACAGCTCCCACAGCTACAAGAGAGAGACATCTGTCCCTCTCCTTCCCACCAACACCCAGAATGAGCCTAATTAGACCGTATCTTCTTTCAGCTGCCACTGTGATCAATGCCACGAAAGTGTTCAAACAGGGTAGCTCCAAACACAGATGCCAGAAATGCCACACATTCCCTAACCCCAGGACCCGGGTGCTTTGGCTGGTGTCAAGAGACTGGAATCACACTGCAAAGACCTGTAGAGGGCAGAGGAAGATGAGATTTTTCTGGAAGGAAGTAAACATTTTCTCAAAATGGGCTAAGAGCCAAGCTAACTTTTGAAATTTTATTCCTGAATTTTGGATCTCTGATGAGAAATTATATCAGTCAGGGTCTTGGCAGGAAACAGAAACTCATTCAGCTGGTGTGTTTGAAGAGACATTTAATGAAGGGACGAGGGTGGGCACACAGGGGTGGGCAGGATTCGGAGAACCCACAGGGCATGTTGAGGGACCCAGGGACCAACCATAGCAGAAGCCAGGACCGGCCCTGAACCCAAAAGGACAGGGAGAGGAAAAGTTACTGTCAGAGTCCATTTAATTGCTAGACCCTGCAAAAGGGGCCACCTATACCCACTATAAAACCACAGCAGAGCAGAGAGGAGAAGGGTACACTCAACCAGACCCCAAACTCCTCTCTTCCCAGTGTCCAGCTGCCCCCCTGGCCAAACCCAATCAGAAGCCAAAGGTCAAGAGCCCTGCAGGTGCAGCCCAGAGTAACAGGGTCCTGGGGCACAGAGCAGGACAGGGAAGCAGTGAAGATGTACATCAACAGAGGCAGAGTATCCAAGGCAGAAGAAAAAGCTTGTGGTACCATGTCTCAACACTTGTGCATGGAAGCTAAGTAACACCGAACAAAATTCCCTTCTTTTCCTTGACCTCAGTATCCGTGCCTATAAATGGCATATTGTACAATTTAGAAAATTAGAAACCATGTTTACAGGGCACTTGGCATGGAAGAGTCAGATACTCAGTGATGTGGAGACGGTTGGAAAATCACAGGCCCTGGGCTCAGATACCTGGGTTTCCTATCCTGGCTCTATCAGTCCCCTGTCGTGTGACTTTGGGAAAGCAACTTATCTGAACAAGCGCATCACCTAAACAGGTGTTGTAAGAACACCTGCTTCAAAGGGTGATGTATGTAAAGTGTTTAGCACAGTGCCTAACACAGAGAGTGCCAATCAATCGTTGACATTGCTTTTCTCGTTGATAAAAATTGAGGAAAATGTACCTTTCAGGTATGGCTGGAGGCATGTATTTCCCTCCTCTTGACTTTGCAGGGGCTGCTGAACTTGAATTTCAGTGGTCTCCATTCGGCAGAGCCTCTTTCATGCTTGTGATTCTTTCCAAGCTCAGACTCACAAGCCTCAGGAAAGACAGACCTTCCCACAGACTTGGCTCCCACCCTCCACAATCCGGCTGCTCCTCTACCCAGAGAGGAGAGCTACACTCAGCTGACAGATCGTGGAAGGAGGCCCAGCTAGAGGAAAGGACGCTTGTCCCCCCTCCGTGTCCTACGACAGAGATGATGATTTCCCTAAATCAAGATGAAGCTGGAGACACGGCCCAGAAAACCTGGGCTTTGACAATCCTTTTCCAGTTGAAGGAATCGGTGTGCTCTGACCCAGGCTCACATCTCAGCTGTGAGCAGCCAGAGGACTGGGGTGTCCTTACCCAACTTGCTGCCCCAGCACCTGGCCCAGGGCCTTGGTGATACACTTGACCACCCACACTGTGCCAGACCCTGGTTGTACTTGAACAGACAAAGCAGACACATCATGGCCTCGTGATGCTTGCACACTGGCAGGAGAGTGAGGAATTTTACAAGTACGATTTTTACAAATGATACAGCTGTTATGGAAGGTAATATAGGAGATCTCTGCTGATTAAGATACACAAGGTTGCAAAGGACCATTTTCCCCATGATTAACAGAAAAAAAATCAGATAAACTAGATAGCATACTTGTCTTTAAAATCACCAGAGTGGTGGATGCAACAATGTTTAAATGAACCAGATTCCAGAGAGAGACAAGCACTTAATCACTGACGAAACAGCACCCCCCATCCTCATACCTGGTGTCTGTGACCCAATCTGGGTATGTGCAGGCAGAGCACGAGGCTTGCCATATAGGCAGAGGAACTTTGCTGAAACAAGGATAAACCAGCACACTTTTGGCAACAATGTGGGCTGGCATGACAGATTGGAATCTAGAAGAGTCCAAATGCAATAATAAATCTCTTGGGCAAACAGTTCTCTCCCACATGAATTGTGCTGAATAAGCAGCTGTGGGGGTGGAACTGGAAAGCAAGCATGGATATTGCCATTTTGTACAGTACTTGGGATGAATCTAGAGATGACCTAAAACTAACTAAGGCTGTAAACCAAAACCCTGCTAGCCCTGATCCTAATAAGATCAAAGAACCAGTCTCTCAGCATAGAAAGTTCAATATCGGGACAAAAGACAAAGAGAGAACTCTGCTGTCTCCTTTGGACCACAAGTAAACTAAATTAAACTAATTGGGTTTCATGTCAGCCCAGCTCAGCTTCATCATTATGGGATCTGAATGATCACCTCTCACCCCAGCTTCCCAACAGGGAAAAGGGAAATGTCCTCCCTTTAAAAAAAAAAAAAAAAAAAAAAAAGTTGTCTAATTTACTCTTTACTGTTCTTTTAATTAAAATGTCCAAAATATAATAGAAAATTACAAAACAGTGTGAAAAGGCAAGAACATGTGGCCTATAATCAAGAGAAAAGATAGCCAGATAGATAGACCCACAGAAGACCCAGACACAGAAAGGAGCAAACTAAGGACCCTAAAATAATTGTTATAAACACATTAGAGATGTTTACAAGAAAATACATGCAGAATGAGTGGACTGGTAGGGAATTTTAGAAGGTAAAGGAGACATTTATAAAAAGAACAAATTGGAAATTCAAGATCTTGAAAATACAGTATCTAAAATGGAGAATTCAGGGAATGGGCTTAACAGCAAAAACTGGACTTGGCAGAAGAAACAACCAGTGAGCTCGAAGAGCAGTCAATATAAATACCCACACTGAAGCACAGACAGAAGAAAATATGGAGGAGAGGGTGCGAGAGAGAGAGAGAGAGAGAGACTTGTAAAATGACATCTAATGATCTAACATATGTATAATTGAAAAAGTAAAGTAGAAATATTATCAGAATATGTAACCCATATGCATGCTCCTATCTTAGGTCTTTAAATGTGTTGTTCCCCAAGGGGCGCCTGGGTGGCTCAGTCGGTTAAGTGTCTGACTTCAGCTCAGGTCATGATCTCGCGGTTCGTGAGTTCAAGCCCTGCATTGGGCTCTGTGCTGTCAGCTCAGAGCCTGGAGCCTGTTTCAGACTCTGTGTCTCCTTCTCTCTCTGCCCCTCCCCCACTTGTGCACTGTCTCACTCTGTCTCTTAAAAATAAATAAATGTAATAAATAAATAAATAAATAAATAAATAAATAAATAAATATGTTGTTCCCTGTGCTTAGGGCTCAGAAATCCACATAGATCATTTCATCACATCCCTCAGGGTTTTGCTCAAATGTTTCCATCAGTGAGGTGTCCCCTGACCACCCTATAAAAAAATCTACATTCACCTACTCTCCCATTCATAGCTGGAATTTCTCCTCCCCCTACTTGCTTATTTTCTTTAGCTCCTGTTACCATTAACAAAAATTATATTTTATTTATCTTGTTAGTTACTTCTCTCATCTGCTAGAATATATGTTTCCTGAGGGCATTTTCATCTGTTTTGTTCACTGTTGAATTTCCAACACCTAGAACATAATAGGTACTCAATAAATATTACTGATAAAATAATAGTGAGATTTAAGCCTACTCAAAATTGAAAGAAGGCATAAAGAAAGAGCTTTGGGCTGTAAGTGTAAAGATGAGTGTATTAGACAGGTCTCCTTTAAATGTAAGTGACAGAGATCTAACTCAAAATGGCCTTAGCAAAATAGATAATGTACTGGGTTGTGTGACTGAAAGGTACATAGTTTCATGCTTTAGGCATGACTACCTCTAGTTGCTGATGTGATATTGCGAGAAATGGTCTATCTTTGTCTCTGGTTCTCCTTTCCCCTGTCTGAGTTTCATTCTCAACCAGGCTTTCTCCAGCAGGTAGTAAAGAAGGACCCAGAAACTCCAGTTCTGTGTGCTTTTAACTTAACCACTCAATGAGAAGAAACCTTTTTCCCTAGTAGTTCCAGGAAAAATCCCAGTGCTTTGCTTGTTGGCAAGGCTTGAGTCATAGTCATTTCTGAACAAACTCACTGTGGTCAGGGAGATAGAGAGCACCGATTACTCAGGTCTTGGTCATGTGGCCACCCTTGGAATTGGGGCATGGGCTCCTGCCTATCAAACCATATGGCCTGAGAACAGGGGCAACTCCAAGGAAAATCAATGTGCAATCTCTTGAAGAAAGAAGAAGTGCAGGGTAGAAAAAAGCACATGTCTATTTATGTAAGCATCATCTTGAGTGCAGGATAGGGCAAGCAAGAGCGTACCAAGAGAATGTTTGAGGCCAGGGAGACCGTGAAGCATTCCAGGAAAAAAAAAAATAAGTTCTATTCAGTTGGAAAGAGCAAGGAAGGAGTGGTTGGAAAAGGAGGAGTTAGTTAAACAGAGGCTTAACCTTGCAGAGCCTTTTAAACCAAATCTAGAAGTTTTGATTTAATACTAAAAGCAAAGGGAAGCCTTTGAAACATTCCAAGTAGGAGATTTAAATGTTAACCTGTTTTAAAGACATCCCATTAACTACCCTACTTAGAATGGATCAGACAGGAATAAGACTGGATCCAGCCACCTATTAGATGTGACCACTGTCCAGAAGAGGGAGATGATGGAGATCTATGAAGGGGACAATGGGGACAGAGAAAGTAACAATATTTGAGAGACAATTTGGAGATACAACTCAAACATTCTCTAAACTGATTAGGATTTATCAATGGCTTTCAAAGACTTGCCTGGAACAGCACTCAGCTGTCTGCCACTTCTCTGCTCTTCCTCCAGGGTTATAAGAAGTCCTAGTAGGAAGGTAATGTTCCCATCTCCTTCCCTTCCTCTCTCCTCTGCTAACCTCACTCCAGGGCAGATCCAGGCAAGTTTTTCCAGCAGTGAGCCCCTGCTGTGAAATCACATGTACGTGAGCTGTATAAATCTGTGTGGATAATAAAGGTAAGTGAAGAGAGCTCATGCTGGCACCACCTGGGGCAAGCACATTGCCCTAGAGTCAAACAGAGCCAGGTTTTATTCCTGCCTTTGCCACTTATTAGCTGTGTGCCCTTGAGCAAGTTACTTAACCTCTCTGAACCTCAACTTCCTCATGTGGAAAATGAATATAGGACATTAGCTCACAGAGCAGTTATGAGATTTAAATGATTTTGTGCGTCTGAAGGCCAAGAATAGCGCCTGGCACACAAAGTGAACTCCACTGAGATGGGTTCCGTTTCCCTCCCCATCCTTCTTCCTTAGGTGCCTAAGGACCTATTTTCACCTATTTCCCTTTTTGACAGCCATCCTTCATCATGCCCCAGTTTTATGATATAATTTTGATAAATTAAGTTCAAATACTTGAGAGTCATCTAATTCACTGTGTACAGCTTCAATGACAATTACTAAATGTCCCAAGCCTCTTGGCAGGACACTACGGCTGTTGTGTAGCCTCGGGGTATTGATTAGGTCCTACCGGACCACGAGTTCATATGTCTGGACTAATAAGGAGGAAATGGCACTTGGCAAATAGAAGTTAATATACCTCTTTAATTGTTTGGGGCACTGGTTAGACTCCTAGACATTAAAAAATTACTTTCATTCCCCCAGAAACAGGCAGCTCCCCACTACCCACTTACACACAGTACCTACTCAGTGTTAGTCATCCCCACTGCAGCTGGTAGTTACAAAGTTCAGGGGAAATGAGGAAAAAAAATAACTCAAAACCCTTGGGTATGAGTATAACCTGTGACTTGCTTCCAACCAGTGGAATATAGCAAAAGTGATACGTGTTTACATACAACTGTTTCTGTGATTATGTTGCATTAGATTAGCACCCATCTTGGTGGAATCTCTCACTCTCCTGCTGGTTTTGAGCAAGCAAACAGCCATTTTAGGGCGTGCCATGTGTCAAGGGACTATAGGCAGGCTCTAGGAGCTAAGCGCAGCCTTTACCAAGAGCCATCAAGAAACAGAAGCCCCAAGTCTCATAGCTCAAAACACTGAAATCTACCAAGAGCTGTACTAGTTTGGAAGTGAATCCTTCCTTCATCAAGCATCCAAATGAGAACCCAGCCCTGCTATGATCTTCATTACAATCTCCCAAAAGACCCACCTGAGCCATGTCCAGACTCCTAACCCATAGAAACTGTGAGATCATAAATGTGAGTTGTTTTAAGCCACAAGTTTAATAGTAATACTGTTACACAGCCACAGAAAACTGATATATATGGTAAGTGCTAAATGAATGGATTAACATCCCAGAGAATGAAAACTTAGGGAAAATTTCTAATCAGAAAAGGGGCAGACCAAGACCACTTGATTGAACACACAAATATTTATTCTAAACTCTATTTATGCAGAGGACTAGCTAATTATGCTGAGCGCTGGTGGGGATGGTTCATTAGTCAGGATAGGCCAACTGCTATAACAACTTCAAGACATTAATGAGGTTTAGCACACAGTAATGGCTTATCTCTTCCTCACACCAGAATCCAGTGTAGGCTGTAGAGGGATAGGAAGGGAATTAACCTCTGTCTGTTCCATGCAGCCATTCAGGGACCCAGGCTCCTGCATCTCATGGCTTCCCCATCCCCTAGGCCTCAGGGTCTTCCCCTGGTCCTTCCAGCTGGCAGACAAGAGAAGAGAGAGCACATGAGAAGCATAGGGTGTCTTTTTAGTGAGAGGCAAGCTTAGGAAGTGGACAAGTCACTTCTGTCCTCATTCCTTGGCCACAACTCAGTCACATGGTTTCACCTGACTGCAAGGGATGCTGGGAAATGTCATCCAGCTTCTGCCCACAAGGAAAATGGAAGGCTCTGGTGAACCCATACTAGTCCCTGCTCCAGAAGAGAACAGTGAAGATACCAGAATACTTAAGCACAGCCTTGCCCCCAAGTGATTCATAATATACTGAAAACAGGCAAGTAGCAGCTAATTATAACACACAGTCCAATATGAAATATTCTTGAGAGAGACAGAGAGACCTAGACGGAGACAGAGACTGAGAGAAACAGAGGCAACTTGATGTAATAGAGACTCAGCTCTGCCTTTTGTTGACTTTTGATCCAGATCTATTTACTTACCTTCTCTGAGATCCGGTGTCCTCACTTGCAAATTTGAGAAAATGCCTTAGCTTCTCAGTTCCCTCGCCTATTAAATGGAAGTAATATTGCTTCCCTCAAAAGTCTACTGTGCAGATGAGATAATCCACGCAAATAAAATGCTAAGCAGAGTATCTGACACACAGCAAAAGATTCTATAATAGCTGTTATTGTAAATTATCATCATCATTATCAGTATTATTATTATACCTCGCTGGGCCCCAAAAGGACTTGGAACTGTTTCAGAAAGAATAATGAGGAGCCAAGATGGCAGAACAGCATGGAAGCTTTTTGTGTGTCTCGCGTCCATGAAATACAGCCAGACCATCACTAAACCGTCCTACACACCTAGAAAACTGGAGGATTAACACAACAATCTGCACAACCTGAACCACAGAATTCAGCAAGTATGCGGCGCGGAGAGGTGAACTTGGGGACCACGAAGCCACGAAAGGTAAGGAACCCATTTTGCGGGCAGAGACAGGACAGAGACTGGGGAGGGGGTAGCATACGGGAAAAGCACCCCTCCCCAAAAGCAGCTGGAGACAAAGTGGGAAATTGGAAACAGCCACAGGGACTAAACCAAAAAGGGAGAAAGGAGAAAGGAGAGGGTTTAAACTCCATTAAGACTGTAAACAAGGGGAGCGCAAAGTCTGCAACTCCACAGCTCGATACCTGGCGGTGCTCTGGTGGGAAGGGCGAATCCCCAGGAAGAGAGTAGGGTCCGGGAGGTTCTCGGGCCACACGGGGAAAAGCGGTTCCACTGCTGGAAGGACATTTGGTAGAGACTGTTGAAGCCACCTGGTCCCAGCAGACCCCGGAAGGCGGCCACATTCGGTGGTGCTGGAACAAGGTCGTTGAGGGTGTAGCCTGGTGCCAGACGTGTGTCATGATTTTCCATAATCCCTGAAACGCTGCTGCTACACTACCTCGCGAACTTTTTCTGGGGTGGACTGGCACCTGGCCACAGTCTCAGGGCACCGGCAGCAGCAGGATCTGGCGAGCGTTCCTGGGTGCAGCCGAAATTCGTCCATTGCTCATTCGGCCATCACTCGGTGAGACCCTCCCACAGAGGGGCGGAGCGGGTCAAGGGCGCAGTCATTCGAAAGTAAGGGGCCGGGAAAAACAGCCGTGTCTGAGAAAAAACTCAGGAGAGAGGTATTGCCTGGGGCTTGGTCACAGACAGTGAAATAGTGGGGAGTGGACGAGAGCTGAAGACGGAAGACGGTTTCGCACTGCTGATCCGTGGAACAGACCGGGTGACTGGATGGCGCCATTTTTCACCGCTCCCGCACATGCGCGTAGGCACCTACGAGCCCCGCAACAATCCACCCCAGGAGGCTAGCAGCGCCATCTAGTGGAGAGCGGAGCTGTTACACCGAGCCCCGCCCAACTGGGCCAACTTGGCTCTCAAGAACACAAGTCTCACCCCCCGCTTAGTTTATGGAATATAAAGAGCTACATAGACTGACTTCTAGGGGAAAATGAAACAATTTCAGTCCTACTTCAATCTGTTGGCAGGTTCATCTGTTCAATTTTCTTTTTTTTTCTTTTTCCTTTTACTCTTTCACAATTCTTTTCTTTTTCTTGAATACAGAAAGAAAAAATTCATTTTTATTTTCAATTTTGATTAAAAATATCTGTCTTTAATTTTTATTACCATATTTTTTACTTTTGTGTAAATTTTTTCAAATTCTACTTTACGTCTGTCATTTTATTTTAGTCTACTTCAGTGTACTCGCTTTTTCAAATTTTCAATTTCCTTTTTTTCTTCCCTTTTATTTTTGTCTCTTTTTCATTTCTTTTTCTTGAATGCAGAAAGAAAAACTTCATTTTTATTTTCAATCTCTTTTTAAAATATTTTTATTTAATTTTTATTACCATATTTTTTGCTTTTATATAAATTTTTTCAAATTCTATCTTACTGCCATCATTTTATTTCAGTCTACTACAGTGTATTCACTATTTCAGATTTTCAAATGATTTCTTTTTTCTTTTTTCTTTTATCTTTTCTTTCTTTTATCTTTTTTCTCTTTTCATTTCTTTTCTTTTTTTCTTAAATACAGAAAATGAAAAAATTCATATTTATTTTTAATTTTTATTAAAAATATTTTTCTTTAATTTTTTTCTACTATATTCTTTACTTTTGTGTATATTTTTTCAAATTCTATTTTACCCCTATCATCTCATTTTAGTCGACTTCAGTGTACTCATTTTTTTAAATTCTCAAACAATTTCCTTTTTTTTCTCCCCCCCTTTTTTTTTCTCTCTAATCTGTCAAACCATTTTTAACACCCAGACCAAAACACACCTAAGATCTAGCATCATCCATTCAATTTGTGTGTGTGTGTGTGTGTTTTTAATTTTTAATTTTAAAATTTTTTTATTTTAATTTTTTTTAATTTCAGTTTTTCTACCTCATTAATTCCTTTTCTCCCTTCAAAATGACAAAACAAAGGAATTCGAAAGAAAGAGCACGAAGAAATGACAACCAGGGATTTAACCAACACAGATACAAGCAAGATGTCTAAACCAGAATTTAGAATCACGATAATAAGAATACTAGATGGAGTCAAAAATAGATTAGAATCCCTTTCTGCAGAGATAAAAGAAGTAAAAAATATCAAGAATGAAATTTAAAATGCTATAACTGAGCTGCAATCATGGATGGATGCAGCGGCAGCAAGGATGGACAAGGCAGAACAGAGAATCAGTGATATAGAGGACAAATTTATAGAGAATAATGAAGCAGAAAAAAAAAGAGGGAGATTAAGGCAAAAGAGCACGATTTAGGAATTATGGAAATCAGTGACTCATTAAAAAGGAACAACATCAGAATCATAAGGGTCCCAGAAGAGGAAGAGAGGAAAATAGGGGTAGAAGGGTTATGTGAGCAAATCATAGTGGAAAACTTCCCTAACCTGGGGAAAGACACAGACATCAAAATCTGGGAATCACAGAGAACCCCCATGAGATTCAACAAAAACCGACCATCAACAAGGCATCTCATAGTCAAATTCACAAAATACTCAGGCAAGGAGAGAATCATGAAAGCAGCAAGGGAAAAAAAGTCCCTAACCTACAAGGGAAGACAGATAAGGTTTCCAGCAGACCTATCCACAGAAACTTGGCAGGCCAGAAAGGAGTGGCGAGATATATTCAGTGTGCTGAATCAGAAAAATATGCAGCCAAGAATTCTTTATCCAGCAAGGCTGTCATTCAAAATAAGAGAGATAAAAAGTTTCCCAGACAAACACAAATTAAAGGAGTTTATGACCACTAAACCAGCCCTGCAAGAAATTTTAAGGGGAACTTTCTGAGGGGAGAAAAGATGAATATATATATATATATATATATATATATATATATTCCAAAATATATATATATATATATATATATTCCAATATATATATATATATATATATATATATATATATATATATATATTCCAAATATATAATTTGGAATTATAATTCCAAATTTGGAATATATAATATATATATATATATATATATATATTCCAAAAGCAACAAAAGATTAGAAAGGACCGGATAACACCACCAGAAACTCCAACTCTATGAGCATCCTAATGGCAATAAATTCATATCTTTCAGTACTCACTCTAAACATCAGTGGACTCAATGCTCCAATCAAAAGACATAGGGTAACAGAATGGATAAGAAAACAAGATCCATCTATATATTGTTTACAAGAGACCCACTTTAGACCTAAAGACACCTTCAGATTGAAAATAAGGGGATGGAGAACCATCTATCATGTTAATGGCCAACAAAAGAAAGCCGGAGTAGCCATACTTATATCAGACAATCTAGACTTTAAAATAAAGACTGTATCAAGAGATGTAGAAGGACATTATATCATAATCAAGGGGTCTATTCACCAAGAAGACCTAACAATTGTAAACATTTATGCACCAAATATGAGAGCACACAAATATATAAATCAATTAATCACAAACATAAAGAAACTCATCGATAAGAATACCATAATAGTAGGAGACTTCAACACCCCACTCACAGCAATGGACAGACCATCTAATCAAAAAATCAACAAGGAAACAATGGCTTTGAATGACACACTGGACCAGATGGACTTAACAGATATATTCAGAACATTTCATCCTAAAGCAGCAGAATATACATTCTTCTCCAGTGCACATGGAATGTTCTCCAGAATAGACCATATACTGGGACACAAATCAGCCCTCAACAAGCACAAAAAGATCAAGATCATACCGTGCATATTTTCAGACCACAACGCTATAAAACTCGAAAGAAAAAAATTTGGAAAGGTAACAAATACTTGGAGACTGAAGAACATCCTACTAAGGAATGAATGGACTAACCAAGCAGTTAAAGAGGTAATTAAAAAGTATATGGAAGTTGATGAAAATGATAACACCACAACCCAAAGCCTCTGGGTCGCAGCAAAGGCGGTCATAAGAGGAAAGTATATAGCAATCCAGACCTTCCCAAAGAAGGAAGAAAGATCTCAGATACACAACCTAACCTTACACCTTAAGGAGCTGGAAAAAGAACAGCAAATAAAACCCAAAACCAGCAGAAGACAGGAAATAATAAAGATTAGAGCAGAAATTGATGCTATCAAAACAACAAAAACAAAAACAGTAGAACAGATCAATGAAACCAGAAGCTGGTTCTTTGAAAGAATTAACAAAATTGATAAACCACTAGCCAGTTTGATCAAGAAGAAAAAGGAAAGGACCCAAATAAATAAAATCAAGAATGAAAGAGGAGAGATCACAACCAACACAACAAAAATAAAAACAATAAGAGAATATTATGAGCAATTATATGCCAACAAAATGGGTAATCTGGAAGAAATGGACAAATTCCTAGAAACATATACACTACCAAAACTGAAACAGGAAGAAATAGAAAATTTGAATAGACCCATAACCAGTAAGGAAATCGAATTAGTAATCAAAAATCTGCCAAAAGCAAGAGTCCAGGGCCAGATGGCTTTCCAGGGGAATCCTACCAAACATTTAAGGAAGAGTCAACACCTATTCTCTTGAAACTGTTCCAAAAAATAGAAATGGAAGGAAAACTTCCAAACTCTTTCTATGAAGCCAGCATTACCTTGATTCCAAAACCAGACAGAGACCCCACTAAAAAGGAGAACTATAGACCAATTTCCCTGATGAATATGGATGCAAAAATCCTCAACAAGATATTAGCCAACTGGATCCAACAATACATTTAAAAAAACATTCACCACGACCAAGTGGGATTTATACCTGGGATGCAGGGCTGGTTCAATATCTGCAAAACAAGTAACGTGATTCGTCACATCAGTAAAAAAAAAAGACAAAAACTACATGATCTTTTCAATAGATGCAGAGAAAGCATTTGACAAAATACAGCATCCTTTCTGGATAAAAACCCTCAAGAAAGTAGGGATAGAAGGAGCATACCTCGAGATCATAAAAGCCATATATGAACGACCCAATGCTAATATCATCCTCAATGGGGAAAAACTGAGAGCTTTCCCCCTAACGTCAGGAACAAGACAGGGATGTCCACTCTCGCCACTGTTAATCAACATAGTACTTGAAGTCTTATCCTCAGCCATCAGAAAATACAAAGAAATAAAAGGCATCCAAATCGGCCAGGAGGAGGTCAAACTTTCACTCTTTGCAGATGACATGATACTCTATATGAAAAACCCAAAAGATTCCACCAAAAAACTGCTAGAACTGATTCATGAATTCAGCAAAGTTGTAGGATATAAAATCAATGCACATAAATTGGTTACATTCCTATACACCAACAATGAAGCGACAGAAAGAGAAATCAAGGAATCAATCCCATTTACAGTTGCACCAAAACCCATAAAATACCTACGAATAAATCTAACCAAAGAGGTGAAAAATCTATACACTGAAAACTATAGAAAGCTTATGAAAGAAATTGAAGAAGACACAAAAAAATGGAAAAAGATTCCATGCTCCTGGATAGGAAGAACAAATACTGTTAAAATGTCAATACTACCCAAAGCAATCTACATATTCAATGCAATCCCTATCAAAGTAACATCAGCATTCTTCACAGAGCTAGAACAAATAATCCTAAAATTTGTGTGGAACCAGAAAAGACCCCGAATAGTCAAAATGATCTTGAAAAAGAAAACCAAAGCAGGAGGCATCACAATCCCAGACTTCAAGCTATACTACAAAGCTGTAATCATCAAGACAGTATGGTACTGGCACAAGAACAGACACTCATCAATGGAACAGAATAGAGAACCCAGAAATGGACCCACAAACATATGGCCAACTAATCTTTGACAAAGCAGGAAAGAATATGCAATGGAATAAAGATAGTCTCTTCAACAAGTGGTGCTGGGAAAACTGGACAGCGACATGCAGAAGAATGAACCTGGACCACTTTCTTACACCATCCACAAAAATAAACTCAAAATGGATGAAAGACCTCAATGTAAGACAGGAAGCCATCAAAGTCCTCAGGGAGAAAGCAGGCAAAAACCTCTTTGATCTTGGCCACAGTAACTTCTTACTCAACACATCTCCAGAGGCAAGGGAAACAAAAACAAAAATGAACTACTGGGACCTCATCAAAATAAAATTTTCTGCACAGCGAAGGAAACGATCAGCAAAACTAAAAGGCAACCGACAGAATGGGAGTAGATATTTGCAAACAACGTATCAGATAAAGGGTTAATATCCAAAATCTATAAAGAACTTATCAAACTCAACACCCAAAAAACAAATAATCCAGTGACATGAAAAGACGTGAATAGACATTTCTCCAAAGAAGACATCCAGATGGCCAACCGACACATAAAAAAATGCTCCACATCACTCATCATCAGGGAAATACAAATCAAAACCACAATGAGATACCACCTTACACCTGTCAGACTGGCTAACATTAACAACTCAGGCAACCACAGATGTTGGCAAGGATGAGGAGAAAGAGGATCTCTTTTGCATTGTTGGTGGCAATTCAAGCTGGTGCAGCCACTCTGGAAAACAGTATGGAGGTTCCTCAAAAAACTAAAAATAGAACTACGCTGCGACCCAGAAATTGCACTGCTAGGCATTTATCCAAGGGATATAGGTGTGCTGTCTGGAAAGGACACTTGCACCCCCATTTTTATAGCAGCACTATCAACAACAGCCAAAGTATGGAAAGAGCCCGAATGTCGATCGATGAATGAATGGATAAAGAAGATGTGGTATAGATATACAATGGAGCATTACTCAGCAATCAAAAAGAATGAAATCTTGCCATTTACAACTACGTGGATGGAACTGGAGGGTATTATGCTAAGTGAAATTAGTCATAGAAAGACAAAAATCATATGACTTCACTCATATGAGGACTTTAAGAGACAAAACAGATGAACATAAGGGAAGGGAAACAAAAATAATATAAAATCAGGGAGGGGGACAAAACAGAAGAGACTCATAAATATGGAGAACAAACTGAGGGTTGCTAGAGGGGTTGTGGGAGGGGGGATAGGCTAAATGGGTAAGGGGCATTAACGATCTACTCTTGAAATCATTGTTTCACTGTATGCTAATTTGGATTTAAATTTTAAAAAATAAAATTAAAAACAAACAACAACAACAAAAAAGGAAGTACAATGAGTTTTTCTTTACACAGCAGATAGTTGTTTTATTGCCCACATGCTTTGGAAGCTCAGAATAAGAAAGGATGGATCCTGACCCTTGGAGATTAGAATGGACTTCCTGGAGGAGGTGGCATTTCATGCAAGCTTTGAAGGATCAGAACTATCTTCATGCCATGGGCTGTTGCCTGACAAGCAGAACAGCCATCTTCTGCATCCCAGAGATGTACAGACTGAGAGGGAAAGGATGAAATCCACAGAATTCAGGGCAGGCTGAGCAGTGACAGTGGTCACATCCATCAGTTCCTGATTAGAGGCAGGGATCCTCCTCCCTCCATCTTGGATGATTTTAAAAGAAGCACCAGGTGATGTCGCAGGTAATAAACTTACGGAATTCATTTCCCCCAAGGGGCTGCTAAGTTGCAAATCTTAAATTATTTCCCCAAAAGCTTAGTTAAATTCATGCATGATTGATTCCTAATGGATTTATCCAATCCTGTTAGGAAGCACATTCTTAAGTTTGAAGTCTTAGAAAACAGGTGTACTTTCCTATGATACTTCTCTCTGCATCTCTGTCACAGACAAAATATTAAGCTGCATATATCCCTGGGTTGACTTGCTGTGACAATTCAATTAGAGGATCCTGCAAGGAGCTGCCCAAGATAGTACTTTGGACTGGAAAGGGCCAGTACAGGGCACCTGTGCCGTCACTCCCCCTACAGGTTCAAGACAGGCATCACCAATCGATCACAGCACCATTGCTCACTGAGCCCCATTACAGCTCGGGGCTCTTTCCTAGCACAGCCCCTGGCAGAGCCCACCCCTTTACCTAAGATGAAGACAAGACCCAGGGAGTAGAAGTCCAAGATGTTTGCCCCAGAGTTATCCCTTTAAGATCTCTAGCCCTGCCAGAGATACAGGAATCCAATCACATCCAGGTGCCAGTGGAGAGTCTATGCCTCTAGGCCATGTGATGGATAGAAGGCAATCCTGCAGCCCCTTCCCGCCTTCCTTATTCATAAACATGCTATTTGCTTTATGTAATGGAAGTCTGGGTTTAGGAGATAATAGTACATGAGAGTCAGGAAGAGGAAGAGGAGGAGGAGGAGACATGCAGGAAGAAGGAGGGGAGAGGAGAGAATCTTTCATGTATGCATTCAATTTTTTGACATTTGACATTTTACAAACACCTTTCTACCCACTGTTATTTAACTCTCATATCCCCCCAGCTTCATAAAGAATGAAATACTGAATGGGGCACCTGGGTGACTTACAAGTTAAACGTCTGCCTTCAGTTCAGGTCATGATCTCACTATCCATGGGTTTGAGCCCAATGGTGGGCTCTGTGCTGACAGCTCAGAGCCTAGAGCCTGCTTTGGATTCTGTGTCTCCTTCTCTCTCTGCACCTCTTCCACTCATACTATGTCTGTTTCTCTCTCTCTCTCTCTCAAAAGTAAATAGACATTTAAAAAAATGAAATACTGAAGCTGAAGGAGGGAAGCCCTGGCTAAGATCATGCAGCTCCTAAGGGGTGGAGCTAAGACTCCTACCAGGCCTCCTGTACCAACCGAGCTCATTTTCCACTCCCACAGAGTGTTGGGAGCAAATCTCTTTTTTTTCTAGATCTCAGACGCCCCAGTCTTCCACGTGGATGGAGACAGCGAACCAGCCAGATGAGGCCCTGCCTCCTGGTAGCATGGAGTATACCCTCGGCTCACACTGTTCCATCCCTGCTCTCCTGCTGCCCAGAGAACGAAGATGTATTTGCTGATGCACTAGCAGAGAATGTCATCCTGTGGCAGCTGAGGGTAGCACTCGGGTACCAGATGTCCACCATCTCCCAGGCCAGATCTCTGCCCCTCTCTAACGATGATGTTGGTGCCACTAGAAATAACCTAATTTACCAACTGCCCATTATTGATTCACACAACAAATATTTATTGAGTGTTTACCATGTAGTGGGCGCTGGGCCAGGCCCTGGGGACACAGCAGTGACAAGCCAGCTCATGGAGTTTATATTGCAGGGGTGGGGGTGGGGGGAAGGATAAGGAATGATCACATTTATGAATAAATGCAGAAAATAATTTCAGAAATAACAAATATGATCATCAGGGTCATCTGATAGATAGTAACCAGGGAATTAAACAGAGCTGGTCTACTTTAGCTAGGCCTTCCTGAGGAGGTGACTTTTAAGTCAAGGCCTTAAGGAGGAAGAGGAGTCATTCATGTAAAAAGAAGAGAGAAGAGCATCCCAAGCATATAGAATGTCAAGTCAAAGGCTCTGAAGCAGGAACAAGTGTTCACAAGACCATTGTTCACAGAAGGAAGAGAAGGAAGCAGCCTGAGTGCTCACCGACAGATGAACGGATACAACGGAATACTACTCAGCCTTAAAAAGGAAGGAAGTTCTGGCACACACAATGGCAATGGCACGAGTGAGCCTGGAGGATGTTATGCAGAGTGAAATGAGCCAGTCGTAATAAAACAACTACTGCATGATTCCACTTACACGAGGTACTTAGAGTAGTCAAATTCATAGACACAGAAGGAAAATGGTGATTGCCAGGGGGTTGAGGGGGGTGATTGCCAGGAGGAAGAATGGGGAGTTATTACTTAATGGAGCAGCGTTTCACTTTCACACGATGTAAAGAACTGCAGAGATGGATGGTGGGGGTGGTTGTGCAACATTTTGAATGTATTTAATACCGCTGAACTGTACATTTAAAAATGGTTAAGACGGTCAATATTATGTAGTGTGCATTTTGCCACAATAAAAAAAAATAGAAAGAAAAAAAAGGCTTAGAAGGCTGGCAGGAAGCTAGGGCAAGAGTTATTATCCCATTTGAAAGATGAGCAAAATGAGGCCTGGAGAGTTAGAGCAGCTTGCCTAAGATCTCATAGGAATTTTTGAGTGTCAAGGATTAAATGGACACTGAAAGGATCATGATGTTGTAAACAGCAACTTGAGGCCTTTGTCAGAAAGCAGCCTGCTGCAACTCAATATTTGCCCTTTCCCCCTGCGCTGTGCCCTATCAGGCCCTAATCTTCCCAGAGCAACATCATGATCCACTCCCAGGCACCTGTCTACAGTATCGCCAGCTGGAGATGGCAATCTGGGCTGAGGCGGGCCACGAGAGAGGAGGGGACTTCCTCTCTGCCCGCAAACGTCCTTCTCCAGCCGGGAGCACAGCCGAGGAGGAAATAACACAGTGAATGACATGATCAACGAGGCAGGTGGCTGGTTTGTTTTTCCAAAAGCATCAGCTAATCTCAGGAGCCGGGCTAGGACTCCAGTTTGTGATGTCTTTTGGGGAAAAGTCCTCTGTGTTCTCTTCATTGCAGTTCAGCAAATTATTCCCTGAACAATCATTTTATCCCTTGCTCTGGGTTCATCTCTAACCTCGAGAATAGTGCCTACACCCAGTATCAGTGGAATGAGTGAACAGTTTATACACAGTAAGAGAGGGATGCAAACATATATATAAGCTCATTTGGTCACTCACTCATTCATCTACTTTCTGTTTATCCATAAACACTGCTTGCCTTATCCGTGTCTAGCAGTCTGTGAGACATGAGGTGGAGGGAATGAAAAATGGAAAATATGTGTTAGTTTGCTGATTCCCTCACTCATCTACGTTGGGCTCCTGGATTAACATTTCACAGCACTTTATATCTACATGTATTTTACAAAGCCTTTGGAGCTGACTCTGAGTTCAGATCAGGCCTGACCACCTGTATAACCTTGGGCCAGGTACTAACCTCTCTTTTTCCATCATAAAAATGGGAATAATAATGCATAGCTCCTATGTTGTGTAGTAACATGGGAAGGAGGCTGAGCAGAGATCCTAGCATGTGGTAAGTGCTCAATAAGTACTAGCTAGTCTCATTATTATAATGTCTGTTATTTCTGATTCTGCTGTCAATACCTTGAAGTAGGTATTTTGTTCCCATTTTACAGACTTGAAAGTTATGGAAAGT
The DNA here is from genome assembly GCF_018350215.1 of Panthera leo. Lineage (NCBI taxonomy): Eukaryota > Metazoa > Chordata > Mammalia > Carnivora > Felidae > Panthera > Panthera leo. The sequence goes on from NC_056685.1 coordinate 128,755,000, forward strand.
CACGTGGCCAAATATCTTAAGGCATTAGAACTGACCTTGAGCATTTGCCATCCATGGCAATGATCCTCCCAAATTCATGCCTCTTGATTCCAAATAAAGCATGTGGGAGGCCTATTAGACTCTAGAGCAGAAATTTTCCCATTTGATACTCACTTCATAGTTGGGGTCACTGCAGCCATAGAGGTTAAAAGAATTTCTCAGTCAACAGTCTTGGTGGATCTGGGATTTGAACCCAACTTTCCTGGGTTTTGGGGTTCTCGCAGTATGTCAGGCAAGGTGCTCAAATTCCAAAGACGTGAAATTAAACATGGCCCAGGCCCCGTCCTTGAGGACCCTCAGCCTCAGGAGGTATGGGCAATTGGAAGGGAGATGCATCTCCTGAGAAGGAAGACTTCTGAAGAATCAACTCTGTCTTCACAAACAGATTAAGGGATGTCCTTTGAAAAGGAAAGGCAGCATAAAAAAAAGCTCAACACACAGGCACTGGAGTCAGGCAAACCCAAGTTCAAGTCCACCTCTGCCACTGTCAAGCCTCATGACCTTGGGAAAGTCATTTACTGTCTCCAAGCCTTGCTTCCTCATCTCTAAAATGGACGTGATAGCACTTACCTCCATAGGCTGCTTACAGCCAACCAGAAGTGGGCTCCACTAGGGTCTCTCCCCTTCCTGGAAGACAGAAGTCAAAGGATGGCTGAAACATACTTTCCATGAGGGCAGTGACTCCATAGATCCTGTTTATTGCAGTGCTCCCTGTGGCCAGCACATAGCACAGGCACCACGTGGACAGACATGTAGGTCAGGGCAGGCATCCTAGGCAAAGGGGAAGGCAGGAGCCTGTGGGCTATATACTAAGGACCTGCCCCTTCCCATCCAGTTCCTTACCTGGAGTTGTGTGTCAATTCTGTTCACACCTGCATTTCTTACAATGGGGCTGAGGCGGACACCTCGAATTGTCAACCCAAAGGCTATTTGAAACCAATTTATTCTTGTCTTCCTTTATTACAGAGGTTGAAAAGCCAAAACAACCTATGTGCCACCTGTCTGGAGAGCTATATACACAGCTGGAGCCAGTGAGAGGTAGCAGAAGCCCCAGGGGATCTTTTCCTTTGCAGGAGAAATCGTGTGTGCACACATGCATGTGTGTGCTTATCTATGCATGCATGTGTGGGTGCACATGTGGGTGTGCACATGCGTTGTTCTTTTCCTCTTTTTCTCTTTGCCCCTATCCCCTTCTAAGCTGCTAGAAGACTCCAGGGGATGCAGGAGCCACCGTGAAGCTTTGAAGTGACAAGCATGAAGGTGTGTGTCTATCTGGTAAGGAAGGTGGAGCATTTATTCTATTTGACAAACAATCCTTTATTTGTCTGAGTCACTAGGGAGGGTTTTCTATCATTTGCAGTCAAAAGCAATCCTAGTATATACAGGAATTTGCTAGCCATCCTATCTGGGTAGCTCTGCTCTGGATAGATCTTTGCTGATTCCCTCTACTCCCACCTCCTCTTCTTCTCCTTAGGCCAACCTTCTAGACATTTCCAACTGGAGTCATCAAGATGCTCCCCTGTCTGTCCCTACAAGATTAAGACTTCCCTTCCAAACCATGATCCTGGCCTCAGGACCAAGATATCCTTCTGATTAGGGCACAAGGAATAATATCCTTATCGGGGTGAATATCCTTATCGAGGGTAGAAATGACTTACAATTGATGTGACCTCAACTGTGCAATTTTATCTAATGCTGTTTCAGGACCCCAGCTTCCTTGCTGTTCTGTCTGCCATGTTGAAAACATCACAAGTCTTGGAATATTAGGCTCTGAAGGGGCCTTTCTGGGAATCGTGCTGAGGCAAGAGCAAATCTCAATATGTTTATCCTTATGCTTTTTCTTCTCTGAATTGCCTTGAGGATAATTAGGATTATGATGGCCTTTTTACTGTAATCTTTTTTACTTCCTCAATGAGCTCTTTAGCACCAAAGGGACAGACCCAAGGGAAGCCGGACATGGAGCTTATGCCATAACAATAGACAGATGACAGAAAGAAACAGAGAGAAAGAGAGCAGAGAGGGCCAGACCACCCTGTCACCAGGGAGACCAGAGGAGGGTTCCCTGGTGTCAGGAAAAAATTTACAAAGACATGGAAATGAGCAAAATCAAGTACCTGGTGTCCTTTTGGAGGAGGTCTGGGTATTATCTAGTAGACCTCATCTGCTCCTACCAGGACGAACACCTTTGACAGATTTCCATCAACTAGGCTACTTTATGGCTCTATCGAGGTAAAAGTTGTAGAAAACTCATAGTAATGCAATTGACTCTTGTCCACAGCGATGAAAATGAATTTTATCTGGTAGATATATAATTGATTTCTACCTGGTAGAGAAATAATAACCCCAGCCCTTATGCATTATTGCCCAATAGCAATGATGCTCAATGTCATTTGAGTACATCTGGGTGATTGCCCAACATGCTTTCTGTGAGTCTGTTAGGTCAAAACCATCTTCATAATAATAGCAAGGCATTATTTGCCTATTTTTCCCTCATTTCCTCACAAGCATATAGCCAAGTTTCTTGCTATAATGATGTTACTATCATTGCTGTGATGGCTAATGGAATGTGTGCTTGTATACTCTCGTGTTTTAAACATTTGTCAGCTTTAATTTCTAATATGGCAAATATTGGTAGATTTAACCCACATAAGCAAATCTTTGTGAGGCCCTCAATAATTGTTAAGGGTGTAAAGGGGTCCTGGGGGGCACCTGGCTGGCTCAGTCAATGGAGTGTGTGACTCTTGATCTTGGGGTTGGGGGTTCAAGCTCTATGTGTGGCGTGGAGTTACTTAAAATAGATTTTAAAAAAAGGAATGTAAAGTGGGGGTGCCTGGGTAGCTCAGTTGGTTAAGTGTCCAACTCTTGATTTCTGCTCAGGTCATGATCTCACAGTTTGTGGAATCAAACCCAGTGTCTTGTTCCCTGCAGATGGTGCATGATGGTTCAGAACCTGCTTGGGATTCTCTCTCTCTCTCTCTCTCTCTCTCTCTCTCTCAAAATAAATAAATAAACATTTTTGAAAAGAGTGTAAAGGGATCCTGAGACCAAAAAGTTGGGTAACTGCTGATTAATTAGAATATTAACTAGTTTTGTATCTATTAGCATATTTATTTCCACATCCCTGATTGAGGTGTATGTGTGTGTGTGTGTGTGTGTGTGTGTGTGTGTGCGTGCGCGCGCGCGCACGCATGTGTGTTTGTAACTGGTTTTAATATCTTACTGGTCCCTTCATTAATCAATGAGTTAAATAAATTCTTCATTCATTTTATATCTGTACAGGGGTCATGTCTTTAACTTTTAAAAATTTTGCTTTAACACTGGGCTTGGAGTAGAAGAGAGGGAGGTGAGGTGGCCAAGGAGAAGGTGGAGGGTCCCAGACCATGTTTAGGACACCCAGGCAGCCCTGAGATGGCTGTGCTCTCCCTGCGCCCAGCAGCACAGAGCCGTGTAGAAGCCAAGTCAACACCTGAGAATATCACCTCATCATTCAAGCCAGGGCTGCACATGAACCCTGCACAGAGGTCACAGGTCACCCATGGGCTGTCTGGCAGCAAGACTCCAGTCCGCGCCCCGAGACTGGCTAAGCCCATCCAGAGTTTCCTGCATGGAAATCCCTCTTTTCAATGGCCCTGTGTTTTTGTAAGCTCCTGCAAAACAAAAGTTGGGGCTCTAGACACCCAGAAGCACGGTGGTGGCATAGAAGGGAAAAATCCTATTCCTTGACCCTACTCCTACTCTTGGTGCTAAAGTAGGACCGAGCAATGTCACGCCATCCACTTTCCTGGCCAAACCCCAGAGAAGCCAGGGCATGTCCAAGGTGACACCGGTTGTCAGAGGAGACAGGAATGGAAGATGGGGGCCCCACCTCCCTGCCAGGGCTCTTGCTACTGCTCTCCACTGCCACTGTCTTGTTACACTGACGAATCTACTCATTCCTGTGCTCGGCTCTCCTGGGAATAAATACATTTGTAAAAGCCTTCAGCGCTCCCAGGAGGAGAATGGATGTGGATTTTGTCCCAGAGTGGCCTCTTGTCCTGAGCTTCGGTTTCTTCCTCACCTGATTGTGGAAATAATGGGAGGAACAAACAACCCAAGCAAGTCGTGGAGCCCACAGTGGGAACCAAATGAAAATCTGCTGACTCAGAACTCTTTCCTCCTTCAGTCAGTCCCTGCCTATTGTTCGCCAACATGAACAGAATCCCGGGGTTGGCCAGTGTTTGAGCAAGGTGGTATGGAGTGAGGAAGAGAAAGAAGGGGGTCCCTGCCAGTCAGATGGAGGTGGTGGTACAGGAAGGTGTTTAACGTCATCTCCTAGAGGTTCCAGTACACGTGTACATGATATCCTCTAGCAGAGCAGAGACGACATTACAAATATGTGAATATTTCCATGATCCCCTCCTTCTGGATGCTGACAAGGAAAGATTCTTGCCTGCAACCTCAGCCTAGCTCCCTCCTTCACTGGGGGAATTCAGGATATGGGGGGAAGCAGAGAGAATCCTAACAACATCTGAGAAGCTAAAATAATCTATGTCAGGGTTGCCAAACTATGGCCCGTGAGCCAAATACAGCTCTATGCCTGTTTTTCGTATAGTCCATGAACTTAGAGTGGTTTTTATATTTTAAAATGATTGAAACAAAATAAAAAAGAGAATGATATCTCATGACCCATGAAAATTATATGAAATTCAAATTTCAATGTCCATAAATAAAGTTGCCTTGGCAGACAGCCATGCTCACTAATGTGCTTACTGTCCAGAGCTGCTTTGGGGACACAGTGACAGAACTGAGCTGTTGTGACCAAGAACGTATGGTGGGAAAGCCTAAAGAGTTTCGTCCATAGCCATTCAGAGAAGTTTGCCAATCCCGATCTACATAAGACACCAAGAGAGAAGAAATAATGAATTGGGGCAAGTGGAGAGTCAGGAAGAGGGCAGGGGAGTGACGGAGGGTGGCAAAGATATTTGGGGGTGAGGGGAAACAGCTGCCTTCTCTATAAAGACACTGCAAGTATTTGGGGGGCTCCTGGGTGACTCAGTTGGTTAAGCGTCCGACTTCGACTCAGGGGATGATCTCGCGGTTTGTGGGTTCAAGTTCTGCATCGGGCTCTGCACTGACAGCTCAGAGCCTGGAGCCTGCTTTGGATTCTGTGTGTCCCTCTCTCTCTCTGATTGTCCCCTGCTTGTGCTTGCTCTCTCTCTCTTTCTCAAAAATAATAAATAAATAAATAAATATTTTAAAAAATAAACACACTGGAAGTATTTCAAATATTATTCAGGATGGTTTTGCATTTTCAGAACATTCCTCATCAAGGCACCTGAGTGGCTCAGTCATTGAGCGTCTGACTTGGGCTCAGGTCATGATCTTGCAGTTCGTGAGTTAAAACCCTGAGTTGGGCTCTGTGCTGAGAGCTCGGAGCCTGGAGCCTGCTTCAGATTCTGTGTCTCCCTTCTCTCTGCCCCTCTCCTATTCACTCTCTCTCTCTCTCAAAAATAAATAAAATTTTTAAAAATTAAAAAAAGAATATCCCCCATCGAAAGTCACTTTTTGCTATGGATGCAAACATATACAGTAAAATATAAAACCATATGTGAGAGTAATATCCACTAAACTCAAGACAGTGAATCCCTGTGGGAAAGGAAAGGAAAGGTGTGAGGACAAGAGCAGGTGAAGATCTACCTATAACGTATAATTCATTAAAATTTTTAAATTTAAATGCCTGAAGGAAATAAGCTGATAAGTAATACAAGATAGAAAGTTCATTTAGTGACAGAGACAAAATCGTAAGAACTGATTTTTTTTTTTTAAGTTGTGTCTGGCACGAGGCATAGGAGCTATCAAAGGCCAACCAAGAGACTCTTGGTCATAAGCTCTTTCTACACAGTGTTTTTGTTTTGTTTAACTTGCTCTTGGGTTTTGTGCATTTGGCGGGGGGGTACTATAATAAGGACTACTATTTTCCCCTGAATCTAAGACATGCAATTTTTTTCACATTTTAGGCTGTGTTGTATGATTGATTGTGGAACATAGTTAATTAAGTTTGGCAGAGTTTTTTTCTTTCTTGGTGCTACAAAAAATAGTTCATCTTATAATTTATGATTGACAGACAGTATCTTAGATCCTCTTTTGAAGAGATAAATAAAGTGGATTCTCTTCTTGGGCATTCTATTGAGAGAAATGGGGTATTGGTAATTTGGAAGATTCTGTTGAAAAGATAAGCTGAGGCTATTAATATTTTTAAGAGTTTATTTGAGAAAAAATCAATTCGAAGGGAGTAGCACCAAACCAGAAGTGGTTAGGAGGGCTCCACCAAAGAGCTTGGGGAGAGACTTTTCTAGAAAAGAGGTGGAAGCAAAGCAAGGAAATTATTGATTGACTATAGCTTAAAGCCTAGTTGACTGTTTGTGATTGTCCTCAAGTTTCAATTTTGTAACCTTGAGGCATTTACAGGCTTAGATTTTGGGTTTGCTTATGTAGGTTACCAGGGCCTTGGAGCTGCCCCAGTCTAATGGACTCTTTGTTTAATTAGTTTAACCATTGACTGAGGGTGTCTCTGAGTGAGACACTGCATTGAGCCTGGCCCACATGGAGCCTCAGGATCTATCTGTGTTTAATTATCTGATGGGAAGAGAGCAGGAAAGCCTGGGTCACACATATTGTTTATGATCACCTCTTCTTAGAAAAAGGAGAGAGTAAAAATCACATTGAGTCCTTTTGATGTGATGAATCAGAGAAAACTTTGTGCTGGTCAGCAGAACCTGACCTGTAAAAACAACTGTCCTAATTCCTAAGTGTTATTAAACTCCATCTCCCAAAGTGTAATAAAATACAGAGCCCATAGCAATTAAGCCCTCTTTCCTGTGAGTTGGTCTTAGAAGCACGGGGTTTGACAAGCAGCAAGCCATCTCACGGGAGACAGAGCAGAGAGCAAATTGTGCTGTCGAACAGAACCAGGATGCGGGAGGTACTTATGAAAGATCGGAGCTTCTGATGGAAGACCTGAACTACAGGTTAGCATGCGAAACCCACCTTGCTGAGATGAAACCCTGAGTCTCAGCCCAGCTCTTCCCATTGTCCCTCCCACCATGCAAGATGACAGAAAACTGAGGAGGCAGGGAGCCCCTGGAGCCAGACAAGAAGGGCCCCTTCCCTCTATTTACCTGGGGAGTTTAAGAATGTTGAATTCAGCAGACCCATGTGGGTAAGGTAGGGATTTCCCCATTCAACAGATAGGGATTTTCCCCTTCAACAGACATTTTCTGAGCAGGTGCTAGGCGCTGTCCTAGGTACCTGAGATAGAGACCTCCCTGGATGCTTTGTGTAAATTGTCTCCCTTAATTCTCTCAATAATCCTATGACATAGGTACTATTATCATCATCCCTATGTGACAGATGATGAAACTGAACCTTAGAGAGGTTAAGTGACTTGCCCAAGGACACAGCGAGTAACTAACAGAGCTGGGATTTGAGCCCATAGCATCAAGGCTCAGAGTCTGTGCACTTAACCATTATGCTGTAGCACTCCTATAGGTGGAAGTGAAAATTGAATACTATTTCTGAAAATTGCTCTGCTCTCTCAGAAGTCATTCTGAAATGGGAGAAAAGACTGGGCTTAGGAAATCAGACAGGAGGTAGAATTCCTTGCCTGCTGCTGGCCTATACGTCCATGAAGGTGGGGACCATGTCCAGCTTGGCACTGTTAGGTCCCCTAGCACCAAGCCTAGCATGAAGCAGGTGTTCACTAAATATTTGCTGACTGAATGAATGAGTGAACTGTGGAAGGGCTTTGGAAGAACCCCCCCAATCTCCCGATGCTCTGGTTCCTCACGTGTATCCATTCCTCCTTACAGAGTCACTGTGGATATTTGATGAGGCTGGTTACTTCAGACACAAAACACAATGCCTAACACATACTAAGCCTGATGCCCCTGCCATGTGTCACATATCTGGGACACGGGCAGTTGCTCTTAAGGAACATGGGGCCTGGCTTTGGGAGATAAATCATGACATACAGGAGACATTGGTTATTTGGGAGAAGAGCAGGGGAGTAATGAGGGTGGTCTGGAATTCAACTCTCCCTGTCCCTTCTGGGCATGGTCCCATGGTGGGCAGTGTTGGTGGGCATAACCACCCACCTGCCCTGTGGAAGGCTGAAGGGCCCATCCTCACTCTCCCAGCCCCTGCTTCTTTTGGGAGCCCAGACATGTGACTCATATCCAGCCAGTCAGGGGCTCTCCCAGTGGGGAGGGGCTGGCTGGGGATCAAGACCAAGGCAGAACTAGTGCTACAAGCTTTTCAGGCTGTTCCCACAGCACTTAGTGCTCTGGGGCTAGCCACCTGTTGTTATCAGATACCTCCCCTCGTGTCTTCCGACTATTCCCTCAGTTTGTGTTTCAGCCAGCTGTTTCAGTTCAGCTGCGTCCCTTCAAAATCCTTATGTTGAAGTCCTAACCACAGGACCTCAAAATGTGACTGTATTTGGAGATGGGGCCCTTAAAGAGGTGATTAAGTCACAATGAGGCCATTAGGATAATCCAGCGTGACTGGTGTCCTTGTCAGAAGAGGAAATTTGAGACACACACAGAGCGACAACTCTGTAAAGACACAGGGAGAAGACAGACATCTACAAGCCAAAGAGAGGCCTCTGAAGAAACCAAACCTGCTAACTCCTTGATCTGGGACATCTGGCCTCCAAACATTCAAGACAGTGAATTTCTGTTGTTCAAGCCACCCAGCCTGTGGTATACTTTATTAGGGCAATCCTTGAAGGATAACTTCCTCGTTTGTAATGGGGACAGGCATGCTGTGGTGTAGAGCGGCACAGCATGGAACTTAAGACCTTGACCTCAGGGCCAGGCCACCTAGGCTCAGATCTTAGCCCTGCCTCCTCCACCTGCAGGACCCTGGGTGAGGTGCTTCAGCTCTCCATGAGCCTCAGTTCCCTCACTTGTAAAAAGGGCTAATTGTTGTACTTCCCACTCAGGACTGCCATGAGGATAATTAATACATGAGGAACACTCAGAACAGTGCTTGGCACAAAATGAGTGCTACATGAGCCCCACTTACTATTTCCGCTATCCCCTTGGTGGAAAGACACGTGCTGTAAGAGATCCAGAGAAGCCCTGACTCAGAGATGGACTTGGAGCTGGCTTCTAATCTACCTTCCATGGGGATGTTCTTTCCCTCTCACGGTTCTGGCCAAGTGAAGCTTCCTCCCCTTCCTGTACCCCAGTAACACAGGGGGGTGGGGGCCCTCCACTTTATGCGTATCTATGATAAAGGGATTACATCTACATGACGGTAGAGCTGGAAGGGTGCCCCGACCACCTGCCATATTTTAAGCCATGGAACCACATAAAGGGGCTGGAAGAACTCTACTCTTTTCGTTCCCCCCACATCACAGTGGAGCACACTTGGAAAACAACCATTTCTAGTCTGATCCACCCATTGTACGCAGGAGGGAACCGAGGCTCTGAGAGGAAACATAACTGCCCCCAAGACCACACAGCGCCTCGTGGCAGTGCAGACAGCAGGAGCACAGCATCTGTTCTTGACTCTGGGGCTAACAGAACCATCAAAGGACATTTATGGCCTCCGAGAGCCCGGGAGGGAGATGACAAAGGATGAGATCAAATGGAGCTTCTTGCTGCCCAGAGCAGCCCTGGGACATCCGTCCCAGGAGGAAACCGAACAAACAATGGGGAGACTTGGAAGCTGGGTGCACGGCCCCCGCACAGCCCTGCTCTGGGGCTGCCAGCCCAGCGGTGTGCTCTCCAGAGCTTCTCACCCTCCCTGGCCTTTCTGGCTGGTCTCTTCCATTATCTTCCCCTCCCTCTCATCATGAGTGAGCACGCTGTGGCTTCCTTAAAGCGACAATGGACACAACAGAGGAAGCTGGCTTTGGGGAGATGTTTAACTCTTTAGTGACGCTCCCAGCCCAGACCCTGGCCAACCAGCCTGCCCACTGGCCAGCACACTGGAGCAGGACTGAGTCCCTCTAGTTGTTCTTCTTGAAGCGGGGGGGGGGGGGGGGGGGAGTGGTTCTGAGAGAGGGTCCAGGGCAGTCAGACTGTGAGGGAGGGCAATTTGGATGCTTGGAATACCGTTGGCTATTTTTTTTTATCACCAATATGGAAGTGTTTCAGTATTTCAATAACCAGTGCCAGCTGAAATTCAGCATAGGCTAAACCCAGAGACTGACCACCAACCAGCTCCAAGATGAACGCCTCCAGGGCCCTCCAGGGGCTACAGGGGAAAGTTGCAGCCTCTGAGTTGGCATTGAAGGCCCTCCAAGATCCATCTGACCCCTGCATCCTGTTCTAGGCCCATCTCCCGTAGCTTCTCTCTGTGTGAGGCCATGTGGCATCATGGGAAAAGTAGTGGATATAAAGCTGAAAGATCTGGAACAAAATTCTTGCTCTGCCACTTATAGCATTAACTTAGGCTGAGTTCCCTGAGCCTGATACCATCAAATGCCTGGCACTTGTGCTGAGCATTCAGCCTCACAACCACCCTATAAAGAAGGTCCCGTTCAAAGCCTTATTTTACAGACAAGGAAACTGAGGCACAAGGGCAGGTTTAATAGCTCTCCCGAGGTCATGGGTCTCCAAGGCACAGGGTTAGAACCTACTCGAGGTCACATCTGTGCACTTGGCCACATCATTATATGGCTCCCATCAAGAGGAGGTAGCTAATGTAACCTGCGAGTGGGCACTGATCACTATGAAGCCTCCCTACAGGTCAGTTCCCTTCTCGACACATATCCCATAGATACTCGCTGTCTTCAGGGAAGTCAGCTGCCCACAGAGATGGCAGTGCCCAGGGGGTTTCCATGCCCAGGTCTCAGACTCACACCTCCATCCCCATGGCCACATTCACCACCTCATTAAAGAGAAGAGAGGCCTTTGACTCTGGATTCAAAACAAACATTCCCCTACCCATGTTGTTTGATGACCTTGTCCTTTCCTGAGCCAACCAAGCCAAGCCATCGTCCCGGCAGCTGGGCTTTCCACCAACAGCCCTCTGCCCTCTCCTTCCAGAGCCACCCAGAGCCAGGCCCACAGTGAGTGGAAAGGGAAGGTAGGCAGGGCGAGCCAGAAGGAAACTGGGAGGGACCCCAAGACTCAGTGTCAGGGTGCCCACCCTGAGCCTTGTCTCAGTTCAAGAGGCAACCCCAGGAGTGTGGCCCCATCATTCACAACCACCACCTTAGCTTTCAGGGTGGAAAAGCTGGGCCCCTAAGAAGGGACAGATTTGGCCAAGAGCTGAAATAAAATTCCTAGGAGTCCAGCCTCCTAGAGCGATGCATTCCCCATACAGACACATTCTCACCATCAGCCCTCAAACCCACCCAGTGTGCACACAGCAAGCACCCCCAGGTTGCCAGGCTGGCTCTAATTCGGACAGAGCCGTGGCATGTACAAAACACATTCACATCTGAGATCTCCTGAGTCCCAACAGCAAAGCTCAGCATCCTTTGCAAATGTGGGCCAATGCACATTTCTCCCTGGTGCCTGGGGTCCACACTGAGACACATGAACATGGGCTGACTCCGGCATGGCAGAGAGACCTGACCTCCCAGTGACGCTACATAAAGTCTCCAAGCTCAGCACCTCCGAAGCCACAAGCACAGAGTGACGCCTGGCTGGCTGGCTGGCTGGGCAGAAGAAATCATCTTTTTCTAACACATCATCTGTGGTTTTAAAAATAGGTAGGGGCTGGTTTCCAGGTGCTGCTCCCTGCCTGGTGAGAGGGGTACACAGACCTCTATGGGCTCTTCCACGGGAGCCAAGCCAAAGGTCATGGGTCCTTGTCCATATCTGGAACCTCATAACCATTCCAGCTGCTTCCAAAATCCAGACCACATTGGGGAAATGGAGGCAACCCAGATCTTGTTTAGTTAAGACCACAGGCTCTGGAACCAGACTATCACTTACTCTGTGTGACCATGGGCAAGGTATTTAATGGTTTAGTGATTCGGTTTCCTCCTCTGAGGACCAAAACCCAAAACCCAAACAAACCCTTCAGAGGTTTTTCTCAGAGTTTGTGTGAGAATTAAATTAGTAAAGCACTTGGCTCCAGCCGTACCTAAAAATCTTTGACCCAGAGCCTTGAGGAAAGGATGAGGTACCACGCGTACACAGCCCAGGCTGCTTATTATGGGATGCGGGTTGTCAGGGTTACAGGGGTAGGACAGGATGAAGCGGGAGAGGGAGGGACGTGAATGGCATGCCAGCTTAGGAAGGGATCAGGACTCTGTAACACCGAATACAAGCAGATTCCCTGCGGCAATGGCAAAATAATTGATCTGTTGCTTGCAATGCCCTGTGTCCCCTAAGAAAGGGAATCCTGGTGCCCCTGAGGGTCTTCTGTTCCTGAGCAGGGCAGGGCATGCCTTCTGAGAGCAGCTGAGCCTAATTGTGTGGTGGAGGAAAAAGAGAGAGCCAGTGAGGCCCCCGGGGTGGGGGTGGGGGATGTCTGGGAGGGGACAGCTGATTGGAAACATGGAGTCTGGAGTCAGACTCGATTAACCTGGGCAAGCCCCTTAACCTCCCTGTGCCTCAGTTTCCTCCTCCAAAAACGGGGACCCTAATAGCCCCTTGCCTCTTCAGGTTGTGGTGGAAACAAGATGGGTTCGTACACAGGGGGCTCCTGGAACCCTGCCTCGTCCATGGCAAGGACTCTTCAGGGCCTAGGGGAGTCAATGCCCAGGGGGAGCCATCTGGATTGAATGCTTCTTTCCCTCAAGGAACCCCAAACCCCTTCAGAGGTTCCACAGGGCTCAGTAGCGCTCCTGTCCACGTTAGTGTCGGGTCAGAGATGGAGAAAGCATCCTCCGAAAACATGGGGGCGCCAGATGGGTAGAGCAAGGTCCCAGAGAGAAGCCCCCAGGAGGAATGAGGGCCCTCCACCCTCGCAGATCACTCCATGCCAAAGCATCGTTCCCAACGCGGACAGTGGGCCTACACCAGGACCGGGGAAAAAGTTAAATGAAACAAAACGGTCCATAATTAGAATGGCAATAAAAGCAGAGGGGAGGAGTGAGGCAGTGAACTCTATTAATAGTGCTAATAAATGTTCTGGGATGATACCGCTGTGTTCTGAACCTGCCCGTGGGGGGTGTTGCTTACTCTCATTTGCATATTAATTCGGAAGGAAAATGCCGGGCTCTTTCTGCTGGGATAAATCAATTCCAGTGGAAGTTTCTCAGATGGGAAGCTGCTAATTCTTCTTCCCTTTTCCTCCCAGCAGGAAGACACCCATTTGCCGCCAGGAAAATATTTTTAAGAGCCACCATGGTGTGAAAAAAAGTAGGCCAGCAAACTATAGGCAAAGTGCAGACTTTGCAGATGGCCGGAGCCGTGATGAGCTAGGTGAGGCCCAGCTTCGTGGGCCCGGGAGACTGACAGTTCCTGGCTTCTCTGGAACGACACCAATGAAGTTAAGACTGCAGTTAGGTTCACCTCGAATCCCAGTGGTTATTGGTTGGTACTGGCTGTGAAGGGAACATGGAATGAGAAGGTTTTGAAATCCAGGACCAGAATCAGAGCACAGAGCGCAGGGATCAGTTAGTGACATCTGCCTTGGGAGAGGACGTGGTGGGCTGAGTGACATCTGCCATGCGGCCCCAAGGAGGGTCACACTTCTCAGTCTGGGACAGAGCACTACAGAGAATATAGTGAGAAGGACGTGAATGAACAGTAACCTTTCCCGAGCCGCTCTGTGTTTTAGCCATCATGTCAGATTCGGGGAACACAGGAAGGACTAAGATAATGCTTTCTTTCAGGAGATTAAACCCAGCGAGGGACAGTCTTAGGACATAATGAGATATCACTCCTCTGCTTCTCCTAATTCCTGGGCTCCCCGTTTTCACATCCCCATTCAATGCTATTCCTCTACCTGTCCCCTTGCTTAGTGCTATTCTCCAGCGGCTCCTCTCTGGACCATTTAGCTCCTCTCCTCTCCGTACACACTCACAGCAGATTCTCTTTTGCTTCCCAAATTGGACTTCCTCCTCAGACCATTGGCTCCTGAAAGTCTGTCTCAAGCCGGTTTCTTTCCCCAACACCATCCCCAGGTGCACTCCAGGCCTCTCCACCAGCACAATCCCCATTTTACAGACGGGGAAACGAGGTGTGGCTGGATGCGGTAACTTCTCTGAGGTCCACAACCAGCAGGTGGTGATTTGAGGGTTAGACCCCAGGTCCATGTGAGCTGGAACCTGCCTCTTGAGCCACCAGGCCATTCTGCTGGCCAGCTGACACGATGATGGCATCACGGCAGACCTCAGGAGGAAACTGAGCACAGGACAAGATGCTGAAACACGAACACGGACACTGTATTGACCACAGCCTGGGCTGCTTATTATGGGACATGGGCTGTTATGATTACTGCATGGGACAGGATGACCCAGAGGAAGATTGTGAATGTCAAAAGGGGTTACGGCTCTGTGCCTTTAAGAAAAGACAGGTTTGGGGCACCTACATGGCTCAGTCCGTTAAGCGTCTGACTTCGACTTCAGCTCAGGTCATGATCTCACGGCTGGTGAGTTCGAGCCCCACATTGGGCTCTGTGCTGACAGCTCAGAGCCTGGAGCCTGCTTTAGATCCTGTGTCTCTGTCTTGCTCTCTGCCCTTCCCCCACTAGTCCTCTCTCTCAAAAATAAATAAACATTTTTTAAAAAATTAAGAAAAAAAAAGACAGATTCTAGAGTGCCTGGGTGGCTCAGTCGGTTAAGCATCTGACTCTTGATTTTGGCTCAGGCCATGACCTCACAGTTCATGGGATCAAGCCCCTCGTAGGGCTCTACCCTGACAGCTCAGAGCCTGCTTGGGATTCTCTCTCTCTCTCTCTCTCTCTCTCTCTTTCTCTCTCAAAATAAATAAATAAGCTTTAAAAAAAACACTTAAAAGAAAGAAAAGACAGGTTCTTATGAGCTGTACCTTTTTGGAACATGCATCACTTACTCTCATACATCATGAGGTCAGCAAGGTCACCAGACTTCTCCAGTGACCCAAATACTAAAAGGAAAGTCCTGAGGAGGTGAGAAAATCCTCACCTCTTTAAGGAGGAGGTTCTGAGGAACAGAGAAGTCGACGACATTCCCATGAGTGCACAGCCAACCCAAGCAGCAGAGCAAAGATCAAACCAAGGGCTTTCACACTTCTGGCAACACAATACCAAAATCCTCCTGCTAGCAAAGGCCAGTGGTAATTGGGGTGGTGTTTGTTAAGCACAGAAGTAGAAAAAAAAAGAGATAATAGTAAGAAGAATTTGCATTTAGGGGCACCTGGGTGGCTCAGTCAGTTGAGCGTCCAACTTCGGCTCAGGTTATGATCTCATGGTTCATGAGTTCAAGTGCCATGTCAGGCTCTGTGCTGACAGCTTGGAGACTGGAGCCTGCTTCAGATTCTGTGTCTCCCTCTCTCTCTGCCCCTCTCCCAACCATGCTCTGTCTGTCTCTCTCTCTCTCAAAAATAAACATTAAAAAAATTTTTTAAAGAAGAATTTACATTTAAAAAGATGAATTTCTTTTAAAGGATCTAGTTGTTGAAGAAAACCCTTAGTGCTTTGTGTTCACGAGGTGGGAAAGGAGAGGGATCTCTGGGCATCTGAGGTCATGGGTCATTGTTCATGCCCCATGGCTCCAGTCTCAGATGAGTGGACACTCCCTCCATCACTTTGCCAGAGATGGAAAAGGCAGAGGAGAGGACTTTCCTGAGCAGCCCCCACTCCTACCAGCCCATACTAGCAGCTCCTTCCTGCCAGGTGCCTACCTGCTCTTTCCTTAAGGCATTCTCCACTCCCTCTTAGGACAGAGAGAAGGGGTGTGACGTAGGGGCCACGGGCAGCGCTGCCCGGACCAGAGGACCCATGTCCCAATGCCAGATGTTCCCTACAGATCAGGTGGCTGTGGACCATCCCCCGCCTGTGCCCCCGCACACTCATGTCTCTCATGCACAACACCGCAGCGCCCGCCCCCCAGGGCCGTTGTGAGGATTGCAGGAGTTAAAATATGCGATCACTGGGAAAGGGGTCTGATGGGTGGCGAGACCTGCTCCTCCTTAGATTCCGATTTGCTACTTTCCCTTGTCCCCACCAGCGTGAAACCTCCCCCCCAGGGCAGGGATTTTGTCTTGCTCATCACTACACCCTTGGCGCTTAGAATAGCTCCTAGCACTGATCAGAGGTCAATCTGTAGAATATTCGTTCAACACAAACACTGCCAGAATAGACGTAGACAGATCTGGGAGGTGGAGGAGCTGAGGTCCCTACAAGGAAGCGATGCAGACAGATCGCCAAAATGTGAAGTGCAGAGATCCATGACCCAAAAAGTCCAGGCTCCGGGTCAGACAGAACTGGATGGGAACGCTCACGGGGCTCTCATCCAGCCGTGGGCCAGCGTGCTGGGCTTCAACCCCAGGAACCTGTTTGCTCACTGGAGAAGGGGAACTTCCCCGCCCACAGGTAGGGAAACCGTGCAAGTGCTCAGCAAACACGTCTCTGTCCTCCCGGCGCTCTGCTGAGCCCTGTCCCGCCCGCGTCTCCCCCATGCTCCTGACCAGGCAGCGGCTGCCCGCACCAGCAGGGCCCCACATCCATCTGCCGGACCGCGCCTCCACTCTGCCATAGGAGAGTCTCACTGTTTCCATTACACTCTTAGCAGGAGGAGGGAGGGGGTTAAGCTCCTGTTTTTGTTTCTACAATGCAAAATTTGTCAACTTGGTGCAGTTGACAGACTGCCTCTGTGTCACCGCGCTGGTTCTTTTAATTGCCTTCCCTGCGTGCAAGCAACTGTATATGTGTGTGTGCATGTTCCCCGCCAAGGGCTTGCTCGCTTGCCTGCCTGCACAGAAAAGGAGCTGATTCCAGAATGTGGACCTGTCCCCTGAGCATCCGACCATGACTCCAACCTCCAAGAGACAATGTCAGCTGGAGGGTTACCTGTCTGGGAGTCAGGAAACTGGGACGTTTTGGTCCACACTCTGCCCCTTACATTAGAGTAGTAGCAACAAAATCAATAATAATAATGTGACAGATGCTAAAATGGGGCTCTTTCTGGCCCGAGTTCAATTTCAGCCCCAAGACATTCCACATTTCAAGGTGAGTGCTGGACCTCCCATCCAGGATGTCTGAAAAAGGTAACCAAACACCTGTTTCCCACTCTTCACCGCCCACCACCTCTGACCTCGTAAGCATTGGAGCAGCCTTGGGAGGATTTGGATATTGAGGGGCTTTTATTTGGACAGTCGTCTGTGAATGGGGAGTGAGATCCCCAGGATAGGCTTCAAAGAGGCTGGTAGAACAGCATCTGCTAGATTTGGATGGTCTGCACACCATGGCCTGCTGTGTGACACGTGCCTGAAGAATCTAAGGGCAAGAGGCCCATGGCAGTGAGGCAGGAAGACGATGTGCTCCATCAGGATCCAGCTACACAGCACCAAGCGTGGGCAAAGCTGGGCCAGATGTGGGCCAAGGGTAGAGAGCCGGCCTCAAGCCTACTCAAGGTGACCCCAAGAGCTGGATTCCCAGGGGCAGGGGAAGGAAATCTAAGTGGGCAATGGGTCCTCTTGTGACCCTGGTGGGGCTGAGTCCAGCTAAGGCGGTAAAGTGACAGGACAGAAAGAACTTGAGTTTCCAATGACCTTGCTGAGCCACTGAATGAACCAACCTTGGGCGGCCCAACCTCAAGACTTCCTATCAGGTAATGCATCATCACATTTTCCTTATTGCTTGAACCTTTTGAATCTTCTGTGCTCTGAATCCCAGCCACTATGAGTCATTTCCCCTCAAGTATGCAATCAACAAGTGGAAGAGTTAAAATCTGTTGACAGATCTGTGAGTCCAGTGTTTGTCACTAGTCCCCATGCCGAGATGTTATTGTGAAAAGTGTCACGTGAGCTGAAGTCACAGACCGGTCAGCCCAAGCCACACCCGAGACAACGGCTGTGTGGGAAGCCAAGGAAATAAGATGTTAAGAGGCTTTAAGACCGCAGAAGCAGAAGCTCCCAGTGCACATCAAGATATAGTAACAACTCAATAAAAGCGTATTCTAAGAAGCTACCATAGACCAGATGGGCTTGGGGACACATGACAATGAAATGCAATGTGGTAGCCTGGGTCAGCTCCTGTTACAGAAAGAGGGCATCGATGGAAAATGCATGAACTCCCAATAGTGGGGATTTTGGCTCATAGTGATCTACTAAGGTCAGTAATGTACATTTGACAAAGATTCCATGACAACGTAAGATGTTAATGGTGGGAGAAACTGAGTGAAGGTACACAGAAACTCTCTGTGCTACCTCTGCAACGTTTCTGTCTAAAAATTATTCCAAAACAAAAAGGTTATTTTTTAGGAGTCTAGTGAATGAATGAGAAGCATCTAAGAAATCTAGGTCCACGGACAAGTATAATACTTACCTCTCATTAGAGTCATGTAAGTAACTTTGTACCTACAGCTGGCCCTTCATGCATCTTTTTACATCCTTACAATAAGTCTGTGAGGTGTGTATCATCACACAGTGCTTGGCACATAGTAATTTCTCAGTAAATATCCATTGACTGAGTGACTTAATCCTCTCTGCACATAGAAAAGCCAAAGCTTATAGAGGCCAAGTCCCTGCACCTGAGTTTATTTGATTCCAAGGTCCAAGCCCCTTAGACTCCACCACTTACCTGGTTTGGGGTTAGGGCCATGTCAGAGCTAGGGGGGTGGAGGGGGGCCAGTCATCTCTCTGCGCCTGTTCCAGGCTCCAGCCACTCAATATCCTGGTTAGTGCTTGGAAAACTTAAAAGCAAGGCACTACAGCCTCTCCATGCCCCTGAAATCAGCACCATAAATCTTAATTCTAAAATTTAATAATATTTGCTTTTGCATTTATGGCATCATTATTATAGAGCAGTCTGCCTGGGCTCAAGGTGGCTGTAGGAAATTATTTCATCTGATGGACTTACTCAGGCCACCCACCCGGCTGTGATCTGGCCTCCCCTAAGGAAGGAACAGCAAAAGCCACAGAAGGGGACAAGCTGGATAAAATGATTCAGCATGGCATGGGGGAGGTTCCCACTTAATAGTGGGGGATGGGGCCACTCTTTTTACAGATTGTAAATGCTTCCTGAAGGTTTCCATTGATTCAGTGTTTAGGGACCCACCTGCCTGGGTGGCAATAATTCTAATAGAAGAACCCAAAAGAGTCTACAGCCATACCACCCTGAACGTGCCCAATCTTGTCTGATCTCAGAAGCTAAGCAGGGTTGGGCCTGGTTAGTACCTGGATGGGAGAAGAACCCAAAATAAATGGAGGAGATGGGGTGGAAAAGTGAAATTGGCTATCCCTTCCCATCCACCTGTTCCTCCTCTAGGTCTGCCAAGTTCAAACATGAAACTCCCATCCATCTTTCCGAGTCCAAATCAGATTCTACCACACCTCTCTCTCTCTCTCTCTCTCTCTCTCTCTCTCTCTCTCACACACACACACACACACACACACACACACACACACACACACACGTTCCCAGTGACAATGAATCTCTCTCTGCTCTAAGCTCCTGTCGAACAACTGCCCCTATACTTCAATCACAGCACATGTCAGAGTCGATCTGGATTGGGGAACTGACTCATTCAATCATTCACTCAACAAATATTTCCTGAGCACATACTATGTGCTATGTTCTAAAGATGTAATAGTGTCCAACACAGACAAGAACCCTGCTCTCATAGACACAGCAGTCTAGCTGCTTATATGTGAGTCTCTACACGCACCCGCTCCAATGAATTGTGGGTTTCTGAAAGTAGGGACCTATGTCTTTTTCATCTCTGATCTCCAGTGCTTACTTCAACCCCTGGCACACATTAGGAGCATAATACCTGCTTGCTGAAAGGATGACCAAATCAATGAATCAATCAATACTATGCACCAGACTGTTTCTCTCTGACTTAAAACCCTCAGGTACCTCCACGCCCATTGTCCACATCAGGGCTAGCAAACTATAGCTCATGGGCCAAATCTGGCCCACCACCTGGTTTTGTAAATAAAGCTTTATTGGAACACAACCACATTCATTTCTCTTAATATATAGTAAGTGAGCGCTTTCATACTACAATAGCAGCAATGAGTAATTGAGACAGACATGGTATGACCCATAAAGCCAAAAATACTTAGTATCTGGTCCTTTATAAAAAAGATTTGCTGACCCTGGTATATAAGACAAAGCTCAAACTTTTTAGACTGGCCTTAGGACCCTGTCCAGCACACATCTCTCCACTCCTTCAGTGTTCTGGCCACATAAAACTGTCCACCGTCCCTTGATAGTCCCAACCAGTGATGGCCTCATGGACTCTCCACCTGCCCAGCCTCTAGGGCCTCGGGACTCTCCACCTGCTCTTTGCTATCCTCAAAATAGTCTTATCTCCAAGCCTGTCCACCTGGCTCACTCCAAGACCTCACAGAGGCTCTGCTCAAGCATGTTCAAGAGGGTTGTCTTCCTCTTCTTCCTCCCCTCTCCCACCCCAGTTTGGGGGTTCCCCCAGGCTCCCAACACATCCATATTTCTACTATGGATGTTATCACTCTGTGCTGGAATTCTGTCTCTTCTAGCTTTCCTCCCGAACTAGTTCAAGTTTCTCGCAGGCAAGGACTTGTCAAGGATGCGGTTGTTCTGGTGATGTCTTCTTTATTGCTGTCTTCCAGCAACTAACCCAGGACCCACACAAGCAAAGTTCTCAGTGAATGAATTGAACAGAACCGGGTGGTCCCCCATCGCTTCTATCTTCCCATGCGCTCCCCTTCCCGAATGCCCAGTCTCCTGCTAAGAGAGAACAAAGCATAGAGTTCAAAGAGAAAATTCCAGTTACATAAACTGGGGACCACCTGGGTCTGGTACCTGGGAGTGTACCTGGTACCTGGTGCATGGGAGTGAGGAGCGGTGGGGAGCCCACGTGTGGTTGTAACACAGCAGAGCACAGGAATGAGCAAGGGCAGAAAGCTTGAAATCATGCTCCAACCGGCTCCCTTTCTGGGACCAGCTTGGGGTGCTTTCAATGGCAGCTCAGAGCCAGAGGTGACTCCAGGGCCTGGCTAAAGGCCGGGAGGGCGCACTGGTTGGCCTAGAGGGGCCACTGAGGTTGCTTAAGTGCTTTCTGCCTCCAACGTGGCTTTGCCTGGGAAGCAAGGCTGTGGGGTGTGGCAGCAAGAGTGGGAGGGAGCCCAGTGGGCCTGGATGTGGACGCTGAGGAGGGAAAGGCAGATGGGGAGGAAAAGACCAACAACTTCCCAGTAGCCCAGCTCAGCATGTGGTCCCCTGTTACCATGGCATCACAGTATCAGCTACCTCTGACATGTGTAGCGCAATCTCATCGCTCACCAGCCAGCCGCTTCCTCCACCCACCCCTGCCGCCCTCCCACCCCTGCCTCTGCTCACACACAATCCTGACCTTCATGGCTTCCAAAAGCAAGAGCAAGATTAACCCCAGGCAAATAGGGAGGGAATAACTTTGGAGGGCTGCAAACAATGGAGGCTACCTGGTACCAACCTGGAGTCACCCGAGATTGGCATGAGGACAATGACACTCCATATTAAATCGCCCAGGAAGTGCTTGTCTGATACACTGTCTGGTGCTGATTCCCCTTGGATTCCCTCCTTCCTGCAGTTCAAGTTTTGCTCCTGCCCAAGGAGTTGGGGGCTTTCCATCTGGATTGCGACTTCTGTTTCAGACCCAAATAGATTTTGGCTGAGAACAGCTCCATGCACGTGGAATGGAGGCTTCTGCTCCAGTACTGGGGCTGTCCCTGGGGAGCAGTGGCCCTTCGTTGGGGGGAGGGGGCCTGGAATAAACGGGAATGAGAGAGATGTCCTGGCTCATGGGGAAATCTCTTAGGAGATTTTCTAACATGTTAATGACTATTGGCAGGATGGGAGCAAGGCTGTTCATGTTTCTCAGTGAACCAGGGTGGACCACAGTTTATATGTCATTCAGAATAAAGCCTTTTAAAAACCTCCTTTGATTGCAAACATTTCAGAGCCCTCACACAGCTCTAGCCTCTCCCCTGCCTCCTTTCCCAGGACCAAGCCACACCCCATCCATGATGAAGGGTGCCTCAGGTAAGCATGACCTTCACCCAAAGTCATCCTTTCAGGGTTCTTGTTCTTTGGGAGACTTCTCAGCCCATTATGGTGTCACTGCAAGCTCTGAAGGGTTTCCAGGTGATTGAACAATCATTCAACTTTGTGACATAGAAGAGATGGCTTTGGTGGCCCCTCGGGGTCCAACCCCAATAGATCAGGTGATCTGTGAATAATGTGGTTTCTGCATATGCCCTAGGGCAGTGTTCCTCAGTGGATGGTCCCCGGGTCAGCTGCCACAGGACCTCCTGGGGTTCTTATTGGAAATGCTTGAACTGCCCTCAAAACCTACAGAAATAAGGATCAGAGATGGTGTCGACCATCTGCACTTTGACAGGTTCCCAGGTGAGTCTGAGAAGCTCGGAAAATAACACCCAAAGATAAATAGGAATACAGGGATGGGAATTCCCTCCAAAGACAGAACTGCCCTCACTACCCACCGCTTCTAACAGGGGTGTGGAGTCTTCTCTCCCCCGTTGATTCTCTAGCACCCTTGAGGGAGCCACCATGAGCCCCTGCCTGCAGGAAAGGCAGTAGCCTTCTGATGGGTCTCCCTGCTTTGTCCCTCACCCCTGCAGTCTCCTCTCCACAGAGAGTAAAATTAGTGACATCACATCCCTTCCCTGCTGTCTACCCTCCAAGGCTTCCCAGCACAATTGGAATCAAATCCCACATCCCTACATAGGACATGACCTGCCTCTACCTGCTAACCAACAAAAGGTTCCCTCACTGCTCCCTCTGTGCTCCAGGCACAATGGCCCCTGCTGTTTCTTAAACACACAGGCCACGTACTGACCTCAAGCTCTAAACACCTACAGGCGCCTCTGCCTGGAAAAGTCTTCCCTCTAATATCCATGTAGCTCACCCCCTGGCTTCCTTTAGGCCAGATGTCATCTCCTGCACAAGGTTTTCTCTGTCCACCCATCTAGAGTATCACCCCATCACCTTCTATCCCTCTTCCTTCCTCAGTATTTCCACCTGGTGCCCCATATGACGTTACATATTGATTCATTTGTCATTTATTGTCTCTCTTCTCCACTGGAATAGAATCTTTGCAAGGACAGAGTGCCAGTCAGGATAAGCTAGGTTCTGCTGTGTTAACAAACAACTCCCGAGGCTCAGTGCCTCAGAAGCACAAGGCTTAATTTCTCACCCTTGTCCAACACATGTCAGCCGTGGATTCCATTGCTGTGTCACCACTGTCCTCCCTCTAGTAGCTAGGCCAAAGGAGAAGCATGATCTGGAATATTATAGGTGCTTGCCAAATGGACCAGAGAATGCAGCACAACATGAAGTAGCTCGTGCACATAATTCCATTCAGATGTCATTGACCAAATCTGAATTCCGTGGGATGGGGAAGTACAATCCTTCTCCAGAAAGAGAAGCAAAGGGACGCCTGGGTGGCTCGGTCAGTTAAGTGTCGACTCTTGATTTCAGCTCAGGCCACGATCTCACGGTTCATCAATTCCAGCCCCACATTGGACTCTGTGCTGATGGCAAGGAGTGAGCTTGGGATTTTCTGTCTCTCCTCTTGAGAAGGAAAGAAAGAAAGAAAGAAAGAAAGAAAGAAAGAAAGAAAGAAAGAAAGAAAGAAAAGGAAAAGAAAGGAAAGGAAGGAGAAGGAAGGAAGGAAGGAAGGAAGGAAGGAAGGAGAAGGAAGAAAGGAAGGAAGGAGAAGGAAGGAAGGAATGAAGAAAGGAAGGAAAAGGAAGGAAGGAAAGGAAAGGAAAAGGAAGGAAAAGGAAGGAAGGAAGGAAGGAAGGAAGGAAGGAAGTTTGGTGAGTTTGGTGAACAGTAACCCGTCGGCCAGAGTCAGGAACTTGGTTTCGTTGGTGTCTTTATCCCTCATGCCTAAAACAGTACCTAGCTTGATTAAGTACTTGATTAATATTTGTTGAATGGAAAGAGGGGTGGATCCCAAGGTTGGATGGCAGCTTGACCTAAATCGAAGGCCGTGTGCACCAAAGATGGGGCTGTCCCAGCCGAGACAGGCTCACTGGTACCTGGCACATCCACAGATCCGGCCACAGGAGCTGGAGAGATGGTGGCAGAGTGGATAGCGGCCTTGGCTGTGGCTGAGCTGAGCCAGAGGCAGCACAGAGACCACTATTCCAGGTGTCCTTCCAATGAAGGAGTCCTCCTGTCCTCCCCACAGAATCCCTCAGGGAAGTGGGAATGGGGCCCCGGGCTCTGGCAGGGTGGACCCCAGGGTGCGTGTGGATCAGTAGTGC
Organism: Panthera leo; assembly: GCF_018350215.1. Classification (NCBI taxonomy): domain Eukaryota; kingdom Metazoa; phylum Chordata; class Mammalia; order Carnivora; family Felidae; genus Panthera; species Panthera leo. The sequence goes on from NC_056685.1 coordinate 128,779,389, forward strand.
ACCCTCGGGGACCCAGGGCCTCCGAGCTCAGACACCCAAGCCAGGTTGGGTCTCTCCGGAGACCTGGCTCAGGAGGAAGCTGGTAGGCCAGAACATCAGAGCTTGGAAAACAGAAACGCAGCCACAAAAGGGCTTCTCTGGGAAGCAGATGATGATTCTGAAGCCCAGGGAGGGGCAGGACTTACCCCAGGTCCCACAGCTAGTAAATGCCAGCGCCAGGATTCGAACTCAGGATTTGCCTTTCTTGGCCCAGTGGGAACAGCAATGATGATGATAACAGTAACAACAGGTTACCCTTCCTGTACCCTTACCATGTGCCAGGCACTATCATAAGCACTTTCATGAATTTTCCCACATAACTTCCATAATAACCCTGTGACATAACTATTATGCATACCCATTTTCTAAATGAGGGAACTGAGGCCCAGTATGGTTAAGATATTGATCCCAAATCACATGGCTGGGATTTGAGCCCAGATCTCTCTGACTCCAGACTTCATGCTCTTATTGGTAATGTGCTAATATTACATGATAGCAGCGACTAGCCGTGCCCCGTATAGATCCTGCGGGAGAAACCAAAAGAAGCCAAAAAAATGAGGGTTGAAGACCCAGGCCTGGGGAGCGAAAATATGTGGAGCCAGGGAACAAGTTCTAGAAATTTAAACCAAAGGCCAGAGCAGGGCCAGTGACAGGGCCAAGGAACTGAGGGCTAGAAGGAGAGGGCTCCAAATGGATAACCAAATAGCAGCCATGGCATTTAGGTAGAGCTTTCTGTGGGCCAGGCGGTCCAGACTCTCACTGCGTACTAACTCATTTAATCCCCATGAAACCCTGTGAGGTGGGGATATCATTGTTCCACTGTAGTAATGAAGAAACTAAGACAGAGAGGTTAACCAACTTGCCCAAGGTCACACAGCAAGTCAGTGACAACCAGGATTTGAACTCAGGTCTGGCCCCACTCTTCACTGCTACACTGCAGGCATCAGACATGTTGTGGGCGCAAAGCTACGTGCACACAGAGTCAGCTGGCCTCCAGGACTCTTGTCAAACATGTCCGGGGATAGCATTGTGCTGCGTCATTAGGTAGCCCAGTCCTTCAGGAAGTGTGTTAGTGCTTAGAAGCTTCTGGCTTACCTCGGGCTGAGGCCCGCCTCTCCTTGTCAGTTCCCCTCATTGGTCCCGGCTCTGGCCTTCATGGCCCAGGGGTCAAGTCCACCCATGCGTGAGGATTGCCCTCCTCTCCATTTCCAGCACTCCCGGCTGACCTCGGCATGCCCCCAGACCCCTCATCGTTTCTTCCCCATCCTCTGGGGAAGCCAGCGTGCCTCCCAATGCAGCTGGCCCTGGTTCCCCAGATACCACTTTCAAGCACGCAGGACCTCAAAAGAGACACCCGGGCTGGTCGGCGTCTTCTAAATGCGCACCCTGATTTTTCACAGAACTACTGTCTGTTTTCCAGTAGGCTCAACCTATTTTCCCAGCTCCTCCAAAGGATACCCCTGGGCATTTGCTGTCTCGCTCTTTCTCCAGGCTTCAGACAATGGAATGTTTGCACAGGTGCAAAGGAAGTGCTGTCCAGCTGCTGGCAGGTGTCCAGGCTCCAGACGTGGTGACAGCTCTGCCCCACAGCTCTGCCCAGGGCTCCCCGACCCTTCTCTTCAGAATCTTGGCCCTCAGATATCCCCAGGAGGGGTCTGGAACAGAGTGGTGACTGTCAGAGTGAGTTCTGCAGGATGGGGACAGTTGATGGGGGCTGAAGTGAGAAAGCGAGCACGGGGCCATGGTCAAGTAAGATTGAGAAGCCCTGGATAAGACAAAGCCACGCCGGTTTTTTTGCTGTCAGATTCCTCAGGATTTTTGCATGTGCTCAAGCCCATTAGAAATCTACTTAAGGGCATCATTTGATTCAATCAATATTTCTTGAGCTTCTACCGTGTGCCAAGCATTATTTAGACATGAGGAACACATCAGCCAATAAGATAAACCAAAAAAAAAAAGTCTTTGTTGGAGACAGGCAATAAGTAAGAAATACAGGAGGGGTGCCTGGGTGGCTCAGCCATGATTTCAGGCTCAGGTCACGATCTCATGGCTTATGGGTTCAAGCCCCACATCAGGCTCTGCACTGACGTCACAGAGCCTGCCTGGGATTCTCTTTCTCTCTCTTTCTATGCCCCTCCACTGCTTTTGCTCTCTTTCTCTTTCAAAATAAATAAATAATTTTTTAAAAACATTAAAAAAAGAAAGAAAGAAACGCAGGAAATAAGCAACAGATATAGGATGCTACAAGGTGCTATATGCTATGATACACTGTGGATCTGGGTTGTTTTTTTTTTAAGCAAGATAAGAGGGATGGGGAGGAGCAGGTGGGAGGGCATGTTTGTAATTTTAAATAAGATGGTCAGAACAGATCTCACGGAGGAGGCAGCTTTGAACCAAAAACTATGAGCGATGTAATGAGTCGGCCAGGCAGGTATCTGCAGGACCACACAGCCAAGGGGTGTAACCTGGAATGTCGTAGAACAAAAGAGGAATAGACACGGGCATCTTCGGCACTGTTGGCATTTGGGGCCAGATCATTCTCTGTGTCGAGGTGGGGAGGCTGGGGGAGCTGAACGGCGCATGGTAGGCTGCTCAGCAACATCCTTGACCTCTACTCACCAGATGCCAGGAGCACCCCCTCACCCACCTGGGACAACCAAATATGTCTCCAGTCATTGCCAAATGTTGTCAAATCCCCCCTGGTTAGAAGGGAGGCATTGAGGGCTGAAATCGCTCCCTCTGCCTCATACACATCTCATCCCATGTGAACCTGTAAGCAGGCAGCTGGTCCTGAAGTTCTGTGTGCTTGACCTGAGCATACTCAGGCACCAAGCGTCTCTGTGCTGTCCTCCCTGGTCCCACTGCTGGGCCTGCTCCTCCCGACAGCGATCTGAACGCGCATGACTCGCCTACGCAGCAAACTTCTAGGTCCTTGGCCTCACTGTTCTCAAGGCAAGATCCCGGAAGCTCCAGGGCTGTGGAGCACAGAAGCAGGTAAACTGGTGGATGGCCAGTGCGGACGGGGTTCTGCCACTTCCCAGCTGCATGACCCTGCAAAATGGGGATGCTGATACCAACCTGCGTCGTCCGACCACCGCGAGGCTTAAATGAGAAAACATTCGTGAACGCACCCAGCAAAGAGGCCTGACGACAGAGCAGACCCGTCCATGCTGGTTTCCGTCTTAACACCTCGTGTTAATTTTCTGTGGCTCTGCGGTAACAAATGACCACAAACCTGGGTGGCTTAAAACAGCAGGGATTTATTCCGTCGCGGTGTTGAAAGCCACAAGTCTGAAATCAAGGCACTGGCAGGGTCACGCTTCCTCCACAGGCTCTCCGGAGAATCCTTCCTTGCCTTCTCCAGTTTCTGGTGGTGCTTGGGCTCCGTGGCTGGGGGGGGCCACACCGCTCCAGTCTCTGCCCTCCGGCCCCGCATGGTCCTCTTTCCCATATATGCATGTGGGTCTCAGTTTCCTCACCTCTTAGAAGGAGGCCAGTCCTCGGATTTAGGGCCTACCCAAAGTTCAGAAAAATTGCAACCTGAAATCCTTGACTAATTGCATCTGCAGATACCCTATCCCCAAATAAGACCGTATTCTGAGGTTTTGAGGGCACATGAATTTGGGGGGCACGCTATTCAACCTACTACATATCTCATGGTGGAGGAACGCAGGCCAGGGCCTTTGCTCTATACCTCTGTCCATTCCCTGCAGGTCTTTGGCTGACAAGGCGAGCCTCTGTTTCCCCTCCTGCAAACAAGACCTTCCTGGTGTCTGGGCCCAAGGTGTCCGGGTGATATTCCAGGGCTGACCTAGGCAGAAAGGAGTTTGGTCCCCTGACATTTCCTATCCTGGGTTAGCCCAGAGGGTCTCCGGGGACTGCGAGAGCACGGTGGGAGCCCACGTGGAAGAAGGCAAGGTGGGTGGAGGGGAAATGTGCCCGGTTTAACCCTTTCCTTGAGCGGGCATCAGCCCAAAGCCGAGGCCAGCCGACCGGGTCAAACCTGGGGCCACAGCTCCCCCTGGCGGTCAGCGCGAGCCCGCGCCGGGCTCCCCTGCGCTCACGCAGCCATGCGCGGCGAAGGTGGCTGTAAATGAATTTAGCATCAGCACAGTTATTTAAATTGTTTTAATTAATCACAGATTGAGCAGTAAATGAACCACTAAGTGGAGAGAGAGAGCGCAGAGTGAGCGAGAAAGAGGTGAGGGAAGGCAGCCCTCGGTGTTGGCTTAGAGAAGCACAAATACCTGGGGCGAGGGGCGCAGCTCTTGGAGCCACTCCCCTCCTCCCCCTCTGGCCTCGATGCCCCTTCCAGGCCCCAGCCCCTAGCGAGACGCGAGAGGCGGGGTGGGGCGTTGTTCCCCTTGGGAAAGGATGGGTGCCTGGCTAGAGGGGCGAGCCAGCGGGAGTGAGGTATGCAGTGCCCAGCACTTTACCCCCATTATTGTGTCTGAAACACACAGGGTGTTAACACCAGGCATCCTGCCCCAGCCTGCGTGCGGGGCCTGCCCGGTTGAGGAAGACAATGACTAAGAGCTCCCAGATCTAGGAGTCTTTTCTTTTGAGCAAGATGTTTCCATGACGCTCTGGGCCTGGCTTTCCCATCTGTAAAACTGGTTCAGCACCTTTCACTGAATTTAATACAGGATTCAGCACACTGCAGCCTGCAAGCCTGTTTTCCTACAGCCCATGTGCTCAGAGTGTGTGTGTGTGTGTGTGTGTGTGTGTGTGTGAGTGTGTGTGTGTGTGTGACATATCAAAATAATGTCACAAGATCAAAATAATATTTCATGACATGTGAAAAGTATATGAAATCTAAATTCCATAAATAAAGTCCTGTTGTAACTCTGACCCACGCCTTCATGTCCAGGATTGTCTGCGTCTGCTGAGAAAACACAGTAGCAGTTAAGTAGTTACAACAGAGACCCTATGGCCCCAGAGGCCTAGGATATTGACTATCTGACCATTTACATAAAAAGTTTGCCAACTCCTGGTTTAACACATCATCACTTGTAAGATGCACAATTCTGATGTGCCACGGACGGAAGATGCTATCAAATCAAACTGTACCACAATACTTTTCTAATACTTAGATTTTTTATGCTGTATTTATTAAGCTATTTTAGACTACTTACACATGGATTTTGCATCCACTTGTGATACGTTAAAAGGAACACGTGCACAAAAGAAGTTAGCTGAGGTTCTCCTCAACATCTTCACATCCAGAGACAATGCTTCCGAATCACTTTTTTTAACTGTTTTTATTTATTTTTGAGACACAGAGAGAGAGAGAGAGAGAGAGAGGGAGAGAGAGAGAACGAGTGGGGGAGGGGCAGAGAGGGAGACACAGAATCCGAAGCGGGCTCCAGGCTCCGAGCTGTCAGCACAGAGCCCGACGAGGGGCTCAAACTCAGGAGCCATGAGATCATGACCTGAGCTGAAGTCGGATCTTAACCAACTGAGCCACCCAGGCGGCCCCCGAGTCTCTTTTTGACTCAGAATCACCTTGTCCTAGTTTTGTGCACAATATTGTCTTCAGTGTCTCTGTGTGATGCAGCATTTCTTAAAAGAAGGCTTTGCTGTTGTTGTCTGGGGATTTTCTCCCCAGCTGCTGACACCTGACCTGGAAGGGAAGTCCAGTATACAGGCTGTGACAAGTATGTCGTGACTGCTGCCTGGCCAGTGGTGATTTTAAGAAACATCCCAATTTCAGAAAAGTTAGAATGTGCCAGGGAGGGGGGCGGCGCGGGGAGTGACATGAATTGTAAACTTTTTCGAAGTTGTAACCATTGTTCGAGTGGCTGGGATACGACAGGAGACAAAACAATTCCAAGGTCTGTCCTCAAGGAGCTTCAGTCTAGTGGGTTAAGAAGACAATAGACAAAAAATATATATATATGGTTTGTATCAGTGGCGGGGCGGGGTGGGGGGGTGATCTGAACTAAAATAGAATGAGAAGGAAGACAGGAAGGTGCAATGAGTGAGGTTATATCAGGGAAGGCATCCTGGAAGAGGTGACCATTGAGCAAAGACCTCATGGAACAAGGGGCTGAGCCCCTGAGAGACATGGAGAAGAACGTTCCAGGTGGAGGGACAGCAGGTGGGGGAAGGGAGGTGGAAGATGAGGTCAGAGAGGTGGTCTGGAGCCAGATGTAGCATAAAAGAATTCTGGATTTTATTTCAAATTTGACAGAAAGCAACTTGGGGTGGGGAGAGTGGCATGATCTGACATGTTTTTGTTTTTATTTTAGAGACAAAGAGAAGACACACAAGCAGGCAAACAGGGCAGACGGAGAGGAAGAGAGAGAATCCCAAACAAGCTTCACAATCAATGTGAAGTTCAACGCGGGGCTCAATCACATGACCCTGGGATCATGACCTGAGCTGAAATCAACAGTCAGAAGCTCACTGGGTGTCCCTCCCATGAAGTTTTTGGTTGGCTCTGCCTTCTCTGGTGTGGACCGTAGAGCCCGGGCAACAGCAGAAGCAAGGAGACTGGTTTGGAATTGAGAGACAAAGGGTGGTTGTGGCAGAAATGGTAAGAAGTGGCCAGAATTTGAAACAATTTTGAAAGTAGAGCCGACATGATTGCTGATGACCAGGAAGTCGGTGTGAGACTGAGAGTGATACCAGGGATGGCCCCAAGGGTTTGGTCAGAGGGACTGGGGAGGTAGAGTCACCTTCTTCTAAGATGGGGATGCCTTCAGAGGGATGGACTGGGCGGGACTCGCTCAGTTGCACATGTCCATTAGATGGCCATGCAGAGACCCCAAGGAGGCAGGCAAGCGGACAGCTCTGGGTTCCAAAGGAAAGGCCCAGACTAGAGACAGCGACCAAGAGCCTGCATGGGGTCACGCGGAAAGTGGGTATCAAGGGAGAGGGGGCTCCTCCAAGGGCCGAGCCCTGCATGAAGAGCTCAGAAAGACGAGAACTGACCAGCAACAGGACAGAACGAGCCACTGGTGAATAGGATGGCCATCGTCACTCACAGGTCCTGGTGCAAAATGAAAATGCAGGAACCCTTGCTCGAAATGATTAAAAGCAGCAAGATGGCAGGAGCAGGTGAATGAGGCACAGAGCCCTGGGAGCGTTAGTGGCTGTCACAGGCACATGAAGCCAGCCCTGCGGGGGAGCCCGGACACCACAAGAATGTCCCGGAAGCCAGGAGATAAAACGCATTCCAAGGAGAACGGAAGGGGGTCAAGTAAGTGAGGACAGAGGAACAACCGGTGGGGGGTGGCAAGGTGGAGGTAGCGGGTGGCTTTGATACAAGCAGCTCCAGGGGTGGGGTCACGACCAAGGCCTGACTGGGTGGGTGCAAGCAGAAAGAGAGAGAGGAATCAGGGTTGGCAGGTAGAGACAACTTTGGCGGAGCTTTGCTATAAAGACAAGCAGAAATGTGAAGCCGTCTCCAGAAGCCGCTGTGGAATGAAGGCAGGTATGTTTTTATTATGACTAGCACCTGCTTATAGGCTGATGGGATGACTCTGTACAGTCTGTAGAGAAGAAGTTAAGGAGGCCGGAGAAGAAGGGGGAGGGTCCTTGAGCAGCTAGCGGGGTGCGAGGCCTTGACCTTCTGGGAGAGTTGGCCGGCCAGTGAGTGGGCGGGGCGGTGTGGAAACAGTCCTTATCACAACCACTGTCCCCATGAAATGGTTCAAGGGCACCCCTGAGGTGGGGGGCGAACGGTACGAAACTGCCAACCAGGAGAATGTGCGGGAGGGAGCCCCGTTCTGTACCCCAAATTTCTTTGAACCCCTGTCGGCAGTAAAAAATATGTTTTGAAGCAAGACCCAGAATATACACATCCCACAAGACATCATCTAACAGTGCTATGTTCAGTGGGCACGGGCCCCTTCTATTCTATTTTATCCCCTTTCCTTCATGCTGGGTGGACCCGCTAAGCTGGTTTCTTGACCCACAAATGAATCTGGACCTGAAGCATAGAAACCACTGGCTGGGGAGGCACGGTTGGTTTGGACACACCCTTGGGGGCTTGCTTGAGTTAGTGGCCGTTGACGGAAAGGAATACCTGAGTCCAGGTGTGGAGTAGAAAGAAAGTTGGATTTCCCCAAGACCAGGGTTTTCTCGAGCAGTCACCACTCAGCGACAGGAGGGAAGGCAGAATGGGGCGGATGCCGGAGAGAGATCTTACTTTGGGTCACGGGATCTAAGGAGGGAGTTAGGGACAAGGGGTGAGAGGCAGTCAAAGGGTGCCAGTGACGGCAAAATGGAGGTCAGGGTGAGGTTAAGAATCATGAAGACAGGGAACCACAGGGAGTGACAGGGAAAACAGGAGGTGTTGGTTAAAGGATGGAATTGGGGGAGGGGCAGTTGCCAGTATTGGGGAAAACAGGGTCTGGGTGTAACTATGGGGGTGACTGGCTGAGGCAGGGGTGAGAACAAGTTCACTGGAAGAGAGAAATCTAAGGAACCAAGAGGCTGGGTAATTGGAGGGATCCTCTCTGCAGACTAAGTCCCCCCAGATGAGGCCCCCGGGAAGTCCGTGTTGGAGACATAGCAGGTAGCCAGGGGCTAAAATAAAAGCTTCAGTCCCTGAGACACAAACTCAGGGACTCAGGATGGCTTCAAGGAAGAAGCGGTGGCAGGAGGCTTTAAACTCATAATCTGTGACTCACCCTGGACAAGAAGGATGGGCACAGAGTCCCCGAGGTGCACAGAGTGTGGGAGAGGGGGAAAGCCTACTTGAAAAGCTGCCAGGGACCCTGGGCACTCAGGGGAGGTCCAGGTGTCCCCCAGAGCAGGAGGACTCTGGGAATGCACAGGAGGGAGGCTGAGGTCCCAGGGAATCTTGCTGACAACAGTGCTGAGTCCTAGTGGGCACAGCCAAGGGGTCTGGGCAGGGGGGTCTTTGGGGCGTGGGGAGGTAGGACTGTCTGCCCTGGAAGGGAGGAATATTTGATCACTGACATTGTTTAGTCTTTATAGGTGCATGGTGATAATAAGAAGCAGGATGACTTTTATTGGGTTTTTTCTTATTTTTGAATTCTCTTCAGCCTCTCTTGCCTGAACCAGGCTAACAGCTGCCTCCGGCTCCCTTGGTTGTGACCCTGGTTTGGGCAGTTCGGAGATGTGTGAGGTTGAGGCAGATCAGGGGTGCGGAAAGCAGTAGGGATGAGATTGTGCAGGGGTGGGGGTGGGGGGTGGAGTGGTTAGGCCCCTGTGAAGCAGCCCCTGCCACCGGGCTTACACACACCAGGCTCCCTGGACCCTCAAAACCACCCTACAAGCTGGGCTGTGTAAATTAGCTCCATATTGCACAAGAGGAAACTGAGGCGCGGAGTAAGTGACACGCCTGAGCGTCTACAGCTTCCAAGTGGGAGAGGCTCCTGTGTGGCCCTGCCTCCCACTAGGCTCCATTGTGATAATCAGGGGTCCTGGCTTCTTTGGGGGGCTGCTGTACCCTGACCCCCTCCTTAATCACTCCAATGGCTATGTCCTCAAGCAGAGAGCCAGTTGGGGGGACCATCACTTGCATCCAAAAGTGTCCCAGTTGAATTTCAAGGAGGGTCTGCTGAGCACAGGGTCTGGGACAGAACAACCCAGAATGTGAAGAAAGGCAAGACTTAGAGGGCCGAGCATCACAGAGGTCTGGCCGCCAGGCTGTAACCCCCGGGGAGACTTTCATAATCCCTGAATGAATGGGGGCCCCATAAAGTAGGGCAGGCCCCGTAGGGGAGAAGTGGACATAGAGCCAGGACTCGGGATATACCATAAGGCCGTTTCCTTCCAGGCCACGTGACGGAAGAGGTAGGCACACCCGCCCGAGAGCCGCACTGCCCGTACTGGAGCCTGATCACCCCGTACTAGCGGTGTCCTCACTCTGTGTCAGTTCCCTTCTCTGCCACACGGGGTTGGTAAAGCACCTGACTCAAGGGTTGCCCCATAGACACGTGATCATTCTTGCCAGGTGCTTAGCATGCCTGATGTTGAATAAGTGGCAGCTGTGAATATTTTTCAGCCTCCTCTGTTCCCCCAGGCTTGGCCTGGCAGCCACACCCTCTTACACTCCATTCCCCTCCTTTCCTGCCTGTCCAACTTGTGCTCATCCTTGAAGTGGTGAGCTAAGGCATCATCTCCTCCAGGAAGCCCTCCCTGCTTTCCTCCCACTCCGGATCTCGGTACCTGTCTTCTCTAGGCCTCTCCCTTTCAAGCTTTTGTAATCTGCCTCTTCAGCACTTACGGTAGCATGGGACACATTGTAGGTGCTCAGTAATTGTTGAATGAATGAGGGGAGTGAACAAACAAGCTGAGGAAGTAGGGACTGGGTTTCAGAAACATGGCAGAGGTACGTTTATCAAAATTGGAGCCCAAGAGAGTGGTGAGAAGGGCTCGTGCTGAATGTTCTGGTGCCTTCTCCTGCCCACATTCAGGTCCTACTGGTCCCACACCCATTTTTAATTCATGCAGCAAATTGTTTTTCTTTTTTTCTTTCAAGTTTATTTATCTACTTGAGAAAGAGCACAAGTGACTGGGGGAGGGGCAAAGAGAGAGAGAGAACCCCAAGCAGGCCCCACACTGTCAGCTCAGAGACTGATGCTGGGCTCGATCTCACAAACCACAAGACCATGACCTGAGCCGAAATCAAGAGTCGACAACTTGGGGTGCCTGGGTGGCTCAGTCGGTTGAGCATTCGACTTCAGCTCAGGTCACGATCTTGCGGTCCGTGAGTTCGAGCCCCACGTCGGGCTCTGGGCTGGTGGCTCAGAGCCTGGAGCCTGCTTCTGATTCTGTGTCTCCCTCTCTCTCTGCCCCTCCCCCGTTCATGCTCTCTCTCTCTCTGTCTCAAAAATAAATAAACATTAAAAAAAATTTTAATAAAAAAAAGAGTCGACAACTTGACTAACTGAGCCTCCCAGGTGCCCCTCATTCATGCAGCCAATTTGACTGAGCTCCTATCATATCTCATACCCTGTTCTTGACTAAAGATACAGAAGTAAACAAGAGAGTCATAATTCCTCATGTCCTTGTGCCTGTTATGTTCTGGCAGCACAAACACACAAGGAAATACATAAAATACAAGATAATTTCAGATCAAGGTAAGTATTCAGAAGAAAACGAAAGCATGCAGACAGGGTCTGGGGCAGGGAATTCCTTTAAATGGGGTGTTCAGGAGACACATTTGAGCAGAGACAGGAATGAGTGATGAGAGGGAGGAAGCCAGGCCAAGACTTTCCACGCAGAGAGAGCAGACAGCAAGTGCAAGGGTCTTGAGGCAGGGCCAGGGTTGTGTTTGGTGTATTGGAGAACTGAAAGAAACAGGAAGTTGTGCTCAGGAAACAAGGGGACAGGATGGTGGGGAAGCCAGTCGAGAAGGAACGCATCGGCCAAGGTAATCCAAGTGCAGTGAGAGGGCTTTAGAGGTTGCAGACAGGTTTTAGGCATGATCTGACTCTTGCTTTTAAAAGGAGTCTTCTGGCTGCTGAGTTGAACAAATGACCATGGGGTGATGCGGGGAGAAGCAGGGAGGCTTGGGTGTCCAGGTAAGAAGCAATGGAGGCATGAGCAGAAGTGTGGAGGTGGAGGGAGTGTGGCTTGGGATGGATTTGGGTAGTGGAGACTGCAGGACTCTGTGAGCGTCCAGGATAATCAAGAGCTCCCGGCTGTGAGGACTCTAGTCCGAGAAGTGGCTATTTCCTTCCCAGTTTTGTCTTCTGTTGATTCTGCCTGAGCCGCCCACCTGAGCCCCGCTCCGGGTGTGTCTGCCGTTCATTCCACAGCCGACCAGCAGTCGTGGGGGGATGAGTGCAGCCTGCTAGGATTTTTCTCCCCACCCCGCCTTCTGCAGCAAACACCTGCACGGAGGGTTATTCGTGACCCCATTCTCCTCTTCCCTGAGAATTCCCAGAATTCCCACAGCTTCTGCCTCTGTCTGAAGGCACTTCCCGTTAAGGTAAAGCAACAAAATACCAATAGCCAACCATATAGCTCTGCCTGGTGTTTTGTTGTTGGCGAGGGGACTTTCGGTCCTTAGCCTCCTTGGAGTCTCAGGAGCCATGACAATGGCTGATATGTATTGAGTCCTCACAAGACACCAGTACCAAGCTGAGTGTTTCACTTACTGGTATGGGTTGAATTGTGTCCTCTCCCAAAAAGATATTGAAGTCCTAACCCCCAAGACTGGTGACTATGGCCTTACTTGGAAATAGGGTCTTCGAAGATATCGTCAAGATGAGGTCATTAAGGCAGGTCCTAATCCTCGATGACTGGTGACCTTCTAAGAGAAGAGACAGAGACAAAGGAGGAGAGGAAAAAGCCATATGCCAAGGAGGCAGAGATTAAAGTGATGTGTCTGCAAGTCAAGGAACGCCAAGATGTTACATGCCCTGGGGACAAGGTCACACAATGACCCAAAGGCAGAGCCAGGGATGGGTTCCTCCCAGCCACTTTGGATTCCTAAGTCCCTCAGCTATACAAGCTCACATCGTTCACATGTTTTGAGATAAATGCCTCACTTTTGAGCAGCGATCACACTTTTGAAAGAGTCTTCGACTCTCTTCTGGGTTCAGCGCTCCCACAGTCTGCGAAGACCCTCATTTCGCAGATGATAAAACTGAGTCCCGGGGAGGTGAAGTGCATTACCTGGCCCGGTGACTCCAGACTGTGTGAAAGAATGTCTTTCTGGCTCCCCGCGGGGGCTTGGAAGGCTCATTTTCAGGGTGACAGTATTCCAGAATGCTGAAAAATACAAAACTTGAGCCATTTACATTTTGAGACATACCCCGAGAATTATATGCTGAACAAGAAATTCCAAATGAACAAGGGGACCTGCTATAGTAAAGCATTCTGACCACATCCCTCTCTTGTATAAAGCAATTTCCAGGGATCCTGTTGTCCTTAAAATCCCCGCTCCCTGGGTTCCTGATGAGACAGAGCACTTTCTCCTGAGGTCAATAATCATTTCTGCCTTCCCTCCAGAGTCTGTCGGAATCCCAAGACCATTTCCAGAAGTCCCAGTGGGGTCATGTCAGAATAGGGTGGACAGATGGGAGGGGCTGAGAAGGAAACAGGAGGAAGTCATCCAGGGGGGTCGAGGAAAGAGGAAGGGGGAGGAGGAGGGAAGTCCCAAATCCAATGCCAGCCTCTGAAGTCCAACCACTTGCCTTCCTGAAGGGTGAACTCCCTCCGTCTGCGCTGGGCCCCGCGACGTCCCGTGACTGGACAGGTTGTGTCCAGCTGAGAGGGCCGGGTAAACCCAGCTCTGTGGCTTACCAGGGTCTGCCCCCTCCTGCATCTGCCCCGAAGAGTGCCTCTTCCTGACGGGCCACAGGCCCTGCCTGGGCGGGAGCCGCTCACCACAGAGGAGAGAGGGCGCAGGAGACCCATCTTTCACTTCTTTAGCTGGAGACCCTGCTCAGAGGACCTGGGGATGCTGTTGACCTCCATAACCATCTAGAGAAACTAAGGGAGGGGGAAGAGGTCTCCCAGCCTATGCAGAGTGACTATGACACATGGGCGGCCCCATCTCCAGTGATTCGTGGATGTGCCAAAATTATCCTCCACTTCATGAGCCTCCGGGGGCCAGGCCAGGAGGTGGCCAGCCAGGGCTGAGCAATCCAGAGGCCTGCGTGGGCTTGGGCACGGACAGATGCTCTTCTGGTTTATTTCCCATTAGCTCTGTAATGTAATACACTGTGTGTAATTGGTACATGAATCAAGAGACACACTCCCTTTATGCTCCGCAGGGTTCTGTGGAAACCTCCCTGTGTCCCTCTGCCTCTCTCTCTGGCACTTCTCCAGCTGGACAACCTGACATTTCTGGGGTTGGCAGACGAGATACTTTGTTGCAGCCCCTAAATTGGGGAGTGACATATTTTCAGGCTTCAGTAAATGGCAGCAATCAGATCATCGTCAGATCATTGGAGGGGCCAGCCTCCCTTTTTATTCCTAGAAAATAAGTCTGTTTCCAAATACAAGGAATGGGAGAAGCCGGGCAGCAGCCGATGGGAACAGGTGCTGGAAAGCTGGCCCCACTGTGTTTATCCAGGGCTGTTTCACTGCCTGCAACACCACCACCCTGGCCGTCTCCCAGCCCCAATCTGCCAGTGGTCCCCAAGGTCTCCCTCCGCTAATGTTTCTGTTGTAGCAAGGCGGCAGTGCAATGGGAAAATCTGGGTTTGGGAGACTCACAAACCCCCCAATTTAAATCTAGTTCTGAGTACCTAATCCAGGTGACTTCACCTCTCCATGCCTCACTTTCTTCCTCTGTAAAGTGGGCCTGTCATACCTATCTCCCTGGCTTGTGGTCAAGACTGATGAAATCTTGGGGCGCCTGGGTGGCTCAGTCAGTTAAGCGTCTGACTTCAACTCAGGTCATGATCTCGCGGCTCGTGGGTTCTGTGTTGACAGCTCAGAGCCTGGAACCTGCTTCAGATTCTGAGTCTCCCTCTCTCTCTCTGCTCCTCCCCAGCTCATGCTCTGTCTCTCTTTGTCTCTCAAAAATAAACATTAAAAAAAAAAAAGACTAATGAAATCTCCCAAGAGGTTGAGCATAGAGTTGGTGTCCAACAAATGTCAGATCCACGACCCACCATAGCTACATCTCCCGCCTCCAGCCCTGGCCCCGCCCCCTCAGAAGGTCACAACTGGCTTTTCATTGTTAAAGAATGAATCCAGGAAATGGCCTGGGGGAGACCTGGGCTCTTCACTGTTAAACACAAGCTGTGAATTCAGTTATCCCTAGAGCATTTCCACAGGTGGCTCCTTCCATGGCTAAATGCAAAAATCATCAATGAACTGGCCACTTATATTCTTTAACGTTTATTTATGAGCAGTTAAAGAAACAGGTTCTACAGCTTGAGTCCCCACTGCTCCATTGACTCGTCTCACAACGCTTGAGCAGTTACTTTACTTCTCCATGCCTCAGTTTCCCCATAACACACATAGAATCACGTGTCCCATCACGCAGAGTTGTGGCAAAAATAAATCCATTAATACAAACGAAGAGCCCAGCACATGGTAAGCGCTCGAAAAATGCTAGTTATTAGTACTGTGTGGAAGGGTTCGACCTGTTAATAATTAACAAAAAGGAAATCAATGGGGATAATGAATAAGTACCTCAAAAGAGAATAATTTAAATATCAAAGTACTGAGAGAGGCCCTTAGGAAAGCTTACGAAGCCCTCAAGCATTTTTGCAAAAATGACCCTCTTTATAGCTGCCCCACCGGAATCTAATAAGAAGCGAAGGTTGTCCTAAGGGACCGTTATATCATCTTGTCAGAAAAATTCCGCCACAAAGAGGAAATGGGGTGCATTCTTTGCTCATTCTAAAAATTAGTGCGCTATTTTAATTACAATAAAACAATGTTAAACACAAGATACAATTTACTTGCTTCCATTACATTTGGCTTCATGTTTCAGTGACAGGCTGGTCTCTCATCCAAGAGGATGACACAGGGGGTTGACGTTGATCAGACATGGAGCAGAAGTCCAGACGGTGGCTGAAAACCTGTGTGGCACAAATACCCGTGTGGCTGGAGAGAGGGGTCCAGGCCAGGGGAAAACTGGAAGCAGAGACCTTCCTTCTCTCTTTCGATCAATAAATATTGTGCCAAATACTGGTCTAGATGCTTAGGATACAGTCATGAACAAATAGACAAAAGTTCCCAGCATCTTTCCTCCAGCCACGGCCCACCCTCTGGCTTATCTTCCCCATCTCCACCACACCTCCTTCTCCCCATCCGCTCAGACACTGCTCCAGCGCCACCTCTTCCAGGAAGTCCTCCCTGATTGCCCCAGGGTGGGGGAAGAGAATCTAACTTTCCACTTAAAACCACAGAGACAATTTCATCTTTTTTTTTATATAAAAATAGACAAATAGGCAAAAAAAAAAAAATCCCAGCCTTCATGGACTTGCAGTCTAACTGGTGAGAGAGAGAAGGGGGAAGCTGGGAACCACAGACATGCTAAATAAGTAAATGATGTAACACGTAAGAAGGAGCTAAGTGTTCTAGAAAAAGAAAACGGGGGGGGGGGGGGGTGGGTCAGGGTGTGCCTGAGCAGAGGTAAGCAGGGAAGGCCTGGTTGAAAAAATGGTGTTTAAGAAGACCAGAAGGAATAAAAAAGTGAGCCATGAGACTGTATGGGGAGAAGCATGGCAGACAGAGGGAACAGCAATTCAGAGACGCCAGTATGTCTTGTGTGTTCAAAGGAACTGCCTGGAGGTCTGTGTAGCTGCAGAAAAGAGGCCACGGGGTCGGATTTCACAGAGGTTCTTAGGCTATTGGTTCTCCTCTGGATCCATGGGGGGGGCCAGGTGCTTGAGCAGGGACACCTGCTACGACATCTGTATGGACTGGAGAGGGAAAAAGAAAAGCAGGGAACTTAATGCAGCTGTCGGAGGTGAAGCCACAGCTGGCTCCCCCTAGAGGGCAGCCGAGGCGGTAGTAGGAAGTAGCCGGTTTCCAGACATAGCTGAAAGGTCTAACCAGTAGGCTTTGCTGGTGGATTATATGAGGGCTGTGACAGGAAGGAGTGGGATAATTCCTAGGTTCTTGGTTTGGGCCAGTTTGGGCTCAGGCCTGGAGCCTAGGTGAGTTCCCCAAACTGAAGTGCCACCACCCAGCTGGGTCAAGGGTGCAGTGAGTGATGGGGGTCAGTGTCTACCATGATATGGCCACCCACCATGTGCAGCCTGGAAACACTGATAACCGCACACATTGAGTGGGGGCTTTCGGTGGGGGGGGGGGGAGGGGCTGTGCTATGCTCGAACGGTTTCGTTAATGCTTGCAACAATCCTGTGACATAGGCATGATCAGTCCTGTTTAAGAGAGGAGGGACCCTCCCCACCCCGCCACCCAAAGCCTAGAGACGTCACTAGACAAAGCTCACCCAGCTGGTAAATGGCAGAATTCGGACATGTATGGATGTGGCCTGACTTATAGTCTGTGTCCTGAGCCTCTGCGTGGTGCAGCCCCTCCCCACCACAGGCAGGTCATTTCTCCTCTCTGACGGCTGTCATATTAAAGAGAGGACCCCAAGGGGTCCAGCTGTAGCATTTTCTATGCTATGACATCAGGAGTCAAGGGACTCGGATGCTGGTGGTCATGGATTTTCTGCCAACTGACCCTGGGGACCTTGGGAACCTTGCTTCCCTCATAGGGCTCAGTTTCTCACCTGGACTAGGTGGTCTCTCCAGGCCTTTTCTGCTCAAAATCCCTCTTTCTGTATGACTACAGCTTTTTCCAGAAAGTTCCAGAGGGGGCACCATGGATCCTTTCACAATGCGCAATGGATCACACCACCCCGTACACAGAAAACACTCAGGCCTGTCCCCTGCCGGTCACCCTGCAGACCAGCTGGCTGTAGAAGTGACAGAGAGACAGCAGCTTGGTGGCACTCTCAAACTCGCCCACACCGTGCCTGCTGAGCCCCCACCTGCACTCCCTTCCTCTCTCCCATTTTCCCTTAATCAGATGATCAGAAACCACTCCAAAGTCAGGGCTTCCTTCCAACCTCCATGAAGTCTGCAAATGCAAGCTACTGGGGCACCCTCCACGACGCACCTACGACAGTCACACGCCTCGTCTCAGCCGGCCCTCTCAACAACTGGGGAGAGAGAGTCGTTTTATCCCCACTGGTGCAAGTGAGGTGAGGCCACTGCACAGGCGGGTGTAGCAGAGGGTCCAAAGTCAGGGCTTTGGGAAGGAGCTGGGGAAGGCAACCCTGCAGCCAGGCCCAGAGCCCAGGGCCCTTGGCAATAGCGTTCCACCTCCCTCCACCCAATACCCAGCTCTGGGCAAACTCACCCGCATCTTTTCGCCAGCCACACCCCACCCTCTGGGTTACCTTCCCCAGCTCTACCACACCTCCTTCTCCCTATCCCCTCAGACACTGCTCAAGTGCCACCTCCTCCAGGAAGTCCTCCCTGATTGCCCCAGGGTGGGAGAGAGAGAGAGAGAGAGAGTCTAACTTTCCACTTGAAACCACAGAAACAATGTCACGTCTTTTTTTTTTTTAATAAAAATTGTATATATTTAGGGTGTAAGACATGATTTGATATATGTGTGTACAGTGAAATGATCACTACAGTTAAGTGAATGAAGCTGTCTCCTCACCCTGTGTGTGTGTGTGTATGTGTGTGTGTGTGTAGATCACCTGGCATCTACTCTCCTAAGTATTTCTGGGATTCGTGATGCTGTTACTACTGTAATCATCATACTGTACATCAGACCTCTAGAATTATCTACCACCATTTCCAGAAAGTTCCAGGGGGGAACCATGGACTCTTTCAGAATGTGTAATGGCTCACACTACCCTCTACACAGAAAACACTCCGCACCTGCCCTTTACCCCTTGACCAACATCCCCCTTCCCCCACCGGCCGGCCCTGGTAACCACCGCTCCACTCTCTGCTTCTGTGTTCTGTGCGTCTCCGGATGCCACGCACGAGTGTCTTCTTTCTATGTCTGCTGATAGACGCTTTCAGCTTTGATTTTTAGGATATGAGCCAGAGGCAAAGTGTGTTCTGTAACAACGTGGGCCTGAGTTCACATCCCACCCCTGCCGTCTCTTTGCTGGCAGCCTGGGTCAGGATACGGTCTGGGTGTCCTTTTCTTCTTGAGGCTTCCGGGGGACTTCAAGTAACTGATCAGTTTTAAGGATAGTGCGGGTTGTGGCAGCTACTGAGACCGGAGTACTTTCTACCAGCTGGGCACTGCCCCTACATGTTCCATCCTGGTGGCCGCCCTGGGACCGGAGTTCTACCAGGAAACCCGTTTGGCAGGAGAAGAGACTGAGGCATGGTGTCAGAGCAACATGCGCGAAGCTTCCTGCCTCCTCTCCTTTGCTGGGTGGCTCTGGACAAGTCACTGAACCACTCTGGTCTTGGACAAGTTATGTCCACACTGCTTGTGTGCCCTGGTTTCCTTCTGGAAAATCTGGTGTGTAGAAATACTCAGAAACAGATAGGGGAGTTTTTAATTCATTATCACCTTCCTCATCACTACTCATTACAAGTACAGCCTTGCCCAAAGAGATAAGAGGTGCTCAGTCAACGTTCAACAAAGGAGAGAGGAGGGGCACCTGGGGGGGGAGGGTCTCAGTCACTTAAGTGTCCAACTTCAGCTCAGGTCATAATCTCACAGTTCATGAGTCTGTGAACTGTGCTGTGCTGACAGCTCAGAGCCTGGAGCCTGCTTCGGATTCTGTGTCTCCCTCTCCCTCTGCCTCTTCCCCACTCATTCTCTCTCTCTCTCTCTCTCTCTCTCTCTCTCTCTCTCTCAAAAATAAATAAAACACTTTAAAAAAAACAAAGGAGGGAGGAAAGGTAGGCAAGAAGGAAGGAGTACGTGAATGAATGAATGAATGAATGAATGAATCAGTATCACCCACCCAGAGAAAGCTCTGGAATGCAGAAGGGGACAAGAGGGTGTGAAGTGTATTTAAATGATCCACCCCTCGGCTGACGTCTCCATTCAACCTCCAGAGCACGAGTCTTAGAGCCATTTGTGCCCTGATGGATGGTGATGCCGATGGAAATGTCAATTGATCATAATTGGTCCATAAATGGACCCCATAACACAAGCTATCGCTTTCAGACCCCAGGGAGGTGTTATTAATATTTCTAATTTATGGGCTCATTTGAGGAGTCATCAGGGATGACAAACCTAATAAATCGTGGGTTAAAAGGACTCCAGACACCAGTGCATGGGGCCTGCCGCACGATGGGTGGTAGCTGCTGAACTTTTGAGACAATCATAGCAACTGTCACCAGGGAGACGGGCTGCCAAAGGGAGTCTGGAGTTGGCGGCAGTGACAGCTGGAAGCAGATTATCAAGAAAGGACAGCATTTCCTAGCCCAGCCGGGGCGGGCGGGGGAAGGAATTGCTAAGCATTGTGCACCTACTGTGTGCAGGCACTGTATTTGCACCGCCTCACTGAGCCATCCCAAAACATGCATATGTGGCTGCTGTCCTCATCCCCATTTTACAGACAAGGAAGGCAAGGCTCAGAAGAAGTCACTCGCTCAGTTAACAATTAAGCTGGGACTCAGAGGCAGGCGGTACCCACTCAACGGTCCACACTCTTAATCGTTGCACTCTTCTGGCCACCGGGTCCAATGGCCCCATTCCACAGAGGAGGAGACTGAGCCCCAGGGATGCACCCACGTGCAAGCCCGTCAATAACAGACCTGGGATGAAGGAAAACTCTAGCATCTCAGTGTCTGTTCGCTCATGCTCGGTGAAATGTTTCCCTGACTCTCCGGCACTTTCCCTCTGTTCTAATCTCGGCTCTTTCCGCCCCCTTCAATGCATGTGTCACCTGCCGTGCTAGCGTTTATTTGTCTGAATCCCAGCGTGCTCGCATTCATGAGCTGAGAGTTTGAACTGTTCAATTTTATAGCAACCTGATGAAGATGTGAACTTGGACTTGTAGGCCACGAGCTCTACCCATAGTTCAACGGCATGGTCTTCCCAGTGGTACCGGACTAACCAAAGTCCGCTTACTAAAACTCTCCCCCAGCCACACTCCCCGATTCCACCGGTCAGAAGGAGGGGGTATCACCTATGTTTGCACCTGCACAGGCTTTCCCTGTCCCAGAAGCTGACCAGCCGCTCTCACGCGGACATATTCCTGATGGGTTACAGGCTTTGGGTCTCACCTTGACCCTGTGCATCTCTGCTTCAGCGTATTATGTGTTCATAATTAAGTCTGTCACCAAAAAGTCCATCTCACTTCCTTTCTCTGGGTTTTTAGGGGTGTAGCTCCCAACTATGAGCTATAGTGCAGGCTACTGGTTGTGTACCCCATATTCATGCTTCCCTTCTTCTTACCAACAGAATCCTGATTTTACTCATGGTGGCAATGTTCCCAGGTTTTTAAAGACTGCATTTCCTAGTCCTGCTTGTAGCTAAGGTGTGGGGGTGTGGAGGAGCAGGGGTAGTGTTAATGAGATGAAAGAGAAAGTCATTGTATGAGGTTCCTTCCAGAAAAGCTCCTGAGGAGGGCTGACCCAGCTTGAAGACTGGTCCTTTTTCCCTTCTGCCTGGAATTTGAACCTGATGTCTGGAACCCCAGCATCCGGATTGGACTGTGAGGCAACCTTGACAATGGAAGACCATACTAAGGTAGTGGACCCTGATGACAGTGAGTCTGCCAACACAGCACTGGCCTGACAACCCCAGAGCTCCATTAACACGCCAGAAAAAAATAAACTTGTATTTTTTTCAGACATGTATTTCTGGGACTCCTGGGACTTCTGTACTCCTGGGTGGCTCAGTCAGCCGAGTGTCTGACTTTTGATTGTGGCTCAGACCATGATCCCAGGGTCCTGGGATCAAGCCCTGCTTTGGCGTCGAGCTCCACACTGTGCATAGAGCCTGCTTGAGATCATCTGTCCCTCTGCCCCTCCCCTCATACTTGTGCTAAATAAATAAAAAAATATTTTTTAAAAGACACGTATTTCTATATTCTGTGACACACGGCCAAACATGCTGCACACTGAAGCACTAACACACTCATTTGCATTCACTGGGCACCTGCTGTGTGCACTGTATCCGCTGTGTAGTAGGAAAAGAGCGAGCCACAGCCCTCGCCTTCGACGGCCTCCAAGCTCAAGGGCTCCCACGAGTAAACCATGAGAGGAGAGCGGTGTCAAAGGAAAAACCCAGAGAGCTGTCCTTGGTACAAACACTTGATTGAGCGAGAAACAAACTGTGAGCAGGGACACTTCAAACCCAAAACTGGCCTGAAACTCAAAAGCATGACGTTACAGGGATGGCTTCCAAAGCGGAAGTGAGGAAGGGGTTCAACCCTTACAGTGATGGGTTATGACAGTGGGGTTTCCGGAAGGCAGGGGTGTGTTTAAAAGTAATGATCTTACACCATTTTAGGAGGATGACTGACATTTCTTTTAGGACCGTCAGAGACGTTTACAAGAAATAACCCACGTTAATTTTGCTCGCGTTCGTGAAATGAGCGAGAGTCGGCCTGGCTAACGTGGCATCGACGTTTTTGTCCGCTTGAGGGCTTTGTAAGCCTGGTCTGCATTTTAGTCTAGCAGCGGGAGGTTTGGAGAGCTGAGGGACACAGCGTACAAAGGGCGGGGCACGCCGTAGCCCAGGAGGGCAGAGAAAGGCACCCAAATAGCGTGCTGCACGCCCAAGAACAAGGAGTCTCTGGGGGAGGTTTGAGGCAGACGATGGAGAGTGTGTTTGCCAGGCTGAAAGGTTTGGATCCTCCCCCACCCACACCCAGGCATTCACTAACACGTGCACGGCACACACATGAACGCACGCACACATGCACACACGGACGCACACACAAATGCGCGCGCGCACACACACGCACACAGGAACACGCGCGCGCGTGCACGGCACACACATGCACGCGCACGTGGACACGCATGAACGCACGCGTGTGTGCGCATGCACGCAGACGCAGACGCAGGCACGCACGCACGCACGCACGTGCGCCCACAGACTGCAGGCGTCCTGAACCTCTGGCGGTTCGCCCTGCCACCCAGGCTCCCGCCTGCCCCCTGGCCGTTTGCTCGGACCGTCCCCTCCCTTTGGGAACGCCCCCACCCCCACGCCGGAAGCGGGACTGGAGGCGCCCCAACCTCTCGGGCTGGGCTGCCACCGTCTCTCACAACACGTCTCCTCACGATCTTCGCCAAGACTTCACACCTTCCCCTGGTTTTCGAGCTGCCGCCACGGGCAGTTTTTTCTTTGCCTCCGCTGAGGTCCCTCAGGGTTCAACACCTTGGGTTTGAAGTTCACCGATGTAGCAAAAACCCTGTGGCTACGTTTTATCCAGGATCTGCGCTTGTCGGAGCAGGAACGCGTTGCCTCCAAGACGGTAACTTCTTCTTGTTCAGGTCAAGGGCCTAGTTCGCGGTCGGCTTGGAAAACGCCAGTGAGGCCGTCAGGAGACCAGGCGCCGGTCCTTCGCGATGCTTATCAGTCGTTTGAGGGGGACACACAGGTTGTGCCGCTCCTCAAAGCGGTGTCCATTCGCATCCCGGCCCCATCCTGGGAAGGGTTGGAAGAGACTTCTCTGAAGCCAGACAACCCGGCACGGACTTCCAAGGAGGAAAGGGATCGAGAAGCCAGGGCACGGGAGAGGAGGCCGGGCGCTCTCTAACATCCAAGAAGCCAAGTGGGTTTCTTCACCTCCGGCCCCGGAGCCGCAGAGAAGTCAGAAATACAACCACCTGCACGTGGTCAGGACGACACTGAGTGGAGACTGGGGAGAACACCACCTAGTTGCCGGGCGCCTGGGGGGCTCAGTCGGCTGAGCGTCCGACGTCGGCTCGGGTCACGATCTCGCGGTCTGTGGGCTCGAGCCCCGCGTCGGGCTCTGTGCTGACGGCTCGGAGCCTGGAGCCCGCTTCCGGTTCTGTGCCTCCCTCTCTCTCTGCCCCTCCCCCACTTGTGCTCTGTCTCTCAAAACCAAATAAGTGTTTTAAAAAAAAAAAAAAAAAGAGAAACGAAAACTACCCAGTTTCCTCAAGAGGAGTTGTTCGGGCTTGGTGGTCTGAGAAGAATTTCGCTGTGGGTTCTCCTAAGAAAACATCACGTGAGCCTCAGCAAGAGCCAATTCCTCAGGGGAGTTCTGGGGACAACTGTCCATCTCTTTCGGGATGTGACGTTGACAGCAGACAGTTTGAAGTCACAGGCTGCATAAGAACCGGTCTGTGGCATAGACATTTGCTACCTGCTGAAGGAAGACCTAAGTGCGTTAATAATCCAGTGAACCAGCCTCTTCGTGAAGAGAAGCTAAACGAACCCCTGAGGGAACATCGGTGGGAATACTTGTGGAAAGTATGTGGGAATACCTGAGGGAGTACCTACAGGAACGCGTGTAAGAATACCTGTGGGAATACCTGTGAGGAGACCTGTGAGAATGCCTATGGGAATATCTGTGAGCATACCTATGAGTAGACCTGTGAGAATACCTGTGGGAATATCCGTTTGAATATCTGTGAGGATACCTGTGGGAATACCTGTGACAATACCTATGAGGATACCTGTGGGAATACCTGTGACAATACCTATGAGGATACCTGTGGGAATATCTGTGAGCATACCTGTGAGGATACCTGTGGGTATACCTATGAGGATACTTGTGGGAATACCTATGAGGATACCTGTGAGAATACCTGTGGGAATACGTATGAGGAGACCTGTGAGAATACCTGTGGGAATATCTGTGAGCATACCTGTGAGAATACCTGTGAGGATACCTGTGAGAATATCTGTTGGAATATTTGTGAGCATACCTGTGAGGATACCTGTGGGAATACCTGTGGGGACACCTGTGGGAATATCTGTTTGAGTATCTGTGAGCATACCTGTGAGGATACCTATGAGGATACCTGTGGGAATATCTGTTTGAATATCTGTGAGGATACCTGTGAGAATACCTGTGGGAATACCTATGAGGATACCTGTGGGAATACCTGTTGGAATACCTGTGAGAATACCTGTGGGAATACCTGTGAGGATACCTGTGGGAATATCTGTTGGAATATCTGTGAGCATACCTGTGAGGATACCTGTGAGCATACCTGTGGGAATATCTGTTGGAATACCTGTGAACATACCTGTGAGGATACCTGTGGGAATATCAGTTGGAATGCCTGTGAGCATATCTGTGAGGATACCTGTGAGAATACCTGTGGGAATACCTGTGGGGATACCTGTGGGAATACCTGTTGGAATATCTGTGAGCATACCTGTGAGGATACCTGTGAGCATACCTGTGGGAATATCTGTTGGAATACCTGTGAGGATACCTATGAGAATACCTGTGGGAATATCGGTTGGAATGCCTGTGAGGATACCTGTGAGGATACCTGTGAGCATACCCGTGGGAATATCTGTTGGAATACCTGTGGGAACAGCTGAGGGAATGTCTGTGGGAATAATGTCGTAGTCCGTCAAGCTAAGCCATAATTATTTTAGTTTAAAAGTTTTTCAAAGTACATTTTACAAATCTCCCAAGAAGGCCTTAGAAAAAAACCCCAATTCTGAACCCCAGACACCTAATGTTAAGCAAATACCACCTCCTGGTGAGTCCCCCAAATGGCTCAGTAGGAAAATGTAGCCCTGAGTGACTGAATGAGTAAATGCAATTCACAGGTTGTTGAATAAAAGCCAACTCAATGTTGGAGGACATCTGCCAAAAATGACAATTGGGGGTTGGAGCAGTTCATTCTGAGCCATTTTTTCCTGACAGTAATGAGGCCATTCCTGATTCGTGACAATAAAACCGAGTCATCTGCATAGAAAAGACTTTTAACTTTCTGTTCCTCATAGCAAAGGGCAATTCATTCAGCTCATCCAAAAATTCTTTCAAGCCATAAACTACCTGTTAAAGGGTGAGATTGTAACCGATCCTACCCTAAAGACAAGGGATCAGAGTGTGTGACTCTCATGCTGTTCTGGAAATTGAGGTCTGGTTCATGGGGACACAGTTCCCCCTAGGCCATCCCTCACCCTGCTCTAAGGTGCGGGTTCTGTAGAAGTGCCCGTGGCAGGATGGGGATTAATATTGAGTGTCTGGAGTCTAGCCCATAATTGGTTTCCCTCCACATAATTAGTTTCCCTCCACTGAGTCAAAGGCCAAAATCAGTCATTGCTGTTGCAATTTTTATATTGTTCCTGACAAATTTTTGCACAAGTAGCATAAAAAGGTCAAGAGTGTGGAATAAATGTGCTAAAAACCCAAGGGCTTCCTCCTACAAAATATCAGCCCGAGAAACCCAGACTTGCAATTTATAAAAGAAGAAATCGACAGATGGTTAAGTTGGAATATCAGGTAAACCAGTCAGTCAATCATTTGAGGGGAAACACAGGATGGACCTTTACGAAGTAGAATAATCTACCCTTTGGGTCCATCCAGACAAGCCACATGCGTAGAATTAAGGAAAGCAGCAACCCGGCTATTGAATGCTTGAAATGTGGTGAGTCCCAAACTGAGATGAGCCACAAGTATCAAATACACAAACTTAGCACCAAAAAAAAAAATGTAAAATATCTCGGAAATAATGGTATCTGATTACATGTTGAAATAATACGTGAATATGTTGGATGAGTAAAATATGCTATGAAAAGTAATGCTATTATATGTGACTACTAGAGAATTTTAAATCACTTGCATGCACACTGTGGTAGGCATCTCCAGGGTGGCCCCCAATATGCCTTTCCTTCTGGTGTTCACACCCGTGTGTGGTCCCCTCCCATATTGTATGAGGATTGATCTGTGTGCCCAACAGAATAGGTCAGGAGTAATGGCATGTCATTCCAAAGTCAGGTTACAAAAAAACCTGCAAATTTTGCTTTGGTCTCTTCCTTGATGCCAATCTCTCTCTTCTCTCTCTCTCACTCTCTTTCTCTCTGTCTCTCTCCACTAATTCCAGAGGAATTTACCTTCTATGTTGTAAGCAGCCTCATCTAGTGAGGAACTAAGGCCTGCAGCCAACATCCATGGAGGTGAACCACCTTGGAAACAGGTCCTCCGGCCATAGTCCCACCTTCAGATGGACTGCAGCCCAACCCACATCTTGCCTACAGCCATGTGACAGACCCTAAGCCAGAATCACCCAGCTAAGCCATCCCTGGGTTCCTGATCCTCAGAAACTGTGTGGCATAATAAATATTAAGTCTCATGTAATTTATTATACAGCAATAGATAGCTAACACATGCATTATATTTCTATGGAACAGCACTGATCTCAAACAAAACAAAGCAATAACAACAAAAATAACAGTAAGTCTGTAGAGCAGAGGTGCCTAACCCTGACTGCACGTTAGGATCACCTGGAGAACTTGTTAACCTTCCCAATGCCCCAGGCTCACCCCAAAACAACTGAATCAGGGCCTCTAGGGTTAGAGCCTAGGCCCTGGTATTTCCTAAAAGTTGCCCAGGTGATGTTAGAGTGCAGCGGTTGAGACCACCGCTCTGAGGAAATGTTTCTCCAATGTCATGGTGCTTAATTCTGCATCTCACCCAGGTCTTGGCCACTCCCATCAGAGTCCCTAGAGCTGTTAGAAATGCCAAGTCCCAGGCCCCAACCCAGGTGTCCTGAATCAGAGTCTGCATTTCAATAAGTCCCCCAGGGAACTGGATACACACTGCAGTTTGAGAAACTCTGATATAGGACATTGGTTCAGAACTGGTGTTCAGAAACCTCACAGGAGTCAGCAGTGTGAACCTGACCTCCCATAAGCTTTTACTCAGCCTGAAGTTGTACCTACACTCCCTCACTAAGGGATTCAGACATAACTGGTGTGGGCAGGGCTCAGCCAGGGAGAGTTTTGTGAAAGGTCCTCCCCACGGGATCCTAAGCTGTGGCCGAGGTTGAGAGGCACTGCCTGAGGGTGGTGACACAGGAGGTGCCCTTAGCTGCCTCTCGATCTGTCTTTCCCGGGCTCTTCCCATCCTCTGTACTGTCACCATGCCAATGGGAGTCAGGAGTTTCAAAAAAATGTATTGTTTCCATTCAACACAAAGCACATGCAAGCCAGCTGCCCAGCCTAGAACTTACCTGCAGACACAGCAATTTCTTCCAACCTTAGAGAGAGAACTTGCCATGTGGGTCTTACCTGGAACCCATGCGTATATCTCAGCCCCGTGCTTTCCCAGGGGAGGGAGTTCCAAGAGTGCTGCGCAATGATCAGCCATGCTCACCCGCATCACATCCATGAGAACTATCCCCACACGATGCCTCACTTCCGTACGGCGAGATCCAAACTTCATAATAGTGATTGTGGTTGTCCCCAGAGCCCCTCTCCACACATCAGCTCACTCCCCTGGCCACAGTTTAAGAATCGTATTATTTCTTAGCCCATTTGCTTTCTTGTTGCTTACTTACAGTCTTGATCAAACCAAGAACTACAACAACAAAATCCACATTTACCCAAGTCAAAATGAGCCAACAAAGCCAATTTTAATTTGCCAACAACCCGTTGACAAGGGATGAGAAGGTACACCCAAGGCATCTCTTGGTGTTTCAAGAGATTCTCAAAAAAGCAATTTCCACGAATGAGAAAGTCCCACTCCGCTCTAGTCTCCTTTGAGGTACAACCGTGAGCTCTAATAGCCTTGGGCACAGCAATGCCCATGGTTGATATGGGAGGAATATTATCACTTTGTCCCTGCCTGAAAATCACCTTCCTAAACATAGTAATAAACAAGACAAACTAACTGTAATACAATTTACAGTAATTATTTTATCTACTTGTCTGCTTGCTAATGGCATCTCCTCTCTGATCTATAACCCTATCAAGTAGGGGTTCGTCTTAATATATTTCTCCTACTTAACCCCGTATCTGATGCACAGTAGGCACCAAATGAATTCTTGCTGAATGAAGGATTGATTGAAAAAATTCCCCAGATCCATGCCATGCACTAACACCCAGAAATACTAGACTCTACATCCATTGATGGATTGCTCTATTGCTGATACAGCCATCCATAAGGACATATGCTCTAAATATAGGAAGTCGTCACATATAGAGCACACCGATTCTAGAGCAGTTTGAGCAGGACCCTGCAAGCCCTATACCAACCCTGGTTATTCTGGTTTTCAGAGTTTATGATGACTGGCTTTAAATATGTGATTTAAATGAAGGATTTGACCCAAGGTCCATCCAAGCAGACTGCATATACCTGACATTGGACACGTGACTTGACAGTGGACATATGACTTGACTTTACTCCAGGTCCAGCTTCACTGGTTGCCAAATCCCCAAGGGAGAGGGTTCTGTGGTTTGTCCTGAGTGCTAGGTGTTACCTTCCCAATTGTAGGTTCCTCTAGGATCTGCCCAGGCTGCCTGAAGGACAAGTTCTCATTCCCAAGCAAGGGAGTCTAAGTACCATGGGTGGGCTTTGAGTGCCCTCAACAGAATCCAGGGTGAAAAAGAATCAAACATGAGCTCAGAATGGCAGATGGAGGCATCGCAGTCCTCCCAGGAGTCCATGGCAAAAGCAATTTTCAAGGGAAAATAGTGCAAGGATGGGGGTGGGGCAGGGCATCCGCTGAGTACTCCCAATCCTCTCACCAGAGCATCCGCATGACAGATGACCTTCATGTCATTGTCCCCGATCACTCAGCCCTTATAAACCTAGCCCACAGAACAAGGGCCCTCTTCTGCTCAGGAAGCTAGCACCACAGAATCCCAAATACACAGAGGGCTAGACCCAGAAAAATTGCTCTGGAGGGAAGTTAGGGCGGAAGCCTCTAGTACCTCAAATCTCTCAAGTGCCAACCCACTGAGGTCTCCATAGAGATGCTTCTTTCAGAGTTCCTTCTAAAAACTCAGAATTTTAGAGGCACCTGGGTGGCTCAGTAGGTTAAGCCTCTGACTCTTGATGTCAGCTCAGGTCACCATCTCGCAGTGCGTGGAATCAACTAGTGCATCAGGCTCTGTGCTGACAGTGCGGAGCCTGCTTGGGATTCTGTCTCCCTCTCTCTGCCTCTCCCTCCCCTTTCAAGACAAATAAACTTTAAAAAAATAATAATAATAAAATAAAAAATAAAAACTCAAAATTTTAAAATAACTCCAGGGGGTAGTGGAGAGTGGCAGAAAGAGGTTGGGTTTGGGTGACAGAAAGGTTAGGTCCAAGCCGCGACTCTGCCGCTTGCTAGCAACTAACAGAGAGACCTTGAGTGAGTCACTTCCCTCATCAGGCTTTAATCCCTTCGAATCACGACTCTCCTCCCCACGGAGGCTGTGAGCAACAGAGGCGGTATGCAGTGATGACTTTGGAAAGGGTCCCGCTGTCCCCCCGTGAGACATGTCAGAGCCGTCCAAAGATGGGGGACACTCGGACACGGTGCTTCCTTCCTTCCGTCCTTCCTCTCTTCCTCCTTTCCCCGAATCACAGTGGGGGCCTTGTCAGTTGCACACCCCTCCTTGCACAACCTCCCATTTGACCCACCCCCCCCCCCACTACCGGAAGCAGACCCTGCCAGCCTCTCCCCAGTAGCAGTCACCTGTCTTCCTCCTATCAATCAGACCCCAGTTTTGTCCAGGAACTGAGCTGTTTCCTGACTGACCAGGAAAGGCGGCCCCGGCACAGTCCCAGGAAATGAACCCTGAATAATTTCATCTGTCGTGGTCATTTCATTCTTTCTGGCAGTGATTGGTTTACATGTGGGCATGTGACACAGTCCCAGCCAAGGGGAAATAAAGTCTCCTCTCCTCGGAGACTTCCGGGAAAGGCTTTCTTCCATGATAAAAAGAGTGGGGGAAGGCAGGCCCACTTGTGTGTGTCTGAGGCCACAAGCCTGGAGCTTCTGGAACCATCCATCTACCAGTCACGTGGGGACAAGCATGGAGACAAAAACCAGCTCTTTGGGGAAGACAGAGGAGAAACTGGAAAGTTCCCAGCCCTTGACATTGTTATCATACCTGAATTAGCCCGTCCTGGATCAGTCCTCCAACCTGTGCACACCACCAAGCCAACCAACAAACCCCCTATTGTTTAAGCCTCTCGTGTTAGGAATTTGGTTACTTACAGCTGAACTCATCCTGATACACACGCCCTCCCAGATGCCGACACACTCCGCTTATAACGCGTCTCCACTTTATCCCTGGTGTTTGCCTTCACCAGCTCTCCAATTCCTGAGCCATTGCTCACAAGAACATCTATGGTTCCGTGTTGTCTTGGGGGGGGGGGGGAAGGGGCGCTGAAATTCAAATCCAAGGAGCCTAAAGTACCTTCCCTCACCTGGCCACTCGCTAGCTCGCCATCCTGTTTTGTCTTATTTACAACATGAGCATGGATGGAAATGACATCAGGCATTTAGTTACCATCTCTGTTCTCAAAGTAAGCTCCAGGGGAAGAGGGAGGCTGTCGATTTGGATCCCAACTCTCATTCCGGCACCGCAGTCACGGTCTGGCACGTCAGAGCAGGTGCTTGAAAAATGTTTGATGGATGCGTAAATGAACAGATGGCTCCAGCCCACTTTTCCAGCACGTTCTTCCTAAATACCTCTTCAGAAGATGAAATCCTTCTCCCATCAGTGAAACTAGTCATGGCACACGATGCAGGGTCCCTTGATTTGTCTGCGTGTTTTAGAATAGAATAAATGGGGGAGCTCGTGTGCGATGACTCCCCTGCCTGTCTCCTTCCTTCCTCCACGTTACAGCATCCTTTGATCCAAACGGCCACCCAATCTCCGACTCCTCTGAAGTCCTACTAGATCTCCCACCCCCGACCCCCCACCACTTTGAAGTTTGTCTCACTGGCGCAGGTCCAGCCATGTTCTTTCCTCCCCCACCCCCAAATGTGAGTCCCTCAGGGCAGACAGAGTCTTGGTCTCGGGCATCTACGTGTCCCTCGTGGGTGGCACACGGGTTTGTGGGATGAACACAGTGTGAATGCCAGGGCTGTGGCTAGCCTTGGGGGCAGTGGGTTGGAAGGAGACCACAGGGGGGCTTCCTTAACCTGCTGGGGAGTGAGGCTTACCCCAGAGAGAGGCAAAATATAAGGGAATCAGAGGAGGTGCTAAAAATGACAGGTGTAACTCAGGCAACTTCTCTCTCTGGGACTCGGCTCATCAGTACAATAACAGGCTTGGATCAAATGGTCTCCGGGGATTATGGCAAGGGGAGCGGGGTTTTAGAGCAGGACCGACCTGGGTTTCAACACTGCTTCTGCCACCTTGCCGCGTAGCCTCACACCCCCACCGCTCCACCTCTCTGGGCGCATCTCCTCAGCTCCAAAATGGCGTGAACGAAACCCACTCGATGGAGCTATTGGGTGGATTAAACAAGGCAGTGAGTGCACAGCTTCCAGCTCCTGGCCTCTCCTCCTCTCCTTGCTGCCTCTGCTGCTTCGGCCCCTGATGTGCCCGTCCTCACCCTTGACCAGTTACCGCAAGTGCCCCCACACCTTTCTCTGCCCCAAGTGGAGGGGAACACGCCCTCCCAATCAATGACTCCTTCAGCCCGCCAGCGCTGGCCTGACCGCTGTGGGACCCTGGCCTCCTGACCATAAAGGTAGACAGCAGGCATTTTACAGTGCATTCACCAGGCTGGTTCATTTTCCTCCTGGCACAGGGAGAAATCCATTTCCCCATACCACCACCACCCCCGCCCCCGCCCCTTGCATCTAGGCAGGGTCATGTGACTCATTCTGGCCCCAGAGCATGAGCAGGAGTACATTAGCCACTCCCACTTCTGACTCACCAACATTCCCTCCCCTTCCAGGGAAAACTTGGAGGGTGGCAGCATGGCCGCCTGGAAGGAGCCCCGGTGACCAACTACATCAGGCTTTGGCATGGCTGAGCAGCGACGCTCCCAAGATTGCAGGGTTCGCTCACTACAGCATGGGAGCCCGGACCCCCCGACTCCATTGGATAGCCTGACGCTCACAAAGGGCACCGCTTCTAAACCAGGACTCATGATATTTACCTCTCCCCATCTCAGGGCCAGTCCCTCACTCTCCAGACTCCTCCTCTGTAGGAAGTGGGGGGTCAGTCTCCCCTCCCCCCACCCCCTGCAAGAATGTTGGCTTCTAGTGTTCTCAGGCACATTCACAGTCTCTCCTGGGGCATCTGTCCCTCTCGTGCAAACTGGCTCCTTGCGCCCAGCATGGCCTTCTGGAGCTCCCCAGTGGAGTACTTAGATCAGACTGTGCCCAGATATCCACCGCACCTCCGTGGTCTGGGCCTCAGTCTCCCCACATACACCGTAAGAACTCAGAAGCCTTTCCTCCTCTGACATTTGCAAGCCCAGGGAAACACTTCTGACTGGCCCATGGCTGACGGCACCCTGGCCGGGCCTCCAGCCTCCATGTGACCCATAAACTCTCTTAACTGAGCAAACACACTTTATGGGGCCTGGGGACACTTCCTGGTGGCCCATTCCCATCCTCCCTTGTCCTGCTCCCCAGCATGGCACCTCCCCAGGGCCCTGCTTCCCATCCTTCAGCAACACAACACGCTGCCTCAGGGCCCCCTCCCCCAACACCTGCATCACTGCCTCAGGGTCCCCTCCCCCAACACCTGCATCGCCAGGCTTGAGGAGGGTGGAGAGTTTCTTCTCTTATCAGCTGTTTTACTGCCCCCTCCTCCCTAGTTACACAGAAATTGGGAGTAGAATTCCCAGGAAGGACAGATGGGTGCCTTGTCAGCTCCCAGCCAACAGTTTACGGGACAGACAGAAAGCGTTCCCTCCGTGCTGTCTCCGGAGACAGGGAAGGGGCATGTAAGTCAGGAAAAAGCAGAAAGGACATCGAAAGGAAGGGAGAGGCACCCTGGGCCAGGAGCCTCTGGAGAGGCTTGCAAAGTGAGGCCAGGGAGGGAGTGGAAGGAAGGCCAGAGACCCCTGCACTCAGTCCAGATCCGTCCCAGAGAGCCAGCCTGCGGTGGTCCAGACATCCCCTTCCTAAGTCTCCACCTGCCGGACAGAAGCACAGATGTGCCAGAAAGCCTATTCTGGAGTCCAGAAGCAGCAGAACTAGAAGTCCAAGAGGGTTCCTGGGAATACCTCTCAAGCTGTAGGGTGGCCTGGATCTGAGTTGGCCACCTGGGGCCCAACGGTGGCACTCCAGCCTGCCAGAGGCTGCCCAGAGCCGGCAGGAAAGGGCCAGAAGCCAGAGAAAAGGCAAAGGTGGACACATTGCCTCTGGGTCGTTGGGAGCTGGCTCCACCTTCCTTCTAGCTTTTTGCCTTACTCCCCACTGACGGGGACCTCAGGGACCCTGACCCAGCCTGGGGATTTTGAAAGCGACCACCCCAGAGAAGACCTTTTGCAGTACAACTGAACCCAGCCTGGCAATGGTGACTCCTTTGACATCAAGCCTGCGGGAGCTCTGGGCCCACGGGCATGGGGTACAGCCTGTTCCAGCTCTCCCAATGTGACCTGCCTCCTTGATCCCAGGGGTGTTTGAAAGGAGCCCGTGGAAGTCCCCATGGAGACAGAATCGTGCTTGGATCATCTGACCTGAGGAGCCCCGTCCTCCACCTCTGCTTGCCCTTTTGATTATTACAGGAGTTTCAGGGGAGGAAGTACGCCACCCTCCACCATTGTCGCCCTGGACGCACACAAGGTCCCCTTCTGTCCCTCTGCCTCTCACAGAGTGCGCCAAGGCTAGCCCTGTCCTCTGCGGGGTATGGAGAGGAAGAACTCAGGGCGCTGTGGGGCCCCAAAGAAGCTGGGGCTGTCCTTCTCCATCGAGGAGATCTTAAAGAGGCCCACAGAGAAAAGCCATGTGGTCAGGCCGGAAGGGGCAGGTGGACAGGGCACCAGACAAGCAGCAGCTCCAAGCTCCGGGCCGGAGGGGCCCCTGAAGGCCCAGCCCCAGGGTAAGTGTCTTCTGGTCATTTCTTTTCCATTCCCAGGTCCCCAAGAGCCAGCAGGGCTCAGGCAGAGCAAAAGCTGCTCCGTATCAATAGAAGAGAGGACCCCAAAATTCCAAGAGAGGTCAGATGTTGGGCCTTAAATACCCTTCTGCCTCGCCAGGACTGAGGTTTTCCAGATGCAGACGCCAAGGAAGGCTCCATTCGTTGCAGGATGCAGGGACGCGGGGCTTGTTCCTGCAAGCAGGCCACAGCTGAGAATGCCAGGTCCCATTTACCTCTACAGCATTTCCGCTGCAGCGGCTGCTGCCCTAGAGTCCCCTCTTTCGTTTCAGTAGAAACGCACGATTATCATCACTTGACAGGTGAGGAAACTCACCTGTGAAAGGGAAGAGGTGATGGTGTCTGTCCCCAGGCTACGCAGCCAGTGAGCGGAAGATCTGAGAGCAGGAACCGGTCGGTCATGGCTGTCCCCAACACCTGCTCAGTCTGACACGTTGTTCTTTGTAAGCAGAGTTCAGCCGATGTGTCTTTCCGTGGCTGAAGCTTAGCCTGGGATCTGCCCATCCTGATCACCGTCCCAGGCCAGCGGCCCACCCCAGGGCATGTCCCCCAAACCACAATGACAGGGCAGATCTCAAAGCCCTTCTTGAGAGCCGGTTTGAGGAAGGGCATTGAGGTGGACACATGCACCTGCTGGGGGTCAGGAATGCTCTGGTCACTCTCCAGCCTACCCTGCTTCGTGACCTCAGTAAAGTCCCTTCCACTCTGGCCTCAGCCTTACCCTCCAGAAACCGGTTGAGTGAGGGAAGAGAGAGGGAGCCAGGGATGTCACAAGGGTCTGCTGGAGCCTGGTAGTTGGTGACACTGGAGTATCTCACTCACGAGCTTCCCAGTTCTTTCCTCTTTCTACCTTCTTAATCCAAGGAAAGGCCCAAAGGGCAGCTCAGAGGAGCCCACAGTGCCTTTTCCTACCATCACCGAGCCCTGCTGTCTCACCCAAGTTCAGCCTCCCAAAAGGGGCTTGTGCTCAACCTCAGGCAAGGAGAAGACCCTGGAGGGCTGCCCGTCCCTGGGGAAGCTGGCGGGTTTTCCCGGGCTGAGTCAATCAATAGGAGAGAGTCCCCAGCTTCCTTTCTGGAAGCTCACTAAAATCTTCCAGTGAACTCAATGAGCATTAGAAACAGTTCTGGGAGTCTAACCTGAGTCTGGCTTGCTGCAGCCACATAAAATCCACCACTGCCCTCTGTCCTAATGAGAGGAAAAGATAAGTGGGGGAGGGGAGAGAGGGAGGAGAGGCCAGAGCCCCCCTCTCAGAGCAGCTTCCCTCCCCCTGGCCTGATAATGGCTGATGGCAAAAAGGGACCCACTCCTTCTAAACCTCCCCTTGAAGATGCCAGCATGCCCCATGTCAGCTATCCTGTTGGACCCAGAGCAGACCCTCTAGTAAGGGTTTGCCAAGATAGCAGTCGTCACAAGAGTAGTGCCCTATGGCCCTCACGGCACTCCCCTCCCCGTCCCCCATGGAATTGCAACAGTTGTGAGGCCCACCTTACAGATGATAGAACGATGAAGAGAAGTCACCTGCACAAGTGACCTGGTTAGTTAGCAACAGAATTGCACCCTGGTGGCCTGAGACCATCCAGTCTAGATCATTCCTGAACGTGGCTTAAATCTATACATCTCCCGCTACACTGGCATCGAGCATCTCCAAAAGACTAGAGAAGGTCCCGCTGGTGGTTTTGGAAATGAGTTTGAGGACTACACAGACCGAGATTATTTACGTCAAGAGTTCTGTAAGGATTCCTACGTGCACCTTCTACTCACAACACAGGATACCGGTCATCCATTTATGGTCATGCTGTGAGGTTTCCTGTTAAAATGGATTTATTTGTGTAGGTAAAACAAAAAGCCTATTTGGGAAAATGCTTGACAAATAATAATACAGACAGGATGCCAACATGTCAGAAACTACAAAAGTAACTTGGAGAAATTGCAAACGAGCTGGAGTCTGTGAGAGGTTAGGCCAGGAGGATGGGGAGCTGGGACTCCAGGAGTCTGGCCTCCGAGCCCCCGGCTGGTGCTAATTCACAGGAGGACCTCAGGCAAGCTGTTCCCCTTCCTGAGTCTCCATTTCCCCATCTGTAACGTGGAAGAGCAGGATTAGAATGTTCTTAAGATCCCTCCCAGCTCCGACGTGTGTGATGACCGATGCCTCCACAAACTGGTCACTAGAAAGCCTCGGTGGTGTCACCTGGGGTCATTTTCTGTGGCAGAAGCTTCCTCCCTGCAGAGGGGAGTGGCGGGGGTGGGGGGTGTCCATGCCAGGCGGGAGCAGGGTAACTGGGCAGGCAAGAGGGCAAATGGCCTCGGCAGCCTCCGCCTCTCCCGCCTTCACAGGGCCCCGTCCCCACTGGGTGCTTGTCACTGCTGCTAATGCCTCTCCGCCTCTCTGTCCTGCTTTCCCTCCAGCACGCGGGAGCCCTCAGATAATGGAAGGCACCGGAGATGGTGCATCCACGGCCCCCCACCCCAGTAATAAAAACACAGAAATAAGCTTAACACTTAAAGGGGTTCACAGAGTGACTCACGGACGTGGCCTGGCAAGCATGACCTCTCTGTCCCAAATACCCAGACAGCTTGGAAACATGCAGCACTACAGTCCCAACATCCCCAGACTCTGCCTCTGGGTCTAGCGTGGTGCCCGGGAATCTGCATTCTTTTTTTTTTTAATGCTTTTTTATTTTTGAGAGAGAGAGAGAGAGAGACAGAGCCTGAGTAGGGGAGGGGCAGAGAGAGACAGAGACACTAAATCTGAAACAGGCTCCGGGCAGAGCCCGACATGGGGCTCGAACTCGTGAGCCATGAGATCGTGACCTGAGCCAAAGTTGGAGGCTCAACTGACTGAGCCACCCAGGCGCCCCCCACCCCGCCCTTTTTTTTTAATGTTTATTTATTTTTTGAGAGACAGGGCGGAGGGGCGGGGCGAGGGGCAGAACAGGAATCTACATTCTAAAGTTTATTTACTTTTTTGAGAGACAGTGTGTGCACATGCCAGTGGGGGAGGGGCAGAGAAAAAAGGAGCGAGAGAATCCCAAGCAGGCTCTGTGCTGTCAGCGCAGAATCTGACGCAGGGCCCAATCCCACGAACTGTGAGATCATGACCTGAGCTGAAATCAAGAGTAGGACACTCAACAGACCGAGCCACCCAGGTGCCCCGGGAATCCTCATTCTAGCAAGCTCTCCCAAATGACTCTGATGTAGGTGGTCCAAGGACCACTCTTCGAGGAGGCTGAGGCCCAGGGACGCAAAATGGCTGGTTCAAGCTACAAAGCCAATATGTTATGTGCAAGCACGGGGCCGACTCAGACATCCAGGCCAGGGCCAGTGCTCTGCCTCCCGCTCCTCTCATGGCAGCGACCCTCATAAACTCGGGCTCAGACCCTCCCCGGTCTCAAGCCAACGGAAATATCCCGGAGGGTCTCCCTACTTGAAAGAATGCTGAGCCCAGCTGCCTGCTCACTCCGGAAAGAGACTGGCCCCCTGAAGCCCAGGACCCTCCAAAGTCAAGAGGGGCCCAGGCAGCAGGAAACCACTTTGTACTAGAAGCTCAGACTCAGGGAAGAGAGAGGTCATCTATGCCACTGATGACCCTTTGTAGGGAGACTGTGATGCCCCGGAGCAAAGGGAAAAAGAAGGTAAGGAAGAGGCCACCCCAGTGGGTAACCAGTGCCAGGCTTCCGGCCTGGCGTCTGGGAGAAGGGGGACACAGCTTTGTCCCCATCCAGTCACTTGGTGGCCGACTGCTGAGTGCTTACTCTGGGCCAGGCTGGGGACTGGAGAGTGAACAAGGCCAGCTCTGGTGACCGTGCCCCTGCAGCGGGGGTGGGATCCGCAGCTGGAGAGTCCTGGTGACACCCCCTCGGGGCAGCGCTTCTGTGGCGGATCTGGCCGGGGGCAGGTGGAATCCTCGGGATGCGAGGGAACCCTAGAGCAGCGGCCAGCAAAGGGCCACTTGGACTCCGCCCTCACAGCTAAATAGCAGACAATGTGTGAATGAGTGGGTATGTTGGTGTTCCCACACAACTTTATTTATAAAGCCAGGCAGAGGGCCAGATTGGCTATAGTTTGTCAGACCCAGTCTGTGACATTCAAAGTCCTTCGCAGACTCTGGTGCCTAAGCTCAGCCTCTCCTGCCCTTCCCCCACCCGCTCAGCCCCATCCCCCTCCCTGATCTCTACCCTCCAGGCACACAATCTTTCCTGCCCTTTAAATGTCTCCAAACCTTGGGGAGCCTGGGTGGCTTAAACTCCCAACTCCCGACTTCCGACTTCGGCTCACGTGACGATCTCACGGTTCATGGGTTCGAGCCCCGTGTCGGGCTCTGTGCTGACAGCTCGGAGCCTGGAGCCTGCTCCTGATTCTGTGTCTCCTTCTCTCTCTACCCCTCCCCACTTGCAGTCTGCCCCCACCCCCCGACAAAAATAAATAAATGTAAAAAAAAAAAAATGTAAATGTCTCCAAACTTTGGCCCTTCAGAAGCCACAGCTCCTCCTCCGCGTCTACCTCCTTTTCCTCTTCTTTCTGTTCCCCTCCCTGCCCTCTTCCTCGCCAGGTCCTGTTGTAACAAACTGCCATAAAATGAGTGGCTTAAAACAGAAACTGATTCTTACAGTGCTGGAGGTCAAAAGTCTGAAGGAGCCCCTGGTTTTCCTCTCTCTCTTCTCTCTTCCCTGTCTCCCTCCTCCCCCTCCTCTTCCCCCTCTCCCCACCTCCCCACCCCTCCCTGCATCTCCCCCCACCAATGCCTGGAACCCAAGGCAACTGGCAGTGCTCCGCCCCTGGTCCTGGGAATTAGGAATCCTGGCTGGGACTGTGGTCAGCCCTGCGGGTGTCTCATCGCCTCATCGCAGCTCATCATGAGCTGCTCCCAGACAGGTAGACCTAGAGACTCCCATCAGAGCAGACAGCAGCGGGGCAGGAGCCCAGAGCTAAAAGCTTGGATGTCCCCAGGATAAGTGTGGTTTTGGTCTCTCTCTGCCGGAACCCCCCTCTCAGTCCCTGCCTCCAGAGCCACAGCCTAACAAGACCCTGGAGATATTCCCATAGGGCACCTGGAGGCTGATTCTAGAATCAAGAACCTGGCTGAATCTTAAACCCTGTGGGAGTTCAAGGAAGAACAAGGCTTGGTCACAGCTTACAGAAAAGCATTGTCTCTCTGGAGCCTCCCCCCCTCCAAAAAGCAGACCGGAAGGAAAGGATTTGAGCACAAGTGGTTTATTTGGGACATGCACAGACACCAGCACGGAGGTAGTGAAATAACACAAGGAAGGGAGGGCGGTGATCAAAGGGTGTGTGATTAAGCCAGTGGCCACTGTGGGAAACTGAAGTTTAAATCCTTTAGGAAATGAAGCAAATATACTCCTCAGAATTCTCTGGGCTTTTTAGCTCAGAAATACATATCCTGGCAGTAGGGCATTGATCTGGAGCACAGAAAGGTCTGAGGGATACAAGCAGGGCATTGACAACATTACTATAATAATAGGGCCCAGACTATCAGAGCCAGGAGAAATCAGAGGAGACAGAGGGCACAGAAAACATTGGTCGTCATTTAAATTTGATTTATCCATTGTATTCCTCATCCGGGCACGCAACAAAGAGCCACCGAAATCGACTGAGTGGCAGGCATATCTATGGCGGCAAAACGAATTATCCCAAAACTCAGTGGCTTCAAATAACAATTAACATGAATTGTCTGACTCAGATTCCGTGGATCCGGAATTTGGGAGTGATTTCACTGAGTAACTCTGGCTCCGGGTCCTTCGTGGGACTGCAGTTAAGATGTTGTGTGGGGCAGTCACCTGAGGGCTGGATCAGAATAAAAGATTGGCTTCCAAGGTAGTTACTCCGTGGCTGGTGAGTTGGTGACAGTTCAGCTGGCTGAGGAGGAGACCTCAGTTTCTCCCCACGCAGGGCTCTCCCCGTGCCACTAGAATGTCCTCACAAGATGGCGGTGGCTTCTCTCAGAGCGAGCAATCCCAAAGGGAGAGAGTCAGGTGGAAGCTGCATCCTTTTATGACCCATCATGAGAAACCTCCTAGCCGCATTCCCACAGCATTCCATTGGCTCTGTGAGTCGTTGAGTTGGGCCACACTCAAGGAGGAAAGAATTCCAAGCGAGAAGCGTCCAAGAATTTGCACACCTACCTTAGCTGGGAGTGGGGACAATGTGGGAACAAAACGTTAAGCTCGGCCTCTGCCCTCACGTAGCATCTAGTGTAGCAGGGGCAACAAACAGCCATCCGATAATCACAAGTGAAAGTTCAATGACAACTGTGGTCAAGTGCCGGGGAGAAGGTGACATGGTAGAGGGCCTATGTCAAGAGAGGTTTGGTCTGCCAGCGAGGGCTTCCAGAGGACATCGTGGTTGAGCTGCAGTCCGAAGGCTGAGTGGGGAGAAATGTGGATCCCCCCAACTCCATGCAGAGAAAACACCAAAGACAGGGACTTGTTCAAGGGAGGCAAGATGAGGTCCGAAAGCAAGAAAGGAGCCAAGCCGCACCGGGCCATACAGGGCATGGTGGGGATTCTTATTTTTGCTTTGAATCCGAAAAAGAATGAAGAGGCATTCTAGGGTCTTAGTCAGGAAAAGGTGCAATGACCAATAGTCATGAGAACTCTTGGGTTCCAACAGGCAAAGACCATCTCAGGTTAGCTGAAACAGAAAAGGAAATGAGTTGCCTTGGAGAACATGAAGCAGTCTTCTCAAACCAAGCTACGGGAAGGGCAGGATCATAAGCAGGCATCAGCCAAAATGGGAGCCAGAATCAACACCATCAGGTCTCTCCAGCTGCCTCTGTCTGCATGCGGCTCAACTTTCCTCCCTCCAGATGACTCCCAATAACACCAAGGTTTCCATCACCCTCCAGGAACTTCTCTCAAGCTCTCTAAAGTCCCAAGTCCAAGAGCCCCAGAGGAGGGACCTGTTGGCCAAGCCTGAGTGAGATGCCCACTCCCAAACCCATCAACCATGGCCAGAGGGGGATGTGTGGGGGCCCCGCCGGGAGTCTTCTTGGTGCTGGTCCTCTTCTTCTCTCACACTGTTCCATGCTGGGATGATGGCTTCTGATTTCAGGGTCCTTCTAAGTCTTCTTTGGTATCTTCAGTCTCCAGATATGGAAATGTCAAAGCGTTTGCTTTGTTTTCTGTTGTTTCATCAAAGGTGTGTCCCTAATGAGGCTCACTTCCCCAGGTGTTCTGCATAACCAGCTGTTAACCTGGCAGTTGTTAAGCCATTTGGGGGCCAGAAACAGCTCTTCCCCCTGTTTACAGGGCTTTGGATACCTCTAATCTAAGCACTCTGCATGCCTGTGCTTGGGTTGGCCACAAAGAGAACGGGTAACTTCCTCCTCAATTCCAGGCAGGAAGGAAACTAAATATGGATTCCCCCATCACCCGGGAACCAGTTCTGTGACACTTCCTGTGTCACACCATGAAACGTCCTCCAGATTCATACCCTGTGATGTCTGTTCCCACAAGTGTAGACTGGAGAGGAGTAGGGGCAGGACAGGAGAACACACATGCATACACTCTAAAAGCCCGTGAAATCAGGAAAGCCTGGGTGGCTCAGTGGGTTGAGCATCTGACTCTTGGGCTCTGCTCAGGTCGTAACCTCACAGTTGGTGGGACAGAGCCCTGCATCAGGCCCACATCGGGCTCCATGCACTGACAGTACAGACCCTGCTGGAGATTTGCTCTCTGCCTCTCCCCTGCGCTCTCTCTCTCTCTCTCTCAAAACAAATAAACTTTAAAAATAAATAAGTGAAATCAGCCCCTGTCCCAGTTCTCTGTGCCCACCCCACCCCACGCCCCATGTTTTGGCCTCACCAGTCCTACACATGCGGTCACGAGACTCACGTTGTCACAACATAGATAGAGCACGGGAACCTGACAAAGTGTTCCAAGAACACAGAGGAGGGGAATAATGAACTGTGTTTGAGACCCTCCAGGAAGGCTTCAGAGAGGAGGTGTCCTCTGAGGTGGAGCCAGGCAGAGAAGGGGAGAGGACCAGGCACACAGAAGCATGTGCAGGGATGCCCTGAGGGATAAAAAGGCATATTCCTTTCGAGCCACAAAGAAATCCAGTGTGGCTGGGCATCTAAAACTCCCGGAACAGTGGAAGGGATGAGTGAAATGAGGAGACTGAAGGTCAAGTGCACTAAGCCAAGACCTTTGGCCTTTATTTATGCACATCGGCATTTTTAAAACCCGCGTTTGGGGGAATTGCAGGCTTCCACCAGGATGCACGGCCGGAGCTGCGGGGGATGAAGGGGAGACTGAGCAAGCTTCCCTCCAGGGCCCCCTGCACGTCAGTAAGAGAGCTCCACCATTTGTTTTGTGGGGCTCCACATACAATTCCCTTTAAACAAAGGGTACACCTGCTATTAGAAAAAGAAAAAAGATATACAAACAAAAAGTGGGGGGAGTGAGTGTGTGTGTGTGTGTGTGTGTACAATTCCCTTTAAACAAAGGGTAGACCTGCTATTAGAAAAAGAAAAAAGATATACAAACAAAAAGTGGGGGGAGTGAGTGTGTGTGTGTGTGTGTGTGTGTGTGTGTACATAGGATACATTATGAAAATGAGGCCGTGCACATGGAAAATAACAATCCTCTTCTGCTGGGAGAGAGCATGAACCCCGTCATCCCTGGGGGCAGGTCAGCAAACCCTCTGCCGGGGGGCTTTTCAGCGGTCTTCTCGAAATTGTTTCCCTTAGTGGTTTTTTTTATTCTCATCTCTTCCCACGCTGGCTTTATTTTCTGTGCTGTTGTTTATTTATACAAGTAATCCATGTATATTATAGGAAAAAAAGAAGGTTAAAAAATGTACTTATAATTCTACCCTCTCATCACCCAGTATTAACCACCAGTAACGTTTTGATAGATATGTAATGACAGAGAGAAAGACTAAGAGAGATTTTTTGTTCTTGCAAATACGGAGGCGGATGGTGCAAGCCAAAAGTGCTCTTACATTTTATTTTTGAAAAAGAGCTGTTGTGTTTCTACAGAGATTCACAACAGACCTTGGAGAAAAGGAAATATTTGATTGATTCGCGCTTTGACGGATGAGTAGGAGTTCACTAGGCAAACGAAGAAGACCGGCATTCCAGGCAGAGGGAGCAGTGAGACGAAGCACCTGGAGACTAAAAGGGCACGGCCAGTGTGTGGAGTCTAGAAATGATCAGGTGGGAGTGAAATCATGGAAATAGGGATTGGGGAGAAAGCAGATGATTCTGGAAAGGGAGAACGTGAAGAGCCTTGAATGCCGTGCCAAGGAGTTTGCCTTATATGCTGTGGGCACAAGGGAACTATAGGAAGTCCACGACCAGACTGGACAGAAAAGACCAGCCCAGGTCTGCCCTGCACCCCTCCCGTCATGTCCACGAGGGGTCTCCAGCTCGCAAGAGAGCTCCAAAGGGTGCCCCTCATCTCCTCTATGCCCCCCGCATCCATTGTCTTAGGAAGACAAGGACAGGGCCCATTTCCGGAGACTTCTGGGCAGTGGCAAAGCCCCCCAGGGTCTTTAGCTGAGCAGCCAGGGCCAATTAGCAGACCGCAGAGAAGGAGCAATCAGGGGAGGGAGCCGAGCGCAGAGGAACATCGGTTGATAATTAGGTGGCCTAATCACCTGTGTAAATTGTGTATTTCGTATGATCGATGTGCTAAACGGCTCAGGTTTAATTAAGTTCTGCTGACTCGTTCTCTTTGAAGACCCACTGAAGTGTGATTCACAGCGCACACAATTAATAACAGGGAGAGGAGCAACTCAAAAGGAGGAGGCAGTCCCCTCCACCTTCCTCTACCCTCTCCCTGCCCACCCCCTGCCCTGCCCCGGTGCCCTTGGCCAGCCGCAGTGGGTGGGCTACACAGTGGCACCAGACTCCGAGGCATCTCTGCCAAGATGCTGCCAGGGGCTCAAGGATTTTCTCACTCCCAATCCAGTGCTCCTGGGAAAGAG
Organism: Panthera leo; assembly: GCF_018350215.1. Taxonomy (NCBI): domain Eukaryota; kingdom Metazoa; phylum Chordata; class Mammalia; order Carnivora; family Felidae; genus Panthera; species Panthera leo. Next base: position 128,823,723 of record NC_056685.1, read on the forward strand.
GACCCAGCACCCCCATCATCCTCACTGAGGGGTTGCCCAGGACATCCCAGGCCTTCCTGATGATCAAGAGGTTTATGCAGTACATGGGCCACATCCACACTGAGCTCCTATTTCCAGCTTCCTGTTTAATGAAGTTCCTTCTTTTTAAAAAAAATTTTTTTAAGTTTATTTACTTATTTTGAGAGAGACAGAGGCAGTGCGAGTGGGATAGGGACAGAGAGAGAGGGAGACAGAGAATCCCAAGCTGGCTGTGCACTGTCAGCACTGAGCCAGATGTGGGACTCGAAGTCACCAACCGTGAGATCATGACCTGGGCTGAAGTTGGACGTTTAACCAACTAAACCAGGCTGTCTCTCTCTCTCTCTCTCTCTCTCTCAAAACTAAATAAAGACTAAAAATTTTTTTAAATAAATAAATAAAAATAAAATAGCCACATGGAGATAGTAGCTACCATATTGAACGGTGCAGATCTAAGCAGCTAAACTTTTAACAAAGTCTCGCCTCTGATCCAAACCTTATTTCCCTGATGCCAGGTCCAAGTTTGTCTTTCTCTCCCCAACCTACTCTTCTGGTCAGGTCTCACAAGTTAGACATCAGGGAGCCCCATTCACTGGGAGTGATCTGAGCTCCAGGACCCCTCTGACCTTACCATTCCTTTTTACAGCCCTCCAATTTGAGGCCATTCAGTCTCAGATAATGTCCCAAGAAGGTCTGGGGGAATATCAGTGTTGACTATTTGCACCCCAAGAACCCACAGTCAGTCTTGGGGGGAAAGCTTTGGCACTCTCAGTCCTGAAGGCTGGTGGATTCAGGGCTCAGCCTCCATCTCCCCACCAGTGTGGATTTGTGGCATATCTGTTTATTTCCTGGAGAAGTGATTACAGCCATTGGACATACACACACATTCATTATCATCACCATCACCATTACCATCATCACCACCATCATCATCATCACCACCATCATCATCACCATCATCACCATCATCATCATCACCATCATCATCACCATCACCATCATCATCACCATCATCACCATCATCATCATCATCATCATCACCATCATCATCACCACCATCATCACCATCATCATCACCACCATCATCACCATCATCATCACCACCATCATCACCACCATCATCACCACCATCATCACCATCATCATTATCAACATCATTATCATTATCTCTCAGAGACAAACATCTATCCTGAGCTAATTCAAAAAATTCAATTCAATTGAAAAAAATTAGCTCTGGATACAAAAACAAATTTTTCTAACTGGCCGGTAATTTGCCAGGCAGCCCCCTCTCCACCAAGTCAGAGGGCATTTATCATGCAGAGAAGAGGTAGATCCTTTCCTTCTTCACTCCACCTCCAAATTATGCCCTCCAGTCCTGCCCAAAATAGGGAAAAGCCATATGTATCTTAACAGTTGTTCCCTTAGTTCCACAAATGGAAGTGCTGAAAATATTATTCTATTAAGGAGTGTTCTTAGTCATGAGCCCCTGTTTGCCTGAGTTTCCTTCTGGGGAGAAAGGAGGAGGTGGCTTCTTATTGTCATTGTCTGCATCTGTTCCTAACCCTCTGTTCTCTGTGGCACCTGTTTCCCCAAGTTCTGGTTCTGCACCCTCTGTCTAGAATCCTCCCTTCTAGACTCCCAGAAGGATGCCAACTCCATACTGTCCTGGATGCCAAAGTTTGCGCAGGCAACCTGGAATCTTCCATCCTGTGAATTGTTTTTTGCAATGCCCTTTAGAGCTGCACAGCATCACTATCACCTAAGATGCTGACCTCATGAAGGAATGAATATGATACTGTGAGCATGGCTTGTCCACTTTTGCACTCCTGCAGACAGGCCCCCGGTGCCTCCACGATACTAGGCACAGAGGGGATATTCAGTAAGATTCAGCAATGATTGCCACTGGCCATCTCTCTCTCTGCATCAATTCTGATTGGATGCAGCTCTATCCCTTAAACACTACTGGCTCTAAATGTAGAATTAATCTCTCTTTTAAATTTTTTAAAAGAAAGTAGGCTTGGGGAGGGAAAGGGGCTAGAGAGGGAGAGAGATCAGGTCCGATCAGGTGGTTAGTAGTTAGTAGCTAGAGCTTGCTTAGCGGGTGATAGTGTTTGAGACCTCGTTGTCTGCGATTCCCAAGAAGCTCCCAAGTCAGTAAAATGAGTTAAAGTCCTTTGAGGGCGATTATCAACAAGCTGAAGGGATAAGAGAGAGGGGTGAGACCAAAGGCAGACTATGAGATGCCATTTCTACAACAGAAGCACCTGGGCCTGGTTAATCCCAGAGATGTAGAAACAGCTTCAGCCAATAGAGTTGGCATCCGCAGAAATCTCTCCCCTCGGGCCCTCACCTTCCACCAGCAAATTGGTCCCCCAGGCCAGCCCGAGGCAAGGTGTTATAAGCCACCCGGCCTCCACATGAAGGGAAAGAGAATTACAGATTGTCAGGGTGGATTTGGCCTGCCCTCCTCCTCCATTCCACAGATGGGGAGACTGAGGCCCAGAGAGGAAATAAACTGTGGCCCAAGTTATAGAGTTCAGGAACAGAGCTCAGGTCTCCCGACATCCAGTTCAGTGGGTTTCCTTCTAGCAAATGATAGCAGGACGAATAACACACACACACACACACACACACACACACACACACACACACTTCAGTTGTTAAACCATCACAAGTGAAAATCCACTCCTCACCCAGGGTCTGCTCCAATTCCTCATCTGTAGCGGTTTTACCTCTTATTTGGACAGAAAAAGAAAGTGAACTGGGTGGGAGAAAGGAGGCCTCTGCAGGATTTCAGATCCCCACCCTCCTTTTGCATCGTCCCATCTGACCTGCGACATCAGCCATCAGCCCCCAAAAGCGGAGGGGATTTGGAGAGGCGGTTTGTACCTTTCCTACAATTCCTAAAATTATATCATGTGGACTTTGTCCCAAGTAAAGCCAGAATCGCAGCCCTAGTCTCAGACATGCGTGGTCAGGAAGACAAAGCCTCTGCCACCTGGTTCGGCCCTGCCTCCACCATCTGTGACCCTCGCCCCAGTCTGGAGGTACAGGGAAGGCTTCCGGTGGACGATCTTCCTTACTCGTCTCGCTTCCCCGGCCCTTCTCCAGAACAGCTGTCCCAAAGCCCTTGGCCATCCCTCCCGGCCTAACCCTCACTCCCTCATTCTCTGCTGGCGACCTGACTTCCTGCCATCCGTCCTGAACCACTCACTCCAGCACCCGATCGCCCTCGCCTGTGTAGTGAGCGTCTCGGACCAGTCTGTCCCGCAGCTGCCCCATCCGCCACCCCTTCAGAGCCCTCTCTCGCTCCGCCTCAATTTCTCCTTCTCGGACTTCAGACATGCTCCAGGCTGCTCTCTGAAACTTCTCCCCAGCCTCCCTTCTCCCCTTCTAGCACCTTCTCGAGCCATAAATTCTTATACTCACTGTCTCCTCTTTTTCCCAACCACTCACATCTCCATCCACTTTAATTCAACATGTATTTGTCAGAGTCTCCACGAAGCCTCAGGCACCACACTGGGTGTGTTTGGGGGCAATGCCAACATGGCTCCTCTTTCCTTGGCTTCTGCCGTAGTAATTCTAACCAGGTGGTCTTCCCGTGGTCCTCGACGTCCTCCCAAACACCAGACTCAGAACCACATGCCACAAATCCACCTCGGAACAAGGGAGGCTAAAATACATGCATGCACGCAGGCCAAGGGCAGGGTCCAGCACCACACCTGGCACACAATAGGTGTTCAATAAACACACTGATATTTTCTGGCTTTTCTTCCTCTTCATCCTCTCTGGTTTTTAATTTTTTAATTTCAATGACCACTCCTTTCTTTCCAAGCCTCTCTTCTACCATGTTTTCTTGGGCACTGCTTGTGTCTGAGCTTCCTCTGGCTCAGGTCAGGTTCCCCAAAAAGCAGGCTGACATAGAGATTTGCTGGAGAACGTTTACTGGGGGCTTCTCATGATGTTATCGTGTCCTTTTTATTTTGGGGGGTTAGGGGGGGTTGTTTTGTTTTTAATTTTTTTAATGTATATTTATTTCTGAGAGACAGACAGAGTGTAAGCTGGGGAGGGCAGAGAGAGACGGAGACACAGAATCCGAAGCAGACTCCAGGCTCTGAGCTGTTAGCACAGAGCCTGATTCAGGGCTTGAACCCACAGACCATGAGATCATGACCTGAACCAAAATCAGACGCTTAACCAAATGAGCCACCCAGGTGCCCCTGGACACATTTTTTGAATAGCCAATAGACATCTCAAAGGTAACAGGTCCCAGTAGAATGCCTGATTCCCATCACACACACATGCTCAGGCCTGGCTCCACAGACGTGGGTGAGACCAGTGCAGTTGTCCAGGGTACTGCACACAGACAGAGGCCTGGCACACGGGGCTTAATGCTTATGGTCATCTTGAAAGTCTTCATCATTTTACGTGTCAATCTGTTTTGTAAGTGAAGTTCAGTGGGACCACGGAGCGTGCACTAAGGCCCTCGAGCCTTGACTCAGCCCTCGATGTCCCTCTTACAGACCACCTGTTTCTTCATCCTTAGCCAATGACAACTGCCTCCTCTATCCTATGCAGTTCCAGGGATGCGAGGGCTGTCAGGGTATGGATCGCAGAAGGGTCAAGGTCAGGTGCATGCACCCAGGTGCCAAGTCAAAGGGCCCTGGGTCCCTGTGAGGATCCACACTCACCCTATTAGTATCCTTGTGTTCAAGAGAGCCTGACCTTAAACAGAAAATTAGAGGGATGCCTGGGTGGCTCAGTCGGTTGGGCGTCCAACTTCAGCTCAGGTCACAATCTCGCTGTTCGTGAATTTGAGCCCCGCATCGGGCTCTGTGCTGACAGCTCGGAGCCTGGAGCCTGCTTTGGATTCTGTGTCTCCCTCTCTCTCTACCCCTCCCCTGCTCATGCTCTGTCTCTCTCTGTCTCTCAATAATGAATAAACGTTTAAAAAAAATTTTTAATAAAATAAATAAATAAATAAATAAATAAATAAATAAATAAAACAGCAAATTAGGGGGAAAAAACAAGCAAACAACAACCACCACCACATGACAGATCAAGAGAGAGACTGCAGAAGAAAGGAAATAGCTTTTTTCCTGCTTTTTGAACAAGAGAACCCACATTTTCATTTTTCATTAGGCCCCACAAATGCTGTAGCCAGCCCTGAGTGGACTTGAGGCCAGACCGTTTGGACAACTGGATTGGAAACAGGTTATAAGGGACTAACGGCTGTGGAGTTCAGTCTTTATTTTCTAGACCAAGGCTGGCAAGGTTTTCCTGTAAAGGGCCAGACAGTAACTATTTTAGGCTTTGCAGACCATATGGTCTCTGTTGCAACTACTCAAGGCTGCTTGCAAAAGCAGCCATAGACAATGCATAAAGCAATGGGAGGTCTGTGTTCCAATAAAACTTTATTTACAAAAACAAACAGTGGGCCAGATTTGACACTCAAGCTACAGTTTTCCATGCCCTGTTGTAGACAAGGACACATCATTGAAGGCATCTGAGCAACAAAAAGGATGATCAGAGGACTTTCTAGAAAGTTATCTTGACCTCACTGCTCAGGATGGATTTGGAGAGGTCAACCTAGGGTCAAGATCTCTAGGAAAGAGAACACTGGAGGGGCGCCTGGGTGGTTCAGTGGGTTAAGCGTCTGACTTCAGCTCAGGTCACGATCTCGCAGTTTGTGAGTTCACGCCCCGTGTCAGGCTCCGTGCTGACAGCTCGGGGCCTGGAGCCTGCTTCTGATTCTGCGTCTCTCTCTCTCTCTCTCTCTCTCTCTCTCTGCCCCTCCCCCGTTCATGCTCTGTCTCTCTCTCTCAAAAATAAATAAACATTAAAAAAGAGAGAGAGAGAACACTGTAAAACTCCAGGCAGAGGAGCCAGTGGCCAAGACTCTGCAATGGACAGCAGGGGCTGAAAGAGTGACACCAGGCAACACAAAAGCCTCACCAGGGTGCTAACCATAAGATCGCTAACCCAGCTTGAACCCTCTCCCATCCAGAGGAAAGAAAGAGCAAGCGGAGAGTCCGAACAACCTTCACCACCGAGCAGCTGCACGAGCTGGAGAAGATCTTTCACTTCACCCACTACCCAGACGTCCACATCCGCAACCAGCTGGCAGCCAGGATCAAACTCCCAGAAGCTCGGGTGCAGGTACAGCTGTCCCCATCCTCAGCCTCCAGCCTCAATGCCTTGGGGGCCATGGGTGAGACCCCGTGTATCATGGACCCACCGGGGCTGGCCCATCTGAAATTCTCCATTGCCTTTATCCCTTGAATACAGTCACATTTGCCAAATAGTATTTCCAGGAAATGAGGTCACCGCAGTTACAAGATGGTTTCTCTCTTTGAGGGGTGGAAATGGAGCGAGGTGGCATCAGTGGTGGCCACCGATATCTGCTTCCACGTCTTCCCTCTCCTTTTGGCTGTAGTTCCAGAACATCACTCACCAGGAGGCCTCATTCCCAAAATAGACAACCTAGACCAGTGGTCATCAAACTTTTCCTATAAAAGGCCAGATGGTAATTATGTTGGGCTTTGTGGGGCCATAGAGTCACTGTCTAAAACTTCGTTGACGAACTCTACAATCTGAATTTCGTATAATCCGCATGTGTCACAAACATGTTTCTTCTTTTTATCTTTTTTTCCCGACAACTTAAGAGCGTGAAAGCCATTCTTAGCTCACGGGCCATGCAAAAGCAGGTAGGAAGGCCAGATTGATCCTTCAGGCCTTAGTTTGCTAACCCTTGACTAGACCACATGGGTATCACTGTGAAGGCAGCACAGAGAGAAGTGGTCCAAGACCTGGTTTAAGTCCAACTGCCTAGGGGCACCGGGGAGGCTCAGTCGGTTAAGCGTCTGAGTCTTGGTCTCCGCTCAGACTCAGGTCATAATCTCATGGTTTGTGAGTTCAAGCCCTGCCTAGGACTCAGCACTGTCAGTGCAGAGCCTGCTTGGCATTCTCTCTCTCTCTCTCTCTCTCTCTCTCCCTCTTTCTCTGGCCCTCCACTGCTTGTACTCTCTCTCAAAATAAATAAATAAACTTATTAAAAAATTTTTAGAAATAAATGCCAACTGCCTAATCTAGAATCCGTCATTTCTTCACCTCGGAGTGTCCGTGGCTCCTTCTGTGGCTGGAGATACAGTGGCCCCTTGTCACTCAGCAGGGGTGTGTCCACCCTCTTTGGACACCCCCAGTTTTGCAAGCGCCACTCTAGCAAATCCAAATCCAGTTGTTACGCTGTTGGCTCGCTCTACTCTGCATCACTTTTTTTTAAATTTTGAATGGATTCGTTCCAAATTCAAAATCTGAGTCAGGGCCCAGATCAACAGTTTACTCTCAATTTTATCCCAGCAGACTTTTCTCCTGGCTAAGGACCACCCCCATTCTAGACTTCTCCCTTTTTCCTCCCATTTAGAATCAGTCACCAGCTAAGTGGATTTAGCCACCCCCCCCCCCCAAACTGCCATAAAGCCCGGAATTCAGGGGCTGTCTCAGCAGAGTGGCCAAGTACAAATGCCCACGTGTCAGGGGCAGTCAGTGTCCTTGTGAATACAGGGAGCTGCCGATAGTCAATCTACAGATGCCGAGGGGCCCACAGGGGTGGCAAGCTGATGGTCTGCCAGCAGGAAACAGCCCACAGATGAGTTTTATTTGATCTGCACAGTGTTTTACATCTCAACGCTTTCACATAAAAACCGAGATTTCTGCCTTAGATATTGGCCTGGGCCTGTAATGCCCAGCCTCACATTTCTACAGGGTGACCATGGGCTAAAGCTGAGGAGCCACGCCCTTTAGGCCCCGTTGGCCACAGACCCCACCGCTCCCAGCCACATGGCATCCAGCTGCTTTCCGGGCGCACGAGACCCCCGCCCCGCAGGAACTGAAGGTTGTGATCCCCGGGCCCCTCTTAGAGGGCAGACCTCCAGGGCCAAGGAAATCCTGAAGCCATGGAGCTTTCTAGACTGTGAAGTGCCAGTTACGGTTTTTAGGGAGGTACTTGCTGCTAATCTCTGTCCTCTCTCTCTCTCCTATCCCAGATCTGGTTCCAGAACCAGCGCGCTAAGTGGAGGAAGCAGAAGTCCGGCAGCCCTGGGGCCCCGAAGCAGCTAAATGAGGCCGGCTTGGCCCTGACCACATACCTGGACGTGGTGGTGAGTGGCTAAGGCACCAAGGGGGCGCTGGGGGGGGGGGGGGGCATTGTCTGCAAACATCCCACCCAGACCCAGAAGTGAGAACCCCAAGGGGTGGAGGGGGGTGGCTCTGTCTACAGTAAAGAGTGCAAAGGGGGACCAGCACCTGGGTGGCTCAGTCAGTTAAGCAACTGACTTCAGCTCAGGTCATGATCTTGCAGGTGGTGGGTTCAAACCCCGCATCGGGGGCTATGCTGACAGCTCAGGGCCTGGAGCCTGCTTTGGATTCTGTGTCTCCCTCTCTCTCTCTGCCCCTCCTCTGCTCACGCTCTGCCTCTCAAGAATAAATAAATATTTTTTTAAAAATTTTTTAAAGAGTACAAGGGGAACTCTTCCAGAGACAGCGTGGCCAAGAATGCCCCAGAGGTCTGTGTGACCTGGGACAAGTCACTGCCCGTCTCTGTCCCCATGTCCTCAACCACTGAGTGACAATCCCAGTGCCTCTCCTTCCTCCGGGGACTGGCTTGTATTATTGTGTAGAACTTCACAGTTCAAGAAACAGGCAGGGAGTAAGGGGGCAGTGCACGGACATTGAGCAGGAAGGCTGTGGAGTCAGACTGCACGGGTTCAAATCTCAGCCTCTGCACTTAGCAACAGCATGGCCTAGAAGAGTCACTTCGCCCCTCGGAGAAAATAGTAGTTCAATGAGGGTGAAATTACTGAGACGTGAAAAGCCTCGGCACCTGGGCCGTGTGCCCCGAGTATGAGCTGTCTGTGGAGCCCGCACACCTTGGAGTGTGTACCAGATGCTGAACAGCGGGGGGCCAGCAGGACACAAAATAGTGGTTAGAGGTCTGTGCGTGCCCACAGTGACACTGCAAGGAAGGATTTATTTATCCACTTTCTGCTGATGCAGAAACTGGGCACTGAGAAGCAAAGTGACTTTTTTCACATCAAGTGATTCCTGTAAATGCCAGGATTAGGAACCAGATCTCCCGGCCCCCAGGGCACACGTTTCTCCCCAAGACGGTCCCCTGCCTGCCCTGAGCTGCCCAAGTCCTGGGGAAAAGGTCGGGAAGTGGAGGGTGAAGCCTCTGGTGAAGCTTAGGACTCACTTCTCTCTCCTGACCTTCCCCTTTCGACAGGGCCCCATGAGGTCGCCCTCTGCTCTGCCCGGGCTGGCTCCTCCCATGGGGTGTTATCCACCGGCTCTAGGCCGGCCGGCGTCTGCGTGGTTCCCTGGCCAGACCACCCTCCTCCCGTGCCACCTGTGGGAGACACAGCCTCCCCCAGGCCCTCTCATCCAGCACACCTGCTTCCCTGCACTGTGCTTCCTTCCACCTGCCAACCCCAAATGGGGCAGCCCCTGTGCCACGTCGACGTAGGGACCAAGAAACCTCTCTCCAGTGGTGCCGCTCTCCTCTCCAGGTGAAGACATCTGGCAGGAGGGGGCCCAGGCCCCTGGGGGGCCTTCCCTGAGCACGCCCCGTGGAAGGTTGTGTCGGACTCCACGGCAAGATGACCAATACGGGAGCTCTCGCCTCTGCTCCCAAGGTTGCCCTCCTGGCTCAGAAGACAGAGGCCGTGGGAGAGTCCGAGATGAGCTCTGGAACAAGGAGAGCGTCCACTTGTGCTTGTGTCTCCTCTAACTCGCTGTGACCTCCAGCTGGTTACTCACCCCCTCTGGACCTCATCTATAACATGAGGCAGTTGGACAAGAAGACTTTCGAGGGTCCTTCTGGCTCTTCCTGTGGTGAGGTTGAGCCGTCGTGAGAATAGAGGCATACAGCAGGCCAAGGGGGAGGTGTTTGTTCATTCATTCATGACACATTTATTGAGCACCTACTGAGTTCTCCACAAACAGAACTGGATCTATCTAGACGCGAACAACTGAGGCTCTGCCCCCGGGAGCTCAGTCCAGGTTGGCCAAAGAGATTGTGCTGAGCTTCCCCGGCAAAGCAGGGCATGCACTCAGTGACCTTGCAGTTGGCCCATGCCCAGCAAATTCTGTACGGCTTTGATGTGAATGTACGAAGTGGGAGAGAAATGCAGGGGAAGGTTGTTGTTGTTGTTGTTGTTGTTGTTAATTTAAAATAGAATTGAGTGTCTTTGGTTATTCTGCTGGACTGGGGAGGAATGTTGTACTTCCGGTCTGAATAAAGAATATGGCAGTAAGCTCTTTGCAGAGTCTATGTCCCAGGACTAGCCTAAGGGACCCAGCTGGAAGGCCAGCCTCGCTCCGTTGTGATGAGCCTGCAGACTTTGCTGTTTCCTTGCAGGGAGACCTTGGGCAAATGACGTGCCCTGTCAGAGCCTCTGCTGTTTCCTTGCAGGGAGACCTTGGGCAAATGACGTGCCCTGTCAGAGCCTCAGTTTTCACATCTCTAAAACGGAGACAGTAAGCCCCACCTGGCCTACCTCAAAGAGCAATCGGGAGTCTCTGAAATAGAGTGGAAGTGCTTTGCCAAGTGTGAGGGCTGGGCCTCCTATGGGGGATGGTGTTGTCCCCCGATCCCATCAGGAAAGGGGCTGCTTGGGTCTCAGACCTGGAGTTTGCCATTCTGACTCACAGAGAGGCCATACCCCCTCCCCGAGCTTCCCTTGGGCCCAAGTACTGCTGAGACATGCCTTGCTGTGCGGGCACAGGGCCTGCTCCTCCTACCTGGACAGACTGGATGGACCTTTGTGCACAGATCAGAAGTTTGGATAATCTGCCCCAAATGACAGAACCTCTGCACTCTGCCCGGGTCCCTGATGCACCCAGGAGTCAGACGGAGAGTAGAGTCAGGAAGCCTGGGTCTTAGTCCTGCATTCTCTCTGATTTGCTGCAGAACCTTGCCATCCATCCAGTCCCTCTGGGCCTCAGCTTTCTGACCTGTAAATTGGGGGCAGCGACCTAGCTCTGCCCTCAGGCATACAATACACCAGAATCAGACTGTGCCCCCCGAAAAGTGAGCATGCTTTGTACACTTAGACGTGGCTGGAGCCCATGAATGTTATCACGGACGCCTAGTCTCCAGCAAGCTCTAGATGGAAGAAGGCTAAGGGCTGGGGGAGCAAAAGAGTCCGTTAACAGACTGTGGGGCTGGGCGCGTGTTTATATAAACACCACCTCCATAGCTGGAGGGAGGGGACAGCAGCTTCCCAGCTGTCTCTCTGATTCCCCTGAGGACATCCACTGGGTACAGCCTCGGCTGGTCTGGCCTCAGATGTGACCTCCCCTCCCTGGCCATATACCACCTTATTCCATCCCCTCCTGGGGTTCATTCCACATCCTCTGTTGCAGACCCCCTCAAGTTGCGAACATCCCCGCTGCCTCGCTCTAGCCTCCAGGCCACCTCTCATGAGCCAGAGGAAGGGTTGACTGCTCCTCTCCCCCAACCCTCTGGGGTCATGGAAGCCCTAGGCTAGGCAGAGGACTCTTCTTCTAGACCTCTTGCAGCCATTTCTCATGGTCTGGCAACATGAGGGTCACGGACGCGATCGCAGATGTCCAGGCTTCCAGGTGGAATAAAAAAGGCTCACGTCCACTCTGCTCTGGGCTCCTTGTGTAAGCCCAGCTTCCCCAAAGAAACAGAACTGTGTGTACATTTCTTTTCCTTATTACAAGGCATTGGCCCTCATGGTTATGGAGGCTGAGAAGCCCTGTGACCGGAGGGGTCAAGCCAAAGACCCAGGAAAACAGACGGCCTGGGCTCCGATCTGAGTCTGAAGACAAGACGAGACCAAAGTCCCAGCTCAGAGACAGGCAGAGAGCCAGTTCTCTGTTCCCCCACCTTTCTGTTCCACGCAGGCCTCACATTCACCCACACTGGGTAGAGCAATCTGCTTTGCTCAGTCTACCGTTCAAAGGTTGAACTCCTCCAGTAACACCTCTCAGAAGCACCCGTAATAATGCTCAGCCAAATACCTGGCCCCCCGTGGCCCCAGTCAAGTTAACATAAAATTAACCACCACAATCCCTGTCCCCTTTCCCATCACATAACTCCCTTGCCCCAGAAGCCTCTAGAAACAGGGTTTGGCCAACCAGAAGAGCCTCAGGTGACCAGAACGTCTCAGGTTCAGCACAGATTTAAAGTTGAATGTGGGTGGGATGGGGGGGCAGCAACCTTTCCTCCCTAGGGATTTATGTGTTCCCCCCCAAGAACTATTTTATTTCCTTACCTTATATCTGCAGTGCAAAGAAGTCACTTAAGAATCCCTACCAGCTGTGTGTCCTTGGGCAAGTGACGTGTGCCCTTTGCAGCAACAATTTGTGGTCTCTCAGGGTTTCTGTGACAATTAAATGAGTTAGTACAGTTTGGCACACGGCAAGCATTCAGCAAGCGTCGGAAAAAAAGCCGTTTTCCCACCTCTCCCTTCTACCTCTTTCTACTTGTGATCTGAAGCAGCTATCCTGACCCCAGACTCTGTCCTAGGAGTTCTTAAACCAGTGTGCCAGAGGCCAAGGAACTCTCAAGAGAGCGTGCAAATTGTGTGTGTCTGCCTGTGTGTTTATTTTTCCCAGGCAGAGCGTCCATTGCTTTCATCAGCTTTCAAAGAGCTCTCTGCCGCTGAAAATAATAATAGTAATAATAAAGAATCCCTGTTAGACATCCCTGAGTCAGACCCTGACAGGCTCCTAGTCGAACTGTGTGGACTAGAAACTTGAGAAAAGTTGGGTGGTAACTTTTTTTTCCTAACGTTTATTCATTTTTTTTTTTATTTTTTTAACGTTTATTTATTTTTGAGACAGAGAGAGATAGAGCATGAACAGGGGAGGGTCAGAGAGAGGGAGACACAGAATCTGAAACAGGCTCCAGGCTCTGAGCTGTCAGCACAGAGCCCGACGCGGGGCTCGAACTCACAGACTGCGAGATCATGACGTGAGCCGAAGTCGGCCACTCAACAGACTGAGCCACCCAGGCACCTTGCACGATAACTTTTTTAAGGTAAAATCATGCAAATAGAAAATGAACAAGTGTCAAAGTTTCATTTAACTCGCTGATGAGGGAGCCAGGAGGACGTCATAGCGTCTCCAAGGAGAACTAAAAGAACAGACTAAAAGAACATTGCAGGGGCAATCAGGAAGGCTGAAATGAATGACACATCAAGACGGAAAGCGACCATCGCCATCAGGACATTATCAATTCTATCTCCGCCAATCCATGTGTCTTTCTACGGACAAGGAGCATTTGCCTTAACATCAAGTGTCTACAATTCAAAGAGTTGGAAAGGAAACTCAAACACGAGGAAAGTTTGCAGATACCCCGGAGAGTGTGCTGGACTGAAGACAGTCATTGTTTCATGCCCGTTTCAAAGTATCGCGAGATTTTTTTCCCCACCTAACGGTACTGAAATCTCTGAATCTCACCTTCCTCGTCCATTAAATCAATGGGATAAGAAGACCTGCCTCAGAAGATAGCAGAGGGGTTATATTAGAGGGTGCTTGTAAAGTGTTTTGTGATTGTCAAACACTTTATGAATGTAGGAAATTATTTTTCACTGCTTTGCAAACTTCTCTGGAACTCAAGTGTAAAAGTCTGTTTCTAGAAACTGTTTCGAAACATGGTAACATTTCTTTAATATCCATTGACCTTTTTATAGTTCAGTTTTTAAGAAGGTTAAACAAGCCATGGAAAATGAGCAAAGAGCAGAAATAAGAGATTCATAGGGAAAAAACATACAAATGGGTACTAAACACGTAAGAATATGCTCCACCTCATCCATAATTTAAAAATGCAAATAAAACAGTAATGAAATACATTTTCTTTTCCTTTCAGATCGGCAAATATCTAGTGTTGGTAGGGGGTTGATATATACACTCGCTCCCACACGTAAGGAAGTATGAATTAGTAAATCATTTGGGAAGATAGCTTGACAAATATTAATATTCTAAACGCAAATCCCTTTGACCCATAATCGTATTTGCGAGAACTTATCTGATAAATACACATGTGCATAAATACCGTATATAGGAATGTTCACCACAGCTTTGAGATCGCAAAAACCAGAAGCCACCCACGTAGGATACTGGCTGAGCCATTTGCAATACATTCATCCAGCTATTAAAAATAATGAGGGAGATTGAAATGCACCTCATGGGAAATTGCCATTAGTCATGTCATTAAGTGGAAAAAGCAAGCTGCTGAAGGGCATCATGATCTCATTTGAGTAAGAAAAGGATAATGATGGCCTTATATATAAAAACATCACCTAGATACTGATCATTTCTGCACACGTTAGCTTTCGCTCCATAACAAATCACTCCAAAACTTGGTGGCTTGAAACAACAATTTTTTTGACTCCTGACTCTGGTTCAACCAGGTTCGTCATCTGATCTGGGCTGACCAGGCCATCTCAGACAGGCTTGCACACGCGCCTGGGGTCAGCTGGCCAGTGGGATGACCTCATTCCCACACAGGTCTGGGTCTAGCAGGCTGTCAGCTGGGTGACCGGGCCATGTGTCCCTCACTGGGCTTCCGTGTATAGCAGTCACAGGATCCAAAGGCTCTTGAGGTTTGGGCTCAGAATTCACAGGTCACTTCTGCTGCCTTCTATCAGTCAAAGCAGATCACAAGACCAGCCCAGATTCGAGGGGTGGAAAACAGACTCCTCTTGATGGGGAAGAGCTTCAAAATGTGTCTACACTCTACCATAACCCCCAAATGGAGAGCTCATCAGACCTCTGCCCTGAACTCTCTGGGCACCTCCACCTGAACGTGTAATAGAGATCTTGAGCTTAACTTGTCTAAAACCAAACTCTAGGGGCGCCTGGGTGGCTCAGTCACTTAAGCTTCTGACTTCAGTTCAGGTCATGACCTCACGGTCTGTGAGTTCGAGCCTTACGTCAGGCTCTGTGCTGACAGCTCAGAGCCTGGAGCCTGCTTCGGATTCTGTGTCTCCTCTCTCTGTGCCCTCCCCCACTCACATTTGGTCTCTATCTCTCAAAAATAAACATTAAGAAATGTTTTAAATAAATAAAATAAAAAATTAAACCAAATTCTATTTCTACCCACACCAAACCTGCTTTTTTCTTAGCCCTCCTTGTCTCAGCAATGGCAACAGCTTCCCACTAGTCACTCAGGATAGGGTCCTGAGAGCGATTTCGGCAACTACCTTTTCTAATGGGGCAGAAACTCCAGCGTTGGGCTCCCCCTCCTTGATGTCAGCCACAGGCATCCCCCCACTGCCCCACTGTGTTCACCGACCCACACCCGCGCTCCATTCCCCACTCGGCACCCAGAGATCCCGGGAGAACATGAGTCAGCTCACAACTCTCAAAACCCTTCAGGTCTTTCTGTCCCGCTGGGAAAATGGTCAAAGTCCCCCTGGCCAACATGAAAGGTCCCGTCCCCTGCTTCTTTTCCCAGAGCTTTCTGTTCTAGCCACCTTGGCCTCCCACCAGCTGCTGCTCCAAGGAGCCAACTACAACCTGCCCCCGGGCTTTTGCACTTACTGTCACTCTGCCTGAAACATCCTTCTCCAACTATCTGCCTCCCAGTCTCCACTGACAAGGCGCCCACACTCCACCCCCACCTGACCATGTGTCTACAATAGCATACATGTCTAGTCACTGTGTGGCCCCTTGCCCCATTTTATTAGTATCATAGCGCTTATCAACACCTGAAATATTATACATTCGTTTATTTATTGTCTATCTCCTGACAGACAGTGAAAGCCCCATCGGGTCAGGGATCTCCACTTATTTGTACATTGCCATCTTCCCAGGAATCAAAACAGGGCTTGTCACACCATAGGCACTCAGTACTTGTTACACATGCATGAATATGCACACTCCACACACACACACACACACACACACACACACACCTGTATTTGCCTAGAAAGTTCCTGGACAGACACACAAAAAACGTGACAGCAATTGCCTTCCAGAAAATGGGCTGGTGGCATCACATGATGGTGAGAGAAATGTTTGTTTTCCCCGCTGCCCTGCAGTGTTTGGATGTTTGAACTATTTGTCATAAGTACAGAATTTTATACAGCAAAATGTTAATGAAAAAAACAGAATGAATGCTTTTTCTTACTTTTCTTGTGCGTTATGATTTCCATTCTGTTATCAAAGAAGATGTTTTTCTGCCTCTTCTGGTGCTGGAGGGATCTCCTAAGGGGACGGGAGGTCACCCAATGAGACCCTGCTGAAGATCACAGGCTGGAAAGCCTTCTCCGGGGCAGGGAGGGCAGAGATGGGATGATGAGAAGTGGACGGAGGGATCTGGGACACCGAGCCCCTTCACAGAAAACAACACATGGCAGGAAGGCCCAGAATCCGGGAAGAGAAGGTACCAGGCCAAGACCCTTAGACGTAGGATGGATTTTAGAGTAATCTCAAGGAGATAAATGCAGAAGACAGTCAGGTGGGAAACATGCCTCATGGCAACCAGGCCAGGGAGCTTGTTTGCTGCCTCCCGATCTAGCAAAAGGGCAGATCCATATGGAACAGAGGCAACACCTTGAACTAGATCCTCTAATAAAGGTCTGAACAAAACATTACCGAGACCCAAGGACGAGGTACCTAAGGACTGGCTTCTGGTGTCCTGCCATAAACGAAGAATCTCTAGGATTCAGCTAAAAATGGATTCACCTTTGACAAGATTTTGAGCCCCTACCCTGTGCTCAGAACTTTTATTTAGGGCTATCTGGCCTCACCCAACCAGCGAGTTGAGACTCCTGCAATGAATATGAGTCCACTGAAGCAACTGAAAAGTCCAAGTGGGGCTGGATCTAAAACTCAGTCGCAATCCCATCTCTCCACCCTGCTTCCCTCTGCATCAGCCAGACTCTCAAGTTCATATCTTCCCGAAGTCATGCCAAGAGAGATGCTCTTTCCAGGGGTCATCACAAAGGTCCTGGGATTGAGCGCCACTGGCCGTGTCTGAGGCATAGACCATCCCTCAGTCTATCTATCCATAAGGCTGAGGTGGGAGCACAATGTTCTGACTGAGCCTGGGGTGCAGACAGGAGTAAAGTCAGTTCCACCAGAACTACACGGGTTGAGAGTGGACAAAGAGGGGATCCCCCAGGAAAATTGGGATGCTGGTACCAGATGAAAGAGAAATGGATTCTGGATTGACAAACAATAGGTATTCACTATAAACCCAAAATGATACCTATTTATGCCACATAAGAATGCTTTCAGCTGCAGAAAGTAGAAACCCAAACTAACAGTGGCTTACACAAACATGGACTTAAATTTTTCACATAAGAAACCTGGAGGTAGGACCAGCATGTCTATAATTCTCTTGAGCTTTCCCTTGTGGCCACGTAGTGGCTGCCTTAGCTCCAGCCATCACATCTGCTTTCAAGTCAGGAAGAAGCAAACAAAGAGGTGTCAGGGGCATCTGACTCTTCTGTTAGGAAAAACAAAGCTCTCCCACAAATCTCCCAGCAGACTTCCACTCTTAAAGAGTCTGTATCCAACTGGGCTGCATGGGTGGCTCAGTAGGTTAAGTGTCTGACTCTTGATTTCTGCTCAGGTTGTGACCTCACAGTTGTAAGATCAAGCCCTGTGTCGGGCTCCGCGCTGGGTATGGAGCCTGCTTCAGATTTTCTCTCTCCCTCTCCCTCTGCCCTTCCCCCAACTCATGCATGCTCTCTCCTCTCTCTCAAAAATAAAGACTTTTTATTCAAGACCTTGTCACAACGCCACACCCAGATGCAAGGGAAGCTGCAAAAGCAAGTATTTAGGTTTCCCCAGCCTCTATGGTAGAGGCTGGCCATGGGGGGAGGAGGTGGGAACGGGTATCTGGTCATCAAAAATGACTCCACTGCCACACAGGCATTGTGGTAGTGACTTGCTGGGGTGACAAGTTCAGAAGAAAGCACAGAGCTAGACCTTGAACGTTTTGGATCCGGAACCACAGCTCTCTCTCCTTTGCCACGATTTCTCTGAAACCCAGTCTGGGAGCCAAGAGCAACCAAATTATTTTTCTTTTACACAAAAGAGGAGAATCACTTCATTAGAAGATAAAAAGTCCCTGGGGTGCCTGGGTGGCTCAGTCGGTTGAGTGTCCGACTTCGGCTCAGGTCCCATGATTGCACAGTTCGTGAGTTCAAGCCCTGCATTGGGCTCTGTGCTGACAGCTCAGAGCCTGGAGCCTGCTTCAGATTCTGTGTCTCCCTCTCTCTCTGCCCCTTCCCCGCTCATGCTCTGTCTCTCTCTGTCTCTCAAAAATGAATAAAGTTAAAAAACTTTTAAAAAAAGAATATTAAAAGCATCAAGAAGATGGAGAGATGAGCGGGAGTCATCCATTTCTCCCTCCTTCTCCCCTTCCAGAGGCTCTGTGACCTCTTCCACAATGGTTCCTAGGTGCTCTTTATTCAGACTTCGGTGGTATAAAATAAACTGCCTGGGAATTCAGGAAGCCTGAGTTGGGTCCCCTCCCTATCACATGTGTCTGTGGGTCAATTTGCTCCCCCTTTCTGCAACTCTGTGTCCACATCCATAAAATAACACTGGTCAAGATGGTCCCTGAGGTCTCTTCCAGTTCTGATATTCTTTGTTCCTCATAAAGCCAGGGTCTGAGCCCAGACCTGCTGCCTGGATTCTCAGGAGACATTGACTGACTTCCTTTATGATCCCCAGCGTCCTGGTCAGAAACTGGCTCAAATAAGCACGGACCCCTTCTCTCCGGGAAGGCAGAGATCAAGATTAATCACCGTGGGGGGCGCCTGGGTGGCTCGGTCGGTTAAGCGTCCGACTTCGGCTCAGGTCATGATCTCACGGTCTGTGAGTTCGAGCCCCGCGTCGGGCTCTGTGCTGACAGCTCGGAGCCTGGAGCCTGTTTCAGATTCTGTGTTTCCCTCTCTCTCTGCCCCTCCCCTGTTCATGCTCTGTCTCTCTCTGTCTCAAAAATTAATAAACATTAAAAAAAAAAAAAGATTAATCACTGTGGCTTGCCATGTACCTTGGGTTCTGCCAAGAAAGGTTCCAAATGGAAGCTATTCCTAATGTTTCTCTGGGGTCACCACTAACAAAATGATCCCCTCCAGCCAATTGCTTGGTTCCCCCATCTGGAGTGACATGCTTCTGGAGTAGAAGAACAGAAGGAGCCCGCACCGTCACACAATAGGGCTTTTCCACTCCTTACAACAGGGTCCTACCCATTGGTATCATCTTGGGAAGCTGTGAGTCTGCGGGTGTGCACATGTGGGTGCGTGTGTGCATGTGTGTGTGTAGCGGAGAAAGCTCTCTGACCGCAATTTATCTTTACTGCTTCTCCTCCATGCCAGACATGTTCCAGCTTTTAAGAAGTCACTAGTTGACCTGGAGTCTGACAAAGGAATGGGTAATCCCCAGAATCCAACAAGGGCTCATGCAGCCCAGAAACACTTACAGAGTCCTCTCCTGTCTTCTGGGCCCCAGAGAAACAAAGACGACAAGACATGGTTGTTGGCCACATGAGTGGACAGTCTAGCAGGAAGGGACAGACACTTCAGGAGAACTTAGGACCTGGAGGGATAGGAGTCGTAATGGAACCCCGTGGGAGCACTGTACTGAGCTGATTCGATCTGCCTAGGGAAGCCGGAGAAGACTTCCTAGAAGAGGGGGCATTTGGCTTGGGCCTTGAAGGATGAGTAGGACTTTGAAAGGTAAAAAAAAAAAAAAAAAAAAAAAGTAGGGGTAAAAGCACTCTGGCTGAAGGAATGATTATATAAACGGAAAGAGGTGGATTGGAAAGCTATGAATCTTAAGCTTCAGGGCCCTTGCTTGCACGGGCCCTTTCCGAGATCTAATTTTGCACTGGGCCCCCCAAATTGCTTAAATTTCAGGCTCCACAAAACCTGTGTCTGCCACCATATCTAAAGGATTTGGCACATGGACACAGGAATAAGGATGTCTGGGGCTGAGTTTGTCTTCTATCCCCAAATCTCCCTTGGGGTAATCAGATGGGGGCCACCTAGCCAACCCAGGTACCTATTCAGACAATGCCTGAATGGGTTCAGTAATCCCAGACAACAAAAGGACTGGCTGCCGATGGCAGAACCCACACACAGCCTGGAAGGAGAAGTCAATGGAGCTTTCTCTGCAGACTTCAACGCAGCAAACTGTCTAGGGCAGCCTGCATTCCTGATAGTAATGCCAGGCTATCTGTACTAAGCCCCGGTGAGGATCCTCAAAGCAGCATGACCAAGGGATGCATACAGTCTGGTCTCAAGTACACTGCATGCCACGTTCAAACCATGCTGGTGCACGTGGGGTCACCATTCCTTACTTGCAGGCCCCCAAGAGCACGTCTTGGTCTTTGTTGGTTCATTTGCTTGGAGTGAAGTTTGAAGCCCTCCCTCTATATGGAAGATTTCAGCAGAAGACTCTGCTAGGAGAGCTCCAAAGTTCAGCCCTCTGCTGTCCTTGTTCATGAGCAGCGGGATGTGGACAGTTACCCGGGCAGTGCTCTGTGCCCACATGGGTGCTCTCAGCCACACGAGGTCCCTCCCCATCAGCCTTCCCAGAGCCAGTGCTCCGGGGAGACAAGCACCTGGATCTAAGTGCTCAGGGAGCCCATGCAGACATTGCTGGCTAATGTCTCACCGGCCGGGAAAGTCAGACCCAGCACCCATGTGGGAGGGGACCACACAATTGGGTGGAGATCCAGAAGTGCGGTTCAAGGCAGGCCCATGGCACGTGACCCTGAGCAACTTAATTCAAAACAGGAAATAATTTCTCTGCACTTCACTTTCCCCAGCTCTGAAGTGGAACACCTAAAATCGATGCTCTGGGCAATCCCTCCTCCTATCAACCTTCCTGTAATGACAAAATCACGACGGAAATGAACCTTGAAGATTGGCCTAAACAAGACAAAAGTGCACTTCGAATAATACAATATAGATATAATACATGTAAATATCATATATATAATATAGACATCAAGTTGATAGATTGATAACAGATAGATAATAAATAGAAGGATCCTGGGGTGCCTGGTTGGCTCAGTCAGTTAAGCATCCAACTTGGGCTCAGGTCATGAACTCACAGTCTGTAGGTTCGAGTCCCACGTCGGGCTCTGTGCTGACAGCTCAGAGCCTGGAGCCTGCTTCAGATTCTGTGTCTCCTCTCTCTGCCCCTCCTCCACTCACGCTCTCTCTCTTTCAAAAATAAATAAACATTTTAAAAATTAAAATAAATAGAAGGTTTCCCTGGAACCAGAAAAACAACCAGGAAGAGAGGTGGCTTAACAATGGTCCATGAGAAAAAGGTGTAGGTGATTTATTCAAAGGTGAGTTTGGTAGAAGTTAGCAGTGTTCTGCAGCCTCCCAAATGAGTTAATGGAGCTTTCGGCTGCATGAGTAGAAGCATTAAGTGCAGACTGAAGGAGGTGATACTCTTCTCGATAATCCAACCCAAGTGCAGTGATGCATTCCCTTCCTGGTGCTTCTTCTTAAGGGTAGGGGCGCCTGGGTGGTTCAGTCAGTTAAGCATCTGACTTCGGCTCAGGACATGGTCTCGCGTTCATTGAGTTCAAGCTCCTCATCGAGCTCTGTGCTGTCAGCTCAGATCCTGGAGCTGCTTTGGATTCTGTGGCTCCCTCTCTCTCGGCACCTCCCCCACTCGTACTCTGTCTCTCTTGCTTTCAAAAATAAATAAATATTTTTTTAAAAGAGAGAGAGAGGAGTGTAGACCAGCTGGACTGTGTTTAGCAGCGATGTCCTATGGAGAGAGATGAGACTGACACCACCTGAACCCCCATCAGCCTTGGCCTCACTGTGAGTGGATCAAGCCGCTATTGTGTGAATCCTCATGGGAGGCAGTGGGGAGCCCCCAGCACCATCTGTGTGAATTGTTCTTGCCTTAAAATTGTGCTGGACTCCAATCACACTCCAGATTTAACTACCTATTTACAGGAAGTGTAGAGGATAGAAGAACAGATTAAATACCACGAATAAGCAATCAGCCACATTCAGAATATGGGCTAGTCGACAGGACAAATGACTGTGTTTCTCCAACAAATCTGTGATGTAGGAAAAAAATGGGGGCAGAACTATTACAGGATAAAAGATGCTTAGGAGATACAACCATAAAAAAAAAAAAAATCTTAGATGCCATCAAGAACTCTGAATATGGACCGAGTAATAGAAGATACTGAAACTTGCTGTAAATTGTGTAAATTGTCAAAACCACGTGGTCCGGCTTTTTAACATCCCTTTTTGTTAGAGATGTATACTAACATCTCGGGATTTGCTTGAAAATGTTTGGGATTTTCTTGAAAATACCCCAGCAAACAAACACACGGAGAAAGAAGGGAGGAGGGAGACAGAGGAAACGTGGCTGAAGAAATGTCAACAGCTGTTGACAGTTGTTGATAGGCATGTGGGGCTTCATGAGCTCTCCTCTCTGCTTTAGGATACGCTAGATTTCCATAATAAAAATACTTTAATCCAGAAGCCGTTCATTTATTAAAAACTAAAAGGGAAGAACAGAACAGAGAAGAAAAAAAAAAAAAGATCTAGAAGGCACAGTTTCTCAAAACCAGATCTCCCAAGAGTGGCGTGAAAGGAGCCAAGGGAGGCTTGGGAGGCAGGTGAGGGATTCTGGGGGATCGAAGCCTGCGCTCAAGTGTTTGAAGGGCTTGTCTGGACTAAGAAGGAAGGCTTGCTCTGTGCAGTCCCAGTGGGCCACAGTGGGACCTGTGCGGAAATCACAGGAAGCCAAGTTTAAGGTCAACGCGAAGAACTAACAGGCAAGGTTTTCCAGAGGTCCCTTCCCTCCCCCCTTCTCCAACCTCTTCTTCATGCACAGCCCTTCATGAGCCCCGCGTGTCAGTCACACTAAATCATGTGAGGCTCCCAGAAGACACCAGGCACATTTCTATCTCACACCCTTTGCTCTGAGCATTCCTTGGCCAGGCAGTACTCCCCTCAACCCGGCTGTTAGAATTCGGCTCAAGCTCCAGGGCCCGACTCAACGCTGCCCTCCCCACACTCCCTCCACCTCCCCTTGGAAATAATAAAGTCCTCCAAGTTCTTGGAAGCTGCTGGTGCCTGTTACATGCATGGGACTTGGAGGTTCAGGAAGAGCTTATGTCATCTTTATAGACAGATAACAAAGATACATTGTCTTTTATAATGGATCTTTCTTTTCACTTCCACAATATTATGTACCCTTATTTATTTTTTTTTAAGTTTCTTTATTTTGAGAGAGAGAGAGAGAAAGCACGCATGCAGCAGGGGGAGGGGCAGAAAGAGAAGGAGAGAGGGAGAGAATCCCAAGCAGGCCCCGCACTGGAGGCACAGAGCCCCACGAGGGTCTCGAACTCACAAACCTCGAGGACAAGACCTGAGCTGAAACCAAGAGGCTGACTGCTTAAGAGCAGTCCTTAAAGTAAGAGTCAAGACTCAGAGAGTGGTCCCTGCCATTGGCCACCCGCCATGGTCCCCAGGATGTCAATGGAGTGACCGAAAGAGAGAAGGAGCCAATGAGGTCCCAGTGGGGTCACCTCCACCCACCTGGACTGCTCCCCGGCACTGTCAGGAGTGTGGGGGGTTTTGGGAGAAGAAGGCTTCTGTCCTCTTCCCCAGCTGCCAGGGCCCTGACCGCTGTGTGACCCCTGGGGGTGGGGACCTGTGCTCCCAGGAAGGAAGGTTACAGGCCTCTTATTGCCAGGAGGCAATAAAGTCATTTTGTGGTAATTAGAATCCTAACCAATTTAAGTCATTTTATAGCTCCCAAACAATTACCTGGTGATTCTTATCTCTCCAAGAATCCTGAGATGTTATTTGAAGGGGGTCATAAATTAAGAACCTGGTTGGGGGATGGGGAGAGACAAGAGGAGACAAGGAAATGGCTGCCCTCGATGATAGGAAAGGAGAAAACCGTAGGCGCCCCATCAGTGTCCCTGCTCCCTTCATCAGCTGGGGACAAGGCAAGCCTATCCTTATGGATTTAGTAGGAGGAAAACATTCTATCCCTAGAAGCTTCCTCTCCAGAATTGTGAAATCTCAGAGCCAGAATGCCTACAGAAACATCTAGTCAAGTATCTCCAAAATTAGAAACCCTGTATATCTGTGGTTCATTAGATGCTTGTAGGTATGGGGTGAAAAGCATTCCGAGGTCCAAGGGTGAATCCACCTGGGAAATCTGTAACCTGGGTCCCTTGGAGAGAATCGGAGAGCCCGTTGCATCTCAAAGATTCTGGAAGATCTACAGAAAAGAGACCAAGATTTACAGGAAGGCTGAACTCAGTAAAACCTCGTGTATCTCAGACTTTGACCAGTGAACGTTTTCACTCCCACAGGAAATCTATTAATAGCACCATAAACCTCTAGAAACATGAACCTATTTGCCCAAGTTTCCTTCTTGTTCTTGGGTGGAAAGACTGAGTGGGTGTCTGATCCATGACACTAGAGGACCCCAGTTAGGACAGGTAATTGCACACCGCAGTTGGCAGTCTGCCATCGGTGAATACCTTTGGAAGATAAAGGGGGGGGAGGGTACAACGTCCATTTTTATGCCTTACCTGAAAGGCCACATGAAGGGGGGAAAGGAAGGAAAGGGAACCTTTTGACAAATCAAAAACGGGGCCACCAACTAAAGCTCATCTCCAAAGGTGATAGGAAGAGATTTGTTCTGTGGGTTCCAAAGGGGCAGGACTAATCCAGTTAAAGAAGGAACTTTCTAACAGTCAAAGTCACAAAAAGCAGAGCAGATGGCCTCAAGAAGGAATGAGCTCCCTGACAGCACATGTGTCTGAGCCAAAACTCATCAGAGCGTAGTATTCAGTCAATTAGTAAATATTTGCAAACCTATATTGTTCAAAGTACTATCTTAAGGTAGAAAAACAATAGCGAGCAAGTTAAACTTCCTTCTGTACTGAAGTTTATATTCTGAGGAGGAGGAAAGACAAACAGATAAGAACCGAATAAGCAAAAATAAACATACTAATTTCAGAGAACTACAAAGATTTTAAATGCGTGATACAATAGTAACAGGACAGGGGCAAATGGAGTTAGGATGACCGTGTGAGGCCTCTATGGGATCAAGACACTTGAACTGAGGCCTAAGCAATGGGACAAAGGCAGCTCTGAGAAGATCAGGGGCACTGCCCTGTGCATACAGTTCAGCAAGTTCAAAGGCTCTGCAGTGAGAATAGTCTGGACATGTTCTTAGGACACAAGGAAGCCCAGAGTGGTGGCCCATGGTGGGTGGTGCAGGAGAACACTGTCGACGAGAGCAGAAAGGGACTGCACATTCTAGCATCCAGTGGCCTACAAGCCCGTGCACCCTTGTGGTTCTGGGAATCCATGACAACCCCCCTGACTGAGTAGAAAGAGATAACAGGGCCTCTCTCCCTTGACAAATGTCAACAATCTCAGGCTCGGGCCTTAGTTCCCTTATCGGATAATTGAAAGCCAGACCTACCTTGCAAAGATGCTACTTGGATCAGTGACTACATATTTATCTATTAAGCACAGATACAGTACTATGTGTCATCATAAACACTTTATAAACATTACTCATTGATCCCTCCTAACAGCCTTTAGGAGGTAGACCCTGTTAGTATTCCCACTTTGTCGATGGGAAACTGAGGCAGAGAGTCCCCCAGCACCTCTGATGCATAGTAGATGCTAAGTACACCTTAGCTACCATATGCATAGATTAAAAGTTTCAGGGGATGCAAATAAAACATCCTCTATGATCTCTGTGTTCCCTTGCCCCCATTTTCAAAGCTCTCAAAAGGAAGCATCTACACATCTTTGCAAATTCTCAGTAGGAAATTACCCAAGTGAATCACACGGGACTGATATATACAACCCACCTCTAAAGCATGAGGGTAATCAGGAGTCTGGCAGTCATCCTTATCAAAATTCCAATGGCATATTTCAAAGAAATAGAAAATGATCCCAAAATTTCTACAGAACCACACACACACACACAAAACCAACTAACCAAAGCAATCCTGACAAAGAAGAACAAAGCTAGAGGCATCACATGACCTGATTTTTAACTGTATCACAAAGCTATAGTAATCAAAATAGTGTGGACTGGCATAAAAACAGACACATAGACCAGTGGAACAGAAACAAAAACATTCACATATATGGTCAACTCCTAAAAGGGTGCCAAGAATGCATAATGGAGAAAGGATAGTCTGTTCAATAAATAGTGTTGGGAAAATTTGATATCTACATGCAAAAGAATTTTCATCCAGCCCTTATCTTACACCACTCACAAACATGAACTCAAAATGGATTAAAGGTTTAAATGTAAGACCTGAAACCATAAAACTCCTGGAAGAAAACAAAGGGAAAACCTCCATGACATTGGTCCTGGCAATAATTACTTGTATATAACACCAAAAGCACAGACAACAAGAGCAAAAAATAAACAAACGATTACATCAAACTACAAAGGTTCCACACGGCAAAATGAAAAGTCGAACCCATCAACAAAATTAAAAGAATGGGAGAAAATATTTGCAAACCGTGTGTCTGATGAAAATATAAGGAACTCTTACAACTCAATAGCAAAAAAACCCAAAAAACCAAAAAACGAAACCAAAAACAAAAGCCAATTTATTAAAAATTTAAAAATTAACAAATGGGCCAGTTAAAAAATGGGCAAGGGACAATAGACACTTTTCCAAAGAAGACAGGCCAGAGTAGACGGCCCAGCACATGAAAAGGTGCTTAACATTGTCAGGGAGACGCAAATCAAAAGCACAATGAGACACCACCTCTCATCTGCTAGCACGGCTGTCATCAAAATGACAACAGATAGCAAATATTGGCGAGAGTGTGGAGGAAAGGGAATCCTTGCACATTGTCGGTGGAAATGCAAATTGATGCAACCAGTGTGGAAAACAGTACGAAGGCTCCTCAAAAAATTACAAATAGAGAACAGCATGGATGGACCTGGAGAGTAGAATGCTAAGTGAATGTCAGTCAGAGAAAGACAAATACCATATGTGGAATCTAAAAATCAAAACCAACAAACAAACAAAAAACAGAAACAGACGCAGAAGTGGAGAACAAACGGGTGGTCACCAGAGGGGAAGGATGGGGGACGGACAAAATAGGTGAAGGGGATTAAGAAGCAACAAACTTTCAGATATAAAATAGACAAGTCACAGAGACAAAAAGTAAAGCATCGGGAATACAGTCAATAAGGTGGTAACAGGGGCGCCTGGGTGGTTTAGTTGGTTGAGCGTCCAACTTCGGCTCAGGTCATGATCTCACAGTTCGTGAGGCTGAACCAACTGAGCCACCCAGGCGCCCCTAAACAAGTAAACTTGAAAAGAAAAAAAGATGAATAAGTACTGTGGATCTTATGTACAGCGTGGTGACTCTAGTTAACGACACTTTTATTCTCGAAATTTGCGAAGAGAGTAAATTCTAAGTGTTCTCACCACACACACCCCCCAAAAGTAACTGTGTGAGGTGATAGATGTATTAATTAGTTTGACTATGGTAATCGCTACACGATGTATATCACACCACCGTGTTGCACACACCCAACACATACAATTTTTATTTGTCGATTATACCTGAATAAAACCGAGGGAAAACATCTTGCAGTCAAGGGAGAAGGTACCACTGTGTAGAGTTACACAGGTTGTTCACAAGCTATAGGACTCCAAGGGGACTCGGATTTGCTTAGCCCTCAGGCCATTCATTCTCATCACACCCCTAGAGGGTCAGATGAAAATCCCCACTGTATAAACTGGGGGAAATGAGGCTCAAGTAAAAGTCGATGGTCACCCACAGGAAGGAGTAGAACTCGACACTCCAAAGGGCTTTCCTGTGACCCCACACCACACTGACGCTGCAGGGGCTTGAGGGGATGGACGTCTAACCTTCAAGAGATTTCCTTATGAGGGGTTCTTGGACCTTGGATAGACTACTCTCTGGTCATGAAAACCAAGCAGTATAAACTGTGGTCCGACAGAAAGAGAAATAAGTCTGTGTTCCCTCCTATGTTGAAAAAAAGTTATCTTTACTACAGAATGTATGTTTCACACATTTTACCATGTTAAAAAGTTTATTTATTGAGAGAGAGAGAGAGCATGAGCAGGGAAGGGGCAGAGAGAGAGAGAGGGAGGGAGGCAGGGAGAGAGAGAGAGAGAGAGAGAGAGAGAAAGAGAGAGAGAATCCCAAGCAGGTTCCATTGCTCTCAGCGCAAAGCCCGGTGCGGGGCTCAAACTCACAAACCATGAAATCACTACCTGAGCTGAAATCAAGAGTCAAACACTCAAACAAATGAGCCACCCAGGCCCCCCTACCATGTTAAAAAGTGCCTAAAGGGTTCCGAAAAGATCTTGTAAAGCAAACAAGGATATTATTTAAGACATTTCCATTTAACTTTAACTGCAATTTATTCAGAACTCTAACCTTCTGTGAACTTCTGACTCAGACTATTTCCTTATTGTACACCCACAACACCCTGTGGGCATGGGCGTCTATATTTTCAGTTAAACTCTACCCCGGATGTAGCATTTCCCTCCATTAGGCCTGCAGACAACAAATCACGCAGTGCTGTATTCACACTACGCATGACGTTGTCCCCACAGTTGTCCCCACAGACGGCTTCCCTCTCTCTCCCTACGGTTGTTGCAAATATTTCAAAATATTTAGCGTGCTGGTAAGAAGCGCACGTAGGTACTATAGCATCACACACATTTTACTATTCTGATAGCTGAACTTCAATATAATCAGTTTCCTTTCGAATCCCCTGTATTTCAGTTCATCCATTCTGAAAGCCTTGTTCGGCGAAGGGACCCACAGCGTCACCAGACCGGTGGCTCCAGAAAGGCAGGGACCTCCCCTACGGACCGCCTTGTCTTCTGGCAGGAGCGTCCATCGCTGGAGACCATGGAAGCCTTTCTTCACTCTGCAGCTCACTCAGAGCTCCAGCGTCTCCCCAACATCCGTCCCGCCTCGCCTCTCATTCATGCTGCAAGAAATCGCAGCCTCAGTGTGCTTGCCTGCTGCCCACAGCATTAACCTCGGCCACCCAGAGCTTTTCCCAATCACACCTGCTCTGCCCCGGGCGCAGGGAAAGCCCCCCACCTCTCTGGCCTTCAGAGGGAAGCTGTCTGTAGCTAGAGTGCTGATAAACTGAAAAGTTACACCCAGGGCCAGGATCAGGCTGTGTCTGCAGAGTCCCTCAGAAGCAATGAACACAGCTCGCAAACTCCCTCTGATGCCAACTGCATTCTGCTAACGGGCTCAGGTTCCCTTCCAAGGAAGCCGAAAATGCCGCCCCAAATATTTTCCAATGAGTCTAAAGCCGGGACTGAAGGACGTTCCATCACCTTTAGTGAAACCTCCCCTCCTTGAATGACCTGACCCGGATCTTCAAGCACACTGCCCTCCGGGGGAAACGTGGGGTGATGCTTTGCCACCTGGATGCTCGATGAGGGCTGGAGGGTCCCACATTTCGGGTTGCATGTGGGGGCACCACGGAGCCATTCTGCTCTCCAGGTGGCCGGCCATCTGCTGTTCATTCACCAGGGTGTTTGCAAAGCCCTCTGCAAAGGTGAAGCCCAGGGCTGGGGACAGAAGATCCCAGGCTAGCCATGGGAAGATTCTGGATTCAAGCCCAAATTTCCCTTGCCTGCTGGATGCATCTGGACAGCGGCTCCCCACATCCCTGGGCCTCACAGTTCCCATGTGTAGAACGAGAAAGGAAGATGGGGTATTTCCTCTCTTTGAGGCTTTGGGTACAGACATCAAAACCAGAGTCCCTTCAAGGGCGGGGGTGGGGGGTGGGGGATGGCAGTGCTGTCCACAGCCAGCGCTGCTGAACCCAGAGCCCCCTGCCATGAGAAGGACCCCCTTCCTGGAGGCAGGAGGTCCAGGGGTGTTCGGCCAACAGTCCAGGAAGTGCAGGGGACCCAGGGCTATGCTCAGGGACAGGGCTGCCCATCGCTGGGTCTTAACCTTCCTTACATACATACTTCTTTCCGGGTCCCACGGGGTCACTGCCGTGCTGACCGGGGTGAGGAAGGCTGGCCCTGGAGCCCTCTGGGAGTGGCACATGGGCCACAGTGCATGCCATCCCTGCCTCCCCCGGGAGGATCCCGAGTGGGCATGCAGAAAACAGGGTGGGGACTCATTGCCCCGAAAAGTCTCTCGGGCCAACCCTTGGCTCGCAGCAGGGGGTTAGGGGGGCAGAGAGGCGAAGGTCCTCGCTCAGGGGCACACAGTAGTGTCAAGAGAGCTAGGATGTGGTCTCTCTCCCCATTTTTACTTATTTCATTGTTGGTTTTTTTCATGACAAAAGGACGACACGTTTGCTGCATGACGCAGGCAACACAGAGGTGATGTATGAAGACAGTCATCTCCTCTCACTCTCGCCCCTCAACCCGCACCCTATGCGTGGTGAGCCTGTGCTCCTCCACGGGGCCCCCCAGGGGCGAGGGCAAAGCCACCTGCACCTGCTCACCTGGTCCCAAAAGGCACAGAAGGGGAGCTGGCACTCCGGAGCTGATGGGGGCCGCCTCCCGGCTGTATTCAGAAGGCGTCTCTCCTTGGCCCCACTGACCTGGAAGAGAAAGGGGCTGTCAACCTTTTTTTTCCCTAAGGTGGATGCCAGTGCAGATTTCTGGAAAGGGGTCTTAAAACACAAGACCCTTAAGGGGCGCCTGGGTGGCTCAGTCGGTTAAGAGTCCGACTTCAGCTCAGGTCATGATCTCATGGTTTGTGAGTTCGAGCCCCACATCGGGCTCTGTGCTGACAGCTCGGAGCCTGGAGCCTGCTTTGGATTCTGTGTCCCCCTCTCTCTCTGCCCCTCCGCTCCTTGTTCTCTCTCTCTCTCTCTCCCTCTCTCAAAAATAAATATTTTTTTAAAAGCCCTTAGCACTTGTTGGGAGGAGCACTGGGTGTTGTATGGAAGCCAATTTGACAATAAATTATATTAAAATCAATTAATTAATTAAAATAAAATAAGATGTTGATGATTGAAAGGATAAAGGGACACCCCCAGAGTCTATAGCTCATCTATCTCACACAGTGAAACACTGCCAACAAGATTATTTTGCGTGCATAATACGACCACTTCTCCCTCTTGTTGGATATTATCTCCTCTTTGAGATGCTTTGTAATAAATGCCAGTATATACTCTCTTCCAATGCTCGTATCACTCGAGGATGAGTTTTGTTTCTGATACAGCAAAATGGATTGAGCCTAGCCTGGTAACAGTATATGTATGATACAGGTCGATTATTTGGGTTTGTACCATTTTGGGTACTGGCTTAAAGATAATGACTTTTTGCTATATAATTTTATTGTAATGACTTTCAATCTCTGCTAATCACATTACTAAACTAAAATTGTGAGTAAATAAAAACTTTTATAAATTCCAAAAATAAAACAAAATAAAATAAAATAAAATAAAACAAAACAAAACAAAACAAAACAAAATAAAATAAAATAAAATAAAATAAAGGCCTTTGTATGTCCCAGGAAAGGCCATCCTTCCTGGCCACCTGCCCTCACCCAGCTTCCAACTTCATCACCTCCAGCCTTGTGGTTGGTCTCCCAGCTTCCAGAACCACCCACTCAGTACCTTTCTACAGCACTACTGGAGTGAGCCTCCAAATCCACGACTGCTGAAAACCTTCCAGTGCCTCTGCGACCCCAGTATTTGCCAAGATATCCAGGCAGAAGGTCCAGAACCCACCCCACCCCCACCAACCCTTTGTGATCTGCCCCCAGGAGACCTCACCAGCCTCACCTCTACTGAAACGTCCCACTCTCTATTTCCTTCCATCCCTTGCAATTACTTGTAGTTCTTGGAAGAGATTATGCATTTTTTTAACCGAACTTTCTGTTTGGGGCGACTTGTATGTTCACATGTAGCTGTAAGGAATCACAGAGAGCCAGCTCAGGTACCCTTTACCTGGCTTTTCTGATGGAATCTGGAAAAGTTACAAAATCACCACCAGGATACTGACATGGACACAGCCAAGATACAGAACATTCCCAAAAGGGAATCTCTCAGGTGGCCCTTTCATAGCCATACCCGTCCCTCCCGCCCTCTCTCCATCCCTAACCCCTGGCAAGCACTCATCTGCTCTCCCTTCTAGAATTCTGTCCTCTCAGTAATTTATATGAATGGGATCCCACAGCCTTTGCCTGTTGGGGTTGGCCGTGTTCACTCACAGTGGTTCTCCTGAGATCCATCTAAAGCTGGGGCGTGTGCCGGGGGTCTGCTCCTTTTGTCGCTTGCTGGGTTCTGTTCCCTGGTATGGATGCACCATGGTTCGCTTGCTGACTCGCCCACTGCAAAACAACAGTTGTGTCGTTTCCATGTTGTGGCTATCGTGAATAATGATGCTGTAAATACCGGAGCACAGATCTGGCGTGAACCCAAGTCTTTATTTCTCTGCAGGCCTGGGGAATGCTCAGCAACGCAATGGCTGGGTTGCACGGTCAGCTTTGCAGGAAACTACCAAGCTGTTTTCCAGAACAGTTGGGCCATCTTATGTTTCTACCTGCAGCATACGAGCAATCCAGCTTCTCCACAACCTCACCAACCTTTAGTGTTGTCACTATTTTTCATTTTAGCCCTTCTGATAGTTAGGTAGTGTGAAATCTCCTTGTGGTCTTTGTTTGCATTTCCCAGATGGCTAACGACATGGAATATCTTTCCCTGTGCTTGCCGTCGTCCGTGTATCTTCTCTGGGGAAACCTCTTCATCTATTCCAGTCATGTTCTTTCTTTTTTTAATTTTATGTATTTAAATGCAAGTTAGCTAACATACAATGTAGTATTGGTTTCAGGTTAGAACCCAGTGATTCATCACTTAATATGACACCCAGGGCTCATCCCAACAGGTGGCCTCCTTAATGCCCATCACCCGTTTAGCCCATCCCCCACCCACCTCCTCCACCAACCCTCCGTTTGTTCTCTGTATTTAAGAGTCTCTTATGGTTTGCCTCCCTCTCTGTTAGTAACTTATTTTTCCTTCCCTTCTCCTATGTTCGTCTTGTTTCTTAAATTGCACATATGAGTGAAATCATGTGATATCTTTCTCCAGCTGACTTATTTCATTTAGCATAGTACACTCTAGTTCCATCCATGTTGTTGCTAATGGGAAGATTTCATTCTTTTCCATCGCTGAGTAATAGTCCCTTGTGTCTACATACACACCACATCTTCTTTGTCCATTCATCGATCTATGGGCATTTGGGCTCTTTCCATAATTGGGCTATTGTTGATAGCACTTTTATGAACATTGGGGTGCGCGTGCCCCTTAGAATCAGCATATTTGTATCCTTTGGATAAATCCCTAGTAGCGCAATTTCTGGGTCATAGGGTAGTTCTATTTTTTAATTTTTTGACAAAACTCCAGACGATTTGCCAGAGTGGCTGCCCCAGTCTGCATTGCCAGCAACATTGCAAAAGCGTTCCCTTTATTCCACATCCTCCCCAATATCTATTGTTTTCTGACTTGTTACCGTTAGCCATTCTGACAGGTGTGAAGTGCTATCTCATTGTGGTTTTGATTTGTATTTCTCTGATGATGAGTTCAGTCATGTTCTAATTGAATTGCTTGAGTTTTTGTTTTGTTTTGTTTTGTTTTTTTACTATTGGGTTTTGAGAATTCTTTATATAACTGGCATGAAATAGGAACAATTTTATTATCAAAACTAATGATTCTTAGCACTTGGTAAGCACTTAGTAAGACACTGGGCAGATTGCTTCACCTTCGTGTTCTCATTCAATTCTTAAAATAACTCAATGAGCTCTAAGTGAAATAAATCAGAGGACAAATAGTAGAAGATATCATTTAACATGTGGATTCTAAAAAAGCCAAACTTGAAGAAACAGAGTAGAATAGTGGTTAGGGCTGGGGGGTGGGAGAAGTGGGGAGATGTTGGTCACATGGTACAAACTTCCAGCCGGAAGAGAAATAAGTTCTGGGGATCTAACGTACAGCAGGGTGGCTATGGTTAATGGTATTGTATTATATGGGACACCTGGGTGGCTCAGTCGGTTAAGCGTCTGGACTTCGGCTCCGGTCGTGATCTCACAGTTTGTGGGTTCAAGCCCCGCATCAGGCTTTGTGCTGTCAGAGCAGAGCCTGCTTCTGATCCTCTGTCTCCCTCTCCCTGCCCTTCTCCATCTCGCTCGTGCTTTCTCTCTCTCAAAAATAAACAAACGTTAAAAAATTAAAAAAAAAAAACAACAGTACTGTATTATATACTTGGAAGTTGCTAGAAGAGTAGTTCTTCAATGTTCCCATCAATAAAAAAAATGATTATGCAGGGGATGGAGGTATTAACTAGCTTTAGTGTATAATCATTTGGCAATAGAGACATGTATCAAACCATCACGTTGAACACCGTGTTGTATGTCAGTTTTATTTCAATAAAGCTGGGGGCAGGGGACATTTGGGGCGCCTGGGTGGCTCCGTCGGTTAAGCATCCGACTTCAGCTCAGGTTGTGATCTCGCGGTTTGTGAGTTTGAGCTCCATATCGGGCTCCACACTGACAATGCAGAGCCTGCTTGGGATTCTCTCTCTCCCATTCTCTCTCTGCCCCTCCCCTACTCATTCCTTCTCTCTCTCTCTCTCTCTCTCTCTCAATCAATCAATCAATTTTTAAAAAAAGAAAGTAGGGGACAGGCCTCATCCCATTGGTCCTGTGGGTTCGAACCCATCGAGGGTGATGATTTCAGTGCCCAGACCCTGGAAATACTGAGCTCATGTCTGGCTTTACTGCCCCTTCCTCGTGCTGAGCTCAGGTGTTCCCTGTCCTGGGCCACACACGAGGTTAGAGGCGTAACACATGGCCCTCGGGACATGTAGCATCTGGTTGAGGAAACAGTTAAATGCCAAGGTGAGGGTCTCAAAGTAATTCTGTCAGAGGAGTTCAGCAAAAGCCATGAGGTGAACGAATGTTTTGAGGGGCCTGGAAAGGTTTCATGAAGGTGGAACAGACTCCGGGCTGCCGAGAGAGACAGAGACAGACACAGAGAAAAGTGGAGGACCAGCTTTCCAGCGGGGGGAACAGCATGAACACAACCCCGGAAGCAGGAGGAGAAGGCCGGTCATAAGGCAGCACCTGACCCTGCTTGGAACAGATTGTCAAGAAGCACTTGGCTGTGAAATCCCAGGCCCCCTGACTCTCTGGGCTTGAGTCCTTCCCTGAAAATTTTACAACGATGCAGTCGAGGCCGGGACAAAGTCATTTTCTTATCCAGCAAGTGATCTCTGAAGCCTCATTGATGGCTCTAAAGCAAAGTTCAGTTTCGACTTTCAGATGACCCTCAGGGATGAGAGGTTTCTTGGTTGCAGGGGCCAAGGGCAGGCAGCCCCAAAATGTGCTACTTTGGCATATTGATCAGTTTATTTTTTTAATGTATATTTATTTATTTTGAAAGAGAGAGAGAGAGAGCAGAGGAGATGGGCAGAGAGAGAGAGAGAGAGAGAGAGAATCCTAAGCAGGTTCCTCACTGCCAGCACAGAGCCCAGAGTGGGGCTTGATCCCACAACCCGCGAAATCATGTCCTGAGCTGAGATCAAGAGTCAGACGCTTAACCAACACTGAACCACCCAGGTGCCCCTATATAGATTATTTTAAATAAAGTTACTTAACAGACAGCCTGGGCAGGAAGGACACTCAGACCCTCCTATCCCCCTGGAAGCAGAAAATGAATCTCCCACGTGAAAGTTACCCTCCCCGCATCTGGGGGTAAAGAGACATCTCCATCCCCAGAGATGGGAAATTTAGAGCCGAGAAGGCTCTATAAACAACCCTTGTTGCTTCACTAACGTACTACCCCCCACCCAAATTCTGTTGAGAATTCCTTACTGATTGAGGCCCCCAAAGTTACCTTTTCTTTGACCTGTGAATTCCTCACAGATTTATTGTCTCTTTGTCTAAAAAGGTATACAAACTGCCTGCCCCGGTCATTTACTTGGGTCTCCGTTTCATTACTGAGCCTCCCTGTGCATGTAATAAAACCCCTGCTTTTTTCCTGTCCATTTATGTCAATTTATTTCTCCAAACCTCTGGAAGACCTTGAGGGGAGAAAAGAATCCTTCCTGGCCTTCCCCATGCATTTGACACCTACTGTGTACCCAGAGCCTCGCAGGTGCTGGGGGATCGGCAGCCGACAAGACGGAGGCCACTGTGCTCTCCAAGCTCACGTTCCAGGAGGGTCCCCTAAAGTCTTTCACTGTCACCGTAGCACGTGCACGAAGATGAATGCATGCTGGGGCAATGATCCGCCCCGGGGCTCAGGGCACCCGGATGGGGCAGGGCGGAAGTCCTTGTTCTGGCAAGACCAGGGCAGAAATCCTAGAGGGAGCCGACCTCCACCCCACACTGCTGAATGCCATTCTCCCGCGGGCCCGTCTCAGGACCCTGTGCAAAGAGCCGGCCCCTGGTTATGGCCCCAGGGGAGAGGAAGGTCAAGAAGCCAGGACAGAGGACAAGAACAAGAACAAGAACACAGATAGCTACCAACTGGGGGCTGGCCGGGCCCAGACCCCTGGGGGAATCATGGTATTTAATTCACATGCTGCTGGCACCCGGAAGAAACCCCAGCACGCGTGAGTCGCATGCATGGGTAATCCTCGTTGTCCTTGTTACAGGTGAAGGAAGGAATGCCAAGAGGGTCTTAGAACAGGCTCTAAACCACACAGCCAGTGACAAGGTCAGGATTCAAACCCAGGGCCGTCTGGTTGCACGTTTGCCCTCTCCCATCCCAGGCTGCCACCCCCTGATCAGATCGGTTGGGGAGAGCAAAGGAACCGGTCCTCAACACCGCTGCGTCCCGGCCCCCTTTGCTGACCTGAGCCGGGCTCTCTGCAAAAGCTGTCTGGGCGCTCTGCACCGGGTCCCCGGAACAAGCAGCCTCCTGGGTTTGGTGGGAGTGAGAGGAAGGAGAGAAGCCCCAGGCTCAGGCAGCCAGTGCTGAGACACCCCCAACACAACTTCTCCTAAGACAGGAAAATGCTCTCAAATGACTCGTGCGAGGAGGTGCCTTTAAAGAGTTCTGTGAGCTCCAGAGCTTGGGGTGCGGGGTTAGAGTGCACGCTGGGGTCCAGAGCACTCCCCAGATGTGCTGGCCAGCTCTGACCTGCGTCTCCAGCACAGAGGGAGCTTGAGGGCTCTGAGCCCCACGAAGAAGCCAGCAGGCAGCAGGCGGGGCTCTGAGTTCCAAACCTGCCAGCGGCCGTGGGAACGTCAGCCACCAGAATAAGCCGTGGGGATTCCCTTACATTCATTCAGCATTTATGGACACAAATACTTGTCCGGAGGGTTGCGGTGAGGCTCAAGGAAAGAAATGGGGGATCGGAACATGCCTCCCCATCGGCAGAGCATCTCACAGCTGGCGGGTACAGCTGCCAGGACATTTCCACACCACCCTCATTTCCCCCTCTCTGCTGTGACCCCCGGGGGGGAACAGCCCTGAGCTAACCACCTGTACGCTGACCCTAAGAAGCCACCAGGGGCATGTGGCGGTAGGCAAATCACTCACCCTCAACTCCCTCACCTGTGAAATGAAGGGGGGCAGTGGATTCCGGCACAGACACCCCAGCTGCCAGGGCAGGGGTTGCAAACATTCTCTGTAAAGGGGCAGCAGATATTCTAGGCTTTACAAGACTTAGAGTCGCTGTAGGAGGTACTTTACTCTGCTGTTGTAGCTCAAAAGTAGCCAATGTGAAAAAAAAAAGAAAATTAAAAAAAAAATGAGGTGCCTGGGTGGCTCAGTCAGTTGAACGTCCGACTTTAGCTCAGGTCATGATCTCACGATTTGTGAGTTCGAGCCCCGCGTCAGGTGGCTCTGTTGGTTAAGCATCTGACGTCAGCTCAGGTCACGATCTCGCAGTGTGTGGGTTTGAGACCCACGTTGGGCTCTGTGCTGACATCTCGGAGCCTGGAGCCTGCTTCGGATTCCGTGTCTCCCTCTCTCTCTGCCCCTCCCCCACTCATGCTCGGTCTCTCTCTCTCTCTCTCTCTCTCTCAAAAATAAATAAACATTAAAAAAAATTTTTTTTGCTAGGGTAACCCCAATTAGGACACACAACAAGCACCTTCCTTCTTCGGGCCGAACTCCTAGCTAGGTGGTGTTGGGCAGGTGACTCCATCTTTCCAGGCCCCATTCTCCCACCTGGGTACTTTCCCAAGGCCTCCTCTAGACAGGTGCAGAGGCCGGTGGGGTGTCCAGATGAGCAGCCCCAGAACACTGGTGCCAAAATCTGCCCCGACGAAGGTAAAGACGGGGACTCAGATTAAGCAACTTGCCTGAAGCCACAGAGCTAGAAGTTTCCAGACCGGAACCAGAACCCAGTTGTTTGGCACCAGAGGCCAGAGCTCCCATCTCCACCCCACACACCTCTCCTGGGATAATTCAAAGGCCCCTTCGGATCCACTTCTCTGAGTCCTGGGAGCGGGGAGGGCCCTGCAAGAGAGAGGAGAAGGATGGCAAAGGGGAGACCAGGGAGTTTCTTTCATGACACGGCTACGTGCCAGGCTTGATCTGAGTTATAGGAGGTGTTGTCTTCACCGTGAATAGATGAGGAATTAGGTCCAGAGAGGTACAGAGCCTTGCCCAAGGTCACACAGCCAGTAAGTGGGAGCCGGGACATGAACCCAGGCCTGTGGGACCCCACATGGCAGTGCTGGGTTGACTTCTTTGGCCACACTCTTCTCCTCCGTTTTTGTGCTCCGAGAGGGGAAGGAGCCAGAGAAGACACACTCAGCAGATGGCACACAGGTGAGAACCCAGGCAGGTGGCACCCCGCCCCCAGCCGTGTTTTGAGGGCACCACCCAGGCGCACAGGTGTTCATGAGTCCAAGCCGAGAACCATCTACAGTGCGCCCCCTCGTTCACAGGGAGAGGAGCCTCTGCAGCGGGGACCCAGCTGGTTCAGGCCCAGGGAGGGTTATCAGCTGCCAGGAAATGCCTGGAGGTCTCGGACTTCTGACCTTGTTCACCTCCACCTGCACCCGACGAAAGAGCCTCTTTGCTGTTACTACTTTACAGGCTTGATCCCACTTTACGGCTGCAGGATGAAAGCACGTGCCCGGGGTAGAGCTGTGGTGGACAAAGCACCCGCCGGCTTTATAAAGTGGCAGTGCTATCACCAGGCAGGGGGCATCCTAGGGTTGCTTGGGTGGAAGCCCTCCGGGGTCCCGGGGAGGACAAGCCACCGGACCAGGCAGCCACCCAGCGAGGCACCGCGGAGCCCTGACGGCTAAGCAGCGGTCCCAAATCCTGACCGAGGATCGCAGCATCCGCTGGCGCGTCCCTGCCGTGTGCTCACCGTGACCCCGAACGGCGCTG
Organism: Panthera leo; assembly: GCF_018350215.1. Taxonomy (NCBI): domain Eukaryota; kingdom Metazoa; phylum Chordata; class Mammalia; order Carnivora; family Felidae; genus Panthera; species Panthera leo. Next base: position 128,863,119 of record NC_056685.1, read on the forward strand.
AGAAATAAACCAGGTTGCCGGACGATCTTCGTTCTACAGAGGCCCAGAGGGGTGGCTTGTCCAAGGCCACGCACACAGCCCAGCCAGGACCAGAACTCAGGTCCAGAGCTTTGAGCCCACGCATCCTTCTAACAAAGTCGCGTCTATGGGACAGCACGTTTCAGCAGAATTGGTTCGGCTTTGCGGCTCCCTCAGCCGTCCTGGGGCAGCGATCACCCACCAATCTGCAGACAGACTCTCGTATCACACAGATGCCCATGAAGCACCCCCAGACCCTCTGAAAATGAAGGGATGCATGGGCCTCACCACCCCCGCCTTCCGTGGGTCAGCACCCCACTACCGGCCCCTCGCCCTCACCCCGGTGCACTGGGGAGTGTGGAAGGGGAGGCCAGGCCCACCCAGCCCTGCCCCTTCTTCCTCCCAGGCTCTGGGGAGCCACACACTCATGGGGGGCATGAGTCCTCTCTCTACTCCCAGGGGAGCCCCGTCTGTGGAGGGACCTAGGGAAGGACACAGCACACGGGGTGGGCTGTCAGACTCTGGCCTCTGGAATTAGGCCACATTCCCCAAGCTCAGCTCAATCAGTAATGAAGACACTATTCCGGCCCATCTGCCTTCCTCCTGCATCTTACCCCAAGGCACAGGCAAAGTCTGGGAGGTGGCAAATGCTAGTATGTTTGGGGGACAGTGGGGCTCCTCCCCTTACCATGACGATTGTCCCTCCCTGTGCCTCTTTTTGCTGTCATTTCCACAGCTCCTTGGTTACAGTCTTTGGAGGCCCTGACTTGTGCCCGAGCAGAAGAGAGTAGCCCAGGCAATGGAGGACAAGGTCCTAGGAGTGGGAGCCAATGAGCACCCGGAGATGGCCCACATTCAAGGCTGCGGCCATCTAGGCGCTGCAGCAAGGAACCAGCCCTGGGCCGGGTTCGGGAGCTCGGGCTCCAGCCTCCACTGCCAGCCTGACTTGCTGGCCCTCTTGGCCTAACGCTTCGGCTTTCTGGGCCTCGGGTTCCTCACTCGTCTGTGAAGAGGATGAAGGCAGGGCACCAAACCCGAGGATTTCGCGAGATCATTCCACGCTGAGATCTAGATTCCGTGCCTTTTTCTTCAGCCCGCGGTTCTCAGCCCAGACTGCACCTTAGAACCTCCTGGGAAGGCTTTTAAAGAGCTTGATGCCCAGGTCACACGACTGCTGTGCTGTGATGATGCCCCGCTTCAAACTAGGAAACTTGACTTTGAAGCCAGAGCAGCAGGACAGAAGCGGGAAGGCCATGGCGAGGTATCGCCAGGAGGCGTCGAAGCGTGAGGAGCAAAGATAAGGTGTCAGCATGATGAGTCCAGCTGGGTTTTGGACTCAGACAGACCTGAGTCCCAAGTCCTGCTCTCCTCGCTCACCAGGAAAACTGTTCCCTTGCTTCTCTTGAACACTTCATCTGTGAAATGGCCACAGTCACACCTCCTGCACAGGACTGTTGCAGAGATTACATTAAAAAGGCCCTGCGTGCCATATAATAAGCATTCAGAAATGTCAGCTTTTATTATCAGCGATAAGCTGTGCACACCCCATTTCCAGGGCAGGCAGGTAAGCGTGGCAGTTACACGTGTGGGCTGGGGGGATGGAGGGGGTTAGGTGTGCCTGAGACCAAAGCCTCCTGCCCTCGCCTGCTGGCTGTGTGTCCTTGGGGGACTCCCTCCCTTATACCAGGGAAACTGAGGGTAACTTTGTCCTGGCAGTGTTGTGGGGGTCGAATTAAGTAGTAAACACATGGTGCCTGGCTGGCTCAGTCGGCGGAGCATGCAACTCTTGATCTTAGGGTTATGGGTTTGAGCCCCACGTTGGGGATAGAGTTTACTTAATTAAAAAAATATATTAGGGGTGTCTGGGTGGCTCAGTCGGTCGAGCGTCCGACTTCGGCTCAGGTCGCGATCTCACGGTTCCTGAGTTTGAGCCCCATGTCAGGCTCTGGGCTGACAGCTTGGAGCCTGGAGCCTGCTTCGGATTCTCTCTCCCAAAAATAAATAAACATTAAAAAAAATTTTTTTTTGAGATCTTAACGAATGAATGAATGAATCAATCAATCAATCAAGTAGTACATCCACTTTTCTCCGGCAGGAGCCAGGGCACCCACCGTGTGGATCCAGGCCATGGAGGCGTATCAGGTGCCAAGTTCAGGGGTGCACCTGCCCCTGGGAGAGGCACTGGTTTTCTTGCCCTGCCTACCGTGCAGAGTTGAACAAAGGGGTGTGAAAGCACTTTATAGACTTGGAATTACTTTTCTGGGGCATAGACCAAGGCAAGGGGAGAAACCAGAGCTCCCGGGCCCCCTGGAGGCATTGCATCTGTGGCTTGGACCCCAGCACAAGCACACTGAGCAAAGGTTACAAGCTCTCCACACCAGGCTCAACATCCAAACTTCCTCTTCCAGAGAGAGCTCCTCTTTGCACCTGTCTCGGGGTCCAGGAGGAAAAGGAGGGGTGGCCTTGGAATCAGACAGACCTGTACTGTGTCTGTCTATAGGGCCCCACTGCCTATAAGTGATGCCCTACCCCTTGTGGGCCTCAGTTTCCCCATCTGTAAAATGAGAACAGGTCCCTAGTGCAGAGGTTCATCACAAGGATCGAGATGTTTGGCATAAATTCACAAAACCTTCCAGAAATCTTGAGACAAAGCCCTTCCCTTACCACCTCTGGGACCCCGGGGAAAGGACTGTCTCTTACAACCCCAGTTTCTCCATCTGTAAAATGGGCATAATGATATGTACCTCACAGGGGTGTTGTTAACACAGAATGAGATTATGTCAGTAAAAACTAGGCCACTGCCTGGCACATAGTAAGTGCTCAGGTCACAGTAGGTCGTAACACTGTCGCTGGTTTGTCCCGTGGCACCTTTTTCTCTCTTCCCCTCCTCCGGAGGGCAAGGATGGTCACCTCTTCTCTGCAGCAGAAGACAACTTTTGGAGGAGAGGACCCAAGGCCTTCAAAGGGACTCAGCCTCCTGAACCCCCAGCCCTTGGGAACGAGGCCGTCACACGACTCGTGCCCTAGATTGGCTCATCGTTCAGCCTGGCTGATGTGAGCACCTCCACACGGGTTGCTTTTCATCTCTCCTCACAAATCAATAACTGCTTACCTTGGAGGAGTTTTAATTAGTTAATGCCTGCTGGGTGCTCTGCTGATAAACTAACCTGCTATTAATGCTAAGTGCCTGCCTTATGGTTGCTATTTTTATTATTATTGCTGTTGTTATGAAATCCTCATTCCCTGAGCCACATAGCTGGCTTTCATACAAAAAAAAAAAAAAAAAAAAAAAAAGACCTTGGGCTTGAGCCTCCTTCCCAGAAACCTGGGGAGAGGCACCCTTCTGGACAAGTCAGCTCATCTCTCCCTCCTCGGCCACTCCATACATACCCTCAACACAACGGAAAGAGGCTTCCCCTGGTACCAGAAAACCACCACCCCACTGGGGCTCCGGTTTCCCAAGCCGCAGAGGTCCAGGTTCGAACCTGCAATAAACGACCCTTGCCGCTTGGCTTTGACTTACGACTCTGGTGGTCTTTTGTGGGAGGTTTCAGAACTTCGGGCATAACACTCACACTCTGGTAAACCCCCGGGGCACCTTTTCTGGCCTTGGCCGACTTTTCTGACTCCTTTTACATCTTTGTCGGAGGCTCCCGGCCCCCAGCCTTCCTGCCTGTCTTGTCCACTTTCAAACTGCCCCCACCTACTCGGACCTTTGAGTTCTGGCTGGCGGGGGGTGGGGGGTGGGGTGCAGGGGCAGGACCAGGGCACAGAGCGTGGGCTCCCCCTGGTCAAAGCCGCACTCCATAGACCTCCATGACCACTACTCCAGGGAAGAGGGACACCAATTACAAAAATAACTCCTTCTTGGAGGAAAAAGCACTATCTGGGCCACGTGGCAAAGTGGGTCAGAGCCCGGACAGAAGGAGCAGGGTGGCCTTCGTTCAAAGCATGCACGTGCCTCTCACTAGCTGTGTGACCCCGGGCACTGTGGAGGCTCCAGTCTCCTTGACTGTGAAACGGCCATGCAGGTGTCATCTGCTTCACGGGGCTGTCACCAGGATGAAGCGAGGAAAAGCTATGCTAGGGGCTTAACACGCTAACCTGTGCGAAGTGGTTCTTTTTCTTGTTCGTACGAATTATTGCTAACACACAACAAGCAATTGCCCAGCTTCAGGTGCTGTTCTGGGTAATCGTCTTGTTTCATATCATTTACTTACCCCCCAAGAACATGCTGGAAAATCTGTGTTACACTTGGGGATCCTCCCGTTGTCTCCATGCCACAGATGGGGGAGACAGGCTGAGAGGAGGAACCTGCCCAAGGTCACGCACGCTTAAACTGAACTTTTTGTGTTGAGGAATGTGCTTCCCATGCGGCTCTAAGAAATAACAGAGACCTCCTGTATGCCCTTTGTCCTGTCCCCCCCAGTGGTATCCTCTCGCAAAATAATATCACAGCCAAGAACCCAGAACTTTCCATCACTGCAAGGGTCCGTCCTGCTGCCCTTCTTTGTGCCACCCCCACTTCCTCCCATCCATAATCCCACCCTAACATCATATAGAGAAGTTCCTTTGTCCCTCCTTTAGGGTACGTCTGTTGGTGACAAATTCTCCTCGTTGTCCTTCACCTGAGAATGATTTGAGTTCCCTTCCTTTCTGAAAGATATTGTCACTGGGTCCTGGAATCCAGCTCGACACTTCCCAGGGATCTCCCCAGCATATCGTTCCCAAAGTCCCAGCCAGTCTGCCTTCTTCTCTCTACCTTCCAGAGTCTTCTTATGTTTGTTTTCTATTTAAAAAAATTTTTTTAATGTTTATTTTTGAGAGAGAGAGAGAGAGAGAGAGAGAGGCAGAGCAAAAGCAGGGGAGGGGGCAGAGAGAGAGGGAGACCAGAATCCAAAGCAGGCTCCAGGCTCTGAGCTGTTAGCACAGAACCCGATGTGGGGTTTGAACCCGGGAACAGTGAGATCATGACCTGAGCTGAAGTCAGATGCTTAACTACTGAGCCACCCAGGCATCCTGTTTCTTTTCTATTTAATGTCCAGGGTCGTCAATTGTGCTTAGCAGGAGGAATAGGAAAAAGTGTGTCTATTTGATCTTCTGAGAAGTAGGCGTCTCACACACATGATAGAATCTAGTTCAAAGCCAAGCGGCAGAAGCTCAGGTCCCGTGGACGTGATCTCCAGCCTTGCTACCCTCGCCACCTGAGTTTATTCAACTGTGTTCCTCCGGGACTGCCCTCCTGCCCTGAAGTCCCCATCACTATGAAGTCTTCAGAGGCCATGGGCCAAAACCCCTTCTCAAAAAGATGTTTAAAGTCCTGATGGTCTGGGACGCCTGGGGTCTCGGTCAGTTAAGCCTGCAACTTCAGCTCAGGTCACAGTCCTGCGTTTCGAGGGTTGGAGCCCCGCATCGAGCTCTGTGCTGACAGCTTGGAGCCTGGGAACCTGCTTCGGATTCTGTGTCTTCCTCTCTCTCTCTGCCCCTCCCCTGCTCATGCTCTGTCTCTCTCTGTCTCTCAAAAATAAATAAACATTAAAAAAATTTTAATAAGTCCTGTTGGCCCAGCACTGATGTCTATAGAATGTAGACAGAGACCAGAGGTCCCCTGCTCACGTTCTGTTAGCCTGTGAGCTGAGCCATTTAAATATACATGACGCCCACTTACTAAAGGCCAGATACTTGTTCTTTCTGTTCACTTATCCATTGTTTAGTGAATGCAAGTTACCGGGGATACAAAATCATGACTGCCTTTTAAATGGTGCTGTAACTTTGTACCAGGCACTTTGCAAAGCACTTTCCGTATCGGCCACTGCTTGGGTGCCATTTCCAACCTTCTTGGTCTCATCTCTCATTCCAGTCGCCACTGTGGGAAGCAGGACCTTGCAGCCTTGACCAAGTTTACGAAAGTACCACCTGACAGTGCATTTCCCACTTCCTGTCCCCCGGTGCGGGGGTGGGGGTGGGGGGTGGACGACACCCACTGGGCATGCGCCATGATACGCACGGAACATGCAGGGCAGCTAACGCCCATTGGATGATTCTTGACCAATAGGAGACGGGAGCTGGTGGCTAACCCCTTCCCTCTTTATTTCCTTGGGCTGATGGCTTGGAATCTAACCCAGAAGGCTCTAGAAGGTACTTTGGGTCTGATCAACTAGTCTTTCTGAGGCCAAACTCTTACCTAAAGGATAACAGGTCCTTGTATTGGCTTTCCTTCTTTCCTGTGTTTATTCCTTCAAATCCTCACTCCTCCCTCCTGGATCACCTTCCCAAAGAAACTACCCACACAGGAACGCTAGCAAAGTCATGGGGGTCTGCACGTGAGCCTAGAAGGCAATCCTCAGATGACATTTCGGACATTCGGCATCATGGTTCCTCAGACCCTCACCTGTGGCAGACGAGGACAAGACACAGATGGACAGTGAAAAGACACTGAGCTGTATGGTGGCTGTGGCCCTTGTCCAGCCTGAGGGAGACAGTAAGTAGGAAGGCTGTGGAGTCGGACTGCTTTTCTTAATGGCTCAAGAAACCTTGAAGGCCAATGACAAGCCCAGACCAGCCAAATATCAACTCCAGGCAGAATTCTGCTGGCCGCGTTAGGGATACCCTCATCTCCTGCCTCTGCCAGGCAGAGTGCGTGGAAAACCGGGCCTGGGATCAAATTTGAGGGTGTAACGATGACAGAGGAAACTGGGTGCATAACAACAGGTCTCTTATGATAATCAGGAGGCTGAGCGAGGCCCCAAGACCCAAATGGGGGCAGAAGGGAGAACGAGCCTAAGAACATCCAACCAAACTCCTCTAACCCACCAGGCTGGTAGGAACCCCCTGGCCCTTCTCTTAGAGGAGAGGGGCTCCTCCTTGCCTGGAGACCCTGCCAAACCCTTCCCTGCAGCTGGTGCCTGGCAAGCTGATGATGCCCCCACAGCTCCTCCTGCACTGCCCGCTGGGCCATAAGCAGCATCGGGTCTCAGGACGGCTCAAGCAGAGGGGTATGGTTGCTGCTCTGGGCGGAGGCAGTTTTCACATTGAAGGAGCTGCAAGTCTTAGCCCCTCGTGGGGCTTCAGCAACGAAATATAAAGACAGATAGGGAGGGACTGATTGACGCGGGACTCGTCCCCCTGGAACCTGGCATTCTCTGCTCTCCCAAGGATCCTTGGAGCCATGCCACACTCGGCAGGAATAGCCCCTGGCAGTGTGAACAGTGATGCTGTGCACTAGAGGTGGGCATGCTGGACCCGCTTTGGCATGGCACTGAACGCGGGGCCAGAGGACATAGGGGGCAGGAAGGCTAACTGGATTTACGTGGGAGATGGGCAGACCCACCCTTCCGTGAGGCCACAGGGAACACACCGGAGGAGTCAGGCAGGACTGAGAGAGGGTAGACAAGCATCTTTGGGCAACACGGAGGCAGCTGTCCTCTGCGAGCGACAGTTCCAAAATGTCATCCTGAGGCTTGCTTTCTGGGGCCACTTTCAGTCCCCAGTGTCTTCACCTGGGGTTCCCCCAAAGGTTTGTGTGTGGGTAGTTCAGTCGGGAATATTCCAGGAAGGAGTGAGGACCGAGAGGAAGAGAGGACGTGAGGGAAGTCAATGCAAGGACCGAGGGTAAGGGTGAGAGAAGCTACATCAGAACCCCGGTGCCGGGTGTCCCCAGAGACGGTGGTTGTGACGACACGGTAGGCCCTCATCCGCCCAGACAGTGGCCCGGGTGCCAAGCAGGGGCCTCACTTGTTAGCCTCTGCCTCCGGCTCCACTCTGGGGACATCCCAGACCAAGGTGGGGACACTGCCTTAACTCCGGTGTCACCGATGCCCAAGGATGTAAGACAGCCCAGGCCCCTTTTACAGGTGAGGAAGCCAGACTCTGAGGGCGGGCTGACCAGAAGCCCTCCGGCAACGTTCTGACCTTTTCCACGCCCGGGTTTTATAGGACAAGGCCAGGGAAGCTGGGCACCCTCTGTCCTCCCCTACCAAGGCGACTCCTTTGTGGTTTCACATGCCACTGCTCACTGACAGACTCATCACCTGTCATGAGTGCAGAATCCATTATTATTATCAATCGCGGCAATGGATAATTAAACAACAAATGCACTAATCTCATTAAGCCAGTTATTTAATTAATTTATTCTAATTCATGTAATTAGTTAATATGATAACGCTTTCTTTCATCCAGAGACAGCCTGCAGGCTCTCCGAGCTCCGTGTATTATTATTAATGGATTTTCACATGCTGGGAAGGAAGAAGTTTGGGGAGCCGCTCAAAGTCACAGAGTTGCCTGATGGGGGTCACTGAGCCTGTGGGCAAGCCCACCGCCCTTTCTTTACCTGCTAACCCTGGGGTCCCTCCTTCCCCCACTGCGGGCGCTGTGCTCTCACAGCCCAGTCTGGCCTTTGCATTTGCTGTTCTCGCCTCCCAGAAAGCCCCCTCTCCTCTTCTCCCTGCGTAGTGATGCCACCCATCCTTTGGGACTCGGCTCAGCGGCCACCTCCAGACAGGTGACCGGTGTTCTCCCGGCTGGATTAGATGGCTCTCCTGCCTAGCGGGCCTCACACTTAGGGATCGTCCCCCCAACCCCCCGATTCGAATGCAAATCCTTTGAGAGAGAGGGCTGGGTTAGAACAGCATCGACAACCACACACACAGCAACGGCATCCGCTGGGAGCCAAGCATTTTCCGGAGCATTCTGCTGAGAGCCACCTTTGATCCTTACCCAACACCGAGCGGTGGGAATGGTTTCCCTTTATACATATATGGAAGCAGAAACTTCAGGCGGTCAGGAAAAGTGTCCCGGGGCCACCCACCACCACTGGGACTCAGACTCATATTCAGGTGGCCCCTAAGCCAACCTCTCCAAACCACCAAGCTGAACTGTCTGTCTTATTTGTCCCTGAAGTCTCTATCGTAGGGTACTTACTAAGCACTGGCATAATGAATAGGGGCCCCAAATGCTCCCTGAACAAATGTGGCTCCCACAGGAAAGAAACAGAAAGACCCCACGGCCACAGGGGGAGTGACGGTAAGTTTAGAGGAATTCTGGTACTATGTGGATCGTCCGTGGTAACGTTTAAGGACATTAAACGTTTCAGGCCTGTTGATGGGATTACAGTTTGTTTTAAAGGCCTAACACCACAAACAAAAATAATAATTCCATTAGTTGAAAATGGTAATAATCCTGGTACGTATGAATTTTATCGCTATGGTAACTGCAAAGCCCAGAGACAATAAATAAAAAGTTCCCGCGTGTTGCGGGAAGTACATTTTGTTGCCGATAGTGCGTCAGGCATCATAATCCCATTAGTGGTTAAAAATTGTAATAATACCCCTGACAATAATTTTTATTGCTGTACCTGTAAAACACAAAGATAAGAAATAATTTTGCGAATGGAAAGTGGCGACAGTAACTCAGCGGTATCGGTGAGAAGCGTGTGGTCTGGCTTCAGTGTGACCAGCATCTTGATTTGGGAGGTGACAACCGAAGCGGGGACTCAAACACTGCTTTGAGTTTAAGCCATTTCTTTGTGCCGTTTCTGTTGTCTTCGTGGCAAAGGAAGCATGCGTCCTTGACGGTGGCTCTGCCGTTTTGTGACTCCCTCCTGGAACTCAGTCTTCCAGTCTGTTAAATGGGACCGTGTGGATCTCTGTCAGTCTAGACTAATATTTTGGGATATAGCCACGCGGCACAGAGTGGTGACCCTGGCCACAGGGGACCTCTGACTTGGGGGAAGATAGGTGTGTGTGCCCTAGGCACACACGTGGCCTTGCCCGTTGTTGGAAGGCAGCTGGAGTGAGGGGCAAGGAAGCCACCTCTGTAGAGCTGGATTTTAAGACTCGCCCAAAGCTCCCACGAGCTACCTCAGCCTGCAGCCCAGATGTGGGTGCCTTTCAAGAGGCTCATTTGGAAGCTGCTTTCAGCCTCACATCTGTTACTTGTCTGGCTGCCATGCCTCTGGAGAACACAGGTTCTTTTTCTCGTCTGTGCATCAGATCTACCCCAGAACTGTCCTGCGAAGGGGATTCTGGGAGATGGCAGCTCCCCGCCTCTGCTCTGCAGTGAAAGGAAAGAGTGATGCTGAGCTGGACACAGACAACCAGCGTCATTAGTAAGTTAACCATTTGAATAGGGCCATCAAGAGCACAAAAGCTCAGGGGGGGATGTGTTAGGGGGGACCTGAGGGACTTTAGGGATTCCAGGAAGGCTTCCTGGAGGAAGTCAACACTTAACTTGAGAACCAGAGGATGAGAAAGACTTGGTCACATGAACAGTGAGGGGCTGAGGAGGGGAGAGGAGTAGGGAAAAGAATTCCAGGCAGTAGGAACAGCATGTGCAAAATAGGGCTTTGCTTTCGTTGTCACCTCTGGGGAGCAGGACCCCCATTGGTGGGCTGGGAGTGGGGGGGTGGCACATGTCACTAAGTGTCACCATCCCAAGACTTCACCACGGCATTTACCACTTTTTTGATGGAAAATTTGCTGTGAACACAGCATCTCAGCATGACTAGAATCCTGCCTCCTGTTCCTCATTTATTTATTTTTGACAGTCAGTCCTGTCATATTTTTGACAATCAAATCATTCCCTCACCCTCAGTAGGATTAAAGGTCATGAAGCCTTCCACAGCCCCCTCCCTGAAGTCATACCCACATCCATCCACATAATCTAGCTCTTGATTAGAAAAATATTTAGGGGCACTTGGATGGCTCACTCAGTTGAGCATCCAACTCTTTTTTTTTTATGTTTATTTATTTTTGAGAGAGAGACAGAGTGCGAGCAGGGAAAGGGCAGAGAGAGAGGGAGGCACAGAATCTCAAGCAGGCTCCAGGATCTGAGCTGTCAGCACAGTGCCTGATGCGGGGCTCGAACTCACAAACCAGGAGATATTGACCTGAGCCGAAGTCAGGCACTTAACCGACTGAGCCACCCAGGCGCCCCAGTATTTGACTCTTGATCTCGGCTTAGGTCATGATCCTAGGGTCATGGGATCAAGCCCTGCTTCAGGCTCCACACTCAGCATGGCTCCTGTTTAAGATTCTCTCTCCCTCTCCCTCTGCCCTCTCCCCCCTGTATGTATGTATATATACATATACATATATATATACATATACACACACACACACACACACACACACACACACACACACACACAATTTTTAAGAAAGAAGAAAAACATTTAGAAGACAATAAAGAACATCTGGTATTTCCAGGGCACTATGGATCCGATATTTCCGGGGTGCTGTGGACAGTGGGCCAGGGAGATGGCAGAATTCAGTTTTCAACATGTGGATTTTGTGGTATGCTGGAGACATCCAAATGGGGGTGACAAGTGACCAGTTCTATATTGGTCTGGAACCCAGCAGAGGGGGCTGGGTCACAGATACAGACTTTGAAGACATGAGATACGCCTGGTAATTGAAGGCACGACCGTGGATGGGGACGGGGAAACACAGAGGAGTGGGATGGGGCTGGGAGGAATGTGGGTGTTTCGTGCACGTAACTACTGGCTAAAGGACATCAAGGTCAGGGGACAAGTGTCCAGAGAACCAGGAGGAGGAGAGCCAGGACACCACTATATCATATCAAATAAGCCAATGGAGGGGGTGCTTCTGAAGGAGAGAGTGCTGAAAAATCGCCCCAACAGCACAGACTGAGGAGGGAACAGGAACAGAGCACATGGGCAACCACGTGGAGAGGCGTGGCACCAAAGGGAAGGACAGGGTAGCAGCTAGAGGGGAGTGTAGGGTCAAGGTCGCTGTGGGGGTGACGGTTTTTCCAAACACATACGGGATTTGAACATATTTAAAAGATCCACCTGGGACCCATGGGGGCACCTGGGTGGCTCTGTTGGTGAGTGTCTGACTCTTGATCTCATCTCAGGTCTTGATCTCAGGATCCGTGGAGCCTACTTAAAAAATAATACTAATAAACAAACAAACAAACAAACAAACAAACAAACCATGAGATAAAAATGCAGGAGAAAAAGCAAGCAACTAAAGCCAGACCTGGGACTAAGGTGAGGCAAGCCAGGTGCCTGAGCATAAACTTCGAGGAGGCGCTCACCCCTTCTAGGGCCCGGCACCCACCCAGCCCCACCGGAAGCTGGGTGTTACCAAAAATTTAGTGCCTCCTAAGTCCTCTCTCCCAGAATATTCTGGGCCTTTAAAATATGAATGGGGGGGCCACCTGCACGAGAGCAGAAAGTGCAGGTGTTGCGGTGAGCGTAACGCAACGCACAAACTTGTCACATCACTCTGTGCTGCACCTGAAACTGGTAGAACATTGCGCGTCGACTATACTCGAACAAAAACTTTTAAAAATGAATTAATTAAAAATAAATTTTTAAAAAAAGAATAGAAAATGCAGCTCAGGACGGTTGTCCCTGGGGGGCTGAGAGACCGGGTGGGTGTGTGACAGGAGTACCTTGCTGGCTCTAAACCTTCAGCCCGCTGTGCTCTGAGCCCAGCAATTCACCCAGAAGACTTGGGTCTTGATTTGATCTCCTAAATCCACTTTCTCCCACTGTGGATTATTTATCCATTAATTACTTTATTCATCGAACATTTATTTAATGTCTCTCATATGCCAGTCACTTTCATTTCCGTGATCGTACTCAATGCTCAGACAACGTTGTGGGGAAGGTAGACATGACCATTCCCATTCTACAGATGTGAAGGCTGAGGCTTTCAGAAGTTGAAGTAAACACCAAGGTTGGCAAAGCGAGCCGGTGGCAGAGTTTCGATTCCAGCCAGATCTCCTGCCCCCCCAGTCTGGTGTCCTTTGCTTCGCACTATGGCAATCAGGTAAGATGAACACATCCAGGCTGAGAATCAGAAACTTCTAGTGGGTTCCAAACCAGGCAGACATTCATGAACCAGGAGGACCAGACCGGGGACCCACGGACTTGTAGGAGCCGAAAGGGCAGTCTGCTGTTTCAAGATCATGGCAGCAGAACAAATTCAGGCAATTAATCCCTCCCTTGCGGATTTGTTTACAGCCACCAAGTCCGTTTGTACAGGTCGCGCACTGCATAACTCTAGAGGGCACCATTCACAGTATCATCACAGATTTGTATATTCATTATTTTCAATTTGTGTATTTATTAGCTTCCCAGTGGGTAGCAGGAAAGTGTACAAAAGAATGGGCGCCATGTGGGGGCGCCTGGGTGGTGCAGTCCGTTAAGTGTCCAACTTTTGCTTTCGGCTCAGGTCACGATCTCACCGTTCGTGAGTTCGAGCCCCACATCGGGCTCTGCGCTGATGGTGCGGAGCCTGCTGGTGATTCTGTCTCTCCTTCTCTCCGTCCCTCCCCCACTTGTGCTCTCTCTCTCTCTCTCTCAAAAATAAATAAATAAACTTTAAAAAGAAAAGAAAAGAAACAAAAGAAGGGGCACTGTTTCCAAAATCAAACAGAAGTGCCCTGTGGGCCAGCAGGATTACTAGTGTGAGCCTTCCAAGGGATGGCGTGCATGTAGTGATTGGCACAGAGGAGGCCCTTGAAAACTGCTAGCTTCCCAGCCCTTCTATAACATGAGAGCCCACAGCCCTGTGGGACCTGCCTCACAGTGCGGTTCTAGAGATAGAATAGGATAATGGGCATTAAAGTGTTTTCTAGGCACACGGGGCCACTGTCAAGCTCAGGGAGTGAATACGTTGGTTAAGGACATCGAGGGGAGGCACCAAGGCGAGGCCTGGATCTACCCAGGGGACACTATGTGTTTCCTGTGTCGGCCAGGCCACGGCGGGCTCGGGGAGCAGGGCCCTTGCACTAAGCAGAGGGGTCTGACGCTCGCAGAGGGGACAGAGCAGCGCAGCCCAGCAGTGACGTCCCTGGACCCTCACGTGAAAGCAATTTGCCGAGCTTGCACGGCGACTCTCCAAGGAGGGCGGAAGAGAAGGATACACATCCCAGCCACAGCTGAGGAGGCAGGAAGAAGAGATGGACAGAGTGGGAGACTAGGGGGAGCAAGGGGAGGGGAAGAGAGCAGGAGGAGACTGAGGCAGGAAGAGTAGGGAGATCAGGAGAAAGACCGGAGAACGATGTGTGTGTCTGTGTCTGTGTCTGTGTCTGTGTCTGTGTGTGTGTGTGTGTGTGTGTGTGTGTGTGAGAGAGAGAGAGAGAGAGAGAGGGAGAGAGACAGACAGACAGACAGACAGAGATAAGCAGAAACACACAAACACAGGAGGGAAGGGGAGGGGACCCCAGGGGAGGGGGCAGGGACAGGAGAATGAAATGCAGGCAGGACAGGACTCCCTCCGGGCTGTGGAGGGACTTTTGTTTTGGGGACTTTGGGTCTCCGCTCTGCAGTCCAGCTGTGCCTTCCTGGGCCATTTCCTTAACATCCCCCGCCTCGGTTTCCCCATCCTGGCTTCCCACCCACATCTTGGGCCGCTTCGGGTGCTGGGAGATAATGAAGGTCAACCTGGGGAGTGTGGCAGACTGACGGAGGGTGCTGTAACGGGGGTGGTGACAGCCTGGCTGGGCGCAGGCGAGTCCTGGTGCCTGTCTGTCGTTGGGGCCCAGCAGGGGGACCAGCAAGATGGGGGAGCCCTGTCTGGCTCCAGGCAAGGGGTATCTGCCTCCTCTCACCAAATGGCAAAGGTGGTTCGGGAATGTTTTCTCTCCACCAGTCTGAAGCTCTGACAGCCCCCTGATGCCCTCCCCATGCCTGGCGCCCATCCCAGGCCTTTTTGGGGCTTGGGGGGGCTGACATGGCAGCAGCTGTGGAGTAGAAGCCCTAGAAGGCAGATCCACGTGTCTGGCATTTCCCCCTTCTGCTCTGAGTGTGAAAAGCCCAGAAAACACAGCCATGCAACCCTCCTGCCGGAGCAGGAGGGCGGGGGTTTGTGATCTGTCAAGTGCAATCAGGGCCGAGATAAGGGTCCCCCTTGCAGCTGTGGGAGAAGATAAGCAGCCCCATAAACCTGGGTCACCAGCAGGGCACGGGGGTGAAAAGGCAAAGGGACCCCACCCTGCCCTGCCCTGGAGAAAGTCTCCGGTTGGAATTCTGACCTGGGGTGGGGAAGGGGGGCTGCAGGCAGCTTGGTCAGTGGGTACCTTCTCTGGTTCCACCATGGAGCTTGGCCCAGACTTGGGGAAAGGTGGCCCGTGGTTGGTTAACCGTGTTTCACCAACAACTGGGGTTGACGTGAAGCCTGGAAACACAGATACAGGCAGACCATCGATCAGGTATTGAATCATTTCTATCCTGGGCCCACAACTCTGTTCCTGCCCCTGCCCCCGGGACCACCCCACCACCCAGCCTCAGGGAGCTGCAGGCGCCTCCAGAGCCCCGTCTAAGCGGCAGCCTGGATCGGGTCTGAGTAGACAGTGCCGGGTCTCGCCAGTGCTTAAACACTGACTGTCTCCCCTGCCCGCGGCCCTGTTTCTAAGCAGAAGTATCTCAGAGGAGAATTTGGAAGCTGGGGGGGCCAGGGAGCAGATGCAAGAGAGGGAGCATCCCCTCAGTGCACCCCTGGAATCTGCTGTGCCTTTCCTCGAATGCTTCATTTCATTTCATCCTAACCCCAGGGTAACAAGATGGAAAAGGTCCTTCACCAAATTTCCTCCAGTGTGACTTCCAGAGAGATACTTGGGCAAACTGCTGAGGGTAGACAGTGCCAGCCCGAACTCTGGAAGGAAAGGAAAGCAAGCAGTGCCCATTGTCAGCGCCTGGCAGTGGCCTGGATATTCTTGCCATTCAGGATAAAATTCCCAGGAACTGAGGAATTGGGTTGGTCTGAGGCCACACCCTTTGGAGGTGAGAGATGAACTGGGCAGGAGGTCAGTGAGCTAACAGTTTCTTTTCGAGAATTGAGATGTGTCCTCAGCCATTACTTCCGCCCCCTGGTTATCAATCACTTCATCTGTAAAACGAGGGGCTTGGATTTGAAGACCCCTCTACTCCTTATCTGATTCTATGATTCTCATCCAACCGCTTATCTACTGGAAGGAAGGGATATCCGTGGAGGAAGAATTCCATCCAGTTAAAAGGTGGCACATCTTGACTTAAAGGGCACAAGTTTAGGAGACAGACCTGGGCAGGGCTGCCATGTATGTTTGTTCAGGTTACACACTGCACAAAGGTGCTCAGTTGAGGAGGTGAGGGGGGTTGCTAAAATACTGCCTAGGTTCAGCTCACTAAGCTCTGCACCCTGGTACAGGGCTTCATCTACCTGGAGGACACACCTTTTTCTAATGTGCACAAATGTGTCATATGAACTAGTGGCAGCCTTGAACTTGAGAATTTTGATCTCTGTTTTGATACTTTCTAGCTCTATGACCTCAGGCAACTAGAGAAGCTTAACTTCTGTGCTGTCATAACAGAAATTGGGATTGTCACTGTGTCCTGGCAGAAATGACGTGAGACTGAATGAAGACTGTGTCTTCAGTACACAGCACAGCATCTGATGCATAGCAGGTGGCCAGCTGAGTTTCCTTCCCGCCTCTTCCAACCTGAGTCTTCCTTGGGGAAATGTTCGCTAGTGTTCTGGGGTTGGAAATGACTGCCCTTTACTGGTAATTCTGCCCTTAGAGGCCGTCAGCCAATGGTATTGTCCTGACATGGCATTTTCATCCAGAATGCTCAGCCGAGGTAGGATGTTCAGCCTCCATACTAGGGAAGCTAAGACCAGACGGAAGTCTGGGTGAAGACATTACACGATAATTGTACGAGTGGGTTTCATTTTTGCATGTGAACCCAAGCATTCAGCAGGGAGCACCCTCTCCGTAATGGTTTCTGCATCACCCCGCCTCCTCTTGGCTCTTCTGTTTCCCATTTCAGAAACAAAAAGACAGAGAGTGGGAGTGGTTTCCAAACATTCAAGCTGGAAGGCCCCAGAGAGGTCATCTCATTCCATTTACTCATCAAGGATGCGGGTCAGGCAACACTAGGCATTATCTAGTTACCTTACTCTCTTGAACTCCCTTGCTGCTTTTCCCAACAGTGCTGAGAACCAGTTGCTAACAGCTTTTTGGGGGGGGGCATAATCACCCCACTTTGGAGCTGGAGAGGCACCAAGGCCTCCTGGGAAGTACTTCACAGCCCTGTATTTGCCTGCGATCACCCAATGTGTTCTGATCAAGTCTTACCTTCGAGACTTCACTGTCATAAGACATTTGTCTCCTAGAATTTGGAGAATGTGGATACATCTAGAAAACTCTGAAACGTCACTTTGTATTCATTGGGCCGTGCTCCCAAACCTTCAGTGGCTTCTCTATTTCCTATAGGATTAATCCATTTAACTGACCCTCAGCTCTATGCTCTGTGGACGAAGACGTGAAATGATGCTCAGTTTACCCCCTTAAGGAGCTCACAGTCTGCTTGGGAGCAGTGCAGGTGGGTGCAAAGGACCAATAAGTACATCAGAAATGAGTGAAACTGGGCACCTGGGTGACTCAGTTAAGGGTCTGACATTGGCACAGGTTGTGACCTCACGGTTCATGAGTTCGAACCCCACATCAGGCTGTGTGCCTGCTTCGGATTCTGTGTCTCTCTCTCTCTCTGCCCTTCCCCTGCTCTCTCTCTCTCTCTCTCTCTCTCTCTCTCTCTCCCTCTGTCAAAAATACATAAACATTTTTAGAAATTAAAAAAAAAAAAAGAAATGAGTGAAACACCAGTCACAGTAAATGTTTCAAGGCGACAGGGAGAGGAGAGCCATGACGCCTTCATGGGGACTCACAGGCCTTTGACTATGGGAGGTATTTATTCCAAACTGTCGTTGTACAGATCTACACGAGAGTCAGAGAGGGAAGTGAGTTCTCCAAGGCTGCGTAGGGAAGTTGAGGCAGAGCCAGGACTAGAATCTGGGACTCCTGAGTCTGCATTTGCATTCTCCTTGCTCTGTATTCCAGTGTTCCTTTCATATGGTTCTTAGTTTTTCAGTTCCCTTCTTTCTAGAGCACATCCATAGCTTAGCACTGTGAAAAGAACACCAGGATACGGTGAGAGGTGGCTGGCAACCTGAGTGTGAATCTTGGTCCTCTGCTGTGTGACCTTGAGCAAGATACTTAACCTCTCTGAGTTTTCTCTTTCTCATCCGTTGTTCATCTACCAGATTTCAGCTCCCTGAGGGCAGGGGCAGCATCTCATTTGTCCTCTGACTGCGCTGGGGGGCTTTGAGAAGGACAATAATGAGCAGGGCCCCAAGCAGGAATGTTCAGGCGTCTGGTGCTTGGGAGACAAGACTGAGCAGGAAATAAAGGTTCAGAGGGTGGCAGCATATTGGTGTCTTGGGAATGGACAAGTGCAAAACAGGGAGAACAGAATGTGCTTCACATCGTTGGTACTCCCCCGATCTAACTCCTAGTGACTGTGGAGAAAGTGTCTGTGAAAAGGTGAAAGTTGGTGAAAGGTTTGGTCAACTGAGTGTTCAGGTCTCTCCTGACCCCATAACTGAAGAGTTGGCGGGTCCTGGCTCCCAGCAGCTGAGAAAGGAAAGCACAGGGGGATCTCAGTCAATCCCCCCCCGCCTTTGCTGTCACCTGCACCTCGCCTCTGTAAGCCTCGGTTTCCTCATATGCGAAGTGGGTATTACTGACCCAGAGTTTACGGGAAGGGTTTGATGGGGAGGTTACGGTCCAGGGCAGCACATGGCGGAAGGCACCACACTGGGCACGCTTCGGTTGTCAAACATCTCAGTCCAGGGACCCCAAGTCCCATCCGTGAGCTGCGGGGGTCAGCTGCGCTAGGGCACCCCCTAATGAATCACTGCTGCTGTGCTAAGCCATCCGCTCATTTTCTCCCCATCTCCCAACAGGTGGGGAGGCTGGGTGCAGCACATTCCAAAGGCAGAGGACTGAGACCGGGATGGCTTAGGAGGCAGGCTAATTAAAATGGGTGCATCTGCAGACGGGGACATGTCTCCCCCGAGAGCCCAGGAATTCTGGGAATCAACATTCAGCCATCAGCAAACACTCCACGAAAAGTGAGTCAAAAACCTGCCTCCAGAGTCCAGGGAGGCCTTCGCTCTAGTGGGGAATAAGGCAAGCAGGTAAATGGAAAGCAACAGCCTGCAGGAAAAGGTGTCACAAGAGCAGGACCTCCAGGGTCTATGGAGGTGCCTTGGGAGCATCCTGGGACACAGAGGAGGGGCCACCTGGGCCAGGTATTGAGGGATGAGTAGGAGCGCCTCTGTGGGGAAGGGACATTCGAGCAGGAGACAGTGCTCAAATCAGGTCTGGGAGAGGGAGGCTAGGAGAGAAAACGAGCCTCCCTTGGTTCTCCCACAAGAGAGCCTTACAGCCAGTAGCATCAAGGACAGCCAGGCCAGAGCCAACTCAAGGCCCCTCACCTGGGAGAACAGCCCAATGGTGAGATGCACTGTCCGGCCGGCTTCGGACACTTTACACCAGACCTCGGGCATCGCCCAGCCCAACCCCCTCGTGTTGGAGACGTGTGCTCCCTCCACCTGCCAATCACCCTGCCCTTCCTTCCAGGCGAGCCCAAGAAACACCTCTTCCATGAAGCCCTCCCTGCCTCCTCCAGTAAACATGCTCAGACCTCTATTATGGAACTTAGTGCATTAGAACCACTTGTCTGCTTCTTCACCCAACCGTGAGGCTCCCTGAGGGCAGGGGCTGCGCTTCCTGTGTGTGTCCAGCACAGCGCAGTGTGTAGAACCCAGAAGCTGTGCAGCTAATAATAGTCCTAACAGTTTGTGGGCATTTGCTAGTGGCAGCCATTACCCTTAGGGCCAGGCCATCATCGCCCTCACCAGCCCACTACATCCGCACAGAACCCTAGGAGATAGTGCTACTGTCATACCCATTTTACAGATGAAGGAACTGAGGCTCCAAGAGAGGTTGTGGCTGACCTGCAGGCGCATGTCAGGGCCAGACTCCAACTGTCTGCCCCCAAAGCCTGGGTCTTCGCCAGTGAGCATCTTGCTTTGATGTGTGATGAATGTGAACCGGGTTGGGTCAGACTGGGTTAGTGCCATGACAGAAAGAGGAAGCAGCACAGCGAGTGCCAATGTGAAGAAGAGAACTATAGGGAAGGACACTTGGATTGGGGGAGGAGGGCTGCTGGGAAGGCCATCCTAAAAAGAGGGGAGAGGAGGACCCTAAGGCCAGGAGGTGCTGCTCGGGAAGGTTAACGGTGCACCTGCCCCGCACACAGCACCAGGTAACTGCTCGCTGAACTTGAATTGAATTGGAATCAGGAAGGCTTCCTGGGTTGCGAGAGTGTAAACCGCCTGGCACAGAGTGGCAGGAGGAAGGCCCGGAAAGGTAGGCTGGGGTCAGCTCAGGAAGGTTCTGGAACACCAAGCCAAGGGCTTGACGTTAACCTGAGGCCGGGAAGAAGGCCATCCGAGGCTTCTGAGGAAAGCTCTTCTTTGGGAAAGGACACTTCCGGTTTCTGGGTTGGCTCACAGGAAAGGGGAGTCTCACTCCTCATGAGAGGGTGTGTGGGCAGAGAGTGTCACCACGCAGGGCAGTGTGCCACTCACGGGTCGTTCAGTGCTGAGCCACGGTCGGGCCACGGGTGCAGCGGGCAGGATCAGGTCCATTCTTAACATGTGCAGGGCGGGGGGCGAGAGTTCAAGGGGTGGCCTGCGTGACATGCCCCGTACCATCCTGAGGCCAATGCAGGCTCTTGGTCCCAACGCCTTCTCCATGCAGCTGGCTGGGGAGAAGCATGGGACGGCACTCACAGCCCGGTCATTTAGATTCAGAAAAGAGAGACTCACAGCCCAGTTGTTTAGATTCAGAGAAGAAAGACCGTGAACCTGGCTCGGGCTTCCATCATTTATTTAACCATTCCCCTTTCAATAAACACTTAGGTTATGTTCAAATTTTAACTTTTAGAAATGGTGCTGCCGTGGACATCCTGATATGAGCCGTATCGTTATCCCATTAAATACTCTTAACAACCCAGGAGATCAATTGCTGTTTATGGACTTTTGAAGGGGGGAGATTGAGGCTAGCATGGCCAAAGGGCAGAGCCAGAATTTGGCCTCAAGTCAGTCTGCCTGCAGAGGCCATGCTTTGTCCCCCATTCCAGGCTGTTTCCTCTGCCCCACCAGTGGTGACCCCTCTAAGCATCCTTGAATTTCCAGTGGACACTCCCCTCCTCCACCTCGCGAAAGTGTGAATGGACCTTTGTCCCAAAGAAGCTGTGGGCCTTTGCACCCAACCCCTGGCTACTGGGGTCTTCTTTTCAAAGAAAGAAAAGAGGAGGAAGGTTTCCAAAGGAGCAAGTCATTTGAAAACGATGCTGGATTGTCTGTTTCCAGCTCATCACCTTCACTCTCCCTCCCAAGGTTCCCTCTGCAAAGGAGAACGTGGGGACCACATTTTCTAGAACCTCCTAGCCTGTGTGGTTCTGGGTCGGAGTCTGCCAGTGAGGAACTGGCATGAAATTTGATATATAGAAGTGACGGGGAAGGGAGCAGCAATTCCTGAGAACCACTGGCTGTGCTGTGCCCAACTAAGGCGGTTGGGAGGGGCTCCTAGAGATATTCCAACATTGCACAGTTTCTCGGCAGGTTTTGGAGAACCACCTCTTGTTCGGTGTTTCAGGCAGGGGTTCCTGGCCACGTCGACATCCCTGGATTTTGTCAGCAACTTCTCTGAACTCTGACACCCCAGCTCTTCCGGCAGTATGTTAAGTCCCTACTCCTACGGTTAATCCTCCTGCCTGGAACACACAGAAGGTGCTTCTGTTTTCCTCACCAGACTGACCAATATAAAGCTAACGTCCACAGAGAACATCGACTTTTGATCGGGCTGTTGATTTATGAAAAGTGCTAAGATTTTAGAAAGATGTCTTTATGTGCCATTAATTTCCCAGAAGCACCATGATCCAGAAATGAGTGAATTTGTAGTGTGTTGTCAAAAAGGATGCTAGGCTCTGGAGCCAGACTTGCAAGTAACCCTGTCTGGTAGGCCCTTGACTGTGCTTTCTCCAACAAGGCCCATCTCTAGATCATTTTGTGGGTGGTTTTTTTTTAACATTTTTTTTTAATTTTTAGAGAGAAAGCGTGTGCACGTGTGCGCACATGAGCGGGAAAGGGGCGGAGAGAGAGGGAGAGAGAGAATCCCAAGCAGGTTCCAGCCTCAGCACAGAGCCCGACATGGGGCTCGATCTCATGGGTGTGAGATCATGACCTGAGCTGAAATGAAGAGTTGGATGCTTAACCGACTGAGCCACCCAGTTGCCCCATTTTGTCTTTGGGATCCCATTTTGTGGAAATACAGGGAAGCATAACACAACCCCTCTTCAGAGAAGGCAGAAGAAGGGAAAGGCAAGATGAAGACAGGAGGGAAGACCAGACTTGCACCAACCAGACAGCCACCCTCCGCCTGGCTCTCACACTGGTTTTGCCTGGGGAGGCCCAGACAACAGGCAGTGTTTTCTACAAACAGCCCGATCTCCCAAGAACCACTCCTTCCATCCCAGTAGGCATGGCATGCCTAATAAATGGCTCCCAAAAAGATACATCAAATTCCTGGAACATGGAACATGAGTATCACCTTATTTGGAAAAGGGGTCTTTACAAATGATAGTAAGTCCAGAATCTTAAGAAGAGGACCTTCTTTGATCTATGAGGAAGATAATCCTGGATTATCCTGGTGGGTTCTAACTCCAATGACAAGCGTCCTTATGGGAGAAGCAGAGGGAGATGGGAGACAGAGACAAAGAAGACAAGGCCCCGTAGAGACAGAGGAATGCCGAGAATTTCCAGCAGCCACCAGACCCTAGGAGGGTGGCATGGAATCGATTCTTCCCCAGAGCCTCCGGAAGGAGCATGGCCCTGCTCACACTTTGAAGTCAGACTTCCAGCCTCTAGAACTATAGGAGAATAAGTTTCTGTTGTTTTAAGCTGCCAAGGTTTTGGCCATTTGTCACAGCTGCCTTAGGAAACTAATACAGTAGCACGTACCCAAGACCCTCAGGGAGCCTCCACCAGTGTCCTTCAGACCCCGCTCCCCAGAGAGAGTTTGGGGCAGCCCCAGGCGGGAGCGGGATGCAGCAAGTAGGCCAGGTTCCAGGCCTGCTGTCCCAGGGGCACCAGGGCAACTCCTCACAATCTGTCCTACCCATTGAGCACCGAGGCAAGAGTCAGAGTTGGGGGGGAGGGGGACAGGGGGAAATGTTCTCAAGCCACGCCTCTGATCTGGTCTCTTCATTTTCCAGTTTCCTCAAACAGAGGAAGTGACTTGTCACCAGTCACACAAGACAGTAACTGAGCTGCGACGAGAACGGGGGTCTCTGGGCTTTCCACAATGGCACTCAACGCCACACTGCACCACTCCATGGCAGCGAGGCCCTGTAGGGGGTTACGCTATTCAATGTGATGATTGGAAGGTCATAACCTGGGTGAGAAGGAACTGAGGCATCTGGTGATCGGCTGCCACAGCCCCTTCCCCGTGAGCAAGGTCTCCTCTGTGACAGGCTGTGCACCCAGCTAAGCTGTTGCTCTCAAAGGAATGTGAGCACAAGGAGTAGAAACTGAGGAAGGCATTGACATGCACGTGGCACCCTAGACTCACACACTTCCTGAGCTGGGCTCCCTGAAACCACCTCTCAGATGGAAATGGGCCGGGAGGCTGCTTCTGGGCCCTTCTGGAATGGCGCCACTTAGAAAGTGTGGGGCAGGGCACCTGGGTGGCCCAGTCGGCTAAGTGTCTCGGTTTGGGCTCAGGTCAGGGTCTCACAGTTTCATGCATTTGAGCCCCACATCAGGCTCCGTGCTGACCGTGTGGAGCCTGCTTCGGATTCTCTCTTCCTTTCTCTTTGCCCCTCCTCCGCTCATGCTGTCTCTGTCTCTCTCAAAATAAATAAACTTTTAAAAAGTTATTAAAAACAAAGAAAAAAGAGTGGGTCACAGGGCTGGTCAGAGAGAAAAGTTGAACTCAGCTGCTCCTACTCATTGCTACAGACCTAGGACGATCATTCAAAATGGTCTCCAAACTATATTGCTAAATGGACTGGTCAGTGGATACAGGTGACCCCAGGAAAAGGGGCCTGATCTGGGATAAGGTCATTCCCTTTAGTTGAGTGAAGGGCCCAAGAAGGGTGAGAGCCACCAGCAGGCTTCAATGCCAGCAGCCAGGGGAGAGAGAGGAGTTCCTTGAGCCTGAACGAGACAGCTCATCTACCACACACATTCCCCCTCCCCCACCGACCTCTGATAGACAATGACGTCTGAAGGACTTGGCAAAACACCACAGTCAGAAGAATACTATGGATGCTTGATCACAGGACGAACATCCCTAGGATTTAATAAGCTATCAGAGCTGGAATGAGCCTTCGGGTTCATTTAGTCCAGAGATGTCAGATGAGTGGCCTTGATACATAGTTCTCCATCCCCAGACCATGGCAGACATCACTAATCAATCACAGCCTTGTTCCCTTGAAGAGCAGGTGAAGCCTCCACCAGCTACTGAACAGGACCTTCAGGCAGCCACTACCAATCAATCACGGATCTGCACGCAAGATAGAACCTCTACTGCTCAAATTCCAGAGCAGGCCCTGTTTAGAGAGGCAGCTCATGGCAGTTCCAGTCAGAAGTGGGGTGACAGCCAGGAGGGCACCCCCACTGCAGTGGTCCTACCAGCAGTGCCCGACTAGGGGCATTTGTCCAGAGTACAGCCACTGTCAGGCACACATTTCCCACTCGGCCCCCTTTCCTGTTGAACACCTGTCATGCCCAATGAGGCCAGCAGCAGAAACCTGCTCACTCCGCCAGCCACTGGGACACGGGCCCTTCCTCTGTCAGCCCTGCAGGGAGGAGAAATGGGTTTGCACCAGAGGTCCTCATCAAGCATAATGAACAGCCTAACCCTAATCCTAACCCTAACCCTAACCCTAAAGCCTAATCCCTAAACTCTAAACCATAAGCCCTAACCCTGATTGCATCAAGGAGCTTTTCCCTGACTTGAGAGAAAAGAACTTCGCCGGCACAAAATAGTGGGGAGAACACCCAAACACGTCGTCACCAATGTGCTGCTATTTTTAACCTCCATGACGGTTGAGCCTGCAGCCAGATGCGGCAGCCCGGGGGCCCCTCACGGAACTGCCAGGAACTGGCAGGTGGTTAGGGACTGGGGAATACAGCGTGGTAGTCCCAAAGTGGACAAGCCCAAGGACACCCACAGAGCGCCCCCCCCCGCCCCCCCCGCCATCCGACCCAGGACAAGCGGGATGAGGCTTTTCCTGCCGCAGTCCACTGCCTTCCAAATAGGGCCACAGCCTGGCAGGAGGGACCAGGTGATGGTGCCACCCTGTTTGGCCGGGCTGGTCTGGCTTCCTGCAGCAGAGCTGGCGCTCAGAGCTGTCTCCCCCTCGTGGCCAGACCAGAGATGCAGCCAGAATGATGCTGTCGGACATCTGGATATCCGAGGTGGAGCGGACAAGGCCAAGAGGCCAAGAAGAGGGAGGAGACGCCCACCGCCCCTCCACCCCCGCCCAAACATGCAATCTAAGTCACCGCCCCTTTCCTCTTTTAGAGTCTCTTGGTCCAATTTTTACTGCATCGTAGTCCCAGAAGGGACCTAGCACCCCATAAGGGCTGAATTGTAACTCTACCAAAATTCACGCGTGGAAGTCCTAACCCCCAGTAATTCACAATGTGAATGTATTTGGAGAAAGGGTCTTTAAAGAGGTGATTAAGTTAAAACGAAGTCATTCGGGTGGGTCCTAATCTGATATGACTGGTGTCCTCATCAGAAGAGGAAATCAGAACAGAGATGCACACAGAGGGAAAAGACCATGTGAGGACACAGGGAGATGATGCCTACCTACAAGCCCAGGGGTGGAGGGGGAGGCTCTGGGAAAATAAGCCCCCAGCACCTTGATCTCACTTCCGGCCTCCAGAACTATGAGGAAATACATGTCTGTTGTTTAAGCCACACAGTCTGTGACAGTTTGTGACACCAGTCCTAGCAACCTAATACAGACACCCCCTCCCATCCTCCCTTCTCCTTCTGGCCTCCATTTCTGCTTCTCTCCTCCCTCCCCCTGCATCCTACTCTTTTTCTTTGTCCATCAAAGATAACCCCTTGGTCACTCATTCTACAAATGTTTAGCGAGCATGCCAATGTGACAGAGAAATGAATAAAAATTCATTCATTCGGGGCACCTGGGTGGTTCAGTTGGTTAAGCGTCTGACTCTTGATTCGGCTCAGGTCGTGATCTCGTGGTTCATGAGTTTGAGCCCTGCAACGGGCTCTGCGCTGACAGCATGGAGTCTGTGTGGGATTCTCTCTCTCTCTCTGCCCCTCCCCTGCTCACACACTCTCTCTCTCTCAAAATAAATAAACATTTTTTAAAACTCTTCGTCATTCAGCAAATATTCATTGAGCACCTATTAAGTGCCAGGCTCTGTTCCAGGCGCTGGATTACGATGATACACAGGACAGAAGCAATCCTGCATTCAAGGTGCAGACAGTATGGTCAGGGAGACTGGCACAGAATTGGCT
Organism: Panthera leo; assembly: GCF_018350215.1. NCBI lineage: Eukaryota > Metazoa > Chordata > Mammalia > Carnivora > Felidae > Panthera > Panthera leo. Next base: position 128,889,558 of record NC_056685.1, read on the forward strand.
TCCACCAAGTTCCAGGTGCAAATTCTGGATGGAGTCTGCACGGGGCACCTGGCTGTTCAGAGGAGGAAGTCACAAAGTCCCATGAGAGTGAAAAGGAGAGGGCCCAGGAAGCCAGGAGGGAGAGGTGGTGTTTGTGTTAAGCCTGGAAGAATAAGGAGGAAGTCTCTCTCCCTCTCACTCTCCAGAAAGGTATCCATCACTAAGCAGAGCTCACTGGACATTCGCTGACCATACGAGCAATGAAAAACTAAAGGAAGGCGGTCTCTATGGATGGAGGGAAGGGGGGAAAGGGACAGGGGACAGTAACAGAAAGAAGAAAAAGAAAAGAAACTTGTCCCAGAGGTGTTAGCCCTCCCAAGCTGACATCTGCTCCGATCTGAAAGTTAATTACAGTATTTGGATGTTTTATTTTCCATCCTGCTTAATAATTATGACAGAACCCAAAGTGTGTGATAACACTGAATCGTTATAAAATGAGATTTAATTATCCTCCCAACTCACAGGAATAAACAGGAGAAAACACATGCTCTAACATGTGCATTTGGCAAAGCAGGTGTCTCCCTCTTGATTCTTCCAATCCCTCGGAGGCGGTACATGGAGGGCCGAGTTGGCGGCTTGTCCCCCATTACGGGATTGTGTGCACATGGGGCACAGCCGCACATGCCCATCGTGCCCATGGAAGCAGTCTGGCTGGTCCTCCTGGGTTTCGGGTACCCCCAGCAGTCAGATTTATTCATTCAGCGTCACCTCACTCAACAGAAATGTATGAAGTGCCCACTGTGTGCCAGGCATCAATCGTCCTGGACCTTGGGGAGACAAGGTAGGCAAGGCAGGCGAGGTCCCTCCTGGAACACTGACCAGTGTTCTAACCAGGGCGACCAGTCTAACAGACAAGGAGAATATCAGATGGTGAGAAGGGCTGTGCAGAGAATTTAAATCAGGGGCTGTGCCAAGAGAGGGGGCTCCGGATACTTTAGACCTGGTGGCCCACCTAGACAGACAGGCTCTCTGAGGAAGTAACATCTAAATGGAGGTCTGCATGAAAAGAAAGAACCAGCCACACAAGGAGCAGACTTTAGGGAACATCAAGTGCAAAGATCCCGAGGCAAGAATGGGGCGGGGGGGGGGGGGGGGGGGGGGGGGGGGGGGAGGGTAACATCAAAAAGGATCCGAAGGGGGAGGGAGAGCAGGATTCGTAGAGAAAGCAACACAGCAGATGAGCCTTGTAGATGCGCGTGAGGAACTGAACTCGATTTCAAGGGCCAAGGGACACCATTGAAGGATTTAAGGGGTGGGTGGGGGTCATAAACTGATCTTTTTTATTGTAAAAAAATCCCCCTGGCTGCTGTGTAGAGAATGGGCTGTAGGACAAGAATGGGAGCTGGAAGAATACGAGGACCTCTGTAGCCAAGATGATGTTGGTATCCGTATCTGTCTATCATGCTCCAAAAAATTACTCTTAATCTCTCAATGCCCCAAATCCCCAGTCATATCTCATTTCGTACAGCCCTCTGCAGCTTAGAAGGTACTTTCGCTTTATAATGACATGTGATTTTGACCCTAATAACAAATGCCAGAGACCAGTACTGCCATCCCTTCCTCACAGATGAAGAGACTAGGGCTCAGAGAGGTTGGGTGACCTGTCCAAGGTCACACAGCTAGCTAGTGGCAGAGTCAGGAAGAATATCACACCCTGATGAGAGAGATAGCTTGGGGCGGCGGTGGGGGGGGGGGGGGGGGAGACAAAGAGAGTTAGAGAGACAGCGATGTCTAGACCCACAATGCCCAGTGACAAGTTTTTTGACGAAAAGCCAGAACTGTTACAAGCCTTGTGAGCCTAACCTCATCCTTCAAAGAAATCCCCAGTGTGACCGGACACTCATGCTAACAGGCGCTTGGAGCAGGACGTTTCTGGAGGCGGGGTGGAAGGACAGATGGACACAGGCTTTGGGGCCAAAGGTCTTCAGATGGGATTCCAAGTCAGCCTTTTCCCGCCTGGGCCACCCGGACCCTCCATCAGTCTCCTGGGCCGCAAGTAGAATTATCCCGGCTTCGAAGATGGCTTCGGGGCCTGGGGCCTTTGGGTCTCCATGGGGGAAATCTTTGTTCTTAGGGTTACTTTGGATCTTTTGGAAACGTGGCAGAGCTGCTGGGACTTGGGGAATATGTATGTGCCGACGGCAGGGCCCCGCAAGCCCAGAACCTTGTTACGTCTTGCGCAAAGCCTGACCGCTCTGCTGCTCCCCGGCTCCACTGGGGGAGCCCACGGCCCCATTTCGAAAAGCCTCCGCCCAGGCAATACCCCCACCTAGCGGCTGCTCCCTCCCCTCTCCAGGATCGGGGAAGAGTCAGGGCGGACAAGGAAGCTTCGAGCGCCAATCACCCCCACCCCGGGCCTCAGGGTAAAATGCAGATTCTGACTCAGCGGGACGGGGGACGGCGCCCCAGGAGACGCTGGTACTGGTGGTCCTCAGACCCCACTTGGAAAGACAAGAAAAATGACATTCCTGAGCAGGGCGGAGCAGCAGCAGTGGCGGACGCTGGTTGAGATCAGCTCTACAAAACTGTCCGGTAAGCAGATTGGAAGATTCGTAAGAAACTGTGTGCGCGGAGGTTAGGCCGCCAGACAACCGGACTGCCTGGGTGTGCAATGTGTCTCTGCCGCGCACAAGCTCTGTGACACTGGGCAAGTTACTTAACCTCTCTGTTCCTCAGGTTCCTTACCTGTAAAGAAAAGAACCGAGGATAGTACCTGCCACCTAAGGTTCTTGGAAGGAATAAGTGAACCGATAGGTAAAATGCCACCTGGCCCTTTGTAATTGCCACATGAGTATTCGCTACTATTATAACGTGCGGTGCTCTTAAGTCCTTATCAGTCCTTGGAAAACCTCATTAAGTCAGGCCGACTGAGAAGAATTTTTAAATGGTGAAGATTCTAAATGAGGACGCCTTCAAACGCCAGGCAGTTTTAAAGTGTCAGGCATACTTTCCCCACCCCCTTTTTTTCTGGCCACGGAGCAGTTTTCCAGGGTTACCCCCATCCTCAACCTGCCTCAACAACTACCCACCCCCCCAACTTTTCAGGGGTCTCCAGATGGCCAAGCTTGTGGCCAATCGGAGCACTCCTTCCCCTGGGCTCGGTGATTGGCTCAGGAATGGGCACATGACCCGGGGCCGGGCCAATGCACGGAATCCCTGGGGCTGTTGCCTGTAGGGACAGGGAAAGAAACACCCTCTTTTCCCTGGAATCAATGCCTGGGAAGAAATGAAGCCAGACGGTACTACGTTGGTCATCTTAGCTGCTACAGAGAGCGAGCCCGCCTGAGAAGGGGCCAGTACAGAAGAAACCTGAGCCAAAGGACGGAAAGAGAGCTCTGGGGGCACCCTCTGAATTCCTGACCCAAGCACCCCGGACTCCAGACGCCCAAACTCCTGAGTTCTATGGGCCAATAATTTCTTAAGCTGGATTCAGTTGCACTTCACCTGAAACTTGACCTAGGAGTCTCCTGGCAGGCATTACAGCACGTCTGTCCTCTGTGCTGTGATGCCCTGATTAAAGTGTCTTTCTTGGGGCGCCTGGGTGGCTCAGTCGGCTGACCATCGGACTCTTGATCTCGGCTCAGGTCACGATCTCAGGGTTCATGAGTTCAAGCCCCGCATTTGGGCTCCGCGCTGTCTGCTTGGGATTCCCTCTCCCTCTCTCTGCCCCTACCTGGCTCGTGCTTGCTCTCTCTCAAAATAAAAGCGGAGAAAGGAGGAATGCCCGTCACCACCAGGCACCATGGGTATGAGTGTGCCATTCTACAGACGGGGCCAGCGAAGGCGGTATCACGTCAAGGCCACACGAGTGGCAGAACCTGACTAAACCAGCCCTATCCAGCTCTGAAGGCCTTGCTAGCTACGTTAATCCACATTGCCTTCTCTGAGCCCGCCACGCTCCTCCCCCTGGAGGAATTCATTCCTCAGCAGAAAACGTTGCTGTCGAATGTGGAATGGTGATTCTCTAAGGGTGGTTCTGGAGGAACAGGTTAGAAATGCAAATTCTAGGCCTGTACCCAGAACCTCCTGGATCGGAAACTCTGGGGTGGGGCCGTGAATCTGATGTAACAAGCCCTCCAGGAGATTCGGATGCACACCAAAGTACAGGCACGTCTGCCAAAAGTGAATAAATCAGCTTTACTTGAGTTGAATCAGGTATTTGCTGAGCACTGTTTACCAGGGCTAGAAGTATAGACATAAGCCAGATGAGGTCCTTGACCTGCAAGAGCTCCCAGCCTGGTGGGAATGGCCAAAGCAGCACTGCACATTCGCCGGAAGAACATCTCTGAGTCGGGGGGCATTTGCAGTCAGCACCCCTGATTGCTTGGCCATGCAAACACTTTCAAACCTCCAGGCCCTCGTATACGCAGCCCCCCTCCCCCAACACACACCTCTACCTTCCATATCTGCAAGGCTCCTCTTGCTTCAAAATGCAGCTTCAGCGTCACCTCCCAGCGCCATTCATCACCCCTCAGCTAGGAGGGGTCCCACGGCAGGGCTTCCAGTCCTCTCTGAGGGCACCAGTCACACTGCATTAGCAGAGCTCAGGAAACAGCCGTTTCTCCCACCCAGCAGGAAGTCATTTGAGAGCAGGCACGGTGTCCCAGTTCACCTTCCCTCCCCAGAGCTCGAGCAGGGCCTGGCACGCAGCAGAAGCTAGGAAATGTTTGATGAATGGGTTGATAAGGGAATTCGAGGCAAGCCTTGAAGGACAGAAAAGGCTTAAAAGCACAGCCCAAGAGAGTGCGGCGTCTGCCCTCTGCTCTTGCAGCACGGGCATCCCCTGGGAGCTTGTAAGCAGTGCACGACCTTGGGGACTGCCGGGACCCACCGAATCAGAGTCTGCATTTGAACACGATGCGCAGGTGACTCATGCATTTTCAAGTTAGAGAAGTTCTTCAAAGGGGCTGCCTTGCCCCCCTGCGCTCAGGCTTCCAGGAAACATTATTGGGTTGATTTTACACACACGGAATACCTACAAAGGCACTGTCAGCTGACAGTTCTCCCCCTGGGAAAACTCCCACGTGGTACCCTCTGGAAGACTGAGGAGCTCAGGGACTCTTACTTCCCCAGGCCCAGGACACAGCCACCAGGCAGCATTCTGAGAAGGAAACCAAGGCCCTGCTTCCCCTCTCGGCTCGACTCCTGGCAGCGCAGAGACTTGCAAAAAAGATACACAGAGCTTAGTTCTGGTCGAAAAGTCTCCACTCATCTAAGAATGCGATCGATAATGGCAAGGGGGAAATCAATGGCGCCAGGAGATCCATCTCTGTGTATTTATGGAGCACGGATCCCAGGGTGGCGGGAGACTTCAGCAGACTGGACAGTCCGTGCCTGCTTCCCGGGGATCCTGATTCCCTTCCCAAGAATTATGGGGTGTCCTTTGTCTCTGCTCGATAACACCCTGGAGTTACAGAGCCATTTAGAAACGAATTGGCTCATTTTTCTACCCCCTCCCCCCTCCACCTTGCTCACGGTGACAGGTCACCCTGGCCTAGGAGTTATTAAGGGGACAGATAGGACACTTTGCCCATTCCATCTGGCCAGTGTCTGGCTTCACCGGCCTCCCTCTGTTGCCAGCAGGCCCTAAAGCTTTAACTCCTCACCAAAGATAGAACGTTGCCCGGGGCGGGGGAAGGTGAGAAATTGAGAGGTAAGTTTTCTTTTCTTTTCTTTTTTTTTTTTTTACTCCAAGTATTTTTTTCTCCTTGGAGGAAATATGTAGTTCTTTGGGGGTTTTTTTGTTTTGTTTTGTTTTATTTTCTGAAAAAAAAAAATTTTTTCCCCACCTCCAAATATGCCATACCTAATAATCCCATGAACAGATGGAGTGACCATGCAGGGTTTATTTTTCCCAAAATTAGCAAAGCCATCTCCTAAAATTCAAGTCACTGCAAAAGCAGTGTTGAGACAAGGCACTTAACCTCTCTGGGCCCTCAGTTTCCCCACCCATGAGAATGATAATCCCAAGCACTAAAGTCACTAAAGTCACTCACCTATGCTAGAGTGTAGGGAGCACCCAACAGTCCTTACCTCACGCCCATCTACGGAGCACAAGAGTATCAACGGCCATGGACTGTCTCAGGCTCTTTGGGAAGTTGGTGACTGTCATCACAGTGAATGGCCTGAGCGGTGGTTAAGGCTGTGGCCCGGCCACTTGTTGGCTGGGGATGGGACGATGGGTCATGTAATCTCCCTGAGCATCTTAATAAGGATGCTACACACAGATGAGGGAGAGTTCAATGAGAATACATTTAGAAACCCATTAGGAACAGGAGGTAGAAATGGGCAAACCAGTCTCGCATTTAATCTTCACACAAATGTGTTTGTAGTGGTCATGTTCCCCATTGTGGCATTGAGGACCCTGAGGCTCCCCTCCAGTTAGCTGCTCGGGGTCACAGGGTAGCAAGCAGCAGAGCCAGGAATTACCCTCGGGGCTCCGACTCCACTGGGTTGCACTGATTTCTCAGTAAAACCAGCTCAGTTTCAGAGAAACCAGTTAGAGCTGCCCCCATGCTAGCCCTTGAGGGTGACAAGCCCCCACCTCTGCCCACCCCCCAACTCTGCGCTTGTGGTAACCAATGCTCCCTACACGCTCCCACCCCTGCAACATCAGGCAAGGACTGATGGTGCCTCTAGATGTTTCCAGGCTCAGGAAGCTTCGCCATCCCTCGAAGGTTCCTTGGCTCCACCTCCAGCTTGTAAATAGTCCCTTCAGTAAACCGTCCCAGATGGGTGACCCCATGTGGGTGAGCCATCCGTCTCCTGCTGGGCTTCCTGCAGGGAAGGGTTGGGCTGACCTTCTGAGCTCCCTCTGCACTCCGAGGGTAGGCTCATGTGGACAGGTAAAACGCGTCCCCTGTCCTGGGATGTCACTTCCTTGTGCCTTCCGACTTCCCTTTGGTCTTTGACAGTTAACCATACAGCTTCCAGGCCAAAGGCAGGAAGGTGGACCTAGGGCCTTGGGGAAAGCCCAGAGTTTTCCTCAGGCAAGGCTGGCTGGGCCCAGCCTTCCCCAGGGGGCGGGAATGCTCCCCCACTCACCAGCACTAACCACATCTCTGACTGGTTTTCAGGGTGGGCTTGGGTTCCTGAAGCCTCCCCTCCATCACTCCCTCCCCAGAGAGGAAATCCAAGGCAGAGCTCTGGAGTCAGAGGAAGCTCCCAACACACAGAAGGAGCACCCAGAATAGGGGTCCCCTTGACAAACCCAGCTGGCTTTTAGCGCATGCAGAAATGGACTCCGACCCCTGTGTTTGAGTCATGTGCCTCAGGTAAACCTGGGGGGTCAGCAGCAAAGCCGGCAAGAGTCAGGGGACTCTGAAGCCCAGGGTTTGAATCTGAGTTTGAACCCTGGCTCAGCCTTTGGCCTGTTGGGTAGGTTAATTTCTCTAAAGGGCAGACTCGATCCCTCATCTATAAAATGCATATAAAATAATAATCGTGCCTTACTCATTGGCTTTCTGTGAGACAACATAAAACGCTACCTGGAAGCCTCCAGCACGCGTTAAAGCCCTCAGTAAATATCAGCTGTGACTACTGTAAGCATGATCCCCTGCCCACAGACCCTTTTATGCTTCTGTATCTTTGCACATGCCGTTCCCTCCATTTGAAATGATCTTTCTCTCTTTCTTTGCCTGGTAAACTCCTATTCATCCTTCAAGACCCAACTTAAATATCACCTCCTCAGGAAAGCAATGAGCCAGAATAGTTGGCCCCTCCTCCTTCCGCTACAGCAGCCGTTGCCAACCTGGGAGTGTTGGATCCTCGGAGGTGTGGAGTGAGTGCAAGGACCCCCGGCTTCGAATACCCATCTTCTATCACACCTTCTGAAGGCTCGATAAGCAAAATGCCCCACGATGTATGAACAAACTGTTCTGCCGGCGGCTGCTACTGCTGCTACGATTACGATTGATAAGCTATGAAATAATTGTAGACTGCTGCTAAGTACATAATACCGTTGGGTCATGCGGTCCTTCGATCAGTGCATGCTGTAAGGGCACGGGCCGGCATGTGACGTATCATAAAATTATTTTTGTCATTTGTTTTGTGTTTGTGTACGTGCCTTTGTGTTCATAGAAAAGGGTCTAAAGGACATATTCCCAGCCTACAGGGCTCATTCTGAAGAATGTACGCTATCCTTGCTCATGGCTTCCCAGAGGAGGTGATATTTAAGTTGGGTCTTGATGGGTGAATAGGAGTTCACCAGGCAGAGAAAGAGAGAAACATTTGTGGATATATACACATTATGTGGCCCAGTTAGATCTCAAAATATTCCTCTCAAATGTGGAGAAATGGGAACCCTCATGCACTGTTGGTGGGAATGCAAACTGGTGCAGCCTCTCTGGAAAACAGTGTGGAGGTTCCTCAAAAAATTAAAAATAGACCTACCCTATGACCCAGCAATAGCACTGCTAGGAATTTACCCAAGGGATACAGGAATGCTGATGCATAGGGGCCCTTGTACCTGAATGTTTATAGTGGCACTTTCAACAGTAGCCAAATTATGGAAAGAGCGTAAATGTCCATTAACTGATGAATGGATAAAGAAGTTGTGGTATATATACACAATGGAATACTACTTGGCAGTGAGAAAGAATGAAATATGGCCTTTGGTAGCAACATGGATGGAACCGGAAAGTATTATGCTAAGTGAAATGAGTCAGGCAGAGAAAGGCAGATACCATATGTTTACACTCTTATGTGGATCCTGAGAAGCTTAACAGAAGACTATGGGGGAGAGAAAGGGGAAAAAAGAGAGGGAGGGAGGCAAACCATAAGAGACTCTTGGGAACTGAGAATAGACTGAGGGTTGATGGGGGGTGGGAGGGAGGGGAAAGTGGGTGATGGGCATTGAGGAGGGCACCTGTTGGGATGAGCACTGAGTATTGTATGGAAACCAATTTGACAATAAATTTCATATTAAAAAAAATATTCCTCTCAAAATATTAATCTGTATCCTTCCCCCCACCCCACTTCCTGCCTGACAAGGACAAAAATCTCTAAAGACTTAAGTGCCTGTTGGCATGATTGCCAAGCATGAGACAAGCCTGAGAGAAGGAGGGGTGACAGAGGGGAGAGCATGGGGGGGGGGCGGAGAGTGGGGAGAGCAGCTCAGACAGGAGAGGAAGGAGGAGTCCTCCAGATAGAGCAGAGGAGGACCTCCGCCTCAGGACTGTGGAGCCGAAGAGCTGCTCATGTACTGACTGGCTTCATTCATGAGCCCAGGGCCTGGACGGCTTGGACTGCTTGGGTGGGATGCGGTCCTTGTACTGGCTAACGTGAGTCGAACTGAACAGAACCAGTAGCTAATGTCCTATTCAGTGAAGCAGCCAATGGTACACAGAAAGAGAGAAAGATGGATGGAGGGAGGGATAAATGGATAGGTAGACACACAAAGCTATGGGGAGTGGGTTTGGGTTGGGGAGCAAGGTTTGAGGGGGGGACTTGCACTCTTTATATATTTATTAGCATAAATAAAATACACATGCTTGCCTTGGGGCATAGCGGTGTGTATCAGTTAGCTATTGCTGCGGAACAATCCACTCTAAAACTTAGTGACTCGAAACATTTATTTAGCTCATGATTCTATGGGTTGACCATTCAGGCTGAGCCTAGCTAGGTGGTGGTTCTGATCCCAGCTGGGCTTCGTCATGTTCTCTGCTGTCAGCCACAGGTCAGTGAGGAGGCTCAGGTACTGAGGGTTAGCTGAATGTCGGCTGGAACAACAGGAAAACCACGAAAGACCGGGATTCGAACTCAGAGACCTCTGGCTTCAGCGTTCCCTTACCATCACCTGCTTATCCTTCAGCAGGCAAGCCCGGGCCAGTTCACATCACAGTGGCAAGAGAACAAGCAGACACAGGCCAGGTGTCCAGGTCTGGCACCAGCACAGAGTTGGTCCTGCTGCATTCACAAAGCCACCCGGGACTTAAGGGTGGGATGAACCGACTCCTTATTTTGATGAGAGGGTCTTCAGAGTCACATTGCTAAGAGCTACGGACACAGGGAGGAGGATAATTCCTGCCATTTCTTTGCAAACAGTCTAGCTCAGGTTGGTAGAGGCAAGGAAAGCCAGCAAATGCCAGAGGCCTGAGGCAAGAAACTCTTCCTGACATCTGTGAAGCCCTTTTACCCACACTTTTGCATTCAGTCCTCCGATACCCCCATGTATCAGTTACCTATTGCTGCGTAACAAATTGCTCCCAATCCTAGTAGCTTCAAACAACGTACATATATTATCTCACAGTTGCAATGGTGTGGAAGGAGTTTGGGTTGGTGCCGGCTCAGAGTCTCCCATAAGGCCACAGCTAAGAGGTCGGCCAAAGCTCTGCTCATTTGAAGGCTCAACTGGGGCTGGAGGGTCTGTTTCCACAATGGCTCCCTCACAAGGCTGTTGGCGGGAGACCCCAGTTGCTCACCATGTGGACCTCTCCACAGGGCTGCTTGAGCGTCCTCACAACACGACGGCCAGCTTCCTAGAGAGCAAGGTGGCAGCCGCAGTGCCTCTTATGGCCCGGATTCAGAAGTCACACATCAACATGCTACAGTCTATCCATTAAAAGCAAGTCACGAACACAGCCCACACTAAAGGAGAACTGCACTCCACATTTCAAGGGGAAGAATACCAAAGACTTGTGAGCATACATATTTTTTTTTAAAAAAATTTTTTAACGTTTATTTATTTTTGAGACAGAGAGAGACAGAGCATGAACAGGTGAGGAGCAGAGAGAGAGGGAGACACAGAATCTGAAACAGGCTCCAGGCTCTGAGCTGTCAGCACAGAGCCCGACGCGGGGCTCGAACTCACGGACCATGAGATCATGACCTGAGCTGAAGTCGGACGCTTAACCGACCAAGCCACCCAGGCGCCCCTAGCATACATATTTTAAAGACATCAGGGGCACCTGGGAGGCTCAGTCGGTTAAGCGTCCGACTCTTGATTTCAGCTCAGGTCATGATCTCACAGTTTGTGAGTTCGAGCCCTGCATCAGGCTCTGTGCTGGTGGTACAGAGCCTGCTTGGGATTCTCTGATCTCCCTCTCTCTCTCTGCTCCTCCCCTTCTAGCTCTCTCTCTCTCTCTCTCTCTCTCTCTCTCAAAAATAAATAAACAAACAAACAAACTTAAAAAATTAAATTAAAACGAAAAAAGAGAACAGTCCCCTCTGGTCACCATGTATTTTCATCCCTCCCACAAAGTGTACTCACCCTATCTTGAAATAACTGGATCTGGCCCAGTGATGGACACTGTCCAGGATCCTTTCCCCTTCTAAAAGTTGACATTCTGGTAGAAAGAGTCTTACGGCGCAGAATTTCCAAAGGAGGCAGGAGAAGAAGGAAAAGATTCTGCTTTCTCTGATGAACCAGTAAAGGATCATTAAGCACTCAAAAGTATAAAGCGACACAAGAAATACTTAATAATTGCCAGGGATTATTTGTGAGGAACGGCAGAGAGAAAAGAGATAGGGGAAATGAACGATTTCAAGCCTGCAAAGTGGTTTTGCTCCCAGAGGACCTAAGAAAGACGCTTAAAGTTCAGCTCCCTTTGAAGGCAAAAAAGATTTGAAAGATTCAGAAGCCAGGGGCTGGAGGCAGGGGCTCCCTTCACTGTAGAAGGATGTAGGTCAATGTCATTCCCGAAGGGACTGGGGTGAGGGGGAAGGCTGAACAAAGAGCAGACGGTTCATAAAAAGAAAAAAAAAATGGTTCAAAAACAAAACTACAAACCCTCACTAACATACATTAAGCTAACAATTAGACAAATTTTTACCCATGAAATAATCAGCGGTGGGGCGCCTGGGTGGCTCAGTCCGTTAAGCATCTGACTTCCACTCAGGTAACAATCTCGCAGTTTGTGAGTTCGAGCCCCACATCCGACTCTCAGCTGTCAGTGCACAGGCCACTTCAGATCCTTTGTCTCCCTCTCCCTCTCTGCCCCTCCCCCGCTTGCACTCTCTCTGTCACTCTCTAGGTAAATAAACTTTAAAAAGTAATTTAGGGGCGCCTGGGTGGCTTGGTCGGTTAAGCGTCCGACTTCGGCTCAGGTCACGATCTCACCTCTGTGAGTTCGAGCCCCGCGTCGGGCTCTGTGTTGACAGCTCAGAGCCTGGAGCCTGTCTCAGATTCTGTGTCTCCCTCTCTCTCTGCTCCTCCCCTGTTCATGTTCTGTCTCTCTCTGTCTCAAAAATAAATAAACGTTAAAAAAAATTTTTTTTTTAAAGTAATTAAAAAAAAAGAAATAAGCCGTGTTTCATATTAAGAAACGTTCATTAGGGGCACCTGGGTGGCTCCATCAGCTAAGCATCCAACTCTTGATTTCGGCTCAGGTCATGATCTCATGAGCCCCATGTCAGGCTCTGTATTGACAGCATGGCGACAGGGATTCTGTCTCCCTCGCTCTCTGCCCCTCCCCCACTAATGTGTGCACTTCCTCTCTCTCTCTCTCTCTCTCTCTCTCTCTCTCTCTCTTTCTCAAAAATAAATAAACATTTTTTAAAAATGTTCATTAGAACACGTCAAAAGTTGAGAGGATCTATTCCCTGACAGGTGTTAAGTCTGTCCAAAATTCTTTGAAACACATAACAATAGCCATTAAAAGTTCATATCCTTTGGCCGAATAATTCTATCACTAGAAATTTAGCCCAAGAAAATAATTAAAGAACTGAACAAAGATTCATATTAGGATTAATTATAATAAAGAGGAACTGGAAACTTCCCAGATATTGAAAAACAAGGAAGTGATTAAGTATACTCATTTAATGTACATACAATGAACATATAATGGTACATTCATATAATGAAATACAAGTACACAAGAGAAGTCATATTTTCCAAAAATATTTAACGACATGAAGAATTGCTTACAATATAACGTTAAATGAAAATACAAGACACAAAACTGAATATATAATAATACCCATGGGGACAAATATGTGATTTTGGAATACATAAACATGGGCATATGACAGAACAGTGAGAGTTTAATCAAGAAAAAAATGGTAAAGCTATAAAAGGCCTTTGGATAAAATGTGAGATGCTACAGGAAAGATTAGGCTGAAATCAGATTTCCTTTTAAATTATATGATAGGGGCACCTGGGTGGCTCAGTTGGTTAAGCGTCTGACTTCAGCTCAGGTCATGATCTCACAGTCCGTAAGTTCAAGCCCTGCGTCAGCACAGAGCCTGGAGCCTGCTTCGGATTCTGTGTCTCCCTCTCTCTGCCCCTCCCCTGCTCATGCTCTGTCTCTCTCTGTCTCAAAAATAAATAAAAACATTAAAAAAAATTTTAATTGTATGATATAAACCTTGAATTCCACTCTGTCTGAACAAAACTGCATTTAAAACACTACTCGTCATTTATTCCACAAACACTTACAGAGCACTTTGATGCCTTAAGGTTTTAAGGATACAGAGATAACAAAGTCAGAGGCCCCAATCTCAAAGACCTGGTTCATGGTCAAGTGGGGGCAGGGGAAATATACACTAATAATTACAGTAGAATACAAATGGCCCAATAAAAAACGAGCAAGGAGTGACTAACTCCCAGCACCCAAGGAGAGCCAGGAAAGTTTCTAGGAGGAGAGGAGGGAAGAATATTCCAGTGAGTCTTGAAAGATCTGTAGAAGGTAGCCAGGTAGACAAAGAGAAGATAGGAAATTAATTCTAGGCAGAGGGAAGTACATGTGTATGGTGGGTAAAATAATGCCCCCCGCCAAAGATGTCCATCCCCAGAACCTGTGAATACGTTCCCTTACATGGCATAAGGAACTTTGAAGATGTGATAAAGGTTAAGGACCTTGAGATGGAAAGAGTTGCCTAGATTATCCATTTGAGCCCAATCTGGATCCTTAAAATCAGAGAATCTTTCCTGACTGAGGCCAGGGGAAGAGGTAACTATGCCAGAATGGTCAGAGAGGTGCACATTGCTGGCTTTAAAGATGGAGTGAGGAAGCCAAGGACCATGACAGCTGACCGAGGTAAAGAAATGGATTCCTCCCCAGAGCCTCCGGAAAGGAAAATAGCCGAGCTGCACGAACGCCAGGATTTCAGCTCATTGGAACATGTTTCAGATTTACTACAGAAAGGTAACATAAATTTATGTTGTTTCAAGCCACCAGGTTTGTGATCATTTGGTGCAGTAGAAGTAGAAAGGGAATACTGGGCAAAGGCATGGAGGCAGCAAGGCTGAAAATCAGTGGAGCACTAGGTAATATTTATTGCTCACCTGCCAAACATCTGTTCCTCCCTTCTTCTTGGTGCAAGACCCAGTGTTCGCCCTCTTGGAGCTCACAGACCAGCAGAAGACACAGACTAGTAATAAAAAAAAAAAAAAAGTGATGGATCTTCTGGGAGGCTCAAGAGAGGGCAAGACCAGTATACCCGGGGACTGGTAGTGGCTCCATGAAGAGGAGCTCTTTGGGTTGTGTCTGTCCTGAGAGAAGGGCCTTCCAGGTTGAGGAACAGCATGAGCAAACACACTGAAAATATCTCAGTGTATTTAAGGAAGGGCAAGTTGTTCTGGGTGACCAGAGCTTGGGCAAAGCTGAAGTGTTGGGAGCTCAAGCTGGCTAAGGAATGTTGGGTTAAGGAGTTTCATCCTATAGGGAACAGGATGGGGCATCTGAGTCTTGGCCAAGAAGGAGCATGTTTCTCTTCTAAATCCCTGATGCACTGGTATTATCTGGAGATAAGAGGACTTCCAGGTCTGGGGAAGTGGAAGCCACTCAGACCACACTGAGCCAAGAGGCTAGGAGGCTGGGCCACTGCGGAGCCCGGCTTGAGACTGTCTGGCCTACCAGCTCACATCTGCCTCCTGGTCTGTCTGCAGGAAGCACTCCCCTTCCATGGGACCTTCCTGAAAAGCAGTGGGCAGAGACTGAAGCCCATCAAGCCAAGTCAGCCTCCTTCTGCCCTTGCCTCCAGGCCAGCCTCAGCACCATCAGGAGAAAGAAGTTTATCTCCATGCCTCCCCATGCACACTGTCAACTCCCCCTTACTGGGCCTTCCCTGTCCATTTCCAGGTCACTGCTGCATACTCCATCCTCTCCCTTGGCAAATACAGGTTGGGAGAGATACAGGAAGGGCATCATCTGAAGGCAAGGAAGGCTAGAGCACATCAATCACGGTACTTAGTCCTCTTGTCTTCATCTCCTGCTTTTTCTGCAGACTAGCTTCAATAGCACCTCCTCTGGGAAGCCCTCCCAGACCTGCCCAGACAGATCTAAGCTTATCTCCCATGTGCCCCCACTGTGCCTATGCACACCTCTCCTACTGCATGACACCTGTCTGTGGAAAACACAGACTGGGGTCTGTGTCAGAGGTTGGTCAGACAGTCAGGCTGTCAGTTCCTGGGTTCATAGCCCAGCTCCCACCTAGGTGGGACCATGTGCCTTCTTGTCGCCAAGGGAGTGTAAGCGGAAATGAGGCGCCCCTTCCAGGGCAAGGGTAGGAAGCAGTGTCTCCTCCTCTGGCTCTCCCTCTGCCCCTCTCCTCCTCGGAGGCTGTGTCTGAGGCTCCCTGTGGAAGGAACCAGAACCCAAATCGGAGGAGAACTGCCTGAGTAGGAGCTACTACAGGGCACCGCACCTGAAAGAGATGTTGCTTTCTTATCCTGTTAATTCCTGAGAGCCGAGCTTTATAGCAACTGAAATCTAGGCAAGACAGCCACACGGAAGTCCAGGGGCCCCAGCTAAGATACCTTGTTTCCGAGCTAAGGGTCTCATGGCTTCCTCTGTCTACTTACTTCCTGTTTCTTTTTAAGTGCTCTGCTCTGCCCTGCACTGACCAGGATATGAGATTTTTCCCCTTCTTCAATTTTTACACACACACACACACACACACACACACACACACACACACGTGAAACCCCACTCGCAGACACATTACTGAAGATGGACAGGACTCCCACTGCAGCAGGGCAAACACAGGCCCCGTGGGGCAGCAGGTCTCACCCCAGGGGAACCCCCTGACCCTTGTCTTCACCAGCTTCCGTCCATTTTTCTAGCCCCTGATCTCCATCTTCCATTCTCCTCAAGCTCTGAGAGCAGGAAAATCAGTATCGCCCCTCTCATTTCAGCCGGGGCGGCCCCGCCTCTCATCTGATATCGTGCACCTGCTAACACTCAGGCTCACCTTGAACAGAAGGGACCTGTCGACCTACTGAGTGACCCTCTCCTGGGGGGCACAAAGGACAACGGGGGGCTGTCGCAGGAGCTGGCCAGGCAAGGCCTTGTGCTTCTCAACTGGCTGCCCATTAGAACCCCCCAAGGAGCTTTCAACAAATACAGATGTCCCCGAGATGCTGGGTAATTGGCGTGGGCAGTGTCCAGCTCATCAGGTGATTACAGCGTGCAGCCCAGCATGAGAACTCCCAGCCACGCTTCCAAATCAGCCTGTGGGGCTGGACCCTGTGCTCCTGGGTCCTGTGGCAGAGTGGCAAGAAGAGGAGTCAGCCCCCCACCCTGCTCCCTGGTCTACCAGGGCATTTTCCCAAATAAGGACACCCCCCACCTCCTGTAGAGGAGGCCCCGTGCCAACTGCTAGTGCTTCTCTGCTCACCTCATTATATCTGCTCCTGTGCCACTCTCCCTCTCCAGACCCTGCGCTCCTCGAAGTCAGGGACCAGGCCTTACCCTTCTGATGAGGCAGGTGCTCGGTTTGGAGAGGGACGGGGTCAAGGGGGGTGGAGTGGAACCACAGGGGATGATGCCCACCCCGAGGAAGGAACACGGGGGTCACTGGAACTCATCCTGTACCGCAGACATCTATGCTCACACCCTGGTCAGACCAGCAGTCCACCCTGCAGCTCAGATGGCTGCTGAGACCCCGATTCCACCGCCAGCCCCACTTCTCCCAGAGCAGGATTTTTCAGTGGCAGCACCACTGACATTTTAGGTCATATAATTCTTTATCAGGGTGGGAGGGTTGTCCCTGTACGTTGTGGGATGTCCAGCAGCATCCCTGGCTTTTACCCCGTAGATGGCCCCATTCGCGACAATCAAAATCGCCTCCAGACATCGCTGAGTGTCCCCTCGGCAGCAAAATCACCCCTGATTGAGAACTACTACCCCAGAGGTCTGGGCCTCCACAGGTCCCGCCTCCATCCTAGCTGAGCCCCTCACAGCACTTGGGAGAATAATGTGAACTTAACCGGGTGAGGGGCTGAGCAGCAGCACTTAACGCACATCAGACAGACCAGCACGAACATCCTTGAGGGACAGACACTCCCCCAGGTGTGACAAAAGAAATTACAGTGAAGCGGCATGCTGGGGTCACACAGCTGGGGTCCAAACTCAGACCCATTTAACTCCAAAACCTCTGGTCCTGTTTACCCAAGACCCTGCCTCTTGTCATCAGGCACTGGGGAGAGGCCACCTCATCCCAAACTCCAGAAAGGTCTGCAGGCAGCTGGCCCACCAAGGGCTGAAATTCATAAATCCTGCAAGACCACATCTGGAGGTCAGGGTGGGTGTGACAAGAAGAAAGCACTCCCATGACCAGGCAGAGGACCGGGGTTCTTGCCCTCTCGGGACTTCTCTGTCTCTGCGTTTCCACACTCCGGGTGTATCTCCCCCTCGATCACGAGCCCTAATGCGCAGGAGCTGTGTCTATCTGCCTTGGTTTCCCCCAGAGCCAGGCAGACAGTGAGCCTCATGCACAGGAGTGCGGGCAAGTGTTTACACAATAAATGAATGAATGACAAATGAATAAATGAACAGAGCCCGGGTATAAGGTGGAAACATAGTCTCAGAGAAGACGCAGAAGCCCATCGTGGAGATACAAAATCGGAACAGCTCGCAAAGCAGGCATGCAACAGGGATGGGGCTCCAGTGTTAGAAACCCATGCTACTTAAAGTTCTCCAATCCCAGGGAAGACTGGCCCAGAAGCCTAGGGCAGACCCAAAACCTCCGGAGGAGGAGCTGCACCTGTGGAGGAAGACGGTTGGGGACAGGGGGCAGGCAGGTCACGGCCACTCCTTCCCACCAGAGGCCGGTCTCGCATTCCTGCATCCACGAACACGTCTCCAGAAGAGAGGGGGCAGCATCAGTAGCTCTGGGCACCACCTGGACACCACACCCGCCCCGGAATGCCAGAGCACATTGGAGAAAGGTGACTCCTTTTTCCTTCCTTTGGGCCCACGAGGCTAATCATAAAATACTCCCTGCTTCCGAGTCTATAGGAGAAAATGCCTTCTAAATCCATTAAGTTGCTAATGCGTGCATTCGCAGACCAGAAAGAAAGGTGCGGGATTGATGGATGTACTTGTCATATTTACGGTTTGTAGTCATGTGATTAATGGGCTTTGTGGTTTATAAGGCAATGCTCATTTCACTCTCCTCTTTAAGCTCCGGGTGATTTATAGGACCCGGCATCGCTGTTGCATTTCAATGGGACGACGGTGATAGCATTTTATCACCCTGGATTATCAATTAGTCTCCTTTGAGGCAAGGATGTCCCAGACTCATAGGGGCACAAGGTAGGGAGAGGGGATGCCTCTTCAGAGCATCGGTGCCTGGCCACCTAGAGATCAAGGCCTTTCTCCCTGAGAGCTGTGTCCTAATTTATCTCTGAGATGAGAGGCTGCAGGCACTGGGAGGCAAGACAAGAGATGGGACCCTCCCACCCCAGAGTCCCCTCCCATCCCTCACCAGGCTCTGCCACGGCTCCTTGTAAGTAAGGTCACCTTACTCCCTCCCTACCCACTCTGATCCAGCAACCCCACACCTCCTCTAGAGGACTGTTATGGGTGGAGATGCCGCCCCACCCAGAATTCATGTTAAATTCTAATCTACCCCACAGTATGTCAGAGTGGGACTCTATGTGGAGATGGGCTCTTCAAAGAGATAATTAAGGTTAAACAAGGTCATATGGGTGGGCACTAACCCAGCGGGACTAGTGTCCTTCTAAGAAGAGATTGTGGTGGGAGGGGCACGTAGATGGCACAGTTAGTGAAGCATCTGACTCTTGATCTTGGCTCAGGTCATGATCTTGTGAGTTCAAGCCCCACATCGGGCGTGAAGTCTGCTTGGGATTCTGTCTCTCCTTCTCTCTGCCCCTCCCCTGCTTGTGCATTCTCTCTCCCTCTCAAAATAAATAAATAAACTTAAAAAAAAATTTTTTTAAGAAGAAGAGATTAGGACACAGATGCACACAGAGGGAACACATGAAAAGACACAGGGGAAAGATACCCACCTACAAGCCACGAGAGAGACCTCAGAAGGTACCAATCCCCACCCCCCAACACGTTGATCTCAGATTTCTAGCCTCCAGAATGATGAGGAAATTAATTTCTTCTGTTGAAGCCCCCACAGTCTATGTGGGAGCCCACCTCGAACTAACACAAGGATTCCCCTTTCACGTTTGCGTCCTTTCCTAAGACCTCCACAGCCTTCACTACTTTGTCACTTGTGACCTCGGCCATACCAGTCTGCCTGTCTGAGCTTCAGTTTCCTCATCGGTAAAGTGGGAAGAAGAATTACACTGCAGAGTGGTTGGAGGCATTAAATGGCTTAGCACAGTACCCGAGATGAACCTCATGCTGCAGCGGGCACGAGAACGCCCTCCTCCCCATCCCACCTCCCATGAGATCTCCTCCCTCCCCACCCCGAGTCCCAGCCTAAGTGCCCCCGCTCTTCTTGGAAGCCTCTCTGATTCTCCCAAAACATATTGTTCCCCTGCCCCATTTTGCACTGGTCCCATTGGGTCTGTGCCTGCTTCTCTTTGCTCTAGAGCCTTGTTTCACAGTGACACTGGGGGGCTTGCAGCCTGGTGAGAGTCCAGTAATAAATGAGTCAGCACCTAAATGCATGTTTACAAATTTGACAAGAGCTATGAAGACCAGAGAGGGATGCAAACACCAGAATAGCAGGGAGACCTACTCCAGATGGGGTTGTGGGAGCCTCTCCAAGGAACTGGCATTCAAGCTCAAGGGCAAAAACGCAGGGCTGGTAGCCAGGATTCCAGCTAGGCCATGTGGCACCTTTGTATGAATCAGGGGGTAAAAATGCCCTCTCTCCAGGCAGACACTGCCCTAAGCAAGCACTCGTGGTGAGAAGAACACAGGCTGATTTCAGTCTCTACTTGTCCCCCATGGTAGGTGTCCCCTTGTACAGTTCACAACCCGCATAACTGAACATAGCATACGAGTGTCCTGTATCCCGGGCTCACCTCATTTCTGGACTTGATGATCCAGCCAGACTTTCCAAGTTTGACCTTCTGTGCTTCCTAGGGCCTAAGTTCACATGCCTCATCACCTGTTCCCTCCGGCTCTTGGCTGTCTGGATTATACCCTATGCTACAGATCCAGCTCCTGACTCTGGAAGGCAGATCTTGATTTGAGCACCTGGCTGGTGTTTCTAGCTTGGGTCATCCTCTGAACAAGAGGACAGATCCCAAAGCAGAAAAGTAATCAGTGAGTTAGAAGTTAGTACATAGAGAAAGCAAAGAAGGATACCGGCCATATAAAGGTAGGAGCCACAAAGCCATCCCCTCTCCCCTATAGCCACTATGCAGCATCATCAGTGGGAGGCGATGGCAGAGAATGAGTGGGGGGGAAGGAAGGAGCAAGATGGGGAAGGAATGGGGTGCCTGGGTGGCTCAGTTGCCTAAGCATCTGACTTTGGCTCGGGTCATGATCTCACAGTTTGTGGGATTGAGTCCCATGTCAGGCTCTGCACCGACAGTGTGGATCCTGCTTGGAACTCTCTCTCTCTCTCTCTCTCTCTCTCTCTCTCTCTCTCTCTCTCTTTCTCTCTCTCTCAAAATAAATAATAATTTAAAAAGGTGAGGAAGAACAGAAGGAGCCTCGGGGATAAGAAGCCAGACAGTCTGGGCAGCAGACCCACAGGATAAGGGCAGGAGAAGGACAGAAATCGAGGCTACTGGTATCATCCAATTGAGGGACAATAGTGACAGCAGTGTTCATAGAGGGAGGACATAATTGAGATATACTTGCTGACAGGTTGGATAGAGAATGGTAAGGGAGAAGGAGGAATTTAGGATGACTTTTGAGTCTCTGATTTGAAAAAAAAAAAAGTGGATGGATGATAAAGACATTCCCTGAGGTAGGGAAGACAGGAAAAGAAGCAGGCTGGGGCCTGTGAGGAGGTAGAATGAGGAGTTATGTTTTGGATTTTCATGTTTGAAATGCTTGTGAAATATACGAGCAGAAATAGACAGCCTTCAAGTGGACAGTGGGATAGACACACCCAAAGTTCAAATATGCATGGGCTGAAGATATAAATCAGAGGGAAGTCAAGGGACAGAAGAGGTCCAGGCAGGTTAGCTCTCAGACACTAAAGAGAGAAGGAAGTGGGGCACCTGGGTGGCTCAGTCAGATAAGTGTCTGACGCTTGATTTCACCTCAGGTCATGATCTCCCGTGTTCGTGAGTTCAAGCCCCACATTGGGCTACAGAGCCTGCTTGGGATTCTCTCCTCCCCACTCTCTCTCTGCTCCTCCCCTGCTCATGCCTGTTCTCGTTCTCTCTCTCTCTCTCTCTCTCTCTCTGTCTCTCAACAAATAAACTTTAAAAATTTTTAATAAAAAAATAAAAGAGAGGAGGAAGAGCCAGACAAGGAGGGTGGGGGAGAGGGAGCAGGGCAATTGGAAGAAAACCGGAGAAGGGATGGTTTCATGAGTCCAAGAAAGAGGAGTGTTTCTAGAAAGAAGGAATGGCCAGCAGGAAGGGAAGCTGCAGGAGGTCAGTTACAGCGAAAACACCAACAGCCACTAGATGTGGCCATCTGGGGCTACAGTCTGCAGGAGGCAGGAGCAAATGCCTCACTGGATCCAGGAGTGAATGAGAGGAGAGGCATAGGTGGCAGGAGATGATCAACTCTTTCAAAGCATTTTGCTGCTAAGGGGAATAAAAAGGGAGAAGGAGCGAGCAGGAGGGGAGTCTGGAGCCAAAGAAGGGTTTTGTTTAAGATGTCAAATACTGCAGCATGTCTGTATGCTGGTGGGGATGCCCCAGAGTTGAGAAGGAAAATTGAGGCTGCAGGAGAGAGTTGATACAGTGATGTCCTCAAGAAGACAGAGGACATCGTGGTGCACAGGTGCAGGGGTGGCCTTGGATAGGACAGCTCATCAATCGTTCCAGGAAGGAAACAGATAGGGACAGAGACACAAGCCTCGCACATGTGAAAAGTATACTGTCCCACCCACCGAACCTAGAGAGGCCCCCTGGTCTCATCGGACCCACCGTCTGCTCTCTGCTTATTCCCCACATACCTGTGGCTGCTGCTGTGATTCCCCTGCCTTCCCCCAGATCCCCTCGTCCAGCCTTTCCACAACCAGCCTGCATTCTCAGCGCTCCCGTCCCCGAGACCGCCATCAAGGTGCCAACAAGCAGTGCCCCGGTCAGGCACGGGTGGGCGCGGGAACATGGCTGAGCCCTCAGCGGCCACCAGGAAGCTTCAAGAAACTGGCAGTCCCAGTCACTGGACCGTCTGCACAGCTGCACAAAGTCAGGGACCCCTTGCCAAATGTTAATGAAGTGTCTGAATGGAAAATTAAAATGCTGGTGAGTCCCTGTTCTCTGCTCCCTCTCTTCTCTGAGGCAAGCCCCTTCCATGGCCATGTCTCCCAGAAATTAGAAAAGCAAGGCTGCTGGGCAGTCTGCCAGGGCCAGGGGCAGCCTTGATTGAGAAGGGAAACAAGAGCACTGAATGTTGCTCAAGTCTCAAGGAATGCCAGGGAGACGCAGTTAATGTTCTCTCTGGGCTCCCTGGGCTGGGCACCCATCCAAGTACGTCCAAGTGCACGGCACTGTGCAATGTGTCAGGCACAGTAGGGGATGCTCCAGTCGATTCCAAAGGATTGGGGATTGGGATTAGCTTCTCGGTCTTATTTATATATATATATATATTTTTTTTTAATTTTTATTTTTATTTATTTTTTATTTTTAAGAGAGAAAGACAGAGCATGGGAGGGGGAGGGGAGGAGAGAGAGGGAGACACAGAATTCGAAACAGGCTCCAGGCTCTGAGCTGTCAGCACACAGCCCGATGCGGGGCTTGAACTCGTCAACTGTGAGATCATGACCTGAGCCGAAGTCGGACGCCTAACCGACGGAGCCACGCAGGTGCCCCTTCTTGGTCTTCTTACTAGGAAGTTGTCACAAGTCAAGCTCAGCTGGCTGGGAAGCCCGGACCGAGGGAGAGCCCCAGACCACCAGGGACTGACACTGTCACTGTGCAAAGGACCATCTCCTGGCTGGAGACCAACAGTTACTGCAGCGAGCCAGGAATCGGGGGTTCGTGGGTTAATAAATGTTTCAAAGTAGCAGGAGATAGTGTGACATGCCCGCCTTGGATGAGTCAGAAAGAGCGTGAGTCCTAACCCCTCACTGAAACATTAATGGATCTGTTTGTCTTATGTCTGTCTCTCTCCTCTTCTGCTCTCTCCCTGCATTCTCCTTTCTTGTTCTCTCCTCCCATCAGCCTCTTTTCTGCCTCATCAATCCTGCTTCTTTTCCTATTTTTCTTTCTTCACTGCTATGCTCTCTCCCTCACCCATCTTCTAAAATGGTCAGGGGAGAAGGTGTGTGAATTAAATATTTGCTAACCAGCCTCTATTCCATGACTGTTCATATCAAGTGAACTAAAATCATTAGATACTACTATAGATATGTTTATATATGATCCACACTACATCCCCAGGGTAAAAAATAAAATTAAAATACTATTCCTAATGGTAGTAATAATAAGCAGCTATATACTTACTGTTGTCAGAGGCTTTTCTTTTCTCTTTTTTTTAATGTTTTACTTATTTTTGAGAGAAAGAGAGTGCACAAGTGGGGGAGGGACCGAGACACAGGGAAACAGAGGATCCAAAGCAGGCTCCACGCTGACAGCAGTGAGCCCGATGTGGGGATCGAACTCATGAACCGCAAGATCAAGACCCAAGCTGAAGTCAGATGCTCAACCGACTGAGCCACCCAGGCGCCCTTGTGCTTTTCAAGGCACTTTCACACATATTAAAACACCTTTAACTGGTTAAAAAATAATGTTTAGAATAAATAAATAAAGGGGCACCTGGATGGCTCAGTTGGTTAAGCGTCCGATGTCGCCTTAGGTCGTGATGTCGCAGTTCACAAGTTCGAGCCCCATGTAGGGCCTTGTGCTGACATCTCAGAGCCTGGAGCCTGCTTCAGATTCTGTGTCTCCCTGTCTCTCTGCCCCTCCCTCTCCCTCTCTCCCTCTCTCTCTCTCTCAAAAATAAATAAACATTTAAAAAGCAGTTAATCTCGGGGCACCTGGGTGGCTCAGTCGGTTGAACGTCCAACTTTGGCTCAGGTCATGATCTCACACTCTGTGAGTTCAAGCCCCGCGTCAGGCTCTGTGCTGACAGCTCAGAGCCTGGAGCCTGCTTTGGATTCTGTGTCTCCCTCTCTCTCTGCCCCTCCCCTGCTCATGCTCTGTCTCTCTCTGTCTCAAAAATAAATAAACATTAAAAAAAAATTAAAAAGCAGTAAATCTCTGCAGCAATAGTGAGGGAGGGAGGCAAACGATAAGAGCCTCTTAAATACAGAGAACAAAGTGAGGGTTGATGGGGTGGGGCAGGGGAGAGAGGAAAACGGGTGATGGGCATTGAGGGGGGCACTTGTTGGGATGAGCACTGGGTGTTGTAGGTGAGCGACGAATCACGGGAATCTGCCCCCAAAACCAAGAGCACGCTGTATACACTGCATGTTAGCCAACTTGACAGTAACTTATATTTTTAAAAAAGTAAAGGTTTAGGGGCGCCTGGGTGGCGCAGTCGGTTAAGCGTCCGACTTCAGCTCAGGTCACGATCTCGCGGTCCGTGAGTTCGAGCCCCGCGTCGGGCTCTGGGCTGATGGCTCGGAGCCTGGAGCCTGCTTCCGATTCTGTGTCTCCCTCTCTCTCTGCCCCTCCCCCGTTCATGCTCTGTCTCTCTGTCCCCAAAAATAAATAAAAAACGTTGAAAAAAAAATTTAAAAAAAAGTAAAGGTTTAAATAAACTAATGAATTAAAATTAAATGAATAAAATATATTTTAAAAGCCTTACAACAACCCTAAAGGCCAGGTACTAGAATTACCCCTACTTTATAGATGAAAAAACTCAAGGCGCAAGCAACTTACCCAAAGCCACGCCCTTTTGCACTTTGCAGAGTCAGAACTGAAATTCAAGCAGTCTGGATCCAAAGCCTGGGCCATCGGGACCCAAAGAGGTTGAGTGAGTAATTGTCTAAAGTCCCACAGCTGAGAGTTTGTAGGGCCAGGATGCAAGCTCAGGAATGTCTGATCCCGGTTCTTGCCTCCTATCGGAGGATAGTGCCTATGGTCCCTGCTCCTAATTTGGGAGGTGAAAGCAATGGACATTCTACACTTTATTCTACAATTCCCTTCCAAGCCTCCAGTTTCTTTTATAGGTGACCCTTGATGAAATATCTTCTCCCTGCGGATCCCAGACCATCACTAGAATTATTAGCTCCCCACCCCTTAGCTTACCTGAATTACCTGTCTTCAAAGAACGCATACAATTAGATGCCCTCCCAACTAAAATTCCCATGAACAGGTACTAATCTTTTCTTTTTTTCTTTGAGGATTCCTAAGTGCCAGGAGTTCACATGTATTAGAGCATCTAACTCACATATTTTGAGTATCCATTGTGTTGGAGAAAAAGGGTTTCCCAACCTCAAAAAGTTCACAGTCCAGAAGGGCAGATAAGGCAGGGCCATTAACTCTCAATCAAGGTGGAAAAGTGATAGAAGCCTTCACATCAGAACGGATAACTATTGCAATGGGAGCTTGGGGACTGGGAGGTCCTGGAAGGCTTCCTAGGGGAGGCGCACTAGAGCTGAGATCCTACGATGCACTGGCTTTGGATATTTCCTTTCTTATAGAGTCTCAGCACCAACCCTGGAAAACCTGTAAGTAGGAGGAGGTAGAAGGTTGTGGAAACTGGAAATACTCGATGCCATGTCTGGAAGTTGGCGTTTTATTACCGTTAGCCCCACTATGCACAGCTGACCCACATCACTTTATATGGAAAACTGGTCTCTTTTTTCCTAAAAAGAGAAGAAAAAGTCATCTAAGTTTTCTTCCTAGTTTTCAATGCCAAAAAAACCAGGCTAGTCTTCTTAAAACACCATTTTTATCAAGTATCTCCTAGGTTTAAAATTCAATGCCTCCCCACCACACATGCCTGCAGGAGTCTGTCCAAACACATTCGCTTGGCACTGAGGTCTTCAGGATCTGGTTCCAAATTACTGTTCTGGACTTAACCTCTCACATCACTGCATATGCATCATTATACATATTCTATGGAAGTGTCCCAGGTGCTGAAAAAGAGCACAGAATGCGCTGATGTTTGATTAAAGAAGAGGGTAAAAAAGTGTCACTAGGTAAAGACCTAGAATATTCCCCCACTGAGTTTCCCCTTCCCCCTTGAGTCTTCCCAACCGGCTCCTGCCTAAACAGGGGGCTAAAAACACCCACCAAGCACTGAAACAGAAAGTGGACGAGGCATCCAGGAAGCAAATCAGTGCAGCTACAGTTGGCTTAATACATCCAAGAATTCAACCATGTGGCTCAATCAATACAAGATGTCTACTAAGTAATGGGTACCACATAATATGGTACAGTAAATAAACTTGTGAGACTTGCTTAATAATCAGACAGGCAAGGAGGGTGGGGAGGTCCTGGATGAAGTACATAACATCCCAATAATAATAATAATAAGAGTCATGATCACAGATGGAATCACCGCCCAAAAGCTCGGGGACACAAGACATGAATTTATTTTGCCATCATTGAATTTAATTTCTCTCTTAAGCTTCACTTTGTTTGGTGGTAGAAGCTAAGCCTTACCCAGTTTCCAGTCTGCTTTCCTATGGTAGCCCCCATATTCCCAAGAGTTTAACTAAAGCCCAAGTCCACAGGTATCAAGAGCAGAATCTGATCCTCAGACATCAACATGTAAGCACGTGGCATCTTCAGAGAGTCTGCACCACTGTGTGTCCTCGTCCCAACAGCCAAGCCCTCAGGCTCTCTCACAGCTGAATTTCACTCAATCTGCAGAAAACTCTCTGGGGGATATGAAGGCTTTCCTTGACTTCCGCGATAGAGTCGATGTCCAGAAAAGTCATTTTTTAGCTCCCAGAAAACTTAAGGCACTCACCCAGTAATTTCTTCCTGGACAGACACCTAGAACCATTTCTACTCAATCATCAGGCCAAATGGGGCACGGGAGAAGCAGGAAGTCTTGCCATCTTCCCAGCATTTATGTAGGAAAAGAGGCACATGTTCCCTCTGCTATCGGGTACCAAAATTAATTGGGAAATTCTGTCATTTCCCCTTTCTTTTCTTTTGCCCTGGAAAGAAAGGATAGGCAGAGCTCTTCCTAGGGACCAAACATCCAGGTTCCAATCTTCACTGACTACTCTCTCTTCCTCAATCCCAGAAGATTTGTAGCTCCCCTGTGGTGGGCAAATTTAAAAATCATAATGCATTCTTGCCAATATATTGGAAAGACTGGAGACTTTATGTGGTAAATTAAAATAACTTTTTTAAACTTTTATTTATTATTTTTGAGAGACAGAGCATGAGTGGAGGAGGGGCAGAAAGAGAGGGAAACACAAAATCCAAAGCAGGATCCAGGCTCAGAGCTGTCAGCACAGAGCCCAATGCAGGGCTCAAACCCACAAACCATGAGATCATGACTCGAGCTGGAGTAGGATGCTTAACCGACTGAGCCACCCAGGCGCCCTTTATGTGGTAAATTAATCAAATGTATCAAATGTATCAAGAGAAAAATGTATCAAGAGAAATGTATGTATCAAGAAAATGTATCAAGAGAAAAATACCACATCATATATGGGAAGGACAATGATAAGAACCACAGCTGATGCCTTCATGGAATCAAAGGTGGTCAGAAGGCAGCCATCTTTCAAGTGCTGGAAGAAAAAAAATCTATCAACCAAGATGTCTATATCCAAAAATTAAAATGAAAGAAAACCATTTTCAGATAGACATAAAAGCTAAGAGAATTTGTCCCTGGCAGACTTTCACTATAAGAAGTACTGAAACAAATTCTTCAAGGAGCCCCTGGGTGGCTCAGTTGGTTAAGAGTCCAACTCTTGATTTTGCCTCAGGTCATGATCTCACGGTTTGCGAGATCAAGCCCTGTGTAGGGCTCTGCATTGACAGCACAGATTGAGATTCTCTCTCTCTCCCTATCTCTGCCCCTCCCCAGCTCATGCACACTCTCTCTCAAAATAAATAAATAAACATTAAAAAAAACAAGTTCTTCAAGCTGAAGGAGAATGAAATAAGATGGAAGTTTGCATGTGTGGGAAGAAACAGACAGCTTAGAATGTTAAATATATAAAGGTGATTGTTTATATGTCATTTTAAATATCTTTGTTTGGGGGCACCTGGATGGCTCAGTCAGTTAAGCATCTGACTTTGACTTAGGTCTTGATCTCACAGTAGATGAGTTCGAGCCTCACATTGGGTTCTCTGCTGTCAGCACAGAGCCCACTTTGGATCTTCTCTCTCTCTCTCTCTCTCTCTCCCTCTGTCTCTCTGTCTCTGTCTCTCTCTCTCTCTCTCTGCCTCTCCCCAACTCATATAGCACAAGCTCTCTCTCAAAAATAAAATAAGAGATTTTATAAAGATTAGGGGTACCTGGGTGCCCAGTTGGTTAAGTGTCCAACTTCAGTTCAAGTCAGGATCTCACAGTTTGTGAGTTAAGGCCCCACATCAGGCTCTCTGCTGTCAGAGCGCAGAGCCTGCTTCAGATCCTTTGTCCCCCCTCTCTCTGTCCCTCAACCGTTCATGCGCTTTCTCTCTGTCTCAAAAAGTAAACATAAAAAAATAAAATAAGAGATTAAATATCTTTGTTTTCTATATTATGGGTTTTTTTATTTTTAAAAATTTTTTAATATTTATTTATTTTTGAGAGAAAGAGTGAGACAAAGTGAGACTGGGGGAGGGGCAGAGAGAGAGGGAGACACAGGATTGGAAACAGGCTCCAGGCTCTGAGCTGTCAGCACAGAGCCTGACACGGGGCTCGAACCCACAGACTGTGAGATCACGACCTGAGCCGAAGTCGGACACTCAACCGACTGAGCCACCCAGGCACCCCTATATTACGTGTTTTTAAAAACTGTTTAAAGCAAAAGTAATAACAGTTTATGGTGGGGCTTAGAAAACATATAGGAGGGGAGGGGTGAAAAAAAAAGAATATGTGGAAGAAAAATATGTAACAGCAAGAGTACAAAAGGCAAGGAGATGGAAAAAGGAAAAACATTGCTTGAAGGTTCTTACATTGTGAAATGGTATAACATCATTTGAAGGTACAGGGACAAGTTAGAGATACATGCTGTAATCTCTAGAACAATCACTAAAACATACACACACAGGTACAGCTAAAATTAATAAAAGAGATTACACTGAATACTAAAAGTTACTCAGTTCGCCCCAAAAAAAAGTCAAGAAAGGAAGAGGAGAGGAGTAAAGACTCTATGGGACAAATAGAAAACATGTACCAAGACGGAAGATAGATATTTCCATTAAATGTAAATGGACTAAGCATTCCAACTCAAAACCAGAGATTGTCAGAGTAAAAATTCTTTCATTTTTTTAATGTGTATTTATTTTTGAGAGAGATACAGAGCGTGAGCAGGGGAGGGGCAGAGAGAGAGGGAGACAGAGAATCCGAAGCAGGCTCCAGGCTCTGAGCTGTCAGCAAAGAGCCCAACGTGGGGCTCGAACTCACAAACCGCGAGATCATGACCTGAGCTGAAGTCAGACGCTTAACTGACTAAGCCACCCAGGTGCCCCAGAGTAAAAATTTTTAAAAGACCTAACTACATGCTATATGTAACAAAAACACTTTATGAAAACTGACAGATGAAAGCTAAAAGTGCAAAAACAATCATAGCGTGTAAACACCAAGCATGGAAAAGCTGATATGCCTGTATTACTATTGGACAGAGTGGACAAATTCCTTGAGAAACACAAGTCACAAAACCAACACAAGAAGACACAGAAAGTCTGCATAGTCCTATATCTACTGAAGAAATTGAATTATTAATCAAAAACCTTCCCACAAGGAAAATTCCAGGTCAAGATGGTTTAACTAATGAATTGTGACATTTAAGAAATAAAGAAAACCAACTTTACGTAGACTCTGTTATAGGTTAAGTTCCCCGAGAAATGGACTTTACGATAGAGAGTTTTAGTGAAGTGGTTTATTGGGTGGATGCTCTTGGGAACAGCACCTACTATGAAGCAAATGGGAAAAGATTGAGCAGAAGAAGTTGAACAAAAACAGAATTGCAACAGAGGTTTCAGCCTCTTTAAAGTTGTCCCAAACAGAGGAACAGTCCAGATCTTTATAGTCCTATGTCAACCTCATCATTGGGTGCAGACTAGGAATGACAGAGCCACTGATCCAAGATCAACTCGAGGGGAGGAGTCATCAGCAGGCACCATTCCCAGAAGCTAGAAAAAAATGAGTCCTTCATTCCTGAAAGGGGTGTCTGGAATGGATGAGGACAACATAGGATCTATTACAAACTCGTTCAGAGAATAGAATAGGAGAAAACACTCTGCAACTCATTTTATGAAGCCAGCAAAAATCCAATAGCAAAAACCAAAAAAGATAATGACACGAAAATTATAGGCCAATAGTCCTCTTGAACACAGATGCACAATTCCTTAATAAAATATTAGCAAATTGAATCTGTAATATAGTAGAAGGATAATACATCATGACCAACGGGTGTTTATTCCGGGAATTTGAGATTGGTTTAATATGCAAAAGAAAGTAAGTCACCAGACTGAAAGAATGACGGGTAAAAATCACATGATCATCTCAAAAGATGCAAAAGAGGCACGTGACAAAACTCAATTCCCATTCGTGATCTTTTTAATTCGCAGAAAACAAAACATAGAAAAGAACTCCCTCAATCTGATAAAAAGCATCTAAGAAAAACCTACAGCTAACATCCTACTTAGCATGAAACACTTTCTCTCTAAGATCAGGAACTAGACAAGAATATGTGCTCCCACCACATCCTATCCAGAACAATAAAGTAACAAAGTGAAATAAAAACCACACAGAATGGAAAGGAACACACAATGTTCACAAATGAAAGGATTGTTTATAGAGAAAACTCCAAGGAATCTACAAAAACACTAATAAAACTAATAGATGAATTTAGCAGGTTCACAGGACACAAAACTGGTACATAAAAATTAAATGTATTTCCATGTACTAGAAAGGAACCATTGAAAGATAATTGTTTTAAAACAACCTAATTAAAAATAGCATCAAAAATTAATCACCAAAGAATGAATCTAACCAAAGCTGTGCAAGACCTCTCTATTCAAAATTCAAGATCTAAATAAATAGGGAGATCCCATGTCCATTCTCTTCAAATTTATTTTTAATTCAATGCAATAATAATTAAAACCCCGGCAGTCTTTTTTAATAAGCCAATTCTAATATATATGGCCAAGTAAAAGACCTCAGATGGCCAGAAAAGTCTTTAAAAAGAACAAAGTCAAAGGATTTTCATGACGTGATTCCAAGGTTTTACCCATAATGCTACAGGAAGACATCAAGACACCAGTGTGAGACAAGGAAGGATACAGGGGCTTCAAGAAGACAGGAAAGTAGGAAAACCAGGATTACCAGGCATATTTTTAAATAGAATTATAGAAATAAAAATATAATTAAAATTTAAAACACAGTGAACAGATTGAATTAGAATCAGCTAAAGAGGCCCTTGCCAAAACAGAAGATAAATTTGAAAAAGTATCCAAAAGGCCCACGAGATAGAAATGGAGGCAGAAAAAAAAAGTGAAGAGTTATAAAGAATGAAGTAAAAATGTGAACACATAGTTGACCCTTCAACAACACGGGTTTGAACCGCATGGGTCCACGCATACCCAGATTTTTTTTATATGGTACCGTACTGTGTGGGTGATGAATATTTGTTCACCGATATCCTACCTAAGATCTAAAAGGACTCAGTGTGACTTATAGAAGTGCATGTAGTAAAACACAATTCTGTTGTGATGAAGTCAAAGCAAAAGGGAAATAGGGTGGAAATACATGATAAAGTTGGATTAGCATAAAAATGCATCCAGAAAGCCTTGCTAGAATGGTGGAGCGTTGACCCCAAGACTTCCAGCAGCAAAGGCAAAGAGGAAACCATGGGCATTATTTTAACATTTCTAACATCCTAAGCATCAAATCCAAACCAGTCAGGAGACTGACAGCTTTCTGTGGTGCAGAGACCTCAGAGAACTCAGATCCCATTAAGGGGAATGTACACAAGCAAACAGACACCACTTCTGATATATCCCTCAGCAAATCCAAGGACCAATTTTTTTTTTGCCCTAGTTTCCTGCAGTGTCCTTCAACGAAGGCTAACGTGGAAGCAATTCTACAAGGACCAAGACGGTGAAGTCCAGGTACACAGCTCTCTGATGTCTGGCTCAATTCAAGGACAAAGTTTATAAGAACTGGGATAATGGTTCTCGACTGTTGGGGGGTTGTGGGTCACTTTGAGAATCCAGTTAAAGCACAGGCTGTGTCAGCTACATTTCCTGAGTCTCAATTCCAGTTCCCATGAGGTCCTCATGCATCGGTTTGTTACAACTGAATAATACTAACAACGATAGCAATGGTAGGAATAGTAGACAATAATAATAACAACAGCAGCAACAAATGCTTATATCGTACCATGTATCCATTTTTTTAAACAGTTGGACAAATTCTGTAAGCCCCCAAGCACACGCACACATTGCTTGAGGAAGCTTGTACAGATTTTCTTTCCTTAGATGAGGAGAAGGCATTAAACAGCTACGGTAGGTTCTTTTAAGAAGTACAATCAGACAAAGACGTCCTGTTTCAGAAGAATCTGTCACTAATGTTTGTGAAGTTGAATAACCCGAGATGGAACAGACCAGAAACAGGAAGACCAGTGGGGAGGGGTCCCAGCAATCCTTGCATAAAGTGGTGGAGAGGGGATTAAATATACAGAGAGAAACAACAAGTGTTGGTGAGGATGTGGGGAAAGGGGAACCTTCTTGCACTGTTGGTGGGAATGCAAACTGGTGTAGCCACTGTGGAAAACAGTATAGAGGTTCCTCAATAAGTTAAAAATAGATACGATAATTGCCCAGGAGGGTATTTACCCCCCCAAAATACAAAAACGCTAATTCAAAGGGATACATGCACCCCTATATAGCAGCATTATTTACATTAGCCAAGATATGGAAGCAACATGGACCAAATGTCCATTGATACATGAATGGATAAAGAAGAGTTGGTGTGTGTGTGTGTGTGTGTGTGTGTGTGTGTATAATACTTAATATATTTAGTATTATTTAATAATAAGTAATATTTAACATTATAAATAGTATATAGTAATAAATATATATTATATTATATATATAAATAAATAGTATATATGATTATATATAATAAATATATATGTGATATATAATATATAACATATATAATATATAAATAATAATATTTAATATTTAATAATATTTAATATGATATAAATGATATTCCATTATATATATATATATACATATAGATATGCAATGGAATATTATTCAGCCATAACAAGGAATGGAATCTTGCCATCTGCAGTGACATGGATGGAGCTAGAGAGTATAATGCTAAGCAAAATAAGTCAGAGTAAGACAGATACCATAAAATTTCATATATATGTGGAATTTAAGAAACAAAACAAATGAGCAAAGGAAAGGAAAAAGAGAGAAAGAGAGAGAGACAAGCCAAGAAACAGACTCCCAACTACAGAGAACACACTGATGGTTAGCAGAGAGGCAGGTGGGGGGATGGGAGAAATAGATGATGGGGACTAGGGAGAGCCCTTGCCGTGATGGGCACTGAGTGATGTATGGAAGTGTTGAATCACTACATATTGTACACCTGACACTAATATTACACTAATATACACTGTATGTTAACTGGAATTAATTTTTTAAATTTATATATACAAATAATATATATAATATATAACGATATAAAGTATGTATATTATATACTATTTATAATTATATAGAGTATATATTATTATGTTCATATAAATATATAGTTATATGTAAATCAAAGAGTCAACACGTGAGCCCAGTTGATGACAGGGGCCATGGAGAGGGAAAAGTTCAACGTAGGCGACCTTGCACAGGTTCCTTCCCTCTTCTGTCCTCAGTTCCCCTGTTTGTAAGAGAAGGGAGCCGGGCGGTCCCTGATCCTCTGAGCACATGGGCTGGCACGTGGGCACAGCAGCAGTGCAACAGCGGGTGATGTTTATTATGTGTGTGGATTAATTTACACTGATGGCCTTGAGGTGCTACAGCGCCTTCTGGGCACTGAGGGAAGACAGCTTTATTGTTGAGTGTCTTCTATTCATCCATCAGGAAGCTTTAGAAAGGCTACCAAGGGCCACCCGCTGAGCGGAGGACCAGGAGATGAGAGAAACGGCTCTGAGCCTGCAGGAGCACCCAGCCTGCAGCCCCTGACCTGGCCAGCCCGGGAGACAAACCTAGGGGGCATCA
Organism: Panthera leo; assembly: GCF_018350215.1. Classification (NCBI taxonomy): domain Eukaryota; kingdom Metazoa; phylum Chordata; class Mammalia; order Carnivora; family Felidae; genus Panthera; species Panthera leo. The sequence goes on from NC_056685.1 coordinate 128,924,170, forward strand.
GTGACAACCCGCAGGAGCACACTGCCTGGGCTCATACACTATCTCTGGGGGCTCAGGGGGGGCTCAATGGATTTCGGTGCTGCCTCCTGGAAACAGCTTGTGGATCACTGGAAGACAGGAAAACCCACGATGATGATACTGGGCTCTCAAAAACAAGTTAAACCTTGAAACCTTATTACATGGGGAGAAAATGTCAGAGGGATTTGAATGTCATTAAGATATAATCAGTGCTCTTAAGCACATTGGGTTTTTTTCACGGCCTAGGAGAACACTAAGTTTTGTTGAAAAAGAAAAGAATTAGCTAAATGCCAAAGTCAACTTTGAGAGGTGGCCTGGTGGCACAGGAAGAGCAAGGGATAGGGACTTTGCCTCATCTGTCCTAAGTAAGTCATAACATTTCTGTGGATGTTAATTTCCCCGTGTGTAACAAAAATAAAATAGTAACCACTTCTGCACACTGCTTCTCTCCTGAACTTCAGGGTCACTGTTTATCCAACACCTGCAATGTACCAGACAACCCACCAGGAAATTTACGCGCATTTATCACCTTGATTCATCTTCACAATGAGGACCCAAGGGCCGGTCATTATTTCACTGTGACTGAGCCCGCAGAGGGCTGACAGAACTTTCTAAGTTCAAAAGCCTGTGTGGGGTGAAGCCACGTTCTGAACCCACCGCCCTCTTGCTTTAAAGCCTGTGCCACTGAAGCCGTCTTTGAGAGTCTGAAACCCCCAGGAAATAAACGCGGGAGGGGCACGCCTGGTTGTGAAGCACCCCAAACACCTGACTGAGGGACAACCTGACACCATCCACTGTTTTGAACCATGTCCTCTCCTAATGGAAGGAGCTTTGCAGCTGGAATTAGGATCTAGGTGTCCGAAGAAACATGGAGGTACTTAGCACTCTCCACTCGGTTGACAGGTGCCCAAGAAGCAATAGTCCCAAGTGGGTGAAATTGCATAAACCTTACCTCCCCCCTCCACTGCCCCCTCCCTCTTGCCCCCAACCCCCTCCAAGGCATGCAGACCGGCAGACCCACACAGGAATCCCGAATTAGCTCAGCCTGCCTCCCAGCTGCTGGATGAGCCTAATTAGACCAAATTAATAATTTATTCAAGCAAAATGAGACATGCCAAGAATCTCCGGGGAGGCTGTAAAACGATAATGCCGTCTTATTAGGGAAATGTGTCAACACCCCATGCATCCCTTTGGTTCTGGGATAAGAAGCAGGAGGCCCATTTGACATGATTCACCTTCTTGGGCCCGCTCTGAAGTCCTCCCACCTGCCTCTCTCCATGCGTGACATCTGTCCCACTATACACTCCTCGGCTCCCCCTCCTCCTCTCCCTCCTCCTCCTCCTCTTCTCCCGCCCCTGCTCCTTCTCCCCGCCTCCTTCGCCTCTTCCTACGCCTCCTCCCCCTCCTCCCTCTCCTCTTCTTTCTTCACCCTGACACATCATTAACCTAAACTTTCAAGATCATTCTCCCCCACCAGAAAGGAAAGCCAGATGACAAGCTAATATTTCCATGTCACACATTGAGTGATTCTTACATAAAAATTAACAGGCACTTGACAAAGTCATAATTACTAACTAATGATGCATTATGCAATTTCCATAATTAGTCGTGTTATTGACTTCCAACCACAGAGCCAGTGGGGCCACCTTTATTTACAGCGGGACAAACGGCTACTCTGTGTGCAGGTTGTTAGCAGAGAACTTCGGGGAAACACCCCCTTCTAACACACACCCAGACCCGCACCTGGGCCCATCCTCTCTGGAGCTGGTTTCTCTCAAAGCAACAGGAACAGACCAATCAAGTGTGCCCACGGGCCAATGCGAGGACACTGAGGCTTGGCACGGGGGCAAATCTCTCACGGTCCCAGCCATTTGAGGCACATCATGAAAGAAGCTGAAGCTGAAGACATTTATAGAATTTTGCAAACAGCCTTCTTCTTCACTCACTATCCTCCCAGCAACCCTCCTGGAGACTGTGTCCATTAACCATTTTACAGGCGGGAACACTGAGGCTTATAAAGGTGAAACAATGTGCCCAAGTGCACAGTGGCCACGCGGGGCTGGGATGCAAATGCACATTTTCTGAGTCAAAGGCTAGGCGGCCGCGCCGTATAGTGGGGTCAGAGAACAATTTCAAACACTGGCCTTGTCGCTCAGTAGGCACGCTGTTTTAGGCAAGTCACTAACTTCTCTCATCCCTGGTTTCCTCATCTTTAAAATGAAAAAAAAAATCATACTCATATTACAGGGTGTCATGAGCATTAAATAAATTCTTACATATTACATTATACTTATATTACATTATATCATATTATGTATCTTTTTCATCATTCATCGCTCTTCTTCCTCACTTGAGTATAACCCCATGTGGGCAGGTACTTTGTTTGGTTGCTATTATATGCCCCGTGACTAACAGTGCCTGGCACATATTAGGTGCTCCAAGAATGAATGAAATGAATATCACCTCACACCTGTTAGAATGGCTCTCATCAAAGAAGGAGAGGGAGAGGGAGAGAGAGAGGGAGTGGCGAAGGAGAGGGGGAGGGAGGAGAAGGGGGAGAGGGAGAAGAAGGAGAAGGAGGAGAAGGAGGAGGAGGAGGAGAGGAGGAGGAGGAGAAGGAGGAGGAGGAGAAGGAGGAGGAAGAGGAAGAGAAGGAGGAGGAGAAGAGGAGAAGGAAAGAAAGAGAAGAAAGAAAGGAAGAAAGAAAGAAAGAGGGCAAGAGATAAGTGTCAATGGTGTGGAGGAAAAGAACCACTTGTACACTGGTGGTGGGAATGCAAATTTTTACAGCTACTATGGAAAACAGTACACAAGTTCCTCAAGAAATTGAAAATAGGGGGCGCCTGGGTGGCTCAGTCGGTTGAGTGTCCGACTTCAGCTCAGGTCATGATCTCATGGTTTGTGGGTTCGAGCCCCACATCGGGCTCTGTACTGACAGCTCGGAGCCTGGAGCCTGCTTCGGATTCTGTGTCTCCCTCTCTCTCTGCCCCTCCCCCTCTCGTGCTCAGTCTCTCTCTAAAATAAATAAACATTAAAAAAATTTTAATAAAAAAAATTGGAAATAGAATGGCCCTATGATCCAGCAGTCCCTCTTCTGGGTGCATATTCAAAAGAAATGAAAACAAGGTATCGAAGAGACAGCTGCACTCCCACGTCCCCTGCAGCATTATTCACAACAGCCAAAGCATGGAAACAGCCTAAGTGTGTCAACAGAAAACGATAAACAAGATGTGATATATAGATATGGAATATGAGTCAGCCATGAAAAAGGAGGAAATTCTGTTGTTCACCACAGCATGGATGGACCTTGAAGACATAATGCTAAGTGAAATAAGCCACAGGGAAAAACAAATACTGATCGATGTCACGCATACATGGAAACTTTAAAGAAAGCCAGACTCCTAGAAACAGTAGAAAAGTGGTCGCCGGGGGCTAGAGAATGGGGGAGAAAGGGAGAGGTTGGTAAAATGGTACAAACTTTCAGGTACATGATGTATAAGGTCTGAGGATGTGATGTATAACGTGGTGACTACAGTTGATAATACTGTATTGTATAATCAAAATTTGCTTAAAGAATGAATGAATGAGTGAATGAATGAATTGCCCAGTATACTGCCTGGGCCCTCATGGACACTCAGTGAAAGCAAGTCCCCTTCCCTCCCCATTTGCCTGACTGAGGTCAAGCTGGAGAAGGCTCTGACCTTCCTAACGTGAGCTAACCTAATCTAAGATTGGAAATCTCCCAGGGACAAGAACAGTGCTCCTATCAACCACTGTTTCTCCGGCGACCTGCATGGCACAACGGGTAAATATACTCTGGGGCAATTACAGAGGGCATGACATAGTCTCCCGGTCTCCAGCTGCTCACCCACGCCCAGGAGAGAGAACACGGACAAAGGCCAAAAGTAGCAGTAACCACAACAGAGGAAGGAGCGCAGGGCTAACAAATAGCAGACACAAGGAGTGGACAGTGAGTGGGACTGGGGTGCTGGGGAAGGAGGGACACTAACCACTTGGTTTTATCTGGAAAGGTTTTAGGCTGCCCAGAGACGGTGACCTGGAGTTCCCAGAATGCACCATGCTTTCCCACCTCCACACTTTTGCAAGTGGCCACTCTTCCATGTGGGGTGCCCTGGCCCTCTTGTCTTCCTGCTGAGCTCCTGCTCAGCCTTCAAGACCGAGCTCACTGTGACCCACTCTGGGAAAACCTCCTTGAGCCCTCTGACCAGAGGTAAGCACTCCCTCTTGAATTAACCCCTCACTGCTCTATGGGAGGGTACAATTGTCTAAACACACAGGTGCATGCACCGACTAAATGCAGAGAGCTCTACTAAGCTTTGGGGAGACTATCGGAGCTTCCCTCAAAGAACCTAACCAGAATACCCTAGTTATGGGGAAAGGATTACTTTTCAGCCAGAAGAAAAATTATATTAGGTTGAACCACATGAAACTACCATTTCCACACGTCAAAATGGCTGAATGCCAGTAATGCCTCATGGGGCCACGTAATGATCAGCAATGCAGATCTGTCCACAGCATTTCCAGTTTGCAGAATGATTTCCCACCCGTGATCTCATGCCATCCTCACACTCTCTCTGTGCTTCAGAGCACTTGTGTTGTCATGTCACAGATGAGGAAATCGAAACCCAGAGAGTGACTGAATTCCCCACGGCTCTTAGAGTCAGAGGCCAAGACAGGACTTGGGCCCACATCATCTGCATCCACATGCGATGCTCATGTGTATTATTCGGTGTTCAACAGCTACTCGTGCTGGAGAGAAGGGGAGGTGCAGGAGGAGGGAGCCCAAAACACACAGCCGGTATCATACAATCCAGACTGTGCAAGGATGGGACCTCATCAATCACCCCTCCAGCCAACATTTATTGAGCAAATACTAGGTGGGATGCAGTGAGCTAGACAATGAGGAATCGGAAGTGAGCAAGGAAAACCAGGCCCTGCCCTCCCAGTGTTTACGTTCTGGTGGGGATGAGAACCACAGCAACGAAATAAATTAACCAGATAACTCTCAGAGAGTGATGACTCCAATGTAGCAAACAAATTAGGGCCATGTAAGGAGGAGTTGGTGGGGGGGAGGGTGGTTGAGTAGATGAGGTCATAGAGAGGATGGCAGAGAAGGCCGTAGGCCTGTGCCCTGTATGTTAAGAAGGAGGGGCCAAGCACAGTTCTGGGGGAAGAGCATTTCAGGCAGAGGGATAGACAAGTGCAAAGACCTTGAGGATGGAATGAGTTTAGTGTGTCCAAGGTCAGAGACAAGGTCAGTGTGACTGCAGCAGGGTAAGGGGAGGGAGCAGTGTAAGATAAGGTCTCTGCTTACATGAAGCAAGTCAGAGAACACTTCCTGGGGGAAGCAAGTTTTTGCCCAGACTACGAAGGATGGGTGGGGTTTGGAGCAAGCAAAGGGAGAGAGGACTCTACCAGGAACATGGCCTCTGATTCTCTAGGTTGGATGTGGCTGAGCCAACGAATCCACCAGAACACTAATTGTCACCATCCAGGGTTTATTGGTAAAGAACCTTTATAAGTTTAGAGTGAAGAAGAGACATTTCCCAGGGCACACATAATCCTGGTCTTCATCTTCGAACATTTAATTGGCTGCTCATACAAGAGGAGGAAAATCTGTGGCATTCCCAAGTCTTGACTCGAGGACCTGGACCGATGGATGCAAGCCGCAGAGGAACCAATTTAGGTGCAATGGGCAGAGAAACAAACAAGAAAAGCAGAAACGAAAGAAAACTGGCTGATGCAAGTAGTGAGAGTCCCAGCCCTGAAGGCATGTAAGCCAAGGCAAGCTGAGCACTTAGCAGGGTTGTGGAGGGGAGCTAAGGATCAGGAGAGGTCCAAAAGGATCACTTTACATAGGGTAGCCCCACATTGCAGTTTGCCCTGTTAGGACATTAACAGTTCTCTTTTCCTTCCCAGAAGTGTCCCAGAGTGAAGGACAAATCATACGGACCCCTAACTTTTTCTTTAATTTAAATCCAAGTTAGTTAACATATAGTGTAATGATTTCAGGAACAGAATTCAGTGATTCATCACTCACAATAACACCCAGTGGTCATCCCAACAAGTGTCCTCCTTAATGCCCCTCTCCCGTTTAGCCCTTCCCCATATGGACCCCTAACTTTAAGACCCCTTCCAACCACAGGAGTCTGTGATTCTCTTTCCTACCCTGTAGCTTCTCTCCACCCACTTCTGCTGCAGGACTCTTTTGGACGGCACTTCCGCTAGGAACCCTGCCCTGTACCCCCAGACTAGGTGGAGGCTGGTTAGTTCCATCTGCCTGGCAGATCTTCTCCTGCACCACCAGCCTGAGTTTCTTCCTGGAAACCTACCGTGGGTTCTTAGAGGGTGAGCGGGGTAGGCGCATGACTCAGCCTGGCCAAGCAGAGAATTCTGACCATGCTGACCACGGCAATCAGTGTGGGGACTGAGGGTGCCAGTGCTGGAGAACGAAGCCCACGCAGAGGCTGAGCTGAGAAATGCAGCAGAGACGTCATCCTGAAGCCACCAGTAGAACACCAGGATTGAGCCATGCCCTGCAGGATTGAGCCTACCCCAACTTGTCACTGACCTGAGCCAGCAAGTCCCCCATTTCATTAATCCAGTTGGGTAGGTTTTCTGCCACTTGCAGAGGAGAGACAGCTGACAAATCTGGCCCCCCTGTTTGGTGTCCTCAGAGCACCTTGCAATTTCCCCGTGACAATTCTAGCACCCTTGCTTGTAGGCACAGGTGTCATATCTGACTCTTCTCCCCAAAACAGAAGTCCCACGAGAGCAGGATATCTGTCTACACCCTCCCAAACCACTGGGGAGCATGGCTCCCTCCCTCTCATCACTGGGGTTTCCACACAGGTGACTGCATGGAGAGTCACCCCCCCGACCACCCTGTCTAAAACAGCCCCTCCCATAATGCTCTGCTTCTCAGGCCACGTGGCTTCTCTGCAGAGCACCTCTCCTGTCGATTGATAACATTTCCTGTAGATTACATTCTTGTCAGCTTCCCGGCTGTCTCCCATGAGAATGTAAACTAATGTAACTCACGTGGAGCAGGGACCTTGTTTCTGGGGTTCTGCACCGCAGGGTGCAGAATCCAGTAACCATGGTGAGCGAGAGAGCAAGTGTACCTTGTTGGCATAGGAATTAGAAGGGATAATGGATGCAACCAGCTTAACAAAGCGCCTAGGTAAGGTTAAGGGCTCGATCATTATTAGCTGCTCTTTCTACCACCATTTCCACTGGAATGACCCCTGAGTGCTAACCATGCCGGCTCTGTGCCAGGCACAGTGAGTGACCCAGCTAACCTGTTCAGAACGAAAGCTAAGACTCTACGTGTATTCTTTCACTTAAGCTTCACAACATCCAGAGGTAGATATTATTATTACCTCTGGTTTACGCATAAGAAAGGGAGGCACAGAGGGGTAAATTAACTTGCCCATGATCACACAGCTAAGCGGCAGAGCCGGGGATGGAACCGACAATGTGTGGCACCAGCATCCTTCACGTTACACAGATGGTGCCTTGTGGAGACAAGCAAGGCTGAGTCTCTGTGTCCAGAGAGTGGACCAGAGACATGAAACTGAATCAGTGCCCGCACATAATACGCAATTAATTACCTATTCATTGCATCTGGGGGGACGGGAGCCACTCTGGGGCACAAAAGCCAAACTTAACAGTCTCCTCTCCATGGTGGGCATAGTTTCACCCTCATTTAAGCTAAAAGGTCACATAAGCCATAATTTTAGCTTCCTGAAACTCCAGACGCTCCAGTGGAAGGGCCAGCCTTACCCAAGATCTTTTCCTTCAAGGGCTGGTAGGTGAGGAGGTGAGAGTGCAGAGAGAGAGGCAGAAGGCAGACTACTGGTTACATTCAAGATTATATGTGAACTCATTTATAAAGTGTCACATGGAAAATGGGCCTTTAAATGGCAGCCGATGCTCCTTTGTGTTACCTTTTCTCTTCTCCCCGTGCTTGAGAAGTGTCCTCGCTGCGCCCTCTCTCTCTCTGCTCACCTCTGAGCGGTGCACAGGCACCTTCCAGAGGGACCAAGAATTAAATCAAAATTACATTTCTCTTGCTGTCTCTCACACAAGTGAAACAGTTCACTCTCATTGGTTCCTGGAGGCCCAGGGGACCAGAGGAGGGTTAATAATAATAACACTATGTATTCATAGACCACTGTTCAGCAAAGAGCCCCTGCAAATATTATCTTGCTGCAGCCTGTATTACTAACCAGTAATTGAGCTTTCAGTCCTAAGTCACAGGCTGGAGTGAGGCCCCTGAGGTTAGTGACATCTGAAAGCTGCTTCTAAAAATGGCTAGATCAAAGGGTTGGCCACAGGCCCTCCCCCCGCCCCCGGAGGTTTCAGTGCCCTCACTTATGAGATCAGCTCAACAAGGGTAAGGAGCTCTATTAGTTAGTTCTGGTAACAGAACACCTGAATAACACAAACAAACAAGGGGCTGCCAGAATTGATTCAGCGGCTCAGCAATATGAGGGCAGTATCCACGCGATTTTCTTGTCCTTTCCCTCATAGCTATAAAATGGCTGCAACAGCTCCAGGCATCATGCCTGCATTCCATGCAGGACGAAAGGCAGAGGAGAGTAAGGACAACACTACCTATCCCTTTTACCAGAAGAGCAAAAGTTTTCTCAAAAACCTCAACCCCAAACTATAGAAAGTTTATGAAAGAAATTGAAGAAGACACAAAAAAAATGGAAAAAGATTCCATGCTCCTGGATAGGAAGAATAAATATTGCTAAAATGTCGATACTACCCAAAGCAATCTACGTGTTCAATGCAATCCCCATCAAAATAACACCAGCATTCTTCACACAGCTAGAACAAATAATCCTAAAATTTGTAAGGAACCAGAAAAGACCCCGAATAGCCAAAGCAATCTTGAAAAAGAAAACCAAAACAGGAGGCATCACAATCCTAGACTTCAAGCTATACTACAAAGCTGTAATCATCAAGACAGTATGGTACTGACACAAGAACAGACACTCAGATCAATGGAATAGAATAGAGAACCCAGAAATGGACCCACAAACGTATGGCCAACTAATCTTTGACAAAGCAGGAAAGAATATCCAATGGAATAAAGACAGTCTCTTCAGCAAGTGGTGTTGGGAAAACTGGACAGCGACATGCAGAAAAATGAACCTGGACCCCTTTCTTACACCATCCACAAAAAGAAACTCAAAATGGATGAAAGGCCTAAACGTAAGACAGGAAGCCATCAAAATCCTCAAGGAGGAAGCAGGGAAAAACCTCTTTGATCTTGGCCGCAGCAACTTCTTACTCAACACGTCTCTGGAGGCAAGGGAAACAAAAGCAAAAATGAATTATTGGGACCTCATCAAAATAAAAACTTCTGCACAACAAAGGAAACAATCAGCAAAACTAAAGGCAACCGACAGAATGGGAGAAGATAGTTGCAAACGACATATCAGATAAAGGGTTAGTATCCAAAATCTATAGAGAGCTTATTAAACTCAACACCCAAAAAACAAATAATCCAGTGAAGAAATGGGCAAAAGACATGAATAGACACTTCTCCAAGGAAGACATCCAGATGGCCAACTGACACATGAAAAAATGCTCAACGTCACTCATCATCAGGAAAATACAAATCAAAACCTCAATGAGATACCACCTCACACCTGTCAGAATGGCTAACATTTTTAAAAATTTTTTTAAACGTTTATTTATTTTTGAGACAGAGAGAGACAGAGCATGAACAGGGGAGGGGCAGAGAGAGAGGGAGACACAGAATCTGAAACAGGCTCCAGGCTCTGAGCTGTCAGCACAGAGCTCGACGCGGGGCTCAAACTCACGGACCATGAGATCATGACCTGAGCCGAAGTCGGACGCCCAACTGACCAAGCCACCCAGGTGCCCCTAAATTTTTTTTAACGTTTATTTATTTTTTTTTTTTTGAGACAGAGAGAGACAGAGTATGAACGGGGGAGGGTCAGAGAGAGAGGGAGACACAGAATCCGAAACAGGCTCCAAGCTCCGAGCTGTTGGCACAGAGCCCGACGCGGGGCTCAAACTCACAGACAGTGAGATCATGACCTGAGCCAGAGTCGGAGGCTCAACCGACTGAGCCACCCAGGCGCCCCCAGAATGGCTAACATTAACAACTCAGGCAACAATAGATGTTGGCGAGGATGTGGAGAAAGAGGATCTCTTTTGCATTGCTGGTGGGAATGCAAGCTGGTGCAGTCACTCTGGAAAACAGTATGGAGGTTCCTCAAAAAGTTAAAAATAGAACTACCCTACAGCCCAGCAATTGCATTACTAGGAATTTATCCAAGGGATACAGGTACACTGTTTCGAAGGGGCACATGCACCCCCATGTTTATAGCAGCACTATTGACAATAGCCAAAGTATGGAAAGAGCCCAAAAGTCCATCGAAGGATGAATGGATAAAGAAGATGTGGTATATATATACACTGGAGTATTACTCGGCAATCAAAAACACTGAAATCTTGCCATTTGCAACTATGTGGTTGGACCTAGAGGGTATTGTGCTGAGTGAAATTAGTCAGTCAGACAAACACCGTATGACTTCACTCATATGAGGACTTTAAGACACAGAACAGATGAACACAAGGGAAGGGAAGCAAAAATAATATAAAAACAGGGAGGGGGACAAAACAGAAGAGACTCTTAAATATGGAGAACAAACAGAGGGTTCCTGGAGGGGTTGTGGGAGGGGGGATGGGCTAAATGGGCAAGGGGCACTAAGGAATCTACTCCTGAAATCATTGTTGCACTAGATGCTAACTAATTTGGATGTAAATTAAAAAAATAAAATTTAAAAAAAAAAACCTCAACCCCACCGCCAGCAAACTTCCATTTACATCTCATTGGCTAAAACGGGATCACATCAGCACACCTAGCTGTACTCCAGATGAGTCGTCACGGGAGAAAAGTGTCGGGAGGAGGTGCTGGATAAACCAGCTAACAGTGCAGGGTCGTGGAAAGAGCACTGACCAGGGAATCAGGTCACCAGGCTCTTCTAACTCCTGGGTCTATGACCTCGGTTTCCTCACCTATGAAATGAGAAGCATTGAACCAGGTGATCTATAGCTCTGACACTGAGTCAGTTTATGACTTCTACAGAAATAGCAGGTGCTGCCACAGAAAGAGGCAACAGGCTATAGTCCCCAGTTCCTTGCTCCACTCTGAAATTACACCCCCAAGCGCTGGAGGCCCTGGAGCCTGGTCTAAGAGGAAAAGAATTATGGCCATGAGGAAATCAGAGGGACTGGAGGGTCAAGACTTCTGGTTCCTTTCCATGTTCCTACTGCTAATCCCCCAGGGTTAGGTGTGTCCGGGAAATAATCTTCCAATCAAAAGTCATATAACCTAAACTAATAGTAAGAGCAGTAACAATAATGCCAAACATTGAATGAAACTTTACTATGCACCAGACACTAAGAGCTTCACCTCCATCATCTTTTCAAATCCTAAAAATGTCATATTGTAGGTGTTATTAAAACCCCATTCAATAGACAAGTAAACTGAGGCTCCAAGGCATGCCCTTGCCCAACATCACACAGCTATGAAGTGGAGGTGTTGGGGTTCGCCCAGCACTGGTTCACCCAGTGGAGGTATTGGGGTTCTACCCATCTGTTATCTTGCTATCCTTGTTCCCATGACAAACCTATGGGGTACACATTGTCCTCCTCTTAAAAAAAAAAAAAGCGAGTCTCTGAGACATTACATGCTTGGCCTAAAGTGACCAGACCAGCTAGCCACCGCCAGAGGTCGAATCGGAACAGAGCACTCACTCTGGGCCACACTCTTGCCACGATGCCATTCAGTGCAGGAGCGTGCTCGGACAAAAGCCTCTGGGAGGCTTCTCACCTTTGGAGCTGTCCTGTATAAGTCCTGCCAGTATGGAAGGTTCTAGAAAACCCATCCTTGTGGACCCTGGCTGGCCTTTCCTGCTAACTCTGGAATTTGCCTTCAAAGCAGTAGCCTGGGAGGGGCATCCTGAGTGGCTTTTGCTCCTTTGGGGGGTTCCTGTGGAAGGCAGGGGTGTCGGAAGAGCTAGAGGCTAACAGCACAGGTCAACGTCTACCTAGTGGACTGTTCTGGGGCTCAGTTTGGGCAGTGATGGGGTGCGGGGAGGCTTTGAGCCCCACAGTCCCCCTCTGTGACTCTCAGTTCCTACAGCAGAAGGCAAACCGGGTGATAGCCATGGCTTCCCAGAAGATAAAACCCCAGCACACTGGTCTGAAGAATTGTGGAAGCCTGACTTTTTGGGGCCACCATTTAGAGCTGTGCAGTGTTCAGATTCTCCTGCCAGATATGAGGGCCCTGAGAGCCTCTCCTTAAATCCCACAGCAGGTCCACGGCCAGGCCACACTTAGTTCTGAGGTGGAGGAGACAGGAGCACTTCTTGTGAGGATGCAGCTGTCACCTGGGATGCCTTCAGGAGTCAAGAGGAAGCTCAGGAGATCTGCACGGCCCGTGTCAACACCCCTGCTTCCGTGTACATATCCCCACTGGCAAGTAAAGAGTGGCTTCGAACAAGGGGGGCTCCTGGCAAGACCCTACCTCCCTCTCCCCTGGCCCAACACGCACCAACTCAGGACCACAGTGCTACTCCCATTAGCCCCTTATCCCCATTTGCATCAGTCCCCATTAGCAGCCCAGAGTCTTCAGCCCATACTCATCCTCTGGATTCTTCTTTACTCCGTCTACAGATGGAGGGCCCCCCCCCTTCCCCTTTCTCCACAGCCTTCATCCCCCTATGAAACTCTGTTTTACTTATTGATTTGTCCACTCTCTGCCTCCCACATCATGAAAGGAAGTTCCACGGGGGCAGGAATATCACTGCCTTATCCTCAGTATCTTGAAGGGTCCCATTACACAGTGGAACGTCAACACACAGTCGTCAAACAAATAAACCAATGAATGAATGAATGGTCAATGAGCGCAGTAATGGATGCCTAACTGAAAGCAGCCTACAGAATTGTGAGACTTCTCTGATTTTACAACACAAAAAGTGCAGAAGCAAATTGCTCCCGGGTTGGATAAATTGACAGCTCCATGACATGAGGGAGCCAGACAGTTTCTGGGTGGTTCTCCCGGCTTTCCCATCATGCTTGCAACACTGCTGCCCCAGCTCAAAGCATCACTTCAACACCCGACTCCGTCCAAAGGCAGGCAGGTGCAAGTCTCTGTCGCCCCCTCCAATCCCTTTTAAGGACGAGGAAATTTTTCCCAGAAGCTCCCAGCAGCCTCATTGGGCAATTTGCATCACGTGCCTATGCGGCAACCCGCCATTGGCCAGCAGCACAGGAGGAGATGTTCTGTTACACCAATCAGCGTTCAGCGCCGCCCCCCACGCTGGGGAGAGGCCCGGAAGCTGAACCCGCACAGTAAGAAGAAGGGAAGCAGGCAGGGGAGGACCACCGCGGAGCCGGCGAGGTAAGTGCTGTCTCCGCCTCTGTGTTCCCGGTGCGTTGCTGCCTCTCATTCTCCTTGCCCCTCACAAGGCCCTCGTGAAGGAGGATAGCCGAGAGGGCGCTAATGTCACCAGGTACGGGTGCTGGACACCCAAGTCACGGCATCTCCCCCGGGAGGGAGCCTCATGTACAGGACCCCTTTCCTGGGGAGAGCCTGACATCGCTCGCTCCCTCCCTCTCCCCGCCCCCCATATGTACCTTATTCTTTGCCATATCATTACTTTCATTCCCACTATAAACGTAACCCCCGTAAAACCCAGCTGCCCGGGTCCCGCCTAGACACAGTATTGCATGCAACCCAGCAGTGTATTTTCCAAGTAGTCTCCCCACTGTGATTTTTTTTCTTTCGAAAGGCAAAGTCCCTCCCAAAACCTCCGAAGAAGGAACTTGTGTTTGCAACACACAGCAACCTCTCATCCTCCTCCGACCCGACGCCCTCAGGGTGTCCCATGAACCGCCCCCAAGAGTCTCTTCTCGCCTCCTCCAGACTCCCCTAACTCGTCCCCCATCTCAGTCCGGCTGCCTCCTCTCTCTTCCATCTTCTCGCACCTTCCAGATGGACTCTTCTGGCTCCCAGCTGTATCTCTGCACTTCCTTCACTTCCCAGCATTAATCAAGCCAGCCAGCCTGAGTGACTGTTTCTGCCCTGACTCATTATCTCAGCCCTGCACAAGGGCCAAAGGATCGACCGGACAAAGACAGAGCGCCCTGGGCAGCTGGGGAGGGGTGGGGGTGGGGGCAGGGAGGTAGCCTGTTACCTGGTAATAGATTTTCCTGTCCCAGGCACAAGGCAGAAGTTTAGAGAGCTTCTCACACCAGTGCTGCGTCTAGGAGTACCTGGTGAACAAAAAAAAAAAAACAAACCACACACACACAAGCTTTCCCCCACATCCATGGTGCCTTTTCAAGACTTAAGAAGCAGTTTCTCCTTAGATTGTCTCATCTAATCCTTACAACAAGCCTGTGAGGTGACCATTATGCTTATCCTATTTTATGGATGAGAAAATTAAGAATCAGAGAAATAGAGTGGTTCGTCAAAGGCCAGAACCAGAAGGAGACCTAGAACAATTCTGGCACATTAGCTTTTGCATAAATGGATGCACCCATGGACGGATGGGTGGGCGGATAAAAGAATGACTCCCAATGTTTCACCACATCACATCGTCCCCAAGACAAATGCTACGTCTAAGAACTTCCCCAAACATCTCTTCTCTGAATTTCCTCCTCACATCATTGCTCCCCTTGTGAAGATGGCAGAACTGGATTAAAGGTGATTCCCTGATGAAATCCCAGAAACTATTTTGACAGTGGCACTAGATTCACCTTGAAGCCCTATAATCAGGTCCCACCTGGAGCTCAATCCCTAGAGTCCTCCTCTCCCCACAACCAATGCCACTTAGCACCCCTGTCCCTGCTAATGGTCAGACACAGAGTGAGGACTGAGCCTCGCTCAGCAGGATGGATTTAAGCTCTTAACGCTCAGAGTGGGGTTCCCAGACCCACAGCATCAGCATCACCATCAGCTGGGAGCTTGTTAGAAATGCAGAATCCTGGGCCCCACCCTAGACTGACTGAATCCAAATCTGTATTTTAACAAGATGCCCAGGAGACAACAGGAGTGATAGAAGCTTCAGCCTTCTTTTAGGATAGTTTTTGGTCCCCCAGGCTCCTAGCCTGACTCTTCCCATCTGTTTCACTTCTGTAATTAGAGTTTGCCTTGCCTCTGAGAGAGATTCCTACCTACACTCCACTTATGACAACTGTATCCCTTGTTATTAGCATCATTCCCTGTGACTAAATGTTTTGAGGGGACCCCTGCCTACCAGCCCCAGGCTCTTTGGGACTAGAAACCTCAGTCTAAAATCTTGCAGTCTTGTCAGACGAGAAAGTATGATCCTGTATGTCTATACATCACAGATAGACTTTGCAATTAGAAAGACATGGGTTTGAATCCTGAATCTAGTATCAGACTTGAAGTAAACTGCAAACTCTCCAAGTCCTGCCTGTGAAATGAAAACGATAAATGAAAGCAGTGCAGGACTTTTCTGAGTATTTCGCAGATCACAGAATTAGAAGCCATTGACCCAAGGTAGGTGTTCAGTAAAAGTTCCACTTCCTGCCCCTCCCATAGATGGCTGTGTCAAACCTGCAGACAAACATCCATGATCCTGATACCGTGAATCAGTGATCATTCCCCTAAATTTGTTAGGATGCTCCAGGCTACAGGTAATAAAAGCCCTGACTGACGTGGCTTAGGCAATAAGGAATTTATTATCTCATGTAACAAGTAATCCAAAGTCTAGAAGTAGTAAATTCATCGGTTCAGTACCACCTTCAAGGACCCAGGTGCCTGTCTCCTTCCTATTCTGCTATCTTTAACATGCCTTAAAGGCCCATGAAGGCTGCAGACTTCCGGGCATCACACAACACTTTCAGAGAAAAAGGAGTTTCCTACCATGCATCTTTTTTTTTTTTTTTTTTTTTTTTATAGTTTTCCAGAACAAGAAAGAACAGATTCCCTCTCTGTCCCCTGAGCCAAGATTGCACCATACACCCATAACTGAACTGTTCACTGGTCAGGCCAATCATGATCTCCTCCCTGGGGCTAAGAAAGGGCCCAGCATCTAATGAAGCACATAGTTTCACCGGGCAAGGAAACAAGGTAGAGCAACCTTTTGGCCGATCAATCAATGGTGTCTACCAGACATCTGCTTCCCAGGGTGGGCCTTCCCACCACTACCTGCTGCACTAAAGTGCCACCCAAGCCGATGGCCACATTCTCAATGTCCCCATTCTGCCTGTAGCACTGGTTCTCAAATTCATGTGCACCTTGGAATCGCTTGGTGAATTTTTTTTTTTTTTAATACTGATGCCTGGCTCTCCATCCCAGAGATTCTGAGCTTGAGGATTATTTAAATCTCCTAAGATGAGCTGCTTTTTAAAAATTTATTTATTTTGGGGAGAGACAGAGAGAATCGCAAGCAGGCTTCCAGCTCAGCGTGGAGCCCAACGTGGAGCTCAATCCCATGACCCTAGGATCATGACCTGAGCTGAAATCAAGAACTGGATGCTTAAAGTGACTGAGCCACCCGGGCACCCCATAGATGAGCTGATGTTCGAGAACCACTTGTCTATAGCAGCAGCTCTCAACTTTTAAGGTACGTCAGAACTGTCTCCAGTGTTTCTGATTCAAGAGGTCTGGGGTGGGGCCTCAGGGTTTGCATTTCTAATTTCTAAGAAGTTCCCAGGGGATCCTGATGGTACTGATCCAGGGACCACAGCTGGAGAACCACTGGTCTGTGGTTCAATGTGCATATGACTTACTTGAAGAATCTTGTTAAAATGTAGATACAGGTCCACTAGGTCTGAAACGGGGCCCAGGAGTTGCCATTGCAACAAGATCCCAGGTGATGCTCACAGCCCAAAGTACATGACAGGGTCTAGAGCAGAGTTTAGCAAACTAGGATCCACGGGCCAAATCCAGGTCACTGCCTGTTTTTTGTAAATAAAGTTTTATTAGAACACCACCTCACTCATTGATTTACACACTGTCTGTGGCTGCTTTTGCAGCATCAGGGTTGAGTGGTTGCAGTAGAGACCACATGGCCTGCAAAGCCAAAAATATTCACTGTCTGGTCCTTTACCAAAAAAGGCTACAGACCCTGGCCTAGAATGATCACTGAGTTTCAAATTTGTATGCTGGAATCACCTAGAGTCTTCAAAGCTACCGACGCCACTCGTAGAGATTCTAATGTTACTGGTATGGGGTTCAGCCTGGGCATCCAGATTTCTATCAACTTCCGAGATGATTCTACTGTGCATTTGAGAATCGCTGATCTCCTGGACACCCTCCCAGCCCCTGTAGCTGCACCAGACCTTCCATCCAGTATACCCTTTACTTAGCAGGGCTCTGCCTCCAGCCTTCTGGTTTATCAGCTGCTCTAACTAAACAACAGTCCAGGAAGGGCCAGAGGTGGGGCCCTCCCCAGGGGAGCATTCTGGAGGTGTTTCCCCTCATTTGGATGTGTAAGGTTTGGCACACTCATTCACAATAAACAAACAGGCATTCCCATCCCTCCCCAGCTAAACCTCATCTAGACTGAATGTGCTACAAAGTCCATCTGGCCTCCCATCCCACTGAGAGAGTCACCATTGTCTCTGAACCATGGCATGAAGCCACATACCAGATGTGCTCCTGAAAAAAATGTGAATTGTCCTTCCTGGAAAGAGAGAAAAGAATTCCTGGCAACGGGAAGTGGGTTTTCAAGCCTCCATTTCCAAATGCAGTGCACAGGCCCTTGGCAACAGGCTCCAGTTAAAGCCCCCAGGAGTCCCATGGGGCCACTTGCAGAGTCCTTTAGGAAACCTCAGACCCTGGCTTCAGAAGAATTGTGATTTAAAAAGTCATATGGGCACTGCTGGCAAGTCAAAATTAAAAACACTTCTGTCATGTCATTATACATTTGTCCAAAACCATAGAATGGACAATACCAGGAGTGAACCCTAATGTCAACTGTGGACTTCAGGCAATCATGGTGTGCCCGTAGGTTCATCAGTTGTGACAAATGTACCACCGTAGGGGGATGCTGATGGTGAGGGCACTGCACGTGTGTGGGGGCAGGGGCTATGCAGGAAATCTCTGTGCCTTCCCTTAAAACTACTCTCATAATGGGGTTGCCCAGGCGGCTCAGTGAGTTAAGCATCCAACTTCAGCTCAGGTCATGATCTTGCAGTTCAGTTCGGAAGTTCGAGTCCCACATCAGGCTCTGTGCTGACAACTCGGAGCCTGGAGCCTGCTTTGGATTCTGTGTCTTCCTCGCTCTCTGCCCCTCCCCCACTCATGCTCTGTATCTCTCAAATATAAATGAACATTAAAAAAAAAACTACTCTCATAAGTAAATAGTCCCACTACTTCTCAATACACTCTGGAGCTTGGGGGCTTCAAGAAGTATTGAGCAGACATACATTATTTTAACTCAAGAACCCTATTCCCCTTACTCTGGAGTCATAACTGCCTTCAGGAAGGTGTTTCAACTCTACCAACCAACTCTACCAACCACAGGAGCTGCCATCTTCCTCAGCTTCTGTGTGCCCGGCCTCAGCTGACCAGCTCGGGAAGAAGCCTTGATTCAGTTTGGGCCAGTCAGGGTCCCACCACCCTAGCCCCACGGGGTTGGCCTAGAGCTGGGCTCCTGACTCACACTAGGCCAGTCATACCGGTTCCCTGGGACATCAGGGCAGAGAAAATGAGCCTCAGTCCCTCTCTTGTGGGCAAGCTGAGCTGTGTGAGGAAAGGAGTGTCAGCACATTTCCCAGTATGGGGACAAAGCCAGCCTGAAAGAATGAAGCCAACATCCAAATAAAGATGGGATGGGGAGAGAGTCCTTGTGGCATTCAAGACCCCCCCCCCAACTCCTATTGTCCCTGACGCACAACTGTGCCCCTTCTCATGATCATTTGAGCCAAAACATCCCCTTTTTGCTTAGAGTAGTTTTAATTTGGCTTCTGTTACATACAACTGGCTACTGTCGGGAAACGCTGCCAGGCAGAGCATGTCGGTGAGGGGCTGCGATGAACCAGGGTCCCTCAGCTGGACCCAAGGGGCAGCACCTCTTGGGTGGAGCTCCGAGCAAAGAAAATAAGGGGTGCACAGTTTTCTTGATATTATAGGAAGGAGGAAAGGACACATGTTGGCTATGTTTCTACGGCAATAAAGCTGCATAATTAACTCCGAAACTCAGAATCTTAAAAACAAGCACTTATTTTTTGTACTTCGGGCATAATTGTATCATTCTGCTGAGGTGGACTGGATTATTCTCAACTCTTCACTCTCTCTCTGTAATAGAAATGCATGCCCTTTGCCGTGTGATTCTCCAGCACCTCCCATGAGAGTAGATTTTCTCCACTCCGTTGCTGTGGGATTTGATCACATGACTTGCCTTAGCCAGAGGGACATGAGGAGAGGTGAAGTGGGCAGAGCCCAAATGTGCTTGCACGGTCTGGAGTGGCTTCTCGTGCTCCATCACTGCCCTGAGAAGACTGTGCTCTCGGTAGATGCTGGTTCCAGAATATTGTCAGAAGCAGAATATTGTTCAGAAGCAGACCTGAGCCCAGAGCCAAGCCTGGCCAAGCCCAGCAGAACCACAGCTGATGCACAGGACCAAATGCTTGGTGCTGCATGCCAGTGAGTCTGGAGCTGTTTGTTACCCGGCATCATTTCGACAGACATCTGACTGGCAGATGATGTGACTGATGTAGGTAGTACTTAACTGTAGCAGTGCGAAGTGCTTAGTATGTGTCCTCTTACTTAATCCTTACAACAACTCAGTGAGCTAGATATGATTATCCCCTGTTATAGACTAGGGAGTGGAAGCTCACAGAACCTATTTTCTCAATTCAACAGTACAGGTAATGACAGAACCAGAGATGGACATGTACTGACTCAGTAGGTTCTGATACTCACAACCTTTTTTTTCACTTGAGTTAGGAAAACAACCAGTCACATGTTCCAAAGGGTCCCAGCCCTGATTGTAGCATTTCCATTAGCATCAGATCCATTACTATACAAGGGACAGGAGCTCAGTGGTGGCTGTAGCTGTCAGCCAGAGGGAGAGAAAGTTCCATCCAGCTCCTGCCAGGCTGAGGAAAGAGGCCTGATGCACAGGTTCAATGTGTGGAAAAGGTCATATGTACCCCTGTTGGCATGCAGTATTGCTCTGGCCTGTCTAGGTACCATTCCTCCCTTCTCCCTTATGAGTAAAACATCAGTTTTCTTCAGGTGACAAAGTACCCAGCTCAAGAGATGAACCATAATTAATTGGTCCAAACGCGCCACACCATCTTATCTCCCTTTGCCAGGTACTAGGTCCAGGTATGGGCATCCAACCTGGTTCTGGAAATTAAGATGCTGAGGAAGGTCTAACGTGCTTCTGGGAAAGCTATGTCTCCCTAATAAGAGAGGGACACCCTCTCCCTTACTGCCTGGTCACTGGGGAGAGGACGTGATGCTCAAAGCTGGTGCAACCATACTTCAGTCATGATAGAAGACATCGCCCAACACACTGGGAATGACAGAGCAGTAAGACAGAAAGATCTGGGTCCATGACCACATCACTGAGTTGTCGAAATAGCCCTGTAACCACCTAATTTCCTGTTATGCAAACAATTAATCTCCTTATACTTTAAGCCACTGGTAGTTTGGCTTTCTATTATTAGCAGCCACATGCATCTGTCTTAGTTATCTATTGCTGCATAAAATTACCACAAACTTAACCACTTAAAACAACACACATTTATCATCTCATTTTCTGGAGGCCAGAAACCTAAACATATCTGGGTCTAATGCTTCAGGATCTCTCAAGAGGCTGCATTCAAGGTGTCTGGTAAGCCTGGGGTCTTGTCCGAAATGACTCTGGTTGTGACACATTTTGGGTCCTTGCTGGCTGTTAGCTGGAAGCTGCCCTCAGTTTCCTGCCAACAGGACTGCTCCACAGGACAGCTCAGAACACAACATCAAAGCCAATAAGAGGGAGTCCTTCAGCACAGTGGAAGTCAGAATCTTCCATGATGTATTCACAGAGGTGACATCCCTTCACCTTTACCATACTCCATTGGTTAGACACAGCTACAGGTCCCACCCACTCACACGGACGGAATTACACATGGGCATGTGTGCCAGGAGGTGTAGGTTATTGGAGCCGGCCTGCAGCCTGCCCACCATCACACCCTTATTGATAACCTCTATCAAGCAATCCTTCAGATTAAAATCCTCCCACCCACCTAGTCTGGACCCCGAGTCAAACAACCTACGTCCTAAAAAATACTTCTGAGGCACTTGGAAAATTTTTAATATAAACTATACCTTAGATGATACGATGAAAACGGTGTTGATTTTATTAAGTGTACTGATGGCATTGTGATTATATAAGAAAAAGACCATGTGACTATATAGAAATACACAATACAGTATGTTGGGATGAAATACGTTGGGACGAAATGCCATGATGTGTGAAGTTTGCTTTCAAATATTTCAGCCAGAAGAAATGAAAAAAAGAATAGAGCAAATGGGCAAAAATATGGTAATTGTTGAATCTAACTGATGAATATATGAAAATTCATTGGAGTACCTCTCAACTTGCGAGTATGTTCAAATTTTTTAACAATTTTTTTTAATCTGGCAACCCTTTTCTGACTTCCTTAAAGCCAAGAACTCCACATGAAACACACAGGATTGAGTGAAAGTGTGTTGAGACACAAGTGGCTCTGAGATGATGACGGGGTTGTCCTTGAAGGTCTGTCCCTGCCTCCTTCTCCAGTGTGCTGCTCTCCTACGCATATGCCCTAGCCCTGCCATCCAAAACCATGCCTAACTCCCCAAACAGATGGTGCTTCTTTGAGCCCACTCCAAATGTTTGCATTGTCTGCACCTTTATCCAGGGATTTCTTCCAACACCATCCTCAATTCTATCTATCTGGTCCACCTCCAAAACTCAACTCAAGTGTCAGTTCCTCAAGTAGGAGTTCCCTGACCCCATCTGCTAAGTAGAATGGACCCTCCCTCTCTGGAGGCCCCTTTGTGCCTTATGCAGATGATTATTATAGTATGTATCACAATATATTGCAATTATTTACCTTCAGGTCTGATTCCCCTGCCAGGCTAAACTTCTTGAGCAGGAAGTTTCTAAAAAAAAAAAAAAACAAAGAGAGAGAGAGAGAGAAGGAAATTTCTCATTCTTCCCAGTATCCACAGTGATTAACACAGCGCCTGGCACGTAGTAAGTGCTAAATAAATGTTGAAGAAATAAATGGATGGCTGAATGAATAGATAAATAAGTGAAAATATCTAGCACAGAGCAATAATATCTATACACCCAATTTCAATGTATTGATCAGATAGCAATGAGTCCTGTAAAATGTTCAGCTTACTCAATGATTTCCACAATCCAGACAAGCCCTCCCCAGACATCTGAGTCTTGTCTGCTCTAAATATGGGAGCACTACAAATCCCAACACAGAAAAGAGTCTAGGACACTGATGTTAAGACAAAGCACCAAGCACAATTCCCTTGTGTGACTCAGTACTAAACACCAAGAAACAGTTCCTAAAGAGATGCTGCAGAAATTGTCTTAGAATTGGTCTTAGGGTAGCTTTGCTGACAGCTGCTGTTCCATGCAGGCAGCACTCAGAACAAAACTATGGGATAGGAAGGCAGATTTGGGCTCAATATCAAAGATTTTCTTTAAAAGTTAAAGTTGCCCAGGGGCGCCTGGGTGGCTCAGTTGGTTGAGCATTCAACTTTGGCTCAGGTCATGATCTCACAGGTCATGGGTTCGAGCCCCGCAGCAGGCTCTATGCTGACAGCCTGGAGCCTGCTTTGGATTCTGTGTCTCCCTCTCTCTCTGCCCCTCCCCTGCTCATGTTCTGTCTCTGTCTGTCTCTCTCTCTCTCAATAAATAAATAAACATTAAAACGAAATTTAAAAGTTAGAGTTGTCCAGGGTGCCTGAGTGGCTCAGTCTGTTAAGCATCTGACTTGGGCTAAGGTCATGATCTGATGGTTCGTGAGTTCAAGTCTTGCATCGGGTGACCAAGAGCCCCACTTTGGGTGAGCCCTGCTCCTCTCTCTCTCTCCTTCTCTCTCTCTCTCTCTCTCTCTCTCTCTCTCTCTCTCTCTATCCCTTGCTCACTTGCACGCTCTCTCTCTCAAACAAAAAAAGTTTCTAGTAGTAGGAAAGGCCACCTCATAGAATCAGGATTTCCCCATTCATCCAAAAGTTAACAATTATTAAATAAATATCAGGCACCCACCGTTGCAGGTGTTGGGTCACTACAGTGAACAACATAGAAAAGTAAGCATCTCTTTGAGACAATATGCTGGATAAGCCAAGGTAAAGTGAGGTGATTTCAAAAGTACTATGGGGGTGTGGTCCCCTCAACCTAGACCCCTAGACATTGGACCAGATGACCTCTAAAGTTCCTTCCAAATATAAGATCTGTTTTTCTTGTCCTGATGATCCTTTCCAAGCTATCGATTTCACGTAGGTCAAGTAACTTCTGTACAGATGGTAGGAGATGTCCATTATCAAAGAATGTAAACTTAATCGTATCTCAACAAAGCTGATGACGAAAGGAATGTAAACTTGAGGAAGCAAGATCCATGGGTGTATCATATCCATGTATCCATGGCTGTTGTATTCAGAGAGCTTGGCACATAAGAGAGACTCAATACAAATTTGAATAAATGAGTCATTGAAGTGGATAGTAGGGGACAAAAACGAGAGGGACATTACCACTGGGAGGATGGGGAAGAGGGCCGCTGTGTATGCGAGGGCCATGAGGAGTACAAAATTAAAGGCAAAGGAGTTTTGAAAAGTCTTTCTGTCCCTTTTAATGGCCATTCTCATTGTCATTTTCACAAGAGGAATGCAATAAAAAATTAATCACCTTTTCAGTTACTTTTGGATTCTGGACTGATAATTCTTTGCATGAGATTCATATTGGACTAAACACAAGGTGGCCTACAGTTTATACACATTATGATTTTTTTAACGTTGTAGGAAACCCTAACATTAGTCTATTGGCAATGGTATTTTCAAGACACACCAGTCTTATCAAGATGATTACTTCAGGGACGCGTGGGTGTCTCGGTCAGTTGGGCATCCCATTCTTGGTTTCAACTCAGGTCATGATCTCATGGTTCGTGCTTGGTATTCTCTCTCTCCAACTCTGCCCCTCCCCTGTTCTCTCTATCTCTTTCTCTGTCTCTGTCTCTCTCAAAATAAATAAATTTAAAAAAAATTTTTGAAGATGATTATTTCATAGAATTCACTTGCCATATCGCAAACCTGGGCTGCTAAAAAGGCATTCCTGAGGTTCACTGATCTACAATCAGCTTGTTGTCCAGTCCTGTTAGCTTGTCCAGCTTTCCTTCTTGGGCTTCATTCAGGCCACTGCTGAGGAAGGAGGCAAGACGCACTGACAGGAAAGGACCAACGAGAAGGTCTGTTGTGCAGTTTTGATTGGTCGGTGACGCGTATGGCATCTTGTAATGCCAAAGGGCCAATAGCTCTTGCAATGTGGCAAGAGTGGAAGTCTCAGACAGATGGGCAGCCAGAGTTACAACTGCTGCACACACCTGGACACTGACTTCTTCCGTGGGTCAGTGAGCCACCGTGTTGGGCGACCTCTCCACTGGTGGGCACCCAAACGCCCTTGCCTTCTCATTGCCTCTCCCTGCTGTCACGAGCCATATCCTGCTCCATCATTACACTAAATAACTACAGCCTTCAACACTTCCTGTCTCTCTAACATGAAGTATTACCTGAATTAATGCATATAAAAGTTCCCAGAGTTGGGTAAATATTATTGGCCAAATATTATCGATCCCAATGTCACACAGCTAGTAAGTAAGAAAACAAGAGATTTCTATCGTATTCCAACAATTCTGTTACGGACCAAATGTTTGTGTCCAAAACTCATATGTTGAAGCCTTAACTCCCCAATGTGGAGACGGGGCCTTTGGGGAGGTAATTAAGGTTAAATGAGGTCATAAGGGTGGGGCCCTCATCCAATAGGACTGTGTCCTTATAAGAGGAAGAGACGCAAGAGATCTCTCTCTGTCTCTCTCTCCCTCTGCACTCACACAAAGAAAAGGCCAAACAAGGACACAAGAGAGGAAGTGGTCATCTACAAGCCAGGAAGACTCTGGTTCTCACCAGAAACCAAATCAGCTGGAAACTTGATCATGGACTTCTAGCTTCCAGAACTGAGAAAATAAATGTCTGTTGTTGAAGCCACCAGCCTGTGGTACTTTGTTCTGGAAGCCTGAGCAGACTAATACAAACCCCAGTGCCGTCCCCTCACTCGGCCCCTCCCCAGCAATATCAAACCACTAGAGACACATCACTTTGTCCATCCAAACCTTCCGGACCCTCCTTATGTTGGGCCCTGTGCAGATGTCAATAACCATGATAGCACCAACTATTTATTAAGCACTTACTACAGTCAGGCACTGTGCTATGCATTTGTCACTTAATCCTCCCATCCACTCTTAGGGAGGCACAATTTCTATCCCCATCTTACAGTTGAACAAACTGAGGTTGGGCACCTTGCCCACATAACTGGCAGGACCCAGATTCAAATCTTGGCAGTCTGGCCCCCGAGCCCTCGACCTTGCCCCCTCTCATAGCAGCTAACACTTGATTGCCTGACCTGTCTGTCCCTGTCTCCCCCAGAAGACTGTGGGCTCTTTGGGCTGGGACCTGGTTCGATCATCTCTGCATCTCTGCATCTCCAAGCCCTGGCACACGGGCCTGGTGCACCTTGAGTCTCACAAAAGCTTGGAGAATGAATGAATGAATGAATGATTCAACTTCACACTGGTAGCCACCTGTCAATGATCAGAAAATCTGCAGTCCCCTGGACTGTGGTTATTCACAAGGAATCTCAGTGTGGGATAATGAAAGTTACAGCATGTGCCGTCTGTCCACACAGCCTCCCTGTCTCCGTGCATGCACGTCTGAGTGAACAGATAACTCATGCTGAGATTTACTTAAAAGGCATTTAACTCAGCTCACACGTCTGCCGACCAAGCCTATTACTTGCAGAAATCTATTCCATGCATTACCATTTTGATTTCCAGCACAGAGAGACAGTGGTGGGCTGGTAGGATTTTTTTTCCCTCTTGCCAGTTGAGTTACTGTCTGCTTTTGTGGAATAAATTGCTATAAATTGAGTTACCAGCACTCTAAAATGGGGAAATATATTCTCGATGCTCTATGGGCAGCTGACAACATTATGGAAATACACAAAGAGTGTGTCCAAGTTTATGTGAATGGTGACGAGCTGTGATGGATGGGGGGAGGGTGGCGGGGCAACCGGGTGGCCTCAGGCACAGACCCTCCTCGCTGCTTTCCCTCCCTCCCCGGGGAACTGGGGTAGCCTTCCCAAAGGCAGCTTTAGAGGTAAAACTCAAGGAAGATTAAAGCCGCAAGAATAAACAAGACGGCTGATCACAAGAACAACCGGCTTGGGAAATGCAATAAAACCAGCCAGAAAGGATGGTATTGGGGACACTATTATTGCCCCACCCATATTCCCCCAGGGGCTCTTTCCTGTCCAGTGCCTACCTCCCAACTTGTCTGGTGCTTTGCTTCTAAGGGCTCCTCCTGCAAACTCTCTTTGGAAGCCTGCGGTTGGGCTACTGGAGAGGCTTTGGGGCTTTGTGGCCCCCTGGGGGCAACTCTTAGCCAGTGACCATCTGGCGTGAGACTAGAAAGCCCAGCGACCTGGCTGGGAGTGGGGACAGGCTCTGACGTCTAACACACATTCCAGGGCATCCCACAAAGTCGGGCTGATGCCGGGGCCTCACCTAAAGTCAAGAGTTTGGCCTGGCTTCTTGTCCTTCCCTGTCCTCCTCGTCCAATTCACTTACAGGTTTTTCCTGGGAGCACCGACCTAACAAAGCATTTGGACACGAACGTTCGTCTCAGGGTCTGCCTCCAGGAAGGACACAGGGTTTGCAGTCAGGAGGCTTCTACCCACGGAGACGGGCTGTGGGAGTGGGTTGTGGGAAGTCCAGGAGCCGATGGGAACAATAGCATCCAGGGAAATAGGATGGGAGCTGAGGACAGGAGGAGGGTCTCGGGAAGATCCTAGCAGTGCCTGGCAGAGAAAATCAGCTCCCATCTGCCAGGCGCGGGTCCAGGAATCCATATGATGCCCTTACCCGGCAAATAAGAACTTTCTTGACCCTTCTTCCTCTTTCCCCTCACATCCCCCTACCCAGGGCTCCACAGCCCCGGAGGAGTCAGAAATAGCAGCTCTCAGTGGACAAGAGGGGACTATCTCTGTTCCCGAAGCCAGCGCCCTCTCTGCAACTGGCCCCAGCCGGAGAGGGGAGGGAGGTGAATGACCTTGGAGAGACAGTGCAGTATCGACTAACGGACTGGACTGTATATTCCGATGTCTGAACCAAGGTTCTGTTTTGCAGCTTAAAGTGACCATAGCATTTTCTTTTCCCTCGGCAGACCAGTAGAGCGGGACCACCTGAGATTCCATCCAGGGCCAGGGAGGAGGCAGCTCTCAAGCGAGCATGAGAGGCACAGGAGGGGACAATAATACAGTGGCTTTGAGGTCTGTACCTCACAAGTCCTGAATGTTCAACATACAAGTTACACATCTAATAAACGTCTGCCGTTAGTATTACTTACCATTCGTGTTGCTGTTGGTTTGCTAGATAGAAGGGTTTTTCTAAGCCGCTAGGACAGGTGGGTCATCAGCAGGAGTGCCCCGGTGAGAACGGAAACAGCTGAGTGAGGAGGCTGCTGCCATAAGCGATGACATAGCAGACACCGGGACTGGCCGCCCAAAGCCGTCTGTATCTGCTTTCCCCTTGCTGCCCTCTACTTTGAGGCTGGAAAGTGGAACACTCGCCCACCCAGACTCCCTTGCAATGAAGGGAAGTCATGTGACACAGTTCTGGCCAATGAGATGCAGACAGGAGTCCCCAATAAAAAGACAAAGGTTCGCAATTAGGAGCTATGGCCCAGAAGGTGGAAATGATGCTCGGAGAAGCAGCAGCTATCTTGTGACCGTGAGGTCTGAGGACGGAGGAGCCAGAGTCCCTGCTGACATCGTTGGGCTTCTGTCCCGCTTCTGGACTGTCTGCCTCACACTTCTTCTTGCACGTGAAAATTACACTCATTGACTTTTTTTTGAAGTTTATTTATTTATTTTGAGAGAGACAACATATGCAGGGGAGGGGCAGAAAGACAGGGAGAGAGAAAGTCCCAAGCAGGCTCTGCACTGTCAGTGCAGAGTCCAACGCAGGGCTCGAACTCACAAACCGCGAGATCAGGACCTGAGCTGAAATAGAGAGTCCGACACTTAATGAACTGAACCACCCAGGCGCCCCGCACTTGTTGCCTTTTGAAGCGACTGCAGCAGAGTTTTCTGGTCCTTGGTCCCAGCTGGTACAGATGAGGAGGGCCTGACCTAGAGAGGCATGGATTGGGGGCGGGGGGGGGGGGGGGGGCAACAGGGAAGAACGTGGGGACACTAGGAGATCGAACTGACAAGATTTGGTGTCTGGACATGAGAGAAGCAGGGAGTCAGGGATGACGAGTGTCTTTCCCAAGACAAGTAATAGAGCAGTTGGAACAGATTTTAGCGAAGAAAGGTCAATAACTATCATTTTACTAAGTTGCTATGGACTGAATTGTGATCCCCCCCCCAATTCGTAGGTTGAACCCCTATGTAATGGCATTTGGAGATGGGACCTTTGGGGGTGATTAGGTTTAGATGAAGTCACAAGGATGGAACCCCCATGATGGGGTTGGTGACCTTATATGAGGAGGAAGGACACCAGTCTCTCTGGCTGCCATGTGAGCAGAGAGAAGGTGGAGGTCTGCAGACCAGGAAGAGAGGTCTCACCAGGAATCAAATCAGCCAGCGCCTTGATCTTGGACCCGCGGTCTCCAGAACACCGAGCAGACTGAGATAAATATCTGTTCTTTAAGCCACCCGGTCCTCGGAATTTTGTTCTCACAGCCCAAGCATCCCAACACCTAAGCTCTGTGTATTGTGCTAACGAATGGGCTTTATCTCTTATTGTCCCCAGATTGTGCACACACCCACAAAAGGAGGACAATGAGCACCAAACACTCCCATGTCTAAAGAGCGCTGTGACACAGCCACAGAGGGTGTGCCGAGAGAGGACAGAAGCACCTCGGCTCCCTGGTCATCACCCCTCCTCGAGCCCCCAGCCTCTGTGAGCAGAAGAGATCAAGGAATTAAAGGCAACTCTTTAGATCAGGGGGACCTCTGAACTAGGGGACAGGGCTGCAACGGGTCCTTTCCAGTGACACCCCCCACCCCAGCCAACTGCAGGAAAGTCTCTTTTGAAGATTAGGTCTCTGTCTCAGTTTGGGTTCCCCCAGAAGGAGACCCTGAGGCAAGGATTCACGGATGAGAAGTTTACTTGAGGGATGACCCCCAGAAACACCAGGATGGGAGTGAAGAGGGAGAGGAAGGAGGCAGTGAAAAGGATGTGGTTATTAGGCAAGTGGCCCCACGAGCAGCAGGATGATGCTGGGAGCCAGGGAGGAACGGGAGTCCCAAAGCCTCCCCCGGAAAGGGAAGGGAACCCCCAACACTCATCAGTCATCTGTCGGGGGGCTGCTGCTGGTGGCTGATTCTCTGCATTTCTTGCTGCCACCCCTGCCGAGGGGCCCATAGAAAGCTCTGGAGCAGGGGGACCTGGGTGGCTCAGTGGGTTAAGCATCTGGCCCTTGACTTCGGCTCAGGTCATGATCTCAAGGGTTGTGGGTTTGAGCCCCATATGAGGTTCTGCACAGACAGTGTGGAGCCTGCTTGGGACTCTCTCGCCTTCTCTCTCTCTCTCTCTCTCTCCCCCCCGCCCCTCCCCTGCTCATGTGCGTTGTCTCTCTCTCAAAATAAATAAATAAACTTAGAAGGAAGGGAGAAAGAAAGAAAGAAAGAAAGAAAGAAAGAAAGAAAGAAAGAAAGAAAGAAAGAAAGAAAGAAAGAAAAGGCAGGAAGGAAGGAAGGAAGGAAGGAAGGAAGGAAGGAAGGAAGGAAGGAAGGGAAAGCAAGCTAGCTCTGGGGCAAAGAGAGGCAGGGGCTGCCCCAAAAGGCAGCTAGTGAGCACTTTAGTAGAGCCAGGGAGGACGGGGCACCCCAGCCTCTGCTCTCGGCCACCTAAAAGGAAGGAATCGGAGTCTGTGTCCATGCCACAGACTTTCCGACTTCACCTCTAGGTCTAACCGAGGAGGGAGAAGCAGAATTGGAGAAAGAACGCAGAGGTGCAGGAAGCTGGGAGCCCCACTGCCAGCAATGGGGGTGAGGGTGGTCAGAGGGCAAGACAGTGGCACATCTCCAGGAGGCCCTCTGAGGAACCTACAATCGGCCCCTTTGCTCTCAACCTTCCCCAATCCGCTCCCAGTGCAGGTCCCTGGGACCACAGATCCAGCTGAACTGGAGAGGGAGGAGAGCACTAAGTGGAAGACAGAACTGACTTGTCAGCCACGAATAACCAAGAGCTATAGGACCTGCCTGCAGTGTTGTTGGAGGGATGGGGTGGCATGCACCACGTCCTGGTTGACAAGGTCCGATACATCCATATGACAGCCAGTGACTGAGACCCAGAACCAGGTGAGCTCATTTCCTCCTCCCGACAACCTTCCGAGGAAGGTATCACTGTCCCCGTGGCACAGCTGAGGGTCATGGCCTAGAGAAGTAACAGTTTGCTTGGGATCATGCAGGTAACATGTAGCAGAGTCTAAACTCAAACCAGGCGAGTCTGTCTGCCTTCGCGATGAATTTCAGATGGCTTGTTCACAAATTATGGTCCACCCATGCAATAGAATACTCCCCAGTAACAAAAAAGAACAAACTACTCCTGTATCAGAAGCTCAAAAACATGCTAAGTGAGGGGCACTTGGGTGACTCAATCAGTTGAGCGTCCGACTTCGGCTCAGGTCATGATCTCGCAGTCAGTGAGTTCAAGCCCTACATCAGGCTCTGTGCTGACAGCTCAGAGCCTGGAGCCTGCTTCGGATTCTGTGTCTCCCTCTCTCTCTGTTCCTCCCTCACTCACACTCTGTCTCTCAAAAATGGATAAACATTAAAAAATTAAAAACATGCGGGGTGCCTGGGTGGCTCAGTCGGTTAAGCGGCCGACTTCAGGTCATGATCTTGCGGCTCATGAGTTCGAGCCCCGCATCGGGCTCTGTGCTGACTGCTCAGAACCTGGAGCCTACTTTGGATTCTGTGTCTCCCTCTCTCTCTGTTCCTCCCCTGCTTGCACTCTGTCTCTCTCTCTCTCTCAAACATAAATAAAGATTAAAACAATTTTTTTAATTAACAACATGCTAAGTGAAAATGAGCCGCACACAAAAGATTACATTCTGTAGGATTACAGTTCTATAAATTCTGTAAAAGGCAAAACACAGTGACAGAAAGCAGGTCAGCAGTTGCCAGGACCCCAGAGATGAGGGAGGGAAGGGGGCATGAGGAAATGGGGGGGGGGGGGGATAGAAATGTTCTGTATCACTACTGTATGCAGTTGTCCAAACTTAAAATTGCCCGCTTGAAATAGCCAATCGTGTTGCATACGAATTATGCCTCAATAAAGCTGATAAAATGTTTGATGGCCTTGAGTTGAAGGCAGGGGAATATGAGGTCGGGGGTGGGTCTGGAGCTCAGAGAAAGCACATGGTCCGCAGAGAGATCTGTGAGTCATCGGCATGCCCGTGATAGACACCCAGGGAGTGGATGAGGTTACCTAGGGAGAGTGCGGAGAGCAAGGGCAGAACCTCAAGATGTAGGGGCAAGCTCAGGAAGGACACCACAAAAGAACCATCAGGGCAGTGGGAGGGAAATCATAAATGGCGTCCAAGAAGAGACCAGAGGGCCATTATACACATCCTCGACTTCTCCTCGGCTGCTGCGGCCCTCGCGGCCAGGGCTGCAGACTGGAAGGAAGAAAAAGCCAATGGGGGCAGCGAGGAGGATCAGGCAGGAAGGGAGCAGAGTCCTCCTGGTGCTTCGCGGATAGAAGAGGAAAGGTTGGCTGACCCCCTCCCTCTCCCCCTGCCCGCTGTGTTCACCCAGTGTTATCCCCGATTCCTCAGACACGGAAGCCCGGAAACCACACCCCATGAGGACTCAAGACCTCCCCCAAAGGAGTTAGCAGGACCAAGGGGGCTCTGGCCATGCGAAGACACGGACTGGAAGGGAGGGCAGAAATAGAGGGGGGAAATCAAATGAAAGGTGGCAGAGCAGAAAAAGAAGAGAGGACGTGGAGAGAATCTAGAATAGGCTGGAAGGAGCCTTCGCGATGACTTCTAGTCCCACACCCCCCACCCCTTACCTGTAAAACTGAGCAACTGGGACTGTGGAAAGCTGTCTGTGCAGCTCAGGAGGGTCAAGAGGTCCAGGCTCCCAAACCTGAACTACTAAAGCAGTTGCATGAACCGGAATACAGATTTAGGGGACCAGAAGCTTATAGAGGGAGCCCTCTTAAGGAAAAAATAATATATTGTGACCGCAGTATTGGGTGCAAAAGTAGAGGGGGCCTTTGCAGATGAGAGGCGCGTGAAGCTTTGCCTCTATTAGCTTATATAGCAACTCCTCCCCAGCACAGCAAAGGTCCGGGGAAAGCACTTCTAAACTGGGCCAGCAGCACCCTCTAGTGGACGCATGGAGGAAAGCCTCCAGGAGCCCAGAACCTGTCTGACGCGCGCACCGGCACTGCACAAAGTCAGGCAGGTCGGTTTGGCCATCAGCTTCCTACAGTTCCTCACCAGCCTGTGGCCCCGCGCCCCACCCCAGAGCTGCTTAATCATCCTCAGAGACTCAGAGATCAGCATCTAGACGTCCAGTTACTTGCACCTTCATTTGCAACAAGGAACTACCCTTCTGAGCTTCTGTTTCTTTTCCCCTAAAGATGTATCTATGGGGCGCCTGGGTGGTTCCGTCGGTTAAGCAGCTGACTTCGGCTCAGGTCATGATCTCACTGTTGGTGAGTTCGAGCCCTGCATCGGGCTCTGTGCTGACAGCTCAGGGCCTGGAGCCTGCTTCAGATTCTGTGTCTCCCTCGCTCTCTGCCCCTCCCCCACTCATGCTCTGTCTCCTCTCTCTCTCTCTCTCTCTCTCTCTCAAAAATAAATAAACATTACAAACTTTTTTTTAAAAAAGATGACTCACATGTAAGTGCCTTTTTACACAAAGGGCATTTTTATATGTAATTTTTTTTAAGGAAAATGCACTGACATTGGCATATTTTTCTGCCTCTGAATCAACTCTTCTGAAGAAATCGCCTGTACGCACTCAAGAAAACCCACCCAAGGCCCATTTACACTGTGCAGGGTAGAGAGGGGTTGTGTCCACCTCACACACCCCTCTGCAGACCCCAAAAGAGTGAGGGGGAGTTTATTCATCTCCAGGGTTCCCCCATCCAGCATTTCCCTGTCTCACAGGCCATCAACAGGTTTTAGACAAAAACAACTACATGAACGGACAGACGCCTGGAGGGCCCCTACACAATGTGAGATAAATGGGGCTAAGTGAACATTTTCTTTCTCCCCCCCCCCCCCAACTGTATTTTGACATAATTTCAGACTGAGAAAAAAGTTGCAAGAGCAGCACAAGGAACTCTCATGTGCCCTTCCCTCAAATTCCTGACATGTGCACTTGTAGCATACAGGCTTTTATCCTTCTCTGTCCCTCTCCCTTGGTAGATGGGTGTCTGGGTTATCTCCGAACCATCTGGAGAAGGTGGCAGGCATGATGTTCCTTCGCCCCCAAACTTTCAGTGTGTGCTTCCCAACAAGGATATTCTCTTATATAACCCCAGCCCAATTATCACAATCCGGCAATTAACATAAATGCAATAAAATACTATCATCAGTTGCAGGCACCTTATTTAGATGTCACCAGTGGTCCCGATAATGTCACCTGTGCAAAAGAAAATCCAGGATCGTGATACTGCACTCAATCCTTAGGTCTTTTTAGTCTCTGTTTTTGTGTTTTCGTTTTTGTTTTTTAATTTACATCCAAGTTAGTTAGCATCTAGTGCAACAATGATTTCAGGAGTCGATTCCTTAATGCTGCTTACCCATTTAGCCCATCCCCCCTCTTGCAATCCCTCCAGTAACCCTCAGTTTGTTCTCCATATTTATGAGTCTCTTCTGTTTTGTCTCCTCCCTATTTTTATATTATTTTTGCTTCCCTTTCCTTAAGTTCATCTGTTTTGTATCTTAAAGTCCTCATATGAGTTAAGTCATATGATGTTTGTCTTTCTCTAATTTCACTTAGCGTAATACCCTCCAGTTCCATCTATGTAGTTGCAAATGGCAAGATTTCATTCTTTTTGATTGCCAAGTAATACCCCATTGTCTATATACACCACATCTTCTTTATCCATTCATCCATCGATGGACATTTGGGCTCTTTCCATACTTTGGCTATTGTTGATAGTGCTGCTATAAACATGGGGGTGCATGTGTCCCTTTGAAACAGCACACCTGTGTCCCTTGGATAAATACCTAGTAGTGCAATTGCTGGGTCGTAGGGTAGTCTTATTTACAATTTTTTGAGGAACCTCCATACCGTTTTCCAGAGTGACTGCACCAGTTTGCATTCCCACCAACGATGCAAAAGAGATCCTCTTTCTCCGCATCCTCACCAACATCTGTTGTTGCCTGAGTTGTTAATTTTAGCCATTCTGACAGGTGTGAGGTGGTATCTCATTGTGGTTTTGATTTGTATTTCCCTGATGATGAGTGACGTTGGGCATTTTTTTCATGTGTCGGTTGGCCATTTGAATGTCTTCTTTGGAGAAGTGTCCATTCATCTCTTTTGCCCATTTCTTCACTGG
Organism: Panthera leo; assembly: GCF_018350215.1. NCBI lineage: Eukaryota > Metazoa > Chordata > Mammalia > Carnivora > Felidae > Panthera > Panthera leo. The sequence goes on from NC_056685.1 coordinate 128,959,099, forward strand.
ATTGTTTTTTGGGTGTTGAGTTTGATAAGTTCTTTATAGATTTTGGATACTAACCCTTTATCTGATATGTCGTTTGCAAATATCTTCTCCCATTCTGTCGGTTGCCTTTAGTTTTGCTGATTGTTTCCTTTGCTGTGCAGAAGCTTTTTATTTTGATGAGGTCCCAATAGATCATTTTTGCTTTTGTTTCCCTTGCCTCCAGAGACATGTTGAGTAAGAAGATGCTGCAGCCACAGAGGTTTTTGCCTGCTTTCTCCTCGAGGATTTTGATGGCTCGTCTTACATTTAGGTCCTTCATCCATTTTGAGTTTATTTTTGTGTCTGGTGTAAGAAAGTGGTCCAGGTTCATTCTTCTGCATGTCGCTGTCCAGTTTTCCCAGCACCACTTGCTGAAGAGACTGTCTTTATTCCATTGAATATTCTTTCCTGCTTTGTCAAGGATTAGTTGGCCATACGTTTGTGGGTCCATTTCTGGGTTCTCTATTCTGTCCCATTGATCTGAGTGTCTGTTCTTGTGCCAGTACCGTACTGCCTTGATGATTACAGCTTTGAAGTCCGGTTAGTCTCTGTTAATGTACAATATAGTTCTCCAGTTTTGTGTGGGTGTGTGTCTGTGCACATATCCATACATGCATGCTTCATGACATTTTTGTTTGTTTTTAGAGAGACAGTGCAAGCAGGGAAGAGAGAGAGAGAGAGAGAAAGATCATTTTTCATGTATTTTTATATTTTATTTTATTAATAATTTGTCACGTTAGCTAACATACAGTACATACAGTGTGCTCTTGGCTTTGGAGGCAGATTCCCGTGATTCATCACTTACATAAATACCCAGTGCTCATCCTAACAAGTGCCCTCCTCAATGCCCATCTCCCATTTTCCCTGCCCCCCAACCCCCCATCCCCATCACCCTCAGCTTGTGCTCTATATTTAAGAGTCTCTTATGGTTTGCCTCTGAGAGGGAGAGAATCTCAAGCAGACATCATGCTCAGCACAGAGCCCAATGCGGGGCGCAATCCCACAACCCTGGGATCGTGACCTGAGCTGAAATCAAGAGTCGGCTGCTCAACCGACTGAGCCACCCAGGCGCCCCCATGACATTTTTTTAAGGCTATTTTTAGAGCAGATTTAGGTTTACAACAACACTGAGAGGAGGTATAGATTTCCCACATATCCCCGGCACTGATTTTTTTTTTTTTTTTTTTTAAGAGTACAGGCCAGTCATATTGTAGAACGTCCTTCGTTTGGAGTTTGTCTGATGTCTTCTCACAATCAGATTCAGGTTATGCATCTTTGGTAAGAACACCGAAAATTTATAATGCCATCAATATACTGTGTGACCTTGGAGTGTATCACTTAACCTTTCTGAATGTCACTCTCGTCATCTGAAAAGCCAACAGGATGAGACCGGCAGCTACCAAAAAGGAGTTCATATGGGAATAAGATGTGTATCTCAAACTTGCAAGCAGATGAACTCATATCTGTGAACATGATCTTCGGTTTCCTGGGTAGCGTGGGGAATGGCCAAGTATGTATGCCATGCTGATTCCTCTTATGCTAGACTCGACTAGGAAATTGTAGCTTTGAGAACGTTTGGGAAGAGTGAAATTCAAGAGGTAATTAAGGTTACTTCAGGTCTGGGTGAAAGGGGCCACATTGTTTCCATCACCTAGGATCAACCTTAATCAGCCATCTCACAGATGGGAGGGATGGAGAGGCGGAGAGAGATGGGAGTCGGCAAATCAGGCAGAACAGACCTCAGGAGGCCAAGGGTAAAAAAAATAAAATACAGAAGTCCATTCAACCACTTTGGAAAGCAACCTGGCAATCTTCCGTTAAAGGTAAATATATGCCCTAGGATACAGCATTACCTTCCCTGGGAGTCTCCTCAAGGAAATTCTCAGATAACTACACAAGAGACTTGAACAAGATTACTATGCTACTGCTTATAATAATCACTTAAATGGATATCATTTAAATGCCCACGGTGATGACAATGAATAAATAAAATCTGGCACACTGCGAGAACAGAGTACTATACAGCTGTAAAAATTAATTACCTGGATGTACATGTGTCAACATAGACTGAGAGCCAAGATAATCATGTATGTGTGTGTGTGTGTGTGCATTTTATAGCTTGACTTCTGATGTTGGTATTTTATGCTTTCTTTTTTTTTCCCCGATCAGTCCAACTAGAGATTCATTGATTGTATCAAACTTCTCAAAGGACGACCTTTTTTAAAATAAACCTTTTATTTGGAATAATCTTACACGTACAGAAAACTTGCACAGACAGGAGAAAGTTCTCCTCATACACCCCTCATATTGTTTCAGTTTTCCCTACTATTACTATCTCTGATTACTGTTATAAACCTGCCAAGTCTAAGAAACCCACATTGGTAGGTTACTATGAACTAAACTGTAGACTTTGTGTTTTACCAGTTTTCTATCACTGACCTTTGTGTGTTTCAAGGTCCAGTCCAGATGGCTACTTTGCACTGAGCTGTGCTAGTCTCCTGCGGTCTGCCAGTTTTTCAGTATTTCCTGCTTTTCATGACCTTGATGATCTCAAGGAGTACTGGCCAGGTATTTTGTAGCATGTCACTCAATTTAGGGTGCGCCTGTGAATTTTCTCATGATGAGGGCAGGATTATTGGGTTTGGGGAAAGAACGTCACAAAGGAAAAGCGTCCTTCTCAGCTCATATTCGGGAAGCCTCTCGAAAGCCAAGTTCCCAGACACCAGACAAAGGTCAAACTCACTTGCAGACTTTTCTCTCTCTTTTTTTTAATGTTTATTTATTTTTGAGAGAGGAGAGAGTGCGTGCTGGGGACGGGCAGGGAGAGTAGGAGACAGAGGATCTGAAGTAGGCTCTGCACCGACAGCAGCAAGCCAGATGTGGGAACCCACAAACCGTGAGATCATGACCTGAGACGAAGGCGGACACTCAACCGACTGAGCCACCCAGGTGCCCCCACTTGCAGACTTTTCTAAGGGAAGTAGCCTTAGGCCCATGGAGGTAAGCCTTTCGTGCACATAATGTCTTCTTTTCCTCTGGATGCTTTTAAGGTTTTTTTTCTCTATCCTTAGCTTCAAGCAAATAGGTTATGATGTGCACTGGTGTCTTTTTCTTTACTTTTGTGAGTTTGGAAATTTGAAAATTTTTCTATGAATATTTCTTCTAATATATAAGTTTTAATCAACTCTCCTCTTTCAGGGACTCAAAGTACACTTCTATTAAGTTTACAGCTTCCCACAGCTTACTACTACTCTTTATTTTGGGGGGAAGGGGGTCTTTTTTCCTCTCTGTGTTTCATTTTGGATTGTTCATCTCACTATATCTTAAAAGTTCATTCACCCTCCCTTCTTCAGTGTCTAATTGGCCATCAGTCCTGTCTCACACATTTTTCATCTCAGACATTGTAGATTTCACTTCCAGAAATTCTGAGTCTTTTTTTTACCACATTTTTGACACCTTTATTGAAGTATAACTGACACATATTAAGCTGCACATATTTAAAGGGTTGATATTTCTTGGAGTTTTGACATACGTAAATGCCAGTGAAACTGTCACCGCAATCAAGATAATATGACCTAGTGTGTTCATGGACCAGTGGAATCAAACTAGAAATCAAGAACAGAAAGATAATAACAGAAAAGTCTCCACATACTTGAAAACTAAGCAACACACTTCTAAATAAGCCAAGGAGGAAGTCTCAAAGAAATACACTACAGTGCTGAACTGAATGAAAATACAATGCATCGAGGCACCTGGGTGACTCAGTCGGTTAAGCTCTGACTTCGGCTCGGGTCACAGTTTGAGAGTTTGAACGCCACATCAGACTCTGTGCTGACAGCTCAGAGCCTGGAGCCTGCTTCAGATTCTCTCTCTCTCTCCCTCTCTCTCTCTCTCTCTCTCTGCTCCCCCCCCCCAAAAAAAAATAAATAAACCTTAAAAAAAAAAAGAAAATACAATGCATCAAAAATCATAGGACAACAGCTAGAGCAGGGCTAAGAAGGACATTTATAGCGCCAAATGTATACATCCAAAAAAAGAAAGTGTCTAAAATCAGTAACTGAAGCTTCCACCTCTAGAACCTAGAGAAAGAAGATAAAAACTAAAAGCAAGCAGAAAGATGGAAATAATAAAGAGCAGAAATTAATGGAATTGAAAACAGAAAAACAATGGAGAAAATCAGTGAAACAAAAATCAATAAAACTGGCACAGAGAGAGAAAAAACACAAATTGCCAATATCAGGAATAAAATGTGGCATCACTACAAACCCCACAGACACCAAAATAATAGGGAAATGTTAGGAACAACTCTATATACGTTTGTAGGTTTATGACTCTCTTTTTGAAATAAAAAACTATATTATTTAAGGTATATTACATGTTTTAATATGCATACACATTGTGATGAACACAACCAAACTAATACATCCATCACCTCCCAGTCATTGTGTGTGTGTGTGTGTGTGTGTGTGTTAAGAATACTTGAGCTCTACTCTCTTGGAAAATCTCAAGTACACGATACACTGTTACTAACTATGGTCACCAAGCCATTCACTAGGTCTCCAGAATTTAGTCATCTTTTTTATTAATGTTAGTTTATTTTTGAGGGGGAGGGAGGGAGAGACAATGAGCAGGGGAGGGGCAGAGAGAGAGAGAGAGAGAGAGAGAGAGAGAGAGAGAATCTGAAGCAGGCTCCAGGCTCTGAGCTGTCAGCAGAGCCCAATGTGGGGCTCGAACTCACAAACCGTGAGATCATGACCTGAGCCAAAGTTGGATGCTCAAGAGACTGAGCCACCCAGGAATCCCCATCTTTTTTTTTTTTTTAATGTTTATTTATTTTTGAGAGAGAGAGAGAGAGAGAGAGATGCATGCACGTGCAAGTGGGGTAGGGGCAGAGAGAAGAGGACACAGGATCTGAAGTGGGCTCTGTGCTGACAGCAGAGAGCCCAATACAGGGCTCAAACTCAGGGACTGCGAGATCATGACCTGAGCCAAAGTCAGATGCTCAACCCACTGAGCCACCTCCATGCCCCAGAACTTGGTCGCTTTTAACTACAAGTTTGTACCCTTGGATCAATATCCCTCCTTTTTCCTCACCCTCACCTCCAGCCTCTGGTAACCACCATTCTACTATAAGCTTGAGGGGGGTGGATTTTTGGTTTTTGGTTTTGTTTTGTTTTAGTTTAGTTTAGTGAGGGTTTTGTTTTGTTTCGTTTTGATTCCACATATAAGTCTTTCTGGCTTATTTCACTTCACATAATGTTCTTGGGTCCATCCATGCTGCCAAAAAGAGCAGGATTCCCTTCTTTTTAAAGTCTTAGTAATATTCCATTACACACACACACACCCCTCACATTTTCTTTATCTATGTATCTGTCAACAGACACTTAGATTGTTTCCATATCTTGGCTATAGTGAGTAATTCTGCAATGGACAAGAAAGTGCAGGTATCTCTTTGAGATCGTGATTGTGATGTGATTTCTTTTGGATATTTACCCAGAAGTGGGGTTTCTGGATCACATGGTACTTCTATTTTTAATTTTTTGAGGAACCCCCATACTGGTTCCATAGGGGCTGCACCAATTTATATTCATACCAACAGTGCCCTAGGGCTCCCTTTTCTCCACATCCTCACCAACACTTGTTTCATCTGTTGACTTTTTGATAACAGCCATCCTAACAGGTGTGAGGTGATGTCTCACTGTGGTTTCGATTTGCATTTCCCTGGTGATTCATGACACCAAGCACATTTTCATGCTCCTGTTGGCTACCTGTGCTTCTTCTTTGGAAAAATGTCTATTGAGGTCCACTGCCCATTATTTTTTTTTAATGTTTATTTATCTTTGAGAGAGACAGAGCATGTGCAGGGGAGTGGGAGGGGTAGACAGAGAAGGAGACACAAAATCCGAAGCAGTCTCCAGGCTCCGCACTGTCAGCACAGAGCCAACGCGGGGCTCCAACTTACAAACTGTGAGATCATGACCTGAGCCCAAGTCAGACACTTAACTGACTGAGCGACCCAAGCACCCTGCCATTTTTTTAATTGGGTTATTTGTTCTTATGGTACTGACTTGTATGAGTTCTTTACATATTTTTGACATTATACCCTTATCCAATAGATGATTTGCAAATACTTTCTCCTATTCCATAGGGTCCCTTTTCATTTTGTTGACTGTTTCCTCTGTCATGCAGAAACTTTTTAGTTTGATGGAGTCCCACTTGTTTATTGCCTTTGCTTTTAGCATCATATCCTCCCCCTACTCCGCCTCCCCCAAAGAAATCCTTGCCAAGACCAATGTCATTGACCCTTCCCCCTGTGTTTTCCTCTAGCAGTTTTATAGTTTTGAGTCTTCCAGTTATGTCTTTAATATATTTGAGTTGATTTTTGTGTATGGTGTAAGAAGGGCATATGGTTTGGGTCCTGAAATCTACCTTACTCTCCCCAACTTTCAGTGTCGTCTTATATTTGTTTTTTGATTTTGTGTTTTTTGTTTTTATGTAATGTCCAGAGATTGTAGTTGTACTTAGTAGGAGTAACAGGAAAAAAGTAGATCTGTTCCAGCTTCCCAGAACCATGCGACCTCCTGAATCCCTTTTATACCTTTCATGTCTCTGCTTAGCATGTTTAATCTTTGTTCTCTCCTTTTGAACATACGGAATGTGGTTATAATTATTGTTTTAATATCCTTGTCTACTAAGTCTATCGTTCGTGTCTCTTATGGGTCTGTTTATATTGATGGATTTTTCTCCTCATTATGGGTCATAGTTAATTGCTTCTTTGCATGCCTCCCAATTTTTATTGACTGCAAGAGACTAAATTTTGGCTTGGTAGTGCACTGAATATTTTGTATTCATATAGATAGTCCTGGGGTTTGTTCTGTGATACAATTAAGTTACTTGGAAACAGTTTGATCCTCTCAAGGTTTGTTTTTAAATTTTGTTAGGTGGGATCAGAGCAGCCTCTATTCTGGGTTAATTTTCCTCCCACAACTGAGCACTCTAGCAGATAGTTCATGAATTACCAGATTTTTCCATTCTGGCTGATGAGAACCTGAACTATCCCCCCACCCTTTGTGAACTATAGGGATTGCTCTCTCTAATCCTTTTGAGTAGTTCTTTCCCTGGTCTTAGGTAGTTTCTTCGCACACAGGCACCAACTGGTCAAGCTCCCTGTGGAGCTCTGGAGCCCTTTCTGGGCAGGGCTCTCCTCATTCACACTCTGCCTGAGAATCCCGACCACCTTGATCTCTCCAAACTCCCAGCTCCCTCTCCTCAACTCAGGGAGATCACCAGGCTCCACCTGAGGTACCCTTCCCTACACCGTACTCTGGAAACTTCAGGCAGTAAACCAAGGCAATCATAGGGCTCACACTGTTTGCCTCCCATCATCTTGGGGATCGCTGTCCTGTGCTGCCTGATATTCAAGGTCTGAAAATCCTCATCTCCTATATTTTGTCTGGATCTTTTTGTTGATTGCTTCAGGCAGCAAGAGAAATCTGGTCCCTGGTATTCCAATTTGGCTAGAAGCAAAGTCTCCCAAACATGGTATGTTGATTGAAAAACACAAATTGTGTACTGGGAATTTATCCAAAGGATACAGGAGTGCTGACTCACAGGGGCACATGTACCCCAATGTTTATGGCAGCTCTTTCAACAATAGCCGAAGTATGGAAAGAGCCTAAATGTCCATCAACTGATGAATGGATAAAGAAGATGTGGTTTATGTATACAGTGGAATACTACTTGGCAATGAGAAAGAATGAAATCCTGCCATTTGCAGCAACGTGGATGGAACTGGAGGGTATTATGCTGAGTGAAATAAGTCAGTAAGAGAAGGACAGGTATCATACGTTCTCACTCATATGTGGAACTTGAGAAACTTAACAGAAGACCATGGGGGAGGGGGAGGGGAAAAGATAGTTTCAAACAGAGAAGGAGGGAGGCAAATCATAATGGACTCTTAAATACAGAGAACAAACTGAGGGTTGATGGGTGGGGGGCAGGGGAGAGAGGAAAATGGGTGATGGGCACTGAGGAGGGCACTTGTTAGGGATGAGCACTGGGCGTTGTATGTAAGCAATGAATCATGGGAATCTACCCCTAAAACCAAGAGCACGCTGTATACACTGCATGTTAGCTAACTTGACAATAACTTATATTAAAAATAAAAACAAAAAACAAAAAGAAAAACACAAATTGCTACCAAATGGTCCTATACCACTTACATAGCTTTGCAAAACAGTGCTGGTATGGTGCAACACAACACAACACAACACCATATATTATTCTTGCGTAACGGTAACGAACACATACAGTACCTGCCAGGTATCAGACACTGCTGTGTAAGGGCTTTGCTTTCCTTCTATCCATTTTGAGAAGAGAGACATTGGGACCCTGAGATGTCTGGAATTTGCTCAAGGTTACACAGCAAAAAGTAATAGAGTTGAGCTCCAACTCAGTTGGGCATCCAACTCTTGACTTCAGCTCAGGTCATAATCTCAGTTTGTGGGTTCGAGCCCCACACCGTGCTCTGCGCTGACAAGGCAGAGCCTGCTTGGGATTCTCTCTTTCTCTCTCTCTGCCCCTCCCCCACTTATGTGTGTGCACTCTCTCGAAAGAAAGAAAGAAAGAAAGAAAGAAAGAAAGAAAGAAAGAAAGAGAGAGTTAGACTTTCACCCAGTAAGTCTGGCTCTGAGTTAATACTCTTAATCATTAATTAGGCTACTCTGCCTCTTGTGCCTATATGTGATCAAAACATGGACAGGAAGGACACACACCAATTTCAATCCCTCTGAGAAAAGACAAGGCAATGAGCTATTATTGATGCTGGGGATAGAGATGGGGCTCATTCACGCTTTCTTTCCTAAAAAAGATTTTTTTTTAATTAAATAAAATTTTAAAACAAGCCAATATAAGGAGACTAATGATAACATTTGTTTAATCTGGGAGGTGGGTACATGAATATTTGTACTTTGAACTTCTAAGTTTAAAATATTTTCCTGTAAGGCTGGGGGAGAAGGAAAGAAGAAATTGAGGGTCACCACCATCAGCTAGAAATGCACCGTGGAGGACAGAGACAGCCAGGTTGGGAGGAGAGGGCAGGTGCTGGCCCAGCCCTTCCAGACTAAGTACATAACTCTCCACGTGGCCCAGACCTCCCCCAGCACTAACACGCCTGACCCCACTGTTTGTCATTCTGAGCATGTGGTGCAGCCCTGAGCCTCCCTGCCTCCCTTTACCCAATCTCTTCCACCAGGAATGCCCTCCCACCCTATTCTACAGGCAAGGACCTTGCCCTACAGGCAAGGACCAGCTAGAGGGCTTCCTCTTTCTTGAAGCCTAGGGACTGGAGAGCTCCTCTGGGCTCCAAAGGACAGAGGAGCCCCCAGCCAGTTTACACCAACAGGTAGGGGAGATCCCTGACTCACGCGGTAAGGCATGGAAGGAGCAGAGGACAGCTTGATCCGGGCACCGAGCATCTTCAAGCTCTTTCAGTGTCTTCTTACTTTCTCAGACAGGCTCCTGCCTTTGAAGTTTTGACACAGCCCCAGGAAAGCTCAAGCTGGGTATTATGATCACCAGGCTGGCATTCCACGGCCACCCCTGAAGTCTGAGCTGTGATGTCTGCTGCAGACGAGCGGTGAAGCAGGTAAACCCAGGGCCGCCACACCATCTATGTAACTTTCCCAAGAAGCTTGCACCCCTGTCGCCTTGAGTCCCAAGAAAAAATGGTCTGTCCTACTGTTCATTTAACAGCATCCAGTCAAAAGGATTTGCTGAATACCCGCCATGTGGCTGGAGGGACAAAGATGACTTAGATCCTGCCCTTGAGGAGTAGGGAGAGGAGGGATGTCAGGGGATTGCTGACATCCATGTGGGAAGCGCAGTGGTAGAGACACGAAATCGAGCGTGTGGGAACACGGAGCATGATTCGGACAGGCGGCATTCAAGCTACGTCTTGTAGAACAAATAGGAGTTTTCTGGGTACGGAGCTGGCAAAAGTGGTCGAGCGGTGGGGGTGCGGAGGGAGCACACCGCAGACAAGGAAGCGTGTGCACAATGGCGTGGATGCACGGTGGGGCACTCCGCGCTTAGGGAACCGGAAGTCTAGGGAACCGGAAGTCTAGGGAACCGGAAGTCGGTCGGTGTGGCTGGGGCAGGGTCAAGGGATGTGAAGAATCAAGACTGCACACGAGGCAGTAGCTCCTCAAAAGCAAGGACAGGGCATCACAGCCTCATTACAGAGGATTTACTGTTTGTCATCCCAGAATAGATTCCCCTGTTCTTTTGGGAAATGACTCCAACTTCATGGTTCTGCCAGAAATGATCCATCACAGCACGGAACGACCACCTGACCCCAAGCCAACCAATCATTCTTGCCTGGGATTCCTTCCCATGGAGCTGGTATGGGGAAGCCCTCTTCCCTCTTTGCTCACCACCGTAAGCCTAGAAGCCTGGGCTACATGTGGCCGTGACTCCAGGCCAGTGAGGACGGCGCACCTGAGAGAACAGAGGTAAGAGGGAGGGATCTGAATCCCTGGACCCGGAGGCCTAGACGGCTAGCTTTTCTCTGGCTCCTAGCATTTCTTCACCTCGAGCCATAAACTTCTTCTTGCCACTTACGGTAGTTTTAATTAGGTCTGTGCACTCCCAGCCCAAAGGGCCCTGTCCTCAGCACATCCATCCGGAATGATGCAACGAAGCTGCTCACAACACAGCTGATGAGGCCAAAGCATGGAAAAACAGTGCAGGGAAGAACACATCCAAATCAAGTAGGACTTGATGGGCCACCTGCTACTGCCATGCACGGGGCAGTTTCCTCGGGTCACGTGAGCCAGAGACCAGCCCCAGGCCCAGAGAGCACCCACCCTTCACACAAGGCAGATGCCATCCTCCTGTTTTCACGGGACGGCGTTCTCACTCACAAAGTCTGCGTGACCAGGCCCTTCTCCACTTCGGGCTACCAAGTGGTCCACCTTTCTCTCCTTCCAAGTTGCAAAAACAAAAGAACCATGGCAGGGTATTAGGTGGAGAATATTTTGACATCGAGGCTCGGAGGAAGGCCTAGCATCCATTCCCGGAGCTATGGCGTCTGAGCCTCCGCCACCAGCCCACTTCTGGGCCGGCCTCTGCTTCCGCCTCCAGTGCACATGTCAGTCAGAGGAGCCTCTCTGATCGCTACTTTAAATAACAATCCCTACTTCCACTCCCTCCTGGTATCTTACCCTACTGGGCATTTTTTTCCTCCACCTTTGATCACCACCTAACACGGTATCTTATTTTCTGTTCCCAACCCAATTAGAACGTAAACTCCGGGGGGGGGGGGGGGGGGGGGGGGGTCCAGACACTCCCAGTTTTGTTCATTGTTCTATTCTGAACACCCAGGACAGTGCCTCACACAGGCCGCGTTTCCAATAAATATCTGTTAAATGAATGAATGAATGAATGAATGAATGGACAGGCAGTGATACCAGACTGGGATCAGGGAACAGAGAGGGCAGACCGAGGGGTGATAGACTTCTGGTCTGCAGAAGGTTAAGACGGGCAATTATTTGATATGCCCAATCTCATGAGGGATGAAAGAAGACACAGGACAAACGGGACCCATGAAGCAGGCGGGTCCAAGCGAGTGGTACAGCTGGGTGGACAGCTATCGGCTTTGCCTAGCGCTCCTCTACCCTTCTGACAAGAATCCCTGATTCTCCTGGAGTTTATGCTGCTTTAAAGCGTGAGCGTGTGACCTGATTTAGCCAATCAGCATACCCCACGACTTTGCCCATAGTGATTGCTTTCTGTTTGGATACATGATCTAATTCAGGCAATGAGAGTCTCCCAAAACAAATGGGTAAAAGCAAGTCCCCACCCAGGGACACTGCCAGTAGCAAGGATGATACAGCCTGGAGGTGGACTCATCACCTGCAGCCTGAGAATAAAGCCAGCCCAGAGGAAAGAACCTCTCTCCAGAAACTCGAGTTCCTCCCTGGATCCAGCCATGCCCAAAGGTGCCAGACCTTTCAGTGCTGTCAGCCAATAAAGTCTCCTTTTCTGGTGAACGGTTTTGAATTGGGATTACGTCCCTTCCAGCCGAAAACATCCTGAGCAACCCTGAAGAACAGGAGTGAAAGTACATTCTCATGGCGCTTAAATACCTCACAGGGAGGCCCAATGTCAGGCAAGATGTCCCAGAAGAGCAATCCCATAACTCTTGGTGAAACTCACGGACTGTCTTTTTGATGGGCAGGATGGGGCCATGACGGCAGTTTTATTAACTATTCGCAGTTACGTTTGGGGAATAAATTCAACCGCTTTGTCTCAGGTGCTTGAACATCTCGCATCTCACGACTGCGAAGAGCCATGATTGAACGGAATCCGACATTCAACTCAGTGCAGAGGGAGAGAGAGCATCGTACGGTGAAAAGAGCACCGAACCAAGAGCCAAATAATCTGGCTTCTCATCCTTCTCTGATCACTAACTGGCGGTGCGTTGTGAGCCAACTCATCTGCTCGTCTTCATCTCAGTTTCTAAGTCCGCAAAGCGAGCAGCATGATTAAAACCCCTGCGAGCAGCCCTTCTAATTCTGGACTCAAAAGCCCAGGAAGACAAGGGTTCCTAATCTTTGATAGGATCGAAACCCGGAAAAACACACATGTGCACAAACACGTAATTTTGCAGAGTGTCACGGGGTTCACGACTCTACGACCCAACCTAGATCGCTAACCTCTCTCCATTCTACAATAACTAGGACACTAGCTCTTTTTGAATTCCTCTGGTAATGGGGAACTCACTATCTGACAAGGTAGCCAAACACGACTGAACTGCTCTAGAAACATTAGTTTGTCTTCATATTGAACCAAGATCTTCACACAGCAGTTTCTACCTATTGGTCCAAATTCTCCAGAGCAAATCAGAAAAACCCTCTCTCCCTCTCTCCTGTGTCTGGCATCTCTTCATTTGTTTGAAGACTGTTTCCAACTTTTAAATGCAAATAATATGTGAGAAGAAATGCAGATGACGGCTCACCATGTAAATTATTTTACAGTTCACTGTTAGAAAAATACATTCTTCCGAAATATGCCAAGCACCCCAACGTAAGTGCCAAATTCCCAATAAGCACTATGAATCTGCACGGTCAAGGGTTTGCAGAGACAGCACTGATGTACAAAAATATCTCGAAGGAAATGGCATAGTCTTGCAGAAAGTTCACCTCATTCCGATTCACAAGAGTTGGAGTAGTACCTGCCTCCTCCCCCAACCACCTGTGTACGCTTGGGCAAGCCACTTAACCTCTCTGAGCCTGTTTCTCATCCGCAAAATGTGACCAAACCTACCTCACGGGGATGCAGCGGGGATTAAATGGCATAATGTTCGTAAAGCTCCGAGCCCACGCCTGGCTCACAGCAACTTCTCAACCAATTCCAGCTCCCGGGCTCAGCCAGCAGCGCGTTTCTTTCGATGCGCTCGGCGCTCCGTCAGGAGCGTGATTCCCCTTCCCGAGCCGGAGCCTGCGCTCTGGGCTCGACTGAGGCTCCCTGGCCGCTCGCGCTTTTCTCTCCTTCTCCAAGATGGCGGCGGTCGGCGGCGCTGAGGCGGGATCCGGGCGAGCCGAGTGAAGGTAGCGGCGAGCGGAGCCCCCACGAGGCCGGGCTGGGCCCCCTCCCCGAGGCGGCAGCGGCCCCGCCCCGCCGCCACCCGCCGCTTGGGCCCGCGACACCGCCGCGGGGGCGCCTGAGGCCCGGCGCGGCCTAGCCCAGGGGCCGAGCCGGGGACTGGAGTAGCGGCCGCAGTCCGCCCCCGGGAAGGGGCTGGAGCGGGCCGCGGAAGGAAGGCGGGCGGGAGCTGTTCAAATGGGGAAGGCGGGAAAGCTGCGGGGCCGGGAGGGGGCGTGCGGCCGCCCCAGGGGCCTGCGGGCCGGGGCCGCCCCTCCCCCTGCCCGGGCCGTCTCCGCCCTCGGGGGCGCCCGGAGGCCGCCGGGACCGCGGGGACCGGGTCGGGGCCGCGGTGCGGCTCGGGACCCGGGGTGCAGGGGCCCCGGGCTGTCAAGGCGAGAGAGCCCCGGGGCCGGGGCGGCGGGAGGGCTGGGCCCTCAGCCGGCGGAGAGGATGCGAGGAGCTTTCTTCTTTTCCTCTTCACAGAGCTTTGTTGAACTAGCTGTTGCTGCAAAACTGCCGGGAGAATCCCATTGGTTTGCGTGGGGACCGCAAAAAGGGTGGTCCTGGGGGCTCTCTGTATAAATAACCCGGTGTTGCGTGTCCTCTTTGCGGGCGACCCAGTTGGAACGTGCCTTCGGGGTGCGATCTTCTCCGTACAAGGCCCGTGTCCCCCCGCAGCTGTTACTTGTAGATTCACTTTATATCATGCATTGGAGGAGCGACCTCTCCCCCCTCCCTCTGCCGGTTAAGCTGGTGGCCGGTTGTGTCCCCTTATAGCAGAACCAAAAAAAAAAAACAAAAAAAAAAAAAACCCTCAGTCAAAGGAAAGCCTGTTGATTGGACAAAGCTTGTCAAAATTCGTCCTGGTGGTTTTTTGGAAATGTGTGTTGTCAGCCGATCTGTGCGGTGGTCGTGGTTCCGCTCGGCTCCCTTGCAATCCGAGGATTCAATCCCCATCCCAGGCTGTCGGGATCTCTGCAGTTTCCAGAGCTGGCAGGGGCTGTGAGTGCTGCATAGGTAGGTTCCTGGAGAAGGGAGTGGCAGGAATTCGGAGTCTCTGCGTTCTGAGTTTGGAGGAGATCTCCACAAAAATGACAAGACAGCACCTGCTCTATCCTAGAAGTAAACAACTGCAGCGATTCAGCAACTGGCAACAGCTGGCAAAGCACCTTCCTTTTCCTGCACTGTCGGGCCACTTGGGTTCCTGGAGGAAGGCTGGAAGAAAACAGGGACCCTTGAACATGGCTGTTGTCGCGGACTAGACCGGATTTCAGCGTTTCGCTCACTGCTCGGATGGAGGGCCTTACTCTGTTCCCTCTTTTTCAGTACTCACGTTCTGGGATGAAGAAATTTGTTAACAACGATCGCTGGGGCTCAGATTACCGCAAAAAAAAAAAAAAAAAAAAAAAAATCACCTTCTGAAACTTTTTGTTTCAATACTTCTCATTTGGACCTGCAAAATAAGAATAAGCAACATTAAGTAACGAACTTTCACTTATGGTATCATTTCTTAGCACGCTGAGAAGAACATAATTGTAAAACTACCCCTGCCTCTTGAAGTTGACAACACTGAATTCCGTAAACTCCAAAATGATGGGATTCAGGAGAATGGGTTTTAACACCTGTTTTCGTTGTGCCAACATTTCATGTTAATTATGGCCTCTGTCTTCTAACGTGAAAATCAAGGCTAATAATATTTTTCACTTCCGTTAGTCCCACAATCTGCTGCCTAACCCTGAAGTCTGAATTTATCGTGGATAATGATTACCTGGAAGGAATATCGAGGGGTCATCTGATCCTATATAAATGTTGTCCTAACTCTGCCTTTCTTCCACACTATTGCTTGAGACTTCTTTATCTGGTTTCATCTTTCCTGTGTGAGTCAGCAACCCAAACTAACCCCTGAGCTGCAATAATACCTTGATTTTAAAGAATCTCGAAATGCAAGGTCCATCAGTCTGCCCAAGCTGTGAGCAACAGAGTTCACTGTGTTTTAAGTTTTTTAAGCTCTTGGCTATTCCAGTTCTTTCGTGAATCAGCCTTGCCTTCAGGTCCCATTCATTTTTTTTTTTTTTTCTCTCTCTCTACGGGTTATTTAATCCTGTAATGTATAAAATGCTCTTCAGCGTTTCTCTGAAAGTTGAAACAGGAGCAGGCCTAATTGCAATACATCATGCCAATACCGGCATGTGTTTTCTGTGTTTGCCCGTGCCTCTGAGGATCAGCTCCTAATTTTCTGTTCCCTTTCACAACTTTTTAAATCCACTGGTTGTTTTCCAAAGCAGGCAGTTAAGAGACCACGAACACTTTTTTCACAGCTCCGAAGTCACATCGTGGTGTTCTCTCTCATACTGTCTTCAGAGGTACTTATTCCCATTCTGACTGTTAGACCGTTCCACTCTGGTTTATGTTAGTTTTGACGTTACTAAAAAGAAGGTCTGCCCGTACGTCTCAGGGCCTGCAGAAGTGCCTGTTCTTGGAGTTGACAACAAATTGATGGCCATATTTATGACCCCGAATGTTTAAGATTTTTTTCCTTATTATTTCTCAAACATTCTTAGCCAAAATTCATTTGGCATGAAAAACATTTAAAACTCCAGGTCTCAAGTTGCTGTATTTCTTGGCATTACCAGCCTGTAAAAACTAACGGGACCTTTATCTTTTTTTCTGATAAATTCAGTATATTTTAGTGCCAGTTGAGAGGGTATACTGTTTTCAAATGAATGGACATAATTCCCTCGGACGTTCCCCCTTGCCTTACCGCTTGCAGAGTCTGCCCCACTTGTGTGGAGAGGGGAGGGCAGTAATTTCTTTTTTTTTTTTTTTTTTTAATGAAATCTATTGTTAAATTGGTTTCCGTACAACACCCAGTGCTCATCCCAACAGGTGGGAGGGCAGTAATTTCTACCTGAGAAAGTTGAATACAGGAACATGGAAATCTAGCTACAATGGTGCAAGTTGCCTCATATTTCTACATGAGATCTGACCTTATAGCCCCTTCATTTCCTATGACAAGCCCTCAGAGCAAGCAGTTCTCCAGTTTATCACTAAAATAATCCAGCTGATTTGGTTTCTTTACTTCACTCTAGATTCTCTTGACTTTGGCCAACTCCATTCTTCATTCTCCTCAGGGAAGTGGAGAAGTACTTTCTTGTGTTACTTTTCTGAATGTTGCTTGTAAATCATTCTTGGTAATGCTTTTTCTCTTTGTACGCTCAACTTAGGCATGTCTACGCACTGTATTTTATCTGACTTGTGCAATTAAGTCGTCTCGTCTATCTTCGATGTAACTTAGGAAAGTTCCCCTTGTTAATCAGATTCTCTGTCACGAAAGTTACACACTTCAGTATTGCCCATGCCCGCCTAAGGGATTGGCAATGTCTCACCAGAGAGCCCGTCAACATTTCTCAATCCCCTTATAGTAATGAAAATAAAATGAAATTTAAGTAAATAGCCAATCCAATCACCTTGTAAGCATTTCACTAACTGGATGAGAACACTTTTTGATATATTTAGTCTGTCATTTTTAAGTTTCCTGCAAAGACTTCCTGCAGGACTTGCGACATTACCTGTCCTTAAAGTATTTGAAGAACTTTACCCTAGAGTGCAGTCTACAGCTTGTCATTGTCAAAGTCTTAGTAGACGTATAAACGTGAATGCCAGAAAAAGTTTAACGTCTTCAGAATAATACTTAGAACATTTACATTACAGTAACTCTTCAAGTCAGTAAAAATCTTAATCACAAAAACTTCACTGCCAGTGGACAAATGAATTCTTCCTAATTTCCACCTAGCCTTTAACAGAGGCTTGATAGCCTTGAAAGCTGTCATGTGGCCAACCAATATAAGAAGTATACTTATTTTTATACCTCTGCAGTTTTGAGCAAATTCATATAGCTCAACAAAATGCAGACCAAAAAATTACACTGTAAAGTTATCATTTCTGTTTAAACTGCAACACGATAGATTTTAGCCTGTTGCCAATCCGCATGGTAGGACTTTATGGTCTGGAATGTTTGCTGTAATCTGTCTTCCTCTGCATCCTGCTTTATCTGTGCATTTCATAACTGTGACTGAACCTATCCCTCTGACTTAATGTCAGTATTTACCATCTCGGTGTTGTCAGTCCTGTTGGCATTTCAGAAATTCTCATTAATTTTGAGGTATTTTTTATTCTGTGGGAGGTATTTTATATACTTCACCAAACCACAACTCTAACTCATAAGTCAAATCAAATTAAGCCCAGTACACTTCCTGCAGTCTCAGCCCCGATACATTTACAAGCAGAATGAGGAGGTGACGAGACACTCCTTTATTTCTTGCTGCCCTTCCAGTCTGCCCTTGGATCACTACGCATTTCCATCTGGAAGGTTGCTTCTCCACAGTGATTTCGCATTACAGGAGGGTTTTCCTTCTTTGTTTCTCAGACCTGGTCCTGTAGACGGGAAGGAGCCTGGACACAGTGACACATTCACAAAGGCCCTGCAGGACCACCATGGCTTATGATGACTCCGTGAAGAAAGAAGGTATGACCCCTTAATCTGAGAAGCATTCCAAAGGGGGTTTCCTCTTCAATCCTTGCAGCCTGTGGACATAGAGACCAGGACTGGCCATCACAGCCTGGACTCCCAAGTGCTGGCCCAGAGCAGTATTAATGACACTCAGCCTCCACAACATCCCCCAGCTGGGCCCATGGATGCGAAAACCAGGACAGGGTTCCAACACGAGAGTCTGAAATATAAGTCTCTAGTCTATTGGGGTGATCCCCTGCAGCACTCGTGGTCCTTGCCAGCTCCATGTGCAGGAGTCTGGGGATAGGAGTCACGTTTTGGACTCCCACAGAGCAGCACAGCGCATGAATCCTTATTCTTTTCAGCCTTACCTCTGCAAGTCTGTGTCCACCTGCCAAATCACAACTAAGAAACCATGTCTGAGGATGCACATTGGGCTTTGCATAGCGTGGAAGCATTGTTTCTTCAGGTTTGGTTCTTGTATTTGCAGCCAGGTCATCAAGAAATACACTTGTCCCCTTGGATCCTAGCCCCGTATTCCAGTGGGCTTCCTGAAACATTTTAACTTGGAAATGGAGGGCCTGTTGCCTTACATATGTGGTGACTTGGTTGCCACTTACTTAATCTTTCTCATTTCCTTTCCCAAATGAACCCGGCTTTTAGATTGCTTTGATGGTGATCACAGCTCTGAGGACACAGGACTAGCTGCTGGCCGAAGCCAACGAGAAAAGAAACGTTCTTACAAAGACTTTTTAAGGGAAGAGGAAGAAATCGCTGCTCAGGTCAGAAATTCTTCCAAGAAGAAGTTAAAGGTAAATTCTACACATTTGAATTAGGAACGCTTTTAACTGTCTCACATCCTATTTCCTCATACTTGAAGAAAGAAGTTTATCTTAAAATAAACATTGTTTGCACCCGTTTGTAGTACTTCCCGTATTTTACTTTGTTTTCCAAAGTCAGAAATCAAAGAACAAAATCGGGCCCCGTCTTATTCGTTGGTCAATTCTTCTTCCTCTTCAATTCCAGGATAGCGAACTTTATTTCTTGGGGACGGACACGCACAAGAAGAAGAGGAAGCACTCCTCCGATGATTACTACCATGGAGGTGAGGAGGGAAGGGGCAGCAGGTGGGATGAACACATCACTGGTTCTTGGAGTCGGGGTAGGGGAAAGGGATCCAGATGTTGCTGACTCAGTGGCCTATTTAACAGGACAGTGGTTCTTGTTCTGAGTGCCGATAAACCAGTGTGAAGGAGGAGAGAGGTGGAGGGCTGGTATTTTGGAGGATTCAGCATAGAAGAACAGTCTTCATTTGTGATACACCAGGTACCAGGTTCCTTCTCCCCCCAATCATCCACTTCTCTTCTGCCCATTGTTACCTAGCATCCCTTTTGCCGTATGTAGTCCCGGGCCCTCTGGCCTGCACCTGTGGGTTACTTCTCAGTGCAGCGCATATCCACTCACAAGACCAGCCTCTCTTAGCTCTCTTACGCGCATAGCTGATGAGACTAACCCTTTACTAGAACGGGCTTGTCCTGAACACAGAAACAGACGACACTCTGTCTGCAGTGCAACCCAAATTGTGACTACTCATAATCCCACAGCTTAGTCCATTCTTCTGGGTCCGCTCTCTCTGGTTGCTCGTGAAGTCTCAGTGAAGAGAAACGACTTTAGTGGCGAGAACTGTGTCCGGGGTCAGGCAGAATCTACCAAGCCAAGAAGCACACGGGCGTCATCAGGAATCAGTTGAAGGGTCCCCCCTCAAATCATTTCTCTTAGCCTCTTGCTCGTGTTAGTTGAGTGTTTGGGGTGAGAGAGGCAACTTGTTGGAAGTTGGTTTGTCGTGTGGACATGACTTCTCTTGATTATTTCTAGATATTTCGTCTTTGGAATCGTCACAGAAGAAAAAGAAGAAGTCCAGCCCGCAGTCTGCCGATACAGCCATGGATCTGTTGAAAGCTATCACTTCCCCGCTGGCAACAGGCTCCAAGCCCTCCAAAAAGACAGGGGAGAAATCCTCCAGTTCTTCAAGTCATTCAGAGAGTAAAAAGGAACACCACAGGAAGAAAGTAAGTGGAAGCGGTGGGGAGCTGTCCCTGGAGGATGGCGGTTCCCACAAATCAAAAAAAATGAAACCGCTCTATGTGAACACAGAGACACTGACTCTTCGGGAGCCCGACGGCTTAAAGATGAAGCTCATTCTCTCGCCAAAGGAGAAGGGAAGCAGCTCGGTTGACGAGGAGTCTTTTCAGTACCCCTCTCAACAAGCGACGGTGAAAAAATCCTCTAAGAAATCAGCTCGGGATGAGCAAGGTGCTTTACTCCTAGGACACGAGTTACAGAGCTTTCTGAGAACAGCCCGGAAGAAGCACAAGTCCGCCTCGGACCCACATTCCTCTCCTGGCCCTGAAGGCGGTGGGTCGGATGCCTCCCAATTCCCAGACTCCCACAGCGCTAACCTTGATCTTTCAGGACTTGAACCTATTCTGGTAGAATCAGACTCGTCCTCTGGTGGGGAGCTAGAGGCTGGGGAGCTAGTGATAGATGATTCCTACCGGGAAGTCAAGAAGAAGAAGAAGTCAAAGAAGAGCAAAAAGAAGAAGGACAAGGAGAAGCATAAAGAGAAGCGACACTCCAAGTCCAAGAGAAGTTCGGGACTTTCGGCCGCAGCAGCGGGAGAGGCCCCAGTGGCTCCCGGCCCTCCTCCCAGCGCCCCGCACGCTGGGGCGGCTGCCCCTCCCCCCCCACTGCCCAGCCTCCACACAGACGGGCATGGTGAGAAAAAGAAGAAAAAAGAGGAGAAAGACAGAGAGAGAGAGAGAGGAGAAAAGGTAAACCATTCTTTGAAGTGCGGTGGGTAAGTGACGATGGTAGTAAGCGGACTTGGAATTCGGCAGCTGAGGTGAGCCGTGGGGAGTGTGGCCCCGTCCGGTGGGATGGCGTGAAATGTAAAATATTACCAGTGGCCAAGTGTGGCTGATGCGAAAATAAGAGCAGTCTTGATTATTCATGGGTTTTGTTTTTTTAATTTTTTTTAATGTTCATTTATTTTTGAGAGACAGAAACAGAGCACTAGTTGGGGAGGGGCAGAGAGAGAGAGAGAGAGGGATGCACAGAATCTGAAGCAGGCTTCAGGCTCTGAGCTGTCATCACAGAGCCTGATGTGGGGCTTGAACTCACAAACGGTGAGATCATGACCTGAGCGGAAGTCAGATGCTTAACCAACTGAGCCATCCAGGCGCCCCAGATTCATGGGTTTTCTTAACGGAGCTGTTCTCCCATTGTGCCAGGCATAGGGTTAGGGACACCCTTGAAATTGGAATTCACGGAAGGAGCCAAACCCACTTTCTTTCACTCAGCAGCACTGGCTGCCTGGGGCAGTTGAGAGAGACTCAAGGTACCAGAGGTATTCTGTGAGCTTACTTTGAGAAACAGATTTTCAAAATGAAAAGAATAATGACCAGGTTAACAGAATAAGGGAATGGCTTTCCACTAACTGTGCTTTCCACTTTCTGGTGTCAAATGTGTGTTCTTTCACCATGTGAGCGCCTGCTGTCTACCAGGCCCAGTGCTGTGGTTCACATTAAGAGGAGCAGAGCTGAGCGGGACCTAGCTCCCGACCTCAGGGAGCCCACAGATTGCTGAGGAGACAGGAATGAGAAATCAGCCAGCTTGGTTTAACTTCTTTCCCACAACTTGAAAAACTTTCTAGCAGTTGTACAGTAGGGGCTGGTGACTATGTCATTACAGGTTTTCTTTAAAAAATAAACCTTTCCCCCCTGTTATCAAAGTAATTGCTGTTGCAGAAATTTAGAAATCGAGAATCGTAGAAAGAAAAAGCTCAGAAAGGTTAGTTTCGCCACCCAAGGACAACCATTGGCTTCCTTTGTTTAGAGTTCTGCAAGATGAAATGTCAGATAAAGTCTGAAAGAGAAGCTGCTAAGAAGGAGAAAGTCAAGTATTTAAGAATTTGGAAATGGGAGCTTCGGTTCAGCCTGTGACGGGTACGGGTCATGTTTCCCACTGCAAAGAGTGGCTTTTGAGTGTGTATATCTCAGAAATGAAAAACAAAAGTGTACCTTCCGAGCCACGAATCAGTGTGCGCGTCAAGAGCTGCATAGTCAGACACTGGGTCAGGTTTTATTCATTTATTTGCAAATTGCTTCGTGAAATCGTATGTATTCTGTGTAAGATGCCCTTTATCCTGAGAATTTCCATTCGCTAGTGATATATGACAGTGCCATAAACTAATCTTACAGTGCTGAATGTAGGAGGTCAGGGTGGTCAGAGCTTACGGAAGAAAAAGGATTTCAGTACAAAGGCATCCAAGGTGGCAGAAAGATGTTTAGGAGGTAGCACAGCAAAACCGCCGAACTCTAGTCCTGTGTTTCTAACTGCCTGATAAATATTGCCACCTGGATGCCTTGGGCCCCTCAGACCCACGTGTCACTGACTAAGCTCATCATCCCGTCGCCCAAACCTGCATCTCCTCCTCCATCTGCTTCTGTGTTCTGGGCCCTTCCAGTCAGCCCAGACTCAAAACTATACGCCGCGTCGTTTCTCTTGACGCTTTATCATGAAATTTTTCAAACCAAAAGCTTTGAAATGGTACAGTGAGCACAATATGCCACCCAGTGAGATTCTGTAGTTATTATCTTGCTGTCTGCCTCATGAGACATCTGTCCGTCCATCTTTTACAAAGTATTTTGAAGTAAATTATAGATCTCACATATCGCATCGCTGAACGCTTCAGCCTGCGTGTCATTAACTTAAGTTCAATATTTGTTTTCAGGACTTTTTTTTTTTTTTCATGGTAGACTTAGGTGCAGATGTGCATGGGGTCAGTCTACCACTGGGTGAGTTTTGACAAATGCATACGCCTGTGTGACCACGCCTGTCAAGACAGACATTCCCATCGTCCCAAACAGCTTTCTCGTACCCCTTGCCTGTCGGTCCCCGCCCCCAGAGCCACCCACTGTTCTGGTTGCTTCCCGGTCTTATGGTGCCTTTTTGCATCTCCGCCTCCCTGCTCTCCCTCTCCTGTAGCTCCACTCGAGGACTGTGCCCGATATCCTTCCTCCTTAATCGTTCCCATGCCTTTATGTCCTCCGTTACCACTGTTCCATCCTGGACCTCATCCCTCCCTGTACGTAATGCAGTCAGTGGCCTCCTTTCTGTTTCTTCTCCCATGCAATTATGACACCCTGATGCCAGAATGTTCTTAAGTACCACTTTGATGCCAACAGTCCTCTGGTTCAGCATCTTCAGTGGATCCTTCCCACCTTCACGTTCGACCCTAAGCTCCGAGAGGACCAGGGTCCTGTCTGTCACGCTCTCCACTTCATCCCTAGCACTGAACCCGCAGTCTGGCCCGCTGTATTTAGTCCATAGATGCTTGCTGAATGAATAAATATCAAAGTTAGTCCATAGATGCTTGTCGAATGAGTGGATAATCAAGGTCCAGACCCGAGGCCAAGCGTCATAATTGTCCGTGATGTAGCCTTCAGCCTTCCTTCTCAGCTGTCCCCCTTAGTCGGCTTTACGTGCACTGTGGGGAAACCATTCTTGGCCCCTACATTCTTCCCTCTACTCCTCTGCTCATTTTTTGTAGTGATCTTCTTCTGTATTCTGCTTCCTACACGGAAGCTCTGCCTTCCCTTCAAGACCTAATCAAGTGCCGCCGCCTCCAAGACATGCTGCCCCTCCGGCCACAATTGTGACTTCCCCTGCCAGCTGGCTGTGGGAAGTCACTGCACTTAACTTTCCCTAACATTCGGGTTTTCTATGCATGTATTCCATTTCCCCTGTTAAAGACGGTAAGCTCCTTGAGGGTGCCGTAGCTCCTTAGGGGCTGTTGTGGTCACCTTACTGTCCCCTTCATCTCCTGAATGCCCTTGGTAGGCATTTTGTGATGCATGCAAAGTGAATGAAATGGGTGCAAACCTAGTACTGAAAAGGTGGGTCAGGAGCAAATTGTAAGAATCTTGAATAGTTAAGGACTTGGCAACGGGCACTTCGGGCTTATGAGCAGGACTTAGATATGCTCCACATGATCGTGTAAGAAGAAAATGACAGCGTGGCAGCAGGTGGGTGAGACCAAGGAGAGATTGTGACAGACCATGCAGGAGGTTATTATGGTCCAAGGTTTGGGGTACTGTAAAAGCCTGGTAGAGATTCAGAAGAGACTCTGAAGGGAAAACTGATAAGGTCTGGCAGCAGGGCTTGGATCTGAGAAGGCGGAAACATAAATGAGGATAAAGGTGTCCCTTAAGATTTTGAACCTGGGTGCCTTGGAAAATGAAATTATAATCTCTTCAAGTGTAGGACTTCTTTATAATTCCCCCACGGGGCTAGCAGTTGCTAGTAAAAAATGAACGGTAGTTTATAGCAAAGATTGGATTAGGAATCAGCATTTGATCGTGACTATCCAAACCTGAAGTAGTCATACTCTGAATGTAATCATTTATTTATCCAGCAAATACTTATGGAACACGTACCATGTTGTTTTAAACCTGATCTCTGCATAAAAATTTCTCATGGAGTTCAAAAAAAAAAAAAAAATTCCTTTCCCGGGTTTTATTTCAGTATAGAAAAGAACTAAAAGTCCACCTAGAGATCAAAAGGAAAGCTTCAGGAATAGCGTCCCCCCAGACTACAGCAAGCAGAGGTTGGCTCTCCCACTGGTAGAAACACGGAAAGCCTCTGTGCACTTTCTGCTTGGATCCTATGACCAGCACTGGCACAAAAGTAGAGAAGCAAGAAGGATGGCTGTTTGGGGAGAAGATAAGTCAGGTTTAGATTGTTTTAAGATATAAGCATGAAGCGATTCAAGGCTAACAGTGTGGGCTGGGGAGCCAGACCACTTGGGTTCAAAGCCTGGCTCTGCCACTTACAAGCTGTGTGCTATTGGGCAAGTGACGTAACTTCTCCACGTAGAAGGTGTGGATGGTGGGGCACCTGGGTGGCTCAGTCGGTTGAGCGTCCGACTTCAGCTCAGGTCATGATCTCCCACTCCGTGAGTTCGAGCCCCACGTTGGGCTCTGTGCTGTCAGCTCAGAGCCTGGAGCCTGCTTCAGATTCTGTGTCTCCTCCTCTCTCTGCCCCTCCCCTGCTCATGCTCTGTCTCTCTCTGTCTCAAAAATATATTAATAAAAACATTTAAAAAAAAATTTTTTTTTTTTTTTAAAGAAGGTGTGGATGATGACAGACCTACCTGATAGGGTCGTTAAGGGTTAAATGAGGTAATAATAATACATGTAAAAGGCAGCCAACCCACAGGGGCACCATTGGGTTGTTTTTTTGTTTTTTTAAGAGTTTTAAGTAACCTCTACACCCAATACGGGGGCTTGAACTTACAACCCCCAGGTCAAGAGTCACATCCTCTGCTGACTAAGCCAACAGGTGCCCCTGGATATTTTACATTTATTACATTTATTTCAAAAGAAACAGCAGTGTGGGACATCTGTCAAACACCTTGGGAACTACTAGCTCGAGGTAATGCATGGTTGCTACATCTTATCACACGACATTCCTTTCAATAATGCCCTGTCTTTTCGAAGCTGGTCTTCTGTGATGGCTGTGATAAAAAGCAAGTACCATGTGAAGAGCCATGTGGGCACCCAACTAAGTCTGGGAACTGTGGCTCTGCACATTAGTGAGCTTTCAATAGGAGCTGTTTTCATTGTCCTCTCCGGAGAAGTTCCAGAGAGCGATAGAAACGCAAGAGCTGGGGCTCAGCAGAGCAGGTGGGGCTCGGGTGAGGGTGGGGCGCTCCTGCACAAGAAGTGAGGTCCGTGAGCAGAGAGCCCAGAGAAGAATGTGGTACGGTGCACACAACGGGGCGCTGGAGAAGGCAGAGGGGGCCACTGTGTGGGAGGAGAAACCACAGAGGGGTCAGCGTGGCAGAAGTGAAGAGCAGACCGTTGGGGAGTAGACTGGACTCCCACTAGAGGGAGGAGGAGTTCAAGTGCGGCAGGGAGAGTGGGAGTCCATGCAGGAGTGAGAAGCGAGGGCAGCAGGGGTGGCACTGTCACCGGGTAGTCTTGATACAGACCAGGGGATTGAACTCTGTCTCCGGTGGAAGGTCACACACTCAGTGTTGAGCTGTGTTTGGGGAGTGGCTTTTTCTTGTCGTGTTTGCGTGCTTGTGCATTGGCTCATCGTTGAATCCCGCTTTCTGAGAAGGGGTAGCGAAGTCATCTGGTAACGTCTTGATGATTTCCCCCTGGGATCATCCTGTGGAGGGGAAGCTCTTGTTTATGCCGGTAACATTTTTTTTTTTTTTTTTTTTTTTAACGTTTATTTATTTTTGAGACAGAGAGAGACAGAGCATGAAAGGGGAGGGTCAGAGAGAGGGAGACACAGAATCTGAAACAGGCTCCAGGCTCTGAGCTGTCTGCACAGAGCCCGACGCGGGGCTCGAACTCACGGACCGCGAGATCATGACCTGAGCCGAAGTCGGCCGCTTAACCGACTGAGCCACCCAGGCGCCCCGGTGCCGGTAACATTTCAAAGACACCTTACTTTGGGTTTTGCTAAATCACTAAAAGCCCATTCGCTGCCATTCAGAATAATATCTGCGATGTTGCCGCTCCAGAGGCACGCCTTCAGTTATCTGTATGTTTCCAGAATGTTCATACTTCCTGTAAGCAAGCCGAGGCCAGCCAGGTGGCCTTGTGTCTGGCTCACTCAGGCGTTGTTGCTGATGGAGTAGCACGCTGAAGTCTGAGCCGTGGTTAGACTCGTGGCATTGCATGTGTCCTCTCGCTGCTGACACTGAAGCCGAGGAACAGCATCGATATGGGAAAAGTCAGCCGCTACCCTCTACTGAGTGCCTGCCGTGCGCCAGTGTCTCTTAGGCATCTGACCTCTCGGACTGTCTTGACTGATAGGAGAAGCCGAGAAGACAAAGATTTTAGCATAGGTCTCCTTAACCCCAAGCCTGTACTTTCTCAACTCTTACCACGTGCCCTTCTGAAGCCTCAGGAGATGGTTGTCCGGTGCCATGTGCCTTCATCGCAGCCAACGGTAGGTTCTGGGGTAAAGGAAACCGATGCGGCGGCTAGCGTCTCAACTAGTGTCTGAGATTCGTCCCGCTGAGATGTACAGACCTTGTTTGTAAGTCGAATGTGATGAAGCGCGGACAGCTGGGGCTCACACACGGCCGTCCCGGGTCCTTGTCCTAGTCTGCTGCTTAACCAGCTGTGTTCTCTGGCGATGCTTCCTCCCTGCTCATTTGTAAAATGCAGTTGTGTATACACGTAACACGCTCCGCACAGGCCCGGCTCTGGAAACAGCTGCGGTTGCACTTACTGTTGCTTCTGTCCTAAGTTCTTCAAAAGCAGAAAGCAAGCTTGAAAACATCTTTCTTAAGCTGTTTTTCTCAACCGGTCATTTCATATGACCTCAATGAAGCAAGGAGACGATGCTTTTATGGTTTTCTTTGGCTTTGCTTCATAATATAACACCCACCTGATAGGAAGCAAACTCTGCAGTTATCCCACCTGTCTGGGCAACAGTTAAGATCTAGAAAGAAAACAGCGTTTCCAAGGAGTAAAAGCCAGCACCCTACAGCTCACTGGAGCGCTTCCTGGGCGGGGGAAGGAACGCTGGCCAGAGAGGCGTCGCCGGACCTCCCTGACCCTGTTCCGTTCCTGTTCCGTTCCCTGACCCTGTCCCTGGGCCAGAGCGAACATACCTGGCCCACCTCACGTGTGGGGGTGCCCTGAAAATCAGATGAGGGAGTGGAGGGGATTCACACTCCTCCCCTTTGGCACACAGTCCTGAGACTTTGTTATCCATCCTGTACGTATTCTGCACAACGTAAGTTGTGCCGGGCACGCGCCAGGTGCTATGGATTAAAGATGAGTAAGTGCAGTGCCAGCGTCCTGCCAACTCCGAGCTTTGGGTGTAGGAAGAGGGGTCGGAAAGTATTCAGTGCGTCGAGCCCCCCGCAGGCACGTGCCGAGTGCCGAGGGAGCACGGGGGGAAGCCTGGGGTGCCAGAGAAGGTTCCCTCCAGCGGCACGTGTCATCTGAACCAGATCTCAGGGCCAGCTAGGAATTATCAGGTGGAAGTGAGGAGTGGGCTTTCAGGCAAGGAGTGAAAGATGCGTGTGAAGGGACTGAGATGCCAGGAGGCAGAGGATGTTGAGAGAAGCACAGAAGTGCGCACGCGTGTGTGCGCGTGTGTGAGGTGGAGGCAGCAGAAGGTCGGGAGAAACCGTGTGGAAGGAGGAAGCATTGCTGCACCTGCCTCCGAGGACGGGGCGGTGGAGCTGGGGGAGCGATCGTAAGCCACGACCGCAAGAGTCTAGCTGTGGTTTCAAATGCGTCCCGAGCGCTGCACCAGGCGTTCGTCGGTGGTATTTCGGTGAGTTTCCACAAGAACCCGGTGAGGCGTAGACGTTCTCCTCTCCGTCTCCCAGAAGCAAGCTCAAGGGAGCGAAGTAACCTGCCCAGGGCACAGTCCTGTTCAGGGGCAGAGCTGGACTCTGAACCCACGATCTTTGTGATTGTGGGGCCCGTGCTCCTTCCGTTACACAGAGAGGATGTCTGCCTTCCACCCAGTGGTGTGCCGTGAGAGATGGCGCGAGTGCAGAGTGCGTTTTAGGAAGATTTCCATTCAGAACGGTTCAGGTAGAAGCTTTGCTGTGAAAACCTTACTTCTCTGGCACCCTCTCCTTTAGCCAGATCAGATTTAGGGATCTCGGTCAAATTAGTTCAGGAGAACATCAGGTGGTATTGTGGTTACAGGCGCGGGCTCCGAAGCCAGACCGGCTGCGTTTGGACGCTCGCCCCGCCACTCCTGCATGTCTGACCCTGCATCTCGGTTTCCTCATCTTTAAAATGGCAGGAATGGGGCGCCCAGCTGCCTCAGTCAGTTGAGCGTCCGACTTCGGCTCAGGTCGTGATCTCACGGTTCGTGAGTTCAAGCCCCGCATCGGGCTCTGTGCTGACAGCTCGGAGCCTGGAGCCTGCTTCGGATTCTGGGTCTCCCTCTGTCTCTTCCCCTGACCTGCTCGCTCTCGCTCTCTCTCTCTCTCTCAAAAATAAATAAACATTTAAAAAAAATTTTTTAATGGCAGGAATGGGGCACCCAGCTGCCTCAGTCAGAAGGGCATGCAACTCTCAGTCTTGGGGTCATGAGTTGGACCCCCATGTTAGGTAGAGAGATTACTTTTAAAAGTTAAAAAAAATTTTAAATAAAATGGCAGTAATAATGGAATTTACCTCACAGGGTTGTTGCAAGGTTTAAATGAGTTTCTAGAGGTAAAGCTGTCCTACAGCACCTCCTATACGACATTAGTATTAATGAAGCACTTGTGTTCTTGTCATCAGCAGAAGAAAGCCAAGTTTTATTTTTAAGATTCATAAGTTATGTTTTGCCTTAATCCCCAAGTGTTTTAGCCTTTAAAAGTTCTTAAACCAGAGTCTTGGGTGGGCTTGAAGAGGGATTTTCATCAGATTGTCAAAGAGTTCTATTTCCCAAAGGAGTTAAACATGACTACTTTATGAAAAACATTAAGAAGTTTACTCTTTGAGGGATTCCTGGATGGATCTGTCGGTTAAGTGTCTGACTCTTGATTTTGGCTTAGGTCAAGATCCCAGGGTCATGGGGTTGAGCCTTGCATTGGCTCTGTACTGAGCGTGGAGCCTGCTTGAGATTCTCTCCCTCCCTTTGCCCCCTCCCCCACTGGCCCTCTCTCTTTCTAAAAAGAAAAAAAAGTTACTCTTTGAAAGGTCTTGATACAGCGATACATGTCATCAAACACTTAAAAGGAGGTTCTGGCTGCAAAATTACAACATTGTGAGTCAGACTGAGTGGATCTGTTGGCAGTCATCTGCTACTAATAATAAAGTATCCAAGTTTTTGAAATACTAACATTTTATTAGGGGGAGTCCATATTGTTCCCGATGTAACCACTGTGAGCCACTTGCAATAGTGTAGGTTTTCTTGCATTAGGAAGTCTAGAGTGGAATTACTGGCCTTGTATCTGGAGTCACATGGAAATATTTTGTGTGCATAGAGATCATCCATTATTTGTATATTTCTAACTACTCAACTACATTTAGAAAAATCTTTGTGCCCTGGAAAAAGTTTAACTGTTAAGTTTGCATTCCGAACTTTAGGTCCACAGACAGGAGTTGCATTTTGCACAGTGGTTAGGTTCTAAGGTCAGCACCTAAGGTGGGAATTGTAAGTAGTTCAGGTTCCCTGAAAACCCCTCAGGAAGGCTGGCTTCACAACCAAAAGCTGACAGACTGCGGGTCCAACAGAACGTCAGCCCAGTGCAGCTGGGTTCTTCTCGGCACCGGGCGAAGTCATTGGCATAGGCTCAGAAGCCATAATTATTATTTTTTCAATTACGTTAGCTACACGTATCAGAATCACACTTGGGTAGTGAGTTGTGCACACTGAAAGAGACATACAGGAGTTCTCCAGGACAAGCAGGTGTATGTTCTTTGTCACACTCACTCCAAGGAATAGGTTCGTAGCATAGAATCACCCCAACTAATCAGTCAATCCATCTCTCTCTCTCTCTCTCTCTCTCTCTCTCTCTCTCGCTCATAAATGGCCAAATATAGAACTTACATGAACTCCTGTCTATGTAGTGCCCCTCCATTGTATCTGGGGCCCAATAAAGGGGGATTTGAAAGAAGGGAGCGTTAGTTAAAAACCTTGGAACGTTTGGGGATATGAAGCTGCTCCTAAATTACTAACCAAACGCAGCACCCAGAACTCACTTCTGTCGCGTCTCTAAACAGGACTGGCTTCACCAGTAGAATACTAAAAATAGGACCTTCACTATTTAAATGAAACTGTTAAACTAAAGGCCTTGCTGCTATTTTCTTTACCTGATTTAGGCCAGATGATTTCACTTTATCATCCTTCTCCAAAATTCCCTGTTTTTAAAAAAAGCTTGTATTGGCCTTTTGGATGCTACAACTTCTATTTTGAAAGATACAGAGGGAATAGAAAAGAACTTATAGTAGTTTTCCATAGGAGCATAACAAATTACCGCAGATTTAGCAGTGTGCAACGACATCCACTGTTATCTCCCAGTTCTGTACCTCGGAAGTCCAGATAGGGCTCAGCTGGGCTCTCCGTCTCTCCCAACACTGAATCAGGGTTTGGGCCAGAACTGGGTCCTTCCCTGAGGCGAGCGAGGGCTCCTTCCTCTTCAGGTTGTTGGCAGTTTGTTCATGTTGTCGGCAGTATTCCGTTCTTTATAGTTGTAGAACCCATGGCAACCTCTTTTCCTGAAGTTCAAGGTCAGTAGGAGAGTGTCTGATGTTGTGTCTCATCCCTTTCAAGGGCTCACCTGACTGACCGTGATAAGTCAGGCTGAGTCAGGATGGTCTCCCTTTTGATTAACTAAGATTCAACGAGACCTAAACTAGTGTGCAAAGTCCCTTTTGCCATACAACGTAACAGTCACGGGAATGATAGCCCGTCACATTCACCAGTCCTACTCACGCTCACAGGGATGGCACTATACGGGGCATGTGCACCAGGGGGCAGGAATCTTGGGAGCCGTCTTGGAATTCTGCCTGCCACAGAAATAATGCTGTCATAACGTTACTGCGTACCTACTGAAGTGCCACATACTGTTTGATTGATTCCCACCTTTGAGTTAAAATGGTATTATCCAAGTTTTACTCACAGGGAAACTAGAGCTCAGGGAAATGAAGCAGTCTGTGTTGCTAACAGATAGTATGGTCAGGATTCTGAACTACATCAGTTAGCATCCAAAGCCCGGGATCTGGTTATTTTGTCACATTATCTTGCTAAATCCTGTCACTCCTTCCTCCCTGCTTGTGGAGGTATCACAATACGGTAAAGAATAAACATGCTTCGAGTAACACAAAGCAATTTGTTGAAGTGAGAGAGGTTCATCTTACATTGACTACCAAAGAATTGTTCTCAGTTGTTTACCTGCTTCCCACATTGGACCGCAAGAAAGTGAATAATAAAATAATGATAAACTACAGCTAACAGGAAAAGCAGGATCAGGGAAATTATAACACTAGAAATCAAAACCAGAGGAACAAAACAAACAGATTTGGCTCTTGGCTTTCTGGTCCCAAAGTAAAGGGAAATAATATGATTCTTCTTTTCAAAGATGAGAAAAATAGACGCTCCAGGAGAGGTAAAGATTTTCTTAGCACATAGTTCTCAAACACATAACGTGGGATTGTATATAGGTGAATGAAGGGCTTTACAAGTAATTATCAAGTAGCTGCAACAACCTGAAAGATCTAGAAATGATTTAGCCTGTGGTTTTTACCTTCTAAAGTAAAACCGGGGGTGCCTGGCTAGCTCAGTCAGTAGAGCACGTGACTCGATCTCGGAGTTGTGAGTTCCAGCCCCACTTTGGGTATAAAGATTACTGAAAACTAAAATCTTTTAAAATAAAAGTAAAGCCGATATGTATTAATTAAATACTAAGTATCATTAAAAATGAAATATAATTAAAAGCTATCCTGTTTAGGAAGCTGGTTAGTGGTTCCGAACTGTTCCCTAGATGGAAAAGTATAGGTCTCTTTTCTGGTTTGTAACTCAACTTGTGTTCTAACGAAGTCTCCCCCGTTCTGTTTCCACATGACACCAGCCAAAAAAGAAGAACATGTCTGCCTACCAGGTGTTCTGTAAAGAGTATCGTGTGACCATCGTGGCTGACCATCCAGGTATAGGTAAGGACATTTCTCATCCTCAGCTTTGTTCTGTCCGTCTTTATCTCAGAAACAGTGCAGTGAACTCAGCCAGTCAGCAGGCAGCTTCTTCCTGTGGTACTAAAATACCACAAAGCTCATGTTTTTCCCCCCTCGGTTCTGAAGTCACTTGAGGTTCTGTCTTAGTCCACCCGTCCCTAAAAGAGATAAGCTTTCGGTTTATATCCCTTAAAATGAGAAAACGGGAAACTGAATAAAATCAAATGTTAGGGAGCCCTGCACATACACCTGCAGTTGTTCGTTGCCGTGATTCCCCGGCTGACCTTTCCCTCTGGCCCCTGGGTGTGAGTTACAGCGAGGCGACTTGCATTGCTGCTGTCTCTGTGTCAGAAGTTAGCGAGGTGAGAGAAACACTCCGCCACAGACCTTGACAAGTCACGTAACCTCCGCAGATCTCATTTGCCTGATGGGTACAGTGGCTTCACAACCTTCTCATCGAGGTTGTTGTGAGGCCCACGTGAAGCACCGTAGCAGATAGGAGCGCTTTATAAAGCATGACCTTGCTGTGCCGATGGAAGGGCAGCGTTACGCTTCTCAAGGGTTGCTTCTGGGCTGCTCGAGGGAAATTCCTCTTTGGTTCTCCACTCTCAAAACTTGGTAAAAATCTAACGTTTTCTATCAAATTCTACACAACACATCTTCTTTAACCTAAGTTGATAAGCTCTGTATAATGAGGTCAAATTGAAAGACCCCCGAAAGAGGCTGAAGGGATAGATCTCTGGAGAATAGGTGTGTGAGAATTTGAGCCTATCTCATGACCACCCAGTAGCCCCTTCCTTCCCTAGAGAAAAGAATCAAGACAAGTGTTGGGGTTTTAGTGTGGTTTTCTGAAAGAACCTTGTGCTATTTAAATCTGAGCTGGGAAATCCTTCTAGTTTTCGCTCTTATCAATCTTCTGTTTGATTTATAGTCCAACCTTTACTGTGTCACGTTTTTTGCCCTTTCATGCCAGACTTCGGGGAACTCAGTAAAAAACTGGCTGAGGTGTGGAAGCAGTTGCCAGAAAAAGACAAACTGGTAAGTACGCTTTCGTACGAACGCAGTTTTCATTGCTTGGTGCCTTGCAAAATATGTAATTCTTCTGTAGTCCATCAAGCCAACAGTGAAAATGGTGAAAAAAAATTATAGATCAATAGAAAATGGTTTGGCAGGGGCGCCTGGGTGGCTCAGTCAGTTGTGCGTCCGACTTCAGCTCAGGTCATGATCTCATGGTCCGTGGGTTCGAGCCCCACATCGGGCTCTGTGCTGACAGCTCAGAGCTTGGAGCCTGCTTCGGATTCTGTGTCTCCCTCTCTCTCTGCCCCTCCCCTGCTCATGCTCTGTCTCTCTCTGTCTCAAAAATAAATACAAACATTAAAAAATAAAAAATAAAAAAAAATTAAAAAAGAAAATGGTTTGGCAGAGGACATTAACACTGGCTGGTGCCAGTTTACTCTAGTGTGGATTTAACTGCAGGGAGGCTATCTTTTCTAGCCTCATCTAGTTGTTTTCCAGCAGCCTTCCATTTGAGCCAAAAGATGACCTGAGTTGGGGAGTGATGAAGGGTTAAAAGAGAATCTAAGATCAGACCCCTTTCCTGAAAACAGCCACTGGTCAGTAAAGGTCCGAGAACTGAGGAAGGTCATCTGCATCATGGTTACTGCAAATGAGAAAAATATGGGCTGTGTTTACTAGGTGAGTGGCTTGCAGGCCATCATCCTCATCAGCCAATACCAAATAATATACCCTCCTATCAGGAAGCCGGCAACACAATGATAACTAGTTCTACTGAAATCATTCACAGTCACTTTTCAACTGGGTGATGTGAAGGTTGGTCTAGGAACTAGAATTACCGTCTTTCTTTACAGCACAGCTCATCTGGGTGAAGCAGTGAAATTATTGTCACCTGGGTAGGTTATCTTTACTTTCTGTTTTCCGTGTCATTGTCATCCTGTTATTGGCATTGCCAACCAGCAGGTCAGAAGAACTATTTGGACCACATGGACATCATACCGAGCCAGGTGTTTACCCTATGATTTTCCATTTCGACCTCCGAGTGATCTCAAATCTCTGCTGAGACCTAACCATTAGCATGAAGGAACGTTTGCAGTCCTGTACTTAGGTATCACTGTAGTCACCATCTGAAGCCTGTTTGGTAACCCTCGGCGTAAAAGTTAGCATTAAGAGGCGCCTGGGCGGCTCAGTCAGTTGAGCATCCAACTTCCACTCAGGTCATGATCTCACAGTTCGTGAGTTCAAGCCCCGCATCGGGCTCACTGCTATCAGCACTGAACCCGCTTCGGATCCTCTCTACCACCCATCCCCCTCAGCCCCTCCCCTACTCATGTTCTTTCTCAAAAATAAACATTTAAAAAAAAAAAAAAGTTAGCATCAACCCTCTGTCTGCCCCCCTCCAGGATTTCCTTTCCCTTTCTTTTCTTCATTCTCCCCTTCCGTGACTGCTTTCCCTTGTATGTTTTGTCTGGATTCATTTATCGTAACTTACTTTGCCCTGATCTGATTGCAGATTTGGAAGCAAAAAGCTCAGTATCTGCAACACAAACAGAACAAAGCAGAAGCTACAACTGTGAAAAGAAAAGCCTCCTGCTCGGAAGTTCCCGTGAAAGTAAAAGGTAGGGGCTCCGACCTCTTTTCCTGAGAGCATGGTGAATTTTGCTTCCTAACCAGGAAATTGGGAGTGCAGCCTATATCAGAAGCAGATCTTGATACCCACATATTATCACTGAATATTATAGATTGCAAAAAAAAACAAAATTAGAAAATATAAATCAGAAGTCAGCAAACTTTTTCTATAAAGGGGCAGGGAGTAAAAATTTTAGATCTTGTGAGCCATAGGCACTCTCTGTCACATATTCTCCTTTATTTTTTCTACAACCATTTAAAAATGTGAAGCCATTCTTAGCTCACAGGCTATGCAAAAACACGTACAGATTTGGCCCACAGTGCACAGTTTTGCTAAGGCCTGCTATAGGTCGTAACAGGGGGACATCAGGAAAAAGATTTTTGTGGTGTTCCAGGCCATGGGTAAGCTTTATCTCTCTATTTTGTCTCTGTTCTCAGCTTCCTCTGCAGGAGTACTGTCTCCCCAGAAGAAATCCCCACCCACCACCATGCTGTTACCAGCCTCGCCAGCCAAAGCCCCTGAGACAGAGCCCATTGATGTCGCTGCTCATCTACAGCTGCTGGGAGAGTCCCTAAGCCTCATTGGACACCGCCTGCAGGAAACCGAGGTGAGTGGCACTATAAGCATAGCTCCAGTTTCTGGTACGATGTGAATCTGTTTGCTCCTTCCATGTGCACCCAGCGAGCAACTACTACTCTTTTGTGCGAGATTATGCCAGGTGCTAAGGACAGAGTGACAAGATACGTCCTCGTGAAAACCCCTAGAGATAAGGAATCTACTGGCTGTCAAAGTCTACCCTTACCCCATCCTATTGAACAATGGCACAAAAAGAAGTTAGGTATTCTATGATTTTTTTTTTCCCAATTTTTATTGAGATACAATTGGTCTATAATCCTGTATTTTGATTTTTTAAAAATGCAGTGGAAAAAGTGAATACAAATCCCATGGAAGTTTTGATCATTGGTACTTCTAAGAGAGTTTCAATTTTTCTGCACAATTCCAGTAAGGTCTTAAATAGAGTAAATTGTATAGGGGATTAAGGCTTCCTCTACTTCTTTGAAAATAAGTAGCAAATAGGGAAATTGAGGTTCTCAAGCTCTTTATTACTGCGTGCTTGAATTATACAGTGCTGTGTGCCCTAGGGAGATCTTTGTCCTTTTAAGCTTCAATTTCAAAATCACTTAACCTGAAAAGCTGTCATGTTCCATTTCTATTACCATATTCAATTTCTAATCATATTACCCCCTTGGCTAACCCAGTCGTGTAGTATTTCACTTTTCCACTGGGTCCTGATAGGACATTTCAGCAAAGAAATCAGTCTCCACTACTAAAGCCATAAAAATCAGTGTAGGAATATAAAACTATTCACTTGCTTCTCTGTGGAAGTTGAACTGTTATTCAACAAATAAAATGCCAAAGGCCGCAAAAGATGAAGGTTACCTAAGTTTTTTGGCTAGTTTTAATAACTTAGCAGATTTCAAAACAACTGGGGTATTTTCATATAGACTCAGATATTTAAATGGATGTAGATACTTCAAGAGTAAAATGTTCTGGGATCCTTACTTATTTTTCGTATTTAATCATTCTCAATTTCCTAAAGAGTTAAAAATAAAAATGATTTGTTTTATGCACCTTCTGTATTCCAGACTTCCCCTGGTATTTCCATTTAGTTTAGAAACTATTTGTTGAGTACCTAGGCATTATTTCAAAAACTTGTGGGGATAGGGGCACCTGGGTGGCTCAGTCAGTTGAGCATCTGACTTCATCTCAGGTCTTAATCGCATGGTTTGTGAGTTCAAGTCCCACGTCGGGCTCTCTACTGTCAGCACAGAGCCCACTTCAGATCCTCTGTCTCCCTCTCTGTGCCCATCCCCTCCCTCCCTCCGTCTCTCTCTCTCTCTCTCTTTCTCAAAAATAAATAAACATTTATTTAAAAAAACAAAAAAAAACTTGTGAGAGTAGAAAATCTGACTTGCTTCCTGATGGTTTCCGATCATCAGGAAACTTACAGTCTCACTGGAAAGATAGAACATACATATAATTAGCAATTAAGGGGCACGGGGGTGGCTCATTGAGTTAAGCATCTGACTCTTGATTTCAGTTCAGGTCGTGATCTCATGGTTCGTGTGTTTGAGCCCTGCATTGGCTCTGTGCTGACAGCACGGAACCTGCTTGGGATTCTCTCACTCCCTCTGTCTCTCTGCCCCTCCCGTCTCGTGATCTCTCTCTCTCTCTCTCTCTCTCTCTCTCTCTCTCTCTCTCAAAAATAAATAAATAAATAAACATTTAAACAAAAACAAGCCAGCTTCTGTGAGCAGCTGCTTTGAAAAAGTTACACATACATGGTGACCAGAGAAGGGGAAGACTCAGTATGCCTGGGTGGCTCAGTCAGTTAAGTGTTCGACTTCAGCTCAGGTCATGATCTTGTGGTCCATGAGTTCAAGCCCCATGTTGGCCCCTATGTTGACAACTCAGCACATGGAGCCTGCTTCAGATTCTGTGTCTCCCTCTCTCTCTACCCCTCCCCCACTCACGTTCTATCTCTCTCTCTCTCAAAAATAAATAAAACATTAAAAGTGGGGGGTGGGGGGAGAAGACTTGTGCAGGTTCTCTAGCCCCCTTTATGTAACAGTCTTATTGAGATACAATTCACATACCTTAAAGTTCACCTTCTGAAACTGTAGAATTTAGTGGTGTTCAGTATATTCACAGAACTGTGGCCCCATCACTACCATCTAATTCCAGAACATCTTTGTTACTCCCGAAAGGAGTCACAAGTCTGATATTCTAATTTTTTCCTAACGTAGTACATCACAATGGGCATACATCAAAATGACGTGCCACCTGAAACTACATACCACACTTCAAGGAACACTGGTGTCTACAAGTCACTCATTTATAGATGGGACACCAGGGGCCTAATAACGTTAAGTGACGATTACAAGTTGACACTCTGGCAGAGCCCAGCGTGCCTCACTCCTGACCTTGTCTCCCTGAGGCCAGCTGATGCGGTGAGAGAAGCTAGAGCCCAGTGAGAGTCAGGGAGAGTCAAGAGGGATTTTGTGAAAGGGAGGTGCTCTTCCAGCAGGGCCTGGAGGGATCTGGAGGGTTTTGTTTCCTGGAGACGTCGGAGAGAGACCTTCCAAAGCCAGAAAACAGTGCGCATCTCTGTTGCTTGGAATCGGGGTCTTCTACAGAGATGGATGAAAGGAGCCCCCCACTCCCACTTTAACCAGGTCTTCTAGCTGGTTTATATATCGGGACTCCACATCTGGGGTGTTTGTAAGTTTTTCATTTAAATCCCAGTTAATGAACGTGCAGTGTAATATTAACTTCAGGTGTACAATATAGTGATTCAACACTTCCGTACATCACCCAGTGCTCATTGCAAGGGAGCTCCTTAATCCCCTTCCCCTGGTTCACCCATCCTCATCACCCCCCCCCCCCCAACCCCCGCCACCTCCCCTCCAGTGACCAGCGGTGTGTGCTCTCCATAGTTAAGAGTCTGTTTCTTGGTTTACCTCGCTCTCACTCTTTTTTTTCCCCCTTTGTTCGTTTGCTTTGTTTCTTCCATGTCAGGTTTTATTTGAAAAAAGGGTTTTACTGCTAAAATGATGACAATTTAGACCATCCTACACGTAAGATGGAGGAAGCCTGAAAATTAAGGCCGTAGCCCAAATTACAGAAGGTTTGGACGCTCTCAAATCTTTATTCTCCGCTATGGAGGAACCGCAGGGATTTTTGTTGGTTTGTTTTGAGTAGGGAGGGATGTGATCAGCGCTCTCATTTGGTTTTCTCTGAAAGTATCTTCTGTTTTAGATTGGGAGTGACACCTGACTTGGGGAGAAGTTGTGTAACTGTAATGCAGTCCAGACATGACAAAGACTTGAATTAAGTCAACACATATTTATTGAGGGCTTGCTCTGTGCAGAATACCAGCAGTTATTGAGAAGATATGAAAAGGAATATGACAGGGTTCCTGCCCTCAAGTTGCTTATAATTCATTAGGAGAGTCCGACATAAAACATCAGCTATAATTACCTGTAGGGCAAAAGTAATGGAATAATATGATTAATTGCTAACTGGTTGATTGCTTACTCAGCCAACTTTGGTTCAAAGGGCTTTAAATCGATTCTTTCATGTAATTCACACTGCAGCTTTGTGGGGAGAATTTTTGTTCCCTCTCTTTTACAGAAGAAAAAAACAGATGTATGTAGAGAGACTAAGTAACTTGCTCTGGAGTTGAGCCCCTAAGTGCTAAAACAGAGGCCTGAATTCGGTGGCGCAACTCAAGGTCCACGCTCTTAACCCCTTGCTGCACAGCCCCCCTTGCAAGGAGGAGAGGGGAGGGAAGAGTGGGCGATGGCAAGGCCTTGAGACTGGACAGTTGTGTGAGTGGTGGTGACCTTAGCAGAGAAGGGGTGCTAGGAGGAGGGCAGGCGATTTCTCTTTACGGCATGTTGAGATTTGGAAACATCCAAACTGAGAGACCTAGCAGGCAGCCAGAATGCAGTTTGGGAGACGAAGATGTGGGTAATAATGGTAATAATTACTGATACTTTTTGAACACTTACCATGTACCAGGCACCGTTCCAAGTACCTTGTACCTGTTATCTCCCTCAATCCCCTCTGCGCAGGCTATTTCATGGGCACAGCATAGGAAGCATCTTGCCCCAGGACAGAAGCAGTGCGTAGGGGACCTGTCAGTCCTGAGCCCACAGCTCCTTCTCTGAAGGACTGTGCTGTGTCCCTGGCTGACATAGCCTCACAGGGCTTCTAGTTAAAGCAGATGATACAAGAGCTAGGCAGGGGCATTGCAGCAAGCAGTCTTATTTCTTACCTATTTGAATCACAGACAGACATTATGCATTGGGCAAGATGTTAAAATTTGAAATAAACCCCATTCACTTCTTTCTGAGGGTGAACAACTCAACCCAGAAAAGTGGGATCATCAGCTATCAAAAAGCCACGTCCGTGGAGAAGTGTGCGTATGTTTGTGTTAAATGTTAATGCGTAGGGCTGTAGACCTCTCAGTTCTCACACTTGAGCTCTGTGGAGTTCATAAGAAAAGTACTTTTGCACACATGACTTCCACAAATCTTCCCAGGAGCTCTCTGGAGTAGGGAAGTCCAAGTGACTAACCCTAGGGTGCACAGAGGGTAAGATGGGGGAGGAACATAGAAAGGGAACTTGGGAATGTATTGTAAAAGTTTTCTTTTTAAACAACTTACAGAGTTCTCAAAGCAGATACCTTCCATTTCTGCTGCAAGTTGCATAGGACGGGCAAGACTTAAAAGAACAATGTGAGGAAACCAACCAGAACGCGGAGGGAGCGTCAGGAGTGGGACTCGATTACAACCTGCTCTCCCTTACTGCTCTCCTTTCAGGGCATGGTGGCTGTGTCCGGCAGTCTGTCAGTGCTTCTGGATTCCATCATCTGTGCGCTTGGCCCCTTGGCGTGTCTGACCACACAACTACCTGAACTGAACGGCTGTCCCAAGCAGGTCTTGGTGAGTTTTCCCTGTTTTCCTTGGCGTTTTTTCGGCCAGACCCCTCAGGAGCCACAGAGGCCCTGCCTTAACGAGCTCTATCGGGCACAGGCTCACAGGCTTCCTGGCAGATGGCGTTCCCTCCGTATATTGGCCCATGAACGTGGTACCGGGTTGCTGAATACATGCTGTGCTTTGCGTGCAACTAGAAAACGTGCCGTTTCCCAAAACAGTCCTTGGGAGAGAAGCATTCTAGCCCCTGAGGGGCCGCACCTCCTGTGTTGCCTATTTGCATTTCTATACACAGAGACGGAAGAGGAGGCTTCTGCTGCTTTTCCACGAGGATTAATGGGAAGAGTCAGCAGAAAAGCTCCTAGGGGAGCAGACAGCACGGTGCCAGCTTCACTCTCTAACTCTCGGTTTCCTTTCTCCTCTCTCTCCTCTGAACAAAGAAACAGGTCTCAGGGAACTAAGGTAAAGTACTGTCAGCTGAACCTCTTCCCTTGTTTTGCAGTCAAACACACTAGACAACATTGCTTACATCATGCCTGGACTGTGACCTCGAGGAGTCCCGGGACAGAGACCTCATCCAACCCCATTGCTGGTTTGTGTATATGTGGATGCGCCAGATCGCTGGTCTCCGGGTGTAGGTTTTAAATTTTTATATATATATATACATATATATATATACATATATATATAATGTACAATATATACATAGGACTGTAACTACTTTGCTTTTAATAATTTTATGAAATGGCAAAGGTTTAGCCAAGAGGAAACCTTGGCATGAATATGGACTTGGGATTCTTTTTTCTCCTGTGGTGGATAAATCTGCCTTAAAAATCAATGTAACTTGGGGGCTGGGGGCTTGTTCTGGGTGCCAAGGGCATCTCTTTATGGACAGCTAAAAATGTGATTTTTTTCCAAACTCAGCTGTACCTCCAGACCCATCACTGACCACTTGCCTTACCTGTCTCACAGTCTGAAGTATAATAGGGAAGATTATGGGAAGATGCCAGTTGACAGAGAGAGTACAAAGCCTTTCAACTTGAAGTGACCTAGGCAGGAGGTGATAAAATCGTTCCCATCTTCCAGTCACTGCAGTGGCTTAGGTGAACTTCATAGGGGGTTCATTCCGTTTCCTGCTCTACCGGTGTCTGTGTCTCAAAATTTATTGTAATCATTGGTACCATTAGCAGCCTCAGTAGGGGCCGAGGAGTTACGTGAGCCCCAGCAGCGTGAAACACCTTGGAGAGGGTAAAGCTGTGACTGCACAAGTTGAACATACATTGTGAGCTGGCCCAGAATATTCCATCTGCAGAACTAATTGCTGGTATCTTCCATGGGCAGCATTTGCTTAGCCACCGAGTCCTCACAGGTTTTGCTGCTTAGTTGCTTGATAGTTGTGGAAGATGAACTTGGCCCAGCGTGATTCTTGGGTTCATCCAATTGGCTCCCCTGGTGGGCAGATACCCAGTGTTCTGCATTCCACACATAAGTGAATTGCAAAAAAGTACTCGATTCTCATGTAGGTTTATTTATGTGCGCGTGTGAATGTGTGTTTTAATTATGTGTATTTAACTCTTTAAAATCTCTTAGATTTTAATTTATCCTGTAAATTTCTGTATATATAATTTAATAACAAAAGCCTCCACCAGCAACAGCACGTGGAAGACACAGATTTGTCATTTCTTCCCTCCTTCTTTCTTCTGATCTCCACTGAAAACTCCCAAGTCATTTACATTTTAAGGTATCATGCCTCAAAAAGGAATCATTATGTCAGGATTCTAGTTCTTTATAATTCAATAATGTCAAGAAAGTAAAATTAAAAGGAATGTTACCATTCCCAGCTGCCCACTTTTCCAAAGAACCAGACTTCTGCTTCCCAGTTCCGAAGAAGACAGTTGAACGCTTGAGGGTTGTTTTCCAACTTGGTGTGAGGTTCCCTGCCAAAACTAAGCTCCGGGGGAACTGCGCTTTCTTCCCCTGGCCGAGGCACAGCACTACAGCATCTAAGTAGATCTTCGAGGACCCTTCAGCCAGCCTGCATCCTGCTTAATCCCTTCCCTTCTCCCCACCCGAGGGGTCGCAGGGCTTTGTTTCCTGAAGGTGCTCTAGCTGCTGATTGGCCCTCAGCTCAGAGCCGTGGGGAAGTTTAATTGGGGAGA
The DNA here is from genome assembly GCF_018350215.1 of Panthera leo. Classification (NCBI taxonomy): domain Eukaryota; kingdom Metazoa; phylum Chordata; class Mammalia; order Carnivora; family Felidae; genus Panthera; species Panthera leo. Next base: position 129,002,292 of record NC_056685.1, read on the forward strand.
CGGAAGGAAATGGGTGTGTTTGGGAACCAAAATCAAGAAGAGCAGATCTGGGTTTGATTTCTTGTGTCAGACCCTGTGCCACGCCTCATCTGTACCGTGGAAGCTTCCTGTTTGACACAGGGTATCAAGGAGGGGCCTTGAAGACAAGGATTAGTACGAAAGAAGTCAGTCAGTCCTACCATTGTCATTTGTGCACATGAATGAAATCCTGATGAGGACCTGCTTTTTGTTGGTTTGTTTTCCTTTAAAACCCAACCCTATTGTATTTGTATTTAAATTTGTACACATTTGTATGATAATCTGTACCTTGTGGTATTTGGTACTATTAGAGGAAAAACTTTGGATTCAGACCTTCTTGCAGTTTTTATATCATTGTTTTATTTTGTTTTTTAAATAAATTCTAGTGGTTTGATCCAAATCCCATTACAGTTGTATAAAGAAATAAAATTTTGTACTTATATTATTAAAAATCACATTTTTAATATTTGTAGTCCGGTCTCAGGTTATCTTTTCCCTGTTGCTGAGCAAGTTGCTATGAAATTCTAAAACCTGTCATTTTTCACCTATATTGTACCATGATTTTTTTTTTTTTTTTTTTTTTTAAGAAAAATCTCTATCTGGAATAGAGGCCAAGTTTCTGATCTTAGCCATTTTTCTAACTAACATCTTGCTCTGTCTCTATTAACTTTTACATTGTACAGTCTCTCGTGTTCTCCCCCTTGCAAACTAAAAACCAGTGACTCTGTAAGAGAAGCTCTATTCACTGGTAAATGAAATTGTGTGTACACTACAGTGTTAGCCTAACTCAAGAAAATATCAGTCGTGTATTAAGGGTCACATCTAAATCCTGTGCTTAACCATGATATATTTCATTGCCGTTTCGGTCCTGTCTTGACCTAATGAATGATGTTGGATAGGTCACTTAGTCTTTATGGGTGTCCAAAGTCCCACCAGTAAAATAGTGTTAAGGTCACTCCTGCCTCCAGGCCTGCGGCCAGCCAGCCTGACATGAATGACTAAAAATACTGTGAACATTTAATATGTGGAGATTTGACCTCTCTAGGTAAAAATTTCAATGTAAAGACAAGGTGTGACTATTCCTACTAAATAGTGAAATATTCGGTCAATGGGAAGACTGACCTCTTACGAAGAGACTGCAAGAAAGAGACTGAATGACTCTTAAGGAGTGATTTGCATGTTTTCTCACATTCAGTCCTCCCACAAGCCTTCTGAGTATTCTCCCCTTTTACAAATGAGACCAATGCAGAAAAGTGCTTTGCCTGAGGTGGTACAGCTAGTAAAGGGCAAGGCCTTAGCAGCACACTGGTACAGCTGAACTGGGCCCCAAGCCACTTGCAAAGTTGGATCGTGTATGGAAGGCCTCAGAATCCTCTGTTACCTACGGTCCTGAGCAAATGGGATTGTACAAAAACTACCTGAAACTCTTTCATTATTCAGATGTTCTCTCGTCCTGGCTGGCTTTTACTACACAGGCCTCACCTTTCTTGTCGTACTACCGTCTTCCCACTTTGAAGGCAGAGGATCTTGACTTTCATCTAAAAGTACTTGAGGGGCGCCTGGGTGACTCAGTCGGTTAAGCGTCCAATTCTTTGATTTCTGCTCAGGTCATGATCTCGTGGTTCATGAGTTCGAGCCCTGCCTCAGGCTCTCTGCAAACGGTGCAGAGCCTGCTTGGGTTTCTCTCTCTCTGCCCCGCACACTCGCTGTCTCTCAAAATAAATAAACAATTTAAAAAATAAAAATAACAGAAGTACTTGAAGGATGTAATAGATTACGTTCCATTTATGCAGTATGTCAGTCTTAGGGGACTTAACCATTTTTACCCACAAGCAGGCGTTTGATATCAATATTACTAAAACGTTTAAAAAATTAAAACATATTGTTTACTAAATGAATTTGCTCCTTGCTAGCAAACGCTTTTATTTTATTTATTTTTTTTAATGAGCTCTACGCCCAACACAGAGCTTGAATTCAGGACCTGGAGAAAAAGAGTCACATGCTCTACTGACTGAGCCAGCCAGGCGCCCCTTAGCAAACATTTTTTGGTTTTTTTAGCAAACACTTTTAAAACATAGTTTTAATCAGTTTTGTACTACGTTTAATGTTTGCCATTTGTATTCCTCTCTGTTGGGTCGACAAATCCACATACTTCTAATTTAAGAGCTATGTAGTATTCTGTTTGCATGGAATTGATATGATTCCGCTCCCTGTTTTGGAGTATGGGGGCTGTTTCAGCTTTTTTACCGTGAAGGATACAACTTATGGCTGTTTCATTCTTGTCAATAAAGCCCAAGATCTTCTGCCCACAACCACTTTAAACCAGAGTGGGGCAAGGAGGCAAAAACTTCAGATAAATCACCACCCAACATGGGCACGTGAAAGGCTGCCAATGGAAGAATCCAAAAATGCTAAATACCATGTATGCGACCAAGCAATATGCTCAAATGAAGAAAAACATGGAAGGTGCCTGGGATGGAAGTCACCTTAAATGTATATCCTGCCCTTTATGGTCCAAATACCAAAGGTATTTGATCTAAGGTAGATTGGTTTAAATTTTAATGTTTTAGTCACTGTACTAGACAACAATGGTGAGCAAAGTGGTGACATAGTATCCCAGCCCCTCACAGAGTAGAGGGGAAGGGCATTTGTGAATAGGTCTCCTGGGCATTATTAAAACACTTCAAAGCACAGGAGCACATGACTTCCATAAAGTTTTTATATTGTACAGTAAAGATGTTCAGCCACTGTGTCTGCACAAACAGGTTAACGTAAGGAAGTGATTAAGTCCTAATTTAGGTCTTTCATCATCCCATATCGGTACAATCCATTTACTAGCCTTCCCAATTTAAAAATCACAAACACAGTGATCAATTAAATATTAACGCACCCTGCAGTAGCCCAAACTACCAAAGCTGTGGTTATTGTGTCTTTTGGAGTGCATGTGATGAGAAGAAAAAACCAACAGATCAGATATGATCTAATGTGTAAGAGCAGTATCTAAAACATGGTACACAGGAGGGTTGAAAAGAGAATCTTAGAACGAGGAAGGCCTTTGAAATGCTTAAAATTTTTAACTTGGGGTCCACTGCTGTTTCAGGGACCCCAGAAACTCCCTGAAGTTAAATTGTATCTCTGTATTTTTGCTGCATAAAGGCTTGTGGCTTTCTTCAAATTCTCAAAAGAGCCTGTGACCTACAACAAAGTTTATACAGTCCTTGGTCTAATTCTAGCATCCAGCGAAAAATGAAAGCTCGCTGTTTGAATCACAGAGTAAATCAATGGCAGAAATGGGTCCCAGGCTCCTCTTGTGAGTACATCTGGGTGCATTCTGCCACTCTGGGCTCTAGCCCGTTCCTCGCTACAATTCATGGAGTTGGTTCTGTGTCAAGGGATCGCAATCCCCTGGTGCTGGCCTCCAATTTGAGGTAAGCGAATGCGGACTGCAACCAAGGTGTATCTTGCAACAGGGAGGCCCTGACATCAGATAGGAGGAGCTCTGCCAGGGCGGAGAGACAACAGGCCAGAGATGCTGTCAACCCCAGCGTTGGGGGCGTAGTCATAGTGAGGTCCTAACAGCGAAGACACTAGAGTGAGAACTGGTCCGAGCTTGCAGTGTAACCTTACCCAAGTCATTTCCCTGCTCCGAGACCTTGCTTGACTAGCGTAGAGCTTTAGGTCACACCTTTAAAAGGCATTGGGGGCGTGCCCTGCAGAGGCCACACAAAGCCTCCTCATTTGCCCCAACCCTACGTCGTGCGTGACGTCCGCAGGCGCCAGGAGAGCGGCAATGTGGTCGTCGCCCTCCGCCTCGGGGCGCCCGACCCTCCACGTCAGGGGCGGGGCCTGTGTCCCACGCTCTACTCCCTACGCCCCGCCTCCACGGGCGCCTCCTCGCGGACCGTCGGGCGCGTCACGTGACGAGTCGGCGGCGCTGGCGGTTGCTGTCAGCTGATTCCCCCGGTTGGTGGCTGGGGCAGCCGCGGCGATGGACTTTCTCCTGGGGAACCCGTTCAGCTCTCCGGTGGGACAGCGCATCGGTGAGTCCCCGGAGCCCCGCCGCAGGGCCCTGAGCACGGCCTGGGTCCCCCCCGGGCGCTTCCAGGTCCCAAGTCACCCTCCGGAGGGACGCTGGGAGGGGAACTAGGCTGGCGTGTCTCTCCCGGACCTGTCCCCGCCCAGTCTCCCGCCCACCTTGATTGACAAAAGCCCTGGTCTATCGGGAAGCCTCGGCTTGTGATGGATGCCTACGGCAGCCAATAGCTAGAAAGAGAGGGCGGGTCCGGGCGGCCGCGGCTCAGCCAATGTGAGGCTGATGGGGTCCCGAATCCCGGGAGAAAGTTTTGGGGGTTGAAGGGTCTGCGTGGTTTTGCAGTCCTTGAGCCCCTCGCCTGTCTCCCTCATCGCTCCCCTAGCCCGGGTCGCGCCGCCTGGGCTCTTGCCGTCTCTTTCCTGGCTCGCCCGACTCTCCGGACACGGATACCGGAGAAGGGTTAGAAGTCCATTCTCCCAGGATCAGGAGACTGGGGCTTGGCTTCTGGGCGAGCAACTTGCGGGGACGCGGCCAGGCAGCCCTGCTGCGCCCGGGGCCCGGCCAGACGCTGGCGAACCCGCGAGACCAGCAGCAAGGCGACCGCACAGTCGCAGACTCCCCGAGCTGGAAGCGATCTCAGGAGCCACCTGATTCCGCCTCCCTCATTTCTCAGTACTCGGCTGGGCCGGGCACCCTGGCCGGAGGCACAGGCTTACTCAGCCCAGGTCTCCTGACTCTCCTGCGCCCTGTTGACGGGAGACTGACTTACTAGCTCCGTGACGTTGCCTCCCGTTTCCTCGCCTGTGATTAAGGATGTATTAATGGTCCCTGCTTCCGTGGGGTTGTTGTGAAGGCTAAACTCGTTAATAATTGTAAAGTACTTAGAACCGTGCCTGGCATATGGCCACTGCTATATAAAAGAACGTGGTGATATTTATCATCCTTGTTACTGAGATACCACCAAGTGAGGGTGGGGAATCCCTGGAAATGGCTGGTTCCGTAGGTACTTCTTGGTCCCAATACTGGAAGGAACCCCAGGCCGTGGCCCAAACAGCTAACGCTTCTCCAGGGACTGTCTGGATGTGCCTTCTTGCATCAGGAAACCGGCCAGTACTGTGAACGTCTTCCTTCATCTTCTTGATGGTCTTTAGCATGAAGTCTAGACTGGGAAAATTGGATCTTTTAGACAAGCTTTCCATACTGGCTGTCCTGGAAGCCAAACCTCACTAAGTCCGTCAACCCGGCTCAGCAGTATAATAGGCACCATGGCGGTGTGTGGCTCTTCTGAGGTTTTGTAATCAAATTTCTCCCAAGAGGAGGCTGGCGTTCCGGGATTTATTTATACACCAGAGAGCTCCTGGACCAGAGAGAGGAAGCTGTCCTCCCAGGAACACCCTCCCCGCTCCCTGCCACCTACACCTCCCAATGAGTCATTGTTCTGGAGCTGAAAAGCTCTCCTCTCCTCTTAATTTCTCCAGCAACAGATACCACCACTTTCATCACATGCCAAGTTTGAGACTTCCTACCTAAAAAAAAAGTCGGAGGGGCGCCTGGGTGGCTCAGTCGGTTGAGCGTCCGACTTCAGCTCAGGTCATGAACTTGCGGTTTGTGAGTTCGAGCCCCACCTCGGGCTCTGTGCTGACAGCTCGGAGACTGGAGCCTGCTTCCGACTCTCTGTCCCCCTCTCTCTCTGCCCCTCCCCCGTTCATGCTCGCTCTCTCTCTCTCTCTCTCTCTCTCTTTCTCTGTCAAAAATAAAAATTTTTAAAAATAAATAAAAATAAAAGTAAAAAAGTCTGACCTTCAAAGTTGGCCACATTTTCCTGAAGCTTTCTAGAAAAGCTAACCTGGGCTCTGGCCCTTAGCTGGTCAAAGAAAGCCTGTGGCAAGAAATACTCTGTCCAAAGAGAATACTACAAACTCATAATACCTTGGAGCCAGAACCAAATTTGGCTACTGGAAGAAGGGTCCTTACCCTGGCCGCCTTCTAACTCAAGGTTCTCATCAGAATTCCCTGGAAGACTTGTTAAAGACAGATGGCTGGGGGCGCCTGGGTGGCTCAGTCGGTTAAGCGTCTGACTTCGGCTCAGGTCATGATCTCGCGGTTTGTGAGTTCGAGCCCCGCGCCAGGCTCTGTGCTGACAGCTCGGAGCCTGGAGCCTGCTTTGGATTCTGTGTCTCCCCCTCTCTCTTCCCCCCGCCCTCAAAAATAAATAAACATTGAGAAAAAAAAAAAAAAAACAGATGGCTGGGCTCCATCCCAGAGTCTCTGACTCTGTAGGTCTGGGGTGAGCCAAAGGCTATGCAGTTCTAACAAATTCCCAGGTGACACTGATGCCACTGGATTGGAAACCACATATTGAAAAGCTCCATTCTAGCCCATCTCCTTCATTTTCCACAGAAGGAGACAGAGGCCAGAGAGAAGGTGGAGACTGACTCACCCAGGCCCCCAGAGAGTTGGTAGTGAAGCTATGATGAGCTCCCCAGAACCAGTGAAACTTGAACCAAAGCTGCAGAGGCTCTAAAAGTGGAATGAAATGAAGGCTAGCTGCCATTTGAGTAGATGCCTTTAGTCTTCCAGAGGTTTCTTGGAGGTGAAGAGATGAAAGGTACTGCTGATTGGCTGGGATTATCGATGACCTAGGATTTCTGGAAACTGCAGGAGTAAAATAATGTCAAGGCTGCTGACTCCGCCCCCTTGTGGCAAGAGAAGCCCCGTAGAATCGTCGCATCGGCATCCCTGAGCGCAGTGAGCTCCAGGGGTGCTCGTCAGGGGTGAGGGTCAATCAGCACACCCACCCGCACACCCACCCGCACACCCTTGTACTTGCTGCCTCCTCTGCCTGGACTGCCCGCTCCAGCCTGCATCCTTCAAAGCTCAGCCATTGTCACCTCCTCCCTGAGGCCCTCCCTGAGCCCTGCAGATCCAGCCATTGCTTTTGTGCTCTCGCATCACCCTCGCTCCTCAGGCTTCTTCGCTCTCGGCCTTGGGGCTCTGAGCCTCCACTTCCTCCTGGGTAGGAGGGTAGCTACAACAGCATCCACCTGTCTGGGTGGTCACGAGACTGAAGCGAGACACTCCCCGGGAGTTGTGTGTGCGGGAAACATCAGAAATCATCAGCCCTTGCTGTCCTCATCGTTGTTTCTATTATTTCCACCATTGCACACTAATAGACCCCTGTCCCATTCTGTTAGTAGCTGTACATGTGCATCTCCCCAGCTAGACTAGGCTTCCTGAGAGCGGGGACTGTACCTCACTTGTCGGGACCCTCGGCACCTGGCATGGTCCCTGCCTGGCCCATCGTAGGAGGGAAGAAAAAAGGAAGGTAACATTTGGTGAGGAGCAAATACCATGTGTCAGGGACCATGCTAGTATCCTGGTTATTAATATTCACAGCGACCCTACAAGGTTTTGCTATTTTTTCTAGTTTTACCAAAAGTAAGTGTGAGGGAGCATATCATTTCCCAAGGTTTCACAGCTAATCAGGGTGGGGATCCAGACCCAGGTTTCTCTGGCTGAGAGCCCACGTCCTCCCCTGGCCCTCACCCCACTGTATCTGGCTGACCAGTGCTTATTTGGAACTTACACCGTCCACCCCTCCAGGATCCACAGTTCATTGCTCTACCCACAGATTAGCCTGGCGGGTTATGATGTACGTGTGAGTCTGTACATTTGCAGGTCCCTCAGCCTTATATCTTTCAGTGGGAGAGCTTCCCAAGGGCAGCAGCTGTGGCTGAAAGGATCCCAGATACTTAGCACTGGGCGGTGTTGACACAGCCCTCTCCTAGCAAGGATTTCAAAACCCTTTCCAGAATCCTCTGCGGACAGATCTTGGGGGTTGTTTTATGGACGGAACGTCAGAAGGCAACCCAAGAAGCCCATTGTCCATTTCTGACTGTCATCTTACCCCTGGCACACTGAGTCGGAGACCCAGCTGCTCAGAAAGCAAGCTGCAGACAGCAGACGCTGTGAATGTGGGCTGTCCCTGAGGACCAGCCCCCCGTAGTCGGGGTGGAGGTGCCGGTAACTGGATATGACATGGGAGCTCAGAGCCTGCGGCCGATCCCCGCGGTGGATGGGAGAGGGGGAGAAGTCAGGCAGAGCTGCCTTGGAGCCACAAAGACCAAGCCAGGGGAGCCACAGCAAGGAATCGTAGAGGAGAGACTCCAAGTGTTAGTTAGTAGAGAGGACACTTGAAGCCCCCCGGAGTGCCATTTTGGGAGTGAGGAACTGGGAACCGAACTGGCCACCCGAGCGATGTTGTCAAGGGAACAGCAAGCCTGGACGCAGGAGACCTGGGCCCAGCTCCTCGCTACGTCACGTTCCCTCTCCGCTGCCCGTGGCATGTCTGCGATGCACTGCCGTCCTCCCTCTGCTTCCCAGAGCACTGCTGAGGAACAGCGGAGGTCACGCGTGGGGGCAGGGAAGGCTGGACACCAGAGGGAAGAAAGGAGCTGACGGACAGCCTCAAGAGAGTGATGGATCGGCTCCGTGGGCCCAGAGGGCAGAGAGCGAGGACGTCAGCCGAGCCAAGCTCAGTGTCAGCACATGCGGCCCTGACACCTTGCACAGGTGTCGCTTGCTCCCCACCACTGGAGGGGTGAAGGCAGAGGCCGCAGGGGAGGGAGGCTATAAGGAGGATTCCCCACACTGGCCACCAGGGTACATTAGGGCAGGATTTGCAGACTTTCTGGAAGGAGCTAGAAAGTAAATATTTCCACTTTTGTGGGCCTGTGGCCCGCATTACAGCGGCTCATCTCTGCCATTGTAGCATAAAAGCAGCATAGACCATGTGTAGGTGAATGGACCAAACGGTGTTCCAATCAGACTTTGTTTATGGGCACCAAAACGTAAATTTCATGTACTTTTCACATGTCATGAAAGAGTATTCTTCTTTGGATTTGTTATCAACCATTTAAAAATGTGCAAACCGTTCTTAGCTTGTGGGCCACGCGAAAGCAGACCGAACAGGCACGTGGGTTCATCGTTTGCTGACCTCTGGGTCGGACCGGCTGGCCAGAGGCAGAATGATGGAAGGCAGCGTTCTTCAGGGTGGAATCCCAGAGAACCCCACGTCTCAGATGCCTAAGGATGCTCCAGCCCTGGGCCTCCCAGGGCAGAATCCCTACGACTTCCCCCAGTGTACCCTGGGGAGCCCTCAGGTCTTGAAGCTCTGGTTCCCTGATGTGGAAATGCTAGCTTGGGGCCCAAGTCTCTGTCTTAAGGGTAACAGGGAATGATGTCTAGAAAGGACCTTGTGCCAAATGGCTGTGGCACATGCCATAAGGCATCCAGGTTGAGCTCTCGAATCCCACCAGATGGTCTGAGTCCTGGTTCAGCCTCTGCTGGCTTTGTTACCTGGGGCAAGTTACATAACCTCTCTGTTGTTCAGTTTCACATCTGTCAGATAAGAACAGTAATAGCACGTGTATCAGTTGGGGTTGCTGTTTTGGGAAGCCCTCAGCCCAGTGCCTGCCAGAGAGGAAGCGTCCAGAGCTGTCAGCCTCGGTGGTTTTTTACCGGTGTCATCATTGTCGCTGGGGCATAGTCTAAGTGAGTGACAGAGCTCAGGAGCTCTGACTCCAGTGCAGCCTCTGTGTTGGTCTTGATGTCACCGGGCAATGAGCAGTCACTGGCTGGTGGCAGCCACATTCATAGGTCAGGTTGCAGGCTGTGGGGTAGATCCGATTCTTCCTTGGGAACTAAAGCCTTTGCCTGACCCTACAGATAGAAGCGGTGAATAGGTTTTGTTCCCTCACTGAGCTCAAAGAAATAAGAGTAAAGTGCCGGATTTCCGCTCTTCTGGTTTTAGAAGAAAAAAAAAAGACACACACACACACACACACACACACAAAACCCTCAGTGTCTTCTAATTAGCTTGGGGCTGTCACCCCATAGAGAAACAGAGAATCGGGACAAGTTAACTCTTTACCTCCTCACCAAGAAGGTCTCTGTCAAGGCTGGCATTCTGCAGACTTCTGTCCTTCATGTGCCACCTTCGTGATTTCTATCCGCCCTGTGCCACCTCTCCTTTTACTTTCATAGTATTTTCTTTTTATTGGCTCGCCATTTTTAGTATGACCTCATCCTGTGTGATTACATTCATGAACTCATGAAGTAATCCATGTTTGTTTTTCTCTCCTTCGTTGAAGTTAATGTGCATCTCTAAAAATGTCTTTAAGTTTGTCCGTGAACCCACCTTTAAGTTTGTCCGTGCTCCAATGACAGCAGTATGGGGTCAGAGCTTGGATCTTGCATCAGAAGATCTGGGTTCATGTGCCAGCTCTGCCCCTTCCCGGCACTTCCTGTGTCCCCCGGGCGAGTGACGGAGCCTCTGGGGGGATGCCTGCCTCCGTGAACACGGCAAAGGCCACTGAAAAGTGCTGTGGAGAACCAAACTGCCGTGTAAGATTCATAGAGAACTGGGCTTTGTTCCTGATGGGGAAGGTAGAGGAGGGAAGGGGAGAGCCCGGGGTGAGAGGGAGAGGAGGAGAGAACAGAACCCACCAGACTGTGTGAGGCTGAGCCCAGCAGCATTTAAGAACAGACAGAGGTGTCCCCTGTTCGACTGGAACTTGTTTGCATTGAGGCAGTAAAAACCCCGGATGGTTAACTTTATGTATCAACTTGACTGGGCCATGGTGTCCAGATATTTGGTCAAACAGTATTTTAGGGGCTCCTGGGTGGCTCAGTCAGTTGAGCATCTGACTTCAGCTCAGCTCATGATCTTGCGGTTCGTGAGTTTGAGCCCCGCATCAGGCTCTGTGCTGACAGTGTGGAGCCTGCTTTGGATCCTCTGTCCCCCTCTCTCTCTGCCCCTCCCCGGCATGTGCTCTCTCTCTCTCTCTTTCTCTCTCTCTCTCTCTGTGTCTCAAAAATAAGTAAACCTTTAAAAAACATTACTAAAAAAAATTATTCTAGATGTTTCTGTGAAGGTATTTTTTAAATGAGATGGGTAGACTTTGAGTAAAGCAGGTTACTCTCCATAGTGTGGGTGGGCCTCGTCTAATTAAGTTATGGTTTCAATAGAAGACTGGCCTCTCGGACGAGGGAATTCGCCAGCAGACAGACTCTGGACTCGAGCCGCATCTGTTCCCTAGGTCTCCTGCCTGCTGGCCTGCCCACATTCACATGAGCCAATCCAATAAAATAAATTTCTCTCAACAGATAGAGAGAGAGGTGAGAGAAGGAGAGGGACTGAGGGAGGGGGGAGGGCGGGATCAGCAGCATCTTCTGTACTCACAAGGGGGAAGGAAGAGCATGTCACAGGCACTTTGGCCAGCCGCGTCACCTCTCTGCTTTCACAGCCCTGCTCCCTCTTACCCGGACAGTTTTACCAAACCCTCCTTCATGTAGCTGAAATTTTCTTCAGTTAGGTACTATAATTGGTTATATCAACTTTAAAATTGTGGGTTGCAAGAGCCATGCCCCCACCGTAAGGTATTTTTGAGTTCCTCTATGGCCTGTGGTTACAGAATGGCGGGGGAGAGGCAGCCAGAGTTTTGAGTAAGGATGGCTCAGCAACTTAGGAAACTGGTGGAACTTTCCACGCTGGGTCCTCAGAGACTTGCTCATCTGGAACACAGGCCTCAAGACAGTTTGCTGGCTGGGGGAGAAAATGGCTTCTGCGTGTATGGGATTTAAAAATCTATTTTGTGGACTGCTTGAAATTTTCAAACATTTAATTTGGGGGTTGATATTTTTGTAGTGGAAAACGTTCGTTTTTGTGATTGCTGTGTGCTAAGTAAGATAAAAGCAATGGAAATGCATTCTCTCATTTGCTCCTCACACAGCCCTGGAAGCTGAATGTCCTCTTTATCCCCATTCTGCAGGGGAGAAACTAAGGCACAGAGAGTTTAAAGAAAATTCATTCAGGATGGGGGCACCTGCCTGGCTCGGTCGGTGGAGCATGCAACTCTTGATCTTGGGGTTGTGAGTTCAAGCCTCACATTACATACATACATACATACATAGGAAAGAAGGAAGGAGGATTTTTATTTATTTATTTTGAGAGAGAGAGAGAGCTGGAGCGTGCACGCGAGTGGGGGAGGGGCAGAGAGGGGGTGGGAGAGAGAGAATCCCAAGCAGGCTTCGTGAGGTCAACACAGAGCCTGATGCGGGGCTTGAACTCACGAACCGTGAGATCATGACCTGAGCTGAAATCAGATACTTGACCGACTGAGCCATCCAGGCTCCCGGAAAAAATAAAAAAAATTTTTTTTAACCAATTCATCCAGGGTCACACAGCTAATGAGTGCTCGAGTCAGGACTTGATGTGGGATTTGTCTGTGTCCAGATCCCACGCTCCTAACTTCTTCACCTCACTGCTCCCCCTTAGAACTGAAAGGAGTGTGCTGGGTTTCCTCTCGAGTGAAAAATATCCAGATGCATCTGGAATGATTTTGTTTGTAATGGTTCTTCCTACAGTTTCCCACCCGCATCGTTAGCGTATTGTTTCATCCTTGTGCGTGTCCCCACGTGGCAGGAAGTGCAGGTGGAGGTGCCACCACTGCCCTGCCTCTCTTGGTGGGGGACGGGGGGCAGGGAGGGGGGGGCGGGAGAAGCTTCCAGAGCCGCCCGACATTCAACCTGTGTCTCCGGCCAGAACTGGGTCACGTGGCCACTTCTAGTGGCAGGGGAGACCAGAAGAGCTAAGTTCTGTGGCCAGTGGAGAGTGAGCGCCTTTGACAAGGACAAATTCTGCAGCAGTTGGCTCCACGAGGTGGAGTTAATAAGTGTCTACTGATGTCATCGCAGAGCGCATTAACACACATACAGGCTCCGGCGCGGCCAGGTGGGTGAGTTCCCACGCTGCCTTTCCAGAAGGAGTGCCCAGCTGGCCTGCGCCCCAAGAGGATCAATCAGAATGGCAGAGGCTCTAGAGATCACGTCCAGAGCAGCCACAGGAATTGAGGGTTAGTGTGGAGGACAGATTAAGGGGGGACATGGTACTTTCTAAAAATATTCAAAGGACTGCCAAGTGGGAGGAAGATTACCTGCACAACAGCTACCAAGGGATCAATAGAGGACAAAGGATGGGAGTATTTCATTTCAAGTATTACAGGGGCCCCTGGGTGGCTCAGTCGGTTAAGCGTCTGACTTCAGCTCAGGTCATGATCTCCCAGTTAGTGGGTTTCGAGACCCGCCTTGGGCTCTGGGCTGACAGCTCAGAGCCTGGAGCCTGCTTCAGATTCTATATAACCCCCTCCCTTCCTCTGCCCCTCCCCCACTCACCCTCTGCCTCTCTCTGTCTCTCTCTGTCTCTCTCTCTCAAAAATAAATAAACATTAAAAAAATTTTGCGGAGGGGCGCCTGGGTGGCTCAGTCAGTTAAGCATCTGACTTCGGCTCAGGTCATGATCTCACAGTTCGTGCGTTCAAGCCCCGCGTCGGGCTCTGTGCTGACAGCTCAGGGCCTGGAGCCTGCTTGGGAATCTGTGTCTCCCTCTTTCTCTGCCCCTCCCCTGCTCACACTCTGTCTGTGTCTCTCTCTCTCTCAAAAATAAAGAAACATTTAAAAAAAAAAAAAAAGATTTAAAAAAAAATTTTTTTTTTAATTTAAGTGTTACAGAAGTTTATTGTCCTGGTAGGTATGACCTCATCCTTCATTCAGTTAGTTACTCAGCAAACACGCACCGCAGGTTTATCGGGGGGCCAGGTCCCGTCTGATGTACGAATTCCTGAGCTGTGTAATCTCCACCCAGGAGCTCACGACCTAATGGGAGAGACAGACAGCCGCTCACAGCCTAATGGGAGAGGCAGACAGAAACAAAGAACTCAATTCCGTAGAGTTATTTTAACAGCCCTGCTGAGCAGAACTTGTAGCTGTGGCCTGTGTGAAATGCTGCTGGCCCAGTGAGGGAAGGAGCAGGTCCTCCAGGGGCTCAGGGCAGGCTCCGCGTGGTGACCTGACTTTGATCTGGGCGTAGGAGCAAGATTTAGGGTGGGCAGGAGGGCAGGAGTACAAGCAGGCCCCGCCGGGGCACAGGCAGAAGGCCAGGGCCGTCTCCACCCTGAGCCCTGCCCACCAAGCCCCGGGAAGCCTGGGAGTTCCAGTCCCACAGCCTTGTTTGATCTGAAGTTGCGGGGTTGGTTTGATCAACAGTTTTTTTCTTTAATGTTTATTCTATTTCTGAGAGACGGAGAGAGACAGTGCGAGCAGGGGAGGGGCAGAGAGAGGGAGACACAGAATCGGAAGCGGGCTCCAGGCTCCGTCAGCACAGAGCCCGACACGGGGCTCGAACCCCTGAACCGCGAGATCGTGACCCGAGCCAAAGCTCAAACACTTAAGCAATGGAGCCACCCAGACGACCCAACAAATGTCTTTAAACACCCAGGCTTTTTGTCCTGAGCTTGTCACCTCCTGGGCCCAAGCTGCAGGTACCCCATTCCCAGGAGAGAGAAAGGAAGGAAGAAGAGGGAGGAAGGGCTTTCTCCTCCCTGAGCCGTGCCTCTGTGTCCCAGAAAGGATGTCTCCCCCCGCCACTGCCCAGCAGACACCCCTCTTCTCCCGGAAACCAAAACAAGGCCACTTGCCCACTTCTGGAGCAGGTGCTGCAGAGGGGAGCGGGGTGGCCGCTCTGGGCAGGGAAGGGAGGAATGGCTGCTGGGTGGGTCCTGGTGCAGGCCGGTGCCAGCTTTGAGGATGGCAGAGCTCCCTCTGCCTCAGCAGCCTCGCCTCCCCCCTCCAGTTGCCTCACTGCCCCTGGGACTTTCTCCCTCCCTCGGGTCACTTCTCCCCGGTGCCTGAGAGTCACCCTCCATCCCCTCTTCTGTCTTCTTCCCGACATCCTCGATGACTCATCATTGATGAGGTCATTCGGCAAGGCCAATGCCGTTCCTCTCCCAAGAACCTCCCTTTCCACCTGCCCAGCCCAGCGCCTTGTGCTCTGTGCTCCGCTCAGACGGCACCTCCTCGCTGACACCTTCCCTGTTCCCTCTGCGGGTGCTCACTGCCCCCGCCCCGTCTCCTGGCTCTCACAGCACCCTGAACTGGCCTCAGCCATGCCACCCTGCTCTGAAAATGTTTGTCCACCTGTCATCCCTGACCACTTTAGGACCTCCTGAAGGGCAGGGATTCTGTCCTTTGCCTTTGCCTCTTGAGCACCTGCCGCAGGGCTAGACAGATAATAGCCACTCAGAGAATGTCGTGGAGGGCAGAGAGGTGGACGCGAGGGAGATGGTGGGAAGCAGGTGCACAGAAAGCAATTGTGGGGGAGGATAACGGGCACTAGGCAGGGGGTGGAGGCAGAGGGCCAGTAGGGAGGGAGCGAGGAGGCGGACAGAGGGCGGGTATTACCTACAGCAAATTTCAAACATCGTATCACCTCTCTCATGAATATTTCAGTACATCTCTAACAGGTAAGGAATAGGATTCTTACTTAAACAAACAAGCTGCAACCCCAGTACCATTATACACTTGAAAAAAAAGTATACAAATGGAGTGACAGTAAACACTGAAAGGAAGTCCCCAAAAGGATCTCTGGTTCCTTTGAGTGACGTGAGTGGGTGGTGTTTTTGCCGGAGAGCTGGCGTTCTGTAAATGTGATCTAAAAGGAACGTGGCTGTGCACGCCCTTGCTGGGGTGAGGGCCTCAGAAGAAGGCCTGTGGGGGCCACTCGGAGCTGACAGGCCGTGTCATTGTTGTCTTTCTCACGGTCCGCCGACTTGCATTGGATCCTTCTCCCCTGGGCCTGGACCATGGCCTGAGACAGAACCAGGTCTGCGGGTCGTCACCGGCCTTGAAGACCATCCTCACTGCTCACAAGCCACACTTTGTTGAATCGAAGACACTGTGGGGTGTGCGAAAAGAAAAAAATGCCAGCCGAGCGCTGGCAGGTCATTATTTGTAAGAGCCACCCCAATATCAGAGGGGTTCAAAGTGGGAAGGGGGAGGGAAGCTCACAGAGAAACACAGTGTGCGATATCGGGGCAGGTAGGGCGGGGACTCAGCCTTGAACCGGAGCGGCGAGGCAGTCTCGGGGCTGTTGGCCTTGGACAAACACTCAACAAGCCTCTCCTCTCTGTCCCACCGGAGGGTAGACCCCGGCGAGAGAGAGAGAGAGAGAGAGAGAGAGAGAGAGAGAGAGAGATAGAGATAGAGATAGGTCCCCAAGAGCTCTGGGTCCACCCTAGTTGGGTAGAGACGTCCTTGAATAGCCAAGCAGCGTGAGATACACAGTGGGTTTAGACCCCAAAGAGGCCCAGCTCTGTGTCCCTGCTCCCCCACTTCCGGGCGTTGGACCTCAGCTGCCCCCATGCATGGTAGGGACCGTGGGGAGGTGACCCGAGAGGAGGTACACTGAGCAGGTTACACAGGCTCAGTGAATGCCAGTCATTTTGTCACTGTTCTTCATGATGTTACTGTCACAGCGCAGGATGACCATACAGGTCACAGTGACACAGTCCCCTCAGTTGGCAAATACACTGAGAAGCTGTCACCAGGGTAGGGCCTTAAAAGACGAGCAGGGATCAGCTGTTCCGTTTCCTCCTCTGTGCCGGCACATCCGGATCTCACACCGTGTCCTATCTCAGTGCCCAGTCTTTTCTGTCATGCCACTCTCACCTTTGTGAGGGCCATTGTGGCCTCCCACTGGACCGTCAACTTGCTGTGGGCAGGACCTGGTTGGTTTTGCTCACCAGAATCTCTCCCAGCACCCGGATGGCAACAAGCAATGAGTACGTTCAAGAGGCACATAAGGTCGTGGTTAAGAGTATGGATGTGGTAGGGGCGCCTGGGTGGCTCAGTCGGTTGAGCATCCGACTTCGGCTCAGGTCATGATCTCACAGTCTGTGGGTTCGAGCCCCGCATCAGGCTCTGTGCTATACAGCTCGGAGCCTGGAGCCTGCTTCGGATTCTGTGTCTCCAGCTATCTCTGCCCCTCCCCCACTTGTGCTAGTTCTCACCCTCTCTCTCTCTTTCTCTCTCTCTGTCTCTCAAAAATAAGTAAGTGTAAAAAAAAAATTTTAAGAGTAAGGATGCAGTAACCAGACCTCTCTGAGTCTGAACCTCTGCTCTGCAATGTGGAAGCTGTGTGACCATGGGCAAGACACTGACCTCTCTGTGCTCCTCAGTTTATTCATCCTCTGTTTTAAGGATTATGGTGAGAGGTTCGTGTGAAGGCCCGAGTCCCATGATTGGTGCTTACTGAGCGTCCAGTGAGCATGCTGGTGGTGATGGTTGTCATCGTCCTCTGTGACCCAGATGTGTGACCGAATGGTAGAAAGGCATGCCAGGCAGAAGCCCAGGGGCATGCAAGAACAAGGCCCCAGCAGGAGCAGAACACAGCCAGTCTTGGCTGAGGTCAGTCCCAAATGTCCCTCTCGGCCCCTGAAGACTTCAGGATTTTGACCCTCAGGCAACTGAGGGGGGTTGGAAGTGCGGGGGGGCGGGGGGAATCCTGGATAATTTTCAGACCGAAGAAGGTACTGGTTGGATTTGTGTTTGAAGAGAAGAGGGTGGAGGTGATGGTCTAGGCCTCGGAGAGGTGACAGGGCCTGAATGAGAGCTGATAATGGAGCCCGGGGCAACTGGGAGATGTGTTGAGTAGTGGGAATTTCCAGATGTAGTGGCCAGCCGTTGGAATGTGCAGGGTGGTGAGGAGAAGGCTCTAGGCTGCTCCCCCACCCCCAGGGCTGACTTTGGCAGCAGGTGGTCCTGGCCATGATTCCACTGAGCACCCGCAGACGCGGACTTCTCCAAAAGCAGTGGAAGGAGCCAAGAAGGCGACTGTCTTCCAGCTGTTTGGGGTCCCCCCAAGAAAGAGCAGGCAGGGAGCAGGGGCAGGGAGCTGGCGTGTCTTCGGTGGCCGCTCTTGCCCGCTCTCAGCCCAGGTCACAGTCATGGTACTTAGCCGTGACTCATTACTGCTCTTACGTGATGTCGTGCGCGCATTGTCTGGCTACAAAGTCTCAGTGTGAGGCAGGCAGCCTTATCTTGGTTTCCCAGAGGAGAAAGCAGACTGGAGAGGGCCTGCCGTCCCCAAGTTAGGACACAAAGCTAGACTCGTCGCACTCCAAGGCCTGTGCCACTGCCCAGCCTGACTCTGCCTGCCATCCCGCCAGGCAGACTCTCCGGAACCTTCCCGGAAGGTGGCGTCTGCACCAGGCATGACGCGGGGAGAGGGGACAGGCGCACACGGGCCCAGCGGTCCACGGCCACGGGACTGCCGGCCCCCGACGGCAGACGGGGAGGCTGGCAGGGCCTGGCGTCCTCGGGAGCTGGGACAAGAGCAGAACAGCTCCCGGGACCTTTGACGACTGCCACCCACAGCCCAGAGGCCGGCGAGCATTCTCCTGGAACCGGTAACCACTGTCAGTGTTCGTACTCCCCCTTCCTGAAATAGCAAGCTGAGCCACTTCTGTGGTCAAAAAGCAAAAACAAAACAAATATCCCCAGGTTCCTGTGGGTTTCCATTTCTGCCCTTGATGGAGTACGCCTACCGCCCCGGAAAGTCTCACTGAGGACGTGTGAAAACCCCCCCGGTCGGGCCATCTGCTCCCCGGCTTGCGGGGAGGTGGCCGCGAGGCCCCAGGCTGGGCCCATCCTGCTCTGGACACACCTGTCTCCTACTGAGTTTGCCCGGGTGGACCTCGCACCTCCTCCCCTCCCTCCTCTTCCTCCCCCTGTTGAGGCTGACTGAAACCCCAGCCCCCCAGAAGACTCCAGCGTCTGCCTGGCTCTGCCTGCTGCTGGCATTGGGACTGGAGAGCTGTGCTTGGGGGGGGCCTCAGACCCGTGCTCCGGCTCCCGCACCCCCCGATTCCCTGGCCTGGCACCTCCTCCGGCTTCTGAGTGCCCCGCCGCCCCTTAACGGCCACTTGCCTGTCCAAGATGACCTTGATCCCTTCTAAAACCGCGCTGCCCCTCCCCCAGAAGAGAGGCGCCCCTCATGTTCAGGCGTCCCCCGGGGGGCCTAGTTGAGGAAGCCCTGGCAGGCCTGCTGGTGGAGCGAGGGATGGGGAGGAGGGGGCAGGGGGGTGCTTCCGGGAAGGCTGAGCTCCCCGGCCCCTGGTGACCACTGTGTGACCTCCCGGCACCTCAGTGTCCTCATCAGTTAGATGAGGGCAGTGACACACACGTCACAGGCTTGGGAGGATTCAGCTGCCTGCTTTGTGTAAACAGCTAACGGCACTTGGTGTGTCAGGGGCTGTAACTGGAGAGGGTTGTTGCCGAGGAAGGGCACGCGGGCCAGGTTGAGGGCTGGGGAGCCTTGGAATCTTTGGGGCACAGGATGGGCATGGTCCCTTCCAGGTTTCAGAAAGCTCACTCTGAGGCAGGAAGGGCATGGGGTGGGGGAGGGGTGGGGGACGGGTTGGGGGGCCAGGAGCCAGGCAGGAGGGGCCGGGGCAGTGGCCTGTCAGGCAGAGGCAGAGGGCAAGGTGACAGGGGCTCAGGTAGGACAGAGAATCCGGAGCTGGAGTTGGCAGAACACTGTGACCAGAGTCAGAGATGACTCGTCCTCTGGCCCGTGTGGCTGGGGACCGCTGAGGTGCGGTTTCTGGAGGAGTAGCACACTAGTGTGTTTAGCCACTGCCCCCCCCCCCCCCCCCCCCCCCCCCCCCCCGAACCCTCCAGAATAGAGCCTGGCTTCCTCCGCTCAGCTCTCTTTAGCAAGCGTATGAGCCCCCGAGGGCGGGGAGAGAGCAAGCGTATGAGTCCCCGAGGGCGGGGAGTGTGCCGCAAAGAAGCCACACTCGGGACTTCATTGTGGGACGAATGAGCCCACCCTTCAACACTTTGAAAGGAAGCCGTCCTCACGCCCCCAGTCCCGTCCCCACAGCCATAGCCCGGGGAGAAAAACACCCCGTCCCACTGCCCTATCCCTACCCTGATGCCCCTGCTGCCTGGCTTGTGTCCCGAGCAGCTACCCCAGCGTCCATCTGGCCACAGGACCCAAGGCGGGACCCGGGATGGAACTGAGGTCAGGCCAATTTCGAAACCAACGTCATGAAAGCCACAGTTATAGGGAGCTGACTGCCAGCCCAGCCCAGGCATTGTCCTGCAGGGTGGGCCCGCCTGCCTGGCCAGAAGAGGGCCCTGCCCGGTCACAGGGCCGGGGCTCAGAGTGCACCTCAGCCCCTTTGGGCACCAGGGGGCGGGGGCCACATCTGTCTGGTCCACCGTTGTGTCCATCCCCGGTGCCTGGCACATGACTGTGCAGCCTGTGAAGGGTCACTTGGCCCCTCTGGGCCTCAGCTCTGTGTGAACAGAGAGAGTGAGCCTGCTGTTCAGGACTGCGGAACAGTCGCTGGGATCACGAGCTGCACGCACCCGGTCCGTTGGGTGCTGTTGGTGTGACAGGTGCCCTATGACCCTGTGCTCTCAGGTTCCCAGTGCCGGCAGGGGCCAGGCCTGGAGCCAGAGGAAAGGGCTATGACAGAGGGGGACGTGGGATAGTGCCCAGTGTCAGAACACCAAGGGTCTTACTCCCTAACCTTAAAACATCAACCGGTCCTGTCCTGTCCCACAGCCCTACCTAGGGTACGACACTTGCCAAAACAGGGTGATTTGTGTGATCAAACACTGGCCCGAAAAAGCAGGGGACCAGACTGTCTCTGTGCACTGTGGTGGAGCTTATTTAAGACCTGGGCTGCAAGGATGGATCCTAGAAGGGTACAGAGGGGAGTGACCTTGGCTCTGGTAAGCCCTCGGAATCCGCACAACCTCAGCTAGGTAGAAGTGATGGTTGCACAGCATTGTGGAGACAGGAAATGCCCCTGGACTGTACACTTTAAAGCGGCTGATTTTATGTTATGCGATCTTCACCTCAATTTAAAAATAAAAGAACCGGGGGTACCTGGGTGGCTTAGTTGGTTGAGCTCTTGATTTCAGCTTTGGTCATGATCCCAGGGTCGTGGGATCAAGCATGGAGCCTACTTATGATTCATTCTCTCTCTCTCTCTCTCTCTCTCTCAGGGCATTTGGGTGGCTCAGTTGGTTAAGCATCTGACTTCAGCTCAGGGCATGGTCTCACAGTTCGTGAGTTCGAGCCCCACATCCGCCTGTCTGCTGTCAGCACAGAGCCAGCTTCGGATCCTCTGTCCCCCTCTCTCTCTGCCCCTCCCCTGCTCGCTCACTCTCTCTCTGTCTCTAAAAAATAAACATTAAAAAAAAGAAAGAAAGAAAATTAGGGGTGCCTGGAGTGGCTCAGTCGGTTAAGCATCCAACTTCAGGTCGGGTCATGACCTGGCGGTTCGTGGGTTCGAGCCCCGCATCAGGCTCTGTGCTGACAGCTCAGAGCCTGGAACCTGCTTCAGATTCTGTGTCTCCCTCTCTCTCTGCCCCTCCCCCACTCACTCTCCATCTCTCTCTCTCTCTCTCTCTCTCTCTCTCTCTCTGTCTCTCTCAAAAATAAACGTTTTAAGAAATTATACTAAAAAAACATACATTTTTTAAGAAAATTTA
This sequence comes from Panthera leo, assembly GCF_018350215.1. NCBI lineage: Eukaryota > Metazoa > Chordata > Mammalia > Carnivora > Felidae > Panthera > Panthera leo. Next base: position 129,023,749 of record NC_056685.1, read on the forward strand.
AAAAAAAAGATTCTCTGTCCCTCTCTTCTCTCTCTCTCTCTCTCTCTCTCTCTCTCTAAAAATAAAATAAACCTTAAAAAAATAAAAATAAAAAATAACAGAACTGCTGCCACTTACTGAGCACCTGTTCTGTGGCAAGAACCGTACAGATGCCCTGTTTGAGTTATCACTACTCCTTTGGGCAGCTCTGTGGGGTGGCTGGCATCCTCCCAGCCTTCAGACAGAAACCGGCTCAGAGGAGAAGGCCAGGCCGCCTTTTGGTAATGGGAGTCGAGATTTAAACTACCCTGGGTCCTTTGCTTCATAGGTTAAGAATGTCTCTGGGAGGCACACCCCGGTGGCTCAGTCGGTTAAGCATCTGACTTCCGCTCGGGTCACGATCTCATGGTCCGTGGGTTCGAGCCCCGCGTCGGGCTCTGTGCCAACAGCATGGAGCCTGCTTGGGATTCTGTTTGTCTGCCTCTCTGTGCCGCCCCCCGCCCCCGCCCCGGCTCCCTCTCTCTCTCTCTCAAAATAAGTAAGCCTTAAAAAAGAAAATTCTCTGGGAGGTTTGAGAGGAAACTGGTTCCCAGTAGGGCCACTGGGAAGTCGGGCTGGGGCCGGGGAGGCAGGTAGATTTACTGTGTTGTGTGCCGCTTGGGAACCTTTGACGTTTTGAACCACGTGAATGGTCAAAAGATACCAACTCAAAAGATAATAGAAAGTCAAGAAGGAGCATTTTATTTGCGAAAATAAAACACTGCCTCCGTAGTTTCATGTCAGAAACCAGCCCGCCGGATTGCTGTCCCCACTCATCCTTTTGGTAGACTGAGCCGCGAGGCCTCCTCGGTGATCATAGGACGGTGATGCTCCTGGCCTCACGTGGCCGCTGTAAGAATTAGGTGACATCACAAAAGGACAATACTGTATGATACCACTTCAGTGACGTGTTAGGTCATCGGAATCGTAAGGACAGTGCAGTGGCGGCCAGGGGCTGCTGGAGGGGGGGAATGGGGAGTTAGAAAGGGTGGTGGGGCCGGCTGTACCACATCGTGAGTGTATTTGATGCTGCTGAACTATACGCTTAAAAACGGTTAAGATGGCAAATGTTATGTGTATTTTAACACATTTTTAAAACGAAAAAATAATACAGGGCGCCTGAGCGGCTCAATCGGTTAAGCAGCCAACTCTTGGTTTCGGCTCAGGTCATGATCTCATGGTTTGTGGGCTCAAGCCCCGCATTGGGCTCTGCACTGACAGCGCAGAGCCTGCTTGGGATTCTCTCTCTTTCTCTCTCTCTCTCTCTCTCTCTCTCTGTTTCTCTTTCTCTCTCTGCCTCCCCCCCATGACTCACTCTCAAAATAAATAAATAAAACTTAAACAAAAAAAAAAGAAAAAGAATATAAAATGCAGCCAAAAACCAAAACAATTAAATGACAAAACGGAACAAGGTAGGTAACAGTTTGCACGCCACTTGGTCCTTCCTGAGGCCCCAAAAAGTACCCATCGTCCTCCTCCTCTCTGGCCCTTCCCGCGCGTCCCACACCACACACCTGCACGCGGCTGAGTCTGCCTGTCCAGGACCCCCCCCACCGTGTAACTTGTGGTTTCTCCTCCGCAGAGAAGGCTACAGATGGCTCCCTGCAGAGCGAGGACTGGGCCCTCAACATGGAGATCTGTGACATCATCAATGAGACTGAGGAAGGGTGAGGCCCGCAGGCGAGGCGGCGGGGGGGGGGGGGTGAGGGACAGGTTGGCCAGCCAGCCGCAGTGCACCCTGCCTCTTGCCACAGAGCCCCTCCCCATTCCCACCCCTCCTGGAGTGCAAGGGGAGACCCTCCTGTGGTCCTCGGTGCCAGGAGGGCTGCAGAGGTCCTCTGAGTCCCACCCCAGGCAGGAGTGTGGCATCTTAGACATTTTGGAACAAAGATTCCATCCAATGCTGTCATGAGATGGACAGGGGACCCAGAGATGCCCTTAGGGGGCCACCAGCCCACACGGCCTCTCTCAGGTCACAGCCTGGCCAACTGGACCTCTTAGGACATCACCTGGGCCACATCCTCGTGGGACGCGGCCAGCTGGTGGCTCCCAGCACTGGGACATGGCCCCAAGCACTGTTCTGCACCACATGGGCTGGAAGGGGCAGGGAGACTCCCAGCTTTCTCTGTGAGCGAGAACAGACTTTCATTTCCTTAAGATTTGGAACCAGCAGGGGAGGGGGCCTGAGGGGGTCAGGGGACATGGAGAAGGCAGTGACAGTGAAGCAGAACTGAGAGCCCATCGGCATTAGCCTTTGCCAAGCATTTCCGGTACACAGGTCACCCCAGGACACATGCTGTGGAGGAGGCACCGTGGTCTGGGCTCTTGGTCTCTGACTAGCACTCTCTGACCAGCTGTGTGACCTTGGGCAAGTCACTGTACCCCCCTAGGTCTTTGTTATCAGAGGCAGATATCTCTTTTAGATTCTTCCAGCGGTAAGCCCAAAGTCCCGAGGGGAGCAGAGAGGGAAAGCAGGGTCACTGTCCTCAGGAGAATCCAGGAAGGGTGGGAAGAGGTGGGACCACAGTCATCGGGAAGTACGGAACGATCTGAGAAATCAGAATCAACAGCTGGAGCGGGACCTCATTTCACTCTCCATTTCTCACTGGGATAATCCAGCTGGTCTGCGGGGTCCTTCTCAGCCAAATGGTCCCTTTGTGGGGAAAGTGAGCCCAGGCAGCTGGAAGCGGGCAGCAGGCAGGGAGCACCGAGGGCAGCACACAGTGGCTACCGGCACCTTCCAGCATCCCCAGCGGGGGGCAGACCGCAACGGCAGGGCCATCGAGATAAAAGATGGGGGGCGGACAGGCTCAAGGAGCCCCTGAGAGGGCCTGGGGCTGCACAAACCCCCTGGAGAGGCAAGTCCCCATCTCCCTTATAAGCGTTGGCAGAACTGGGGTTCGGGCGTACTCGGGTTCAAGCACATATGCTGTTGACTTGAGCACTTCCTGTGTTCCAGGCGCTGCACGAGGCCTTAGGGACCCAGCAGCGGGCAGAGCAGATGTGACCCTTGGCCTTGAATCTCTGGTCTAGGTCTACCCCCCAGTGGGTTGTGGCCTCCCTGCCGTCCACTCTGGGCTCCTAGCCGGGTACTGAGCGCAACAGGCCCATAGCAATGGCACACAAGCCTGGATTTCTGATTCCCAGTGCTGTCCCCTCTCTCTGGGCTGCTCTGAAACGTGGAAACAAGTCCGTTTCGAGGGTGACGGCCTGCCCCAGGGCATTGGTTGAAAAGTTTCCCACCCTTCTGGGACAGGGGCCCACCCTGTCAGGGACCATGGTCCTTCACCCCACGTGTCCTGTTTGTCCATCACAGCCTTGACAGGCCTCCATGGCTCCTCCACCTTGCCTGCCGCCTTCGCTCGTGTGGGGGGACCCGTGTCGGGGTTCCTGACTTTCCTGACCCGCTCTTGACGGGCTCATCACTGAACAGACAGATGTCTGGCAGACAGCAGTACAGGCCCCAGAGGCTACTTCCCAGCCTAGGAAATGTTGCTCATGCTCCTGTAGCGTATGGGCTCTGGGAGGCCAAGTGTCAAGAGAGGACACGGTGCCCCTCTTTGGGGGGCGTCTTCTCAGCCTGGGAGCCCCGGGTGGGTGTCGTGTGACAGTGCACACCAGGGAGATGGGGGACTGGGAGTCGTGGGCGAGGCAGATTTTAGACGTGGAAGTTGGGGGCCACAAAGGCTTTTAGGCCAGAGCAGTCGGGGCAACATTGATTTCACCTGCACAGAGCTGAAGGGCAGGACGTAGGGGTGAGGCCACCGGCGTGCGTGGGCTGGGCGACAGATGGGGCAGGGAGGGCAGGCTGCCACCAGAGCCTTCAGGGCTCCCCCTGCACAAGGTATGCCCACCCTCCCTACCGGGATGGCCTGGGCCTCTTCAGCCTCTCCCTCCGCCTCCCCACATGGCCTCCATCCAGTCCCTCCCGCCTCTGCCTGAACCACTTCCCTCCTCCCCTCAGCTGGTTCCATCTCATCCTTCATGCCCAGCCGTGATGCCACCCCAGAGAGGACTCCCCTGACACCCACTCACTCTTACTGCGGGTCCCCCTTCTTTCCCACAGTGATGTGGGTCTCCCTGGTCATGTGGTCCTTGAGAGCAGACCCGCACATTCACCAGTGTGTCCCCATCACCCAGCATGGTGCCAGCATGTGTGACTACTTAATAAGACCTGAGTGGAAGTGTGGGTGGAGAGAGGAAGTGGCCAGGATGAGGCCCCAGGACTCTGCCCACACGTTATTCGTTTATAAACCCCAGTGTGTATCAGGAATCCTTGGGGGTGTGATGAGTATACAGATCCCGGGAGAGCTTGGTTCAGGGACCTAGGGTGGGAGCCCTGGGTTTTGCGTTTTTAACAAACCCTCATACCTCCCCCAAGAGGATTCTGGTGCAAGGGATCTGGAGAATCTCTGCCAAGTATTCATGCCCTACTGAGGACTTTGGCAGGGTAGGCAGTTTGTGTTGTGATTAGAACTTGTGTGTTCAACAGGAAACAGGACACAGGAAAGATGGATGAGTGGCTGGCTTGGATGGGATGGGATGGGATGGGATGAATGGGATGGAAGGATGGATGGATGGATGGATAGATGGGATGGGATGGGATGAATGGGATGGAAGGATGGATGGATGGATGGATGGATGGATGGATGGATAGATGGGATGGGATGAATAGATGGGATGGATGGATGGATGGATGGGATAGGATGGATGGATGGACAGATGAGATGGGATGGATGGATGGGATGAACGGATGGGATGGATGGATGGATGGATGGATGGATTGACAGACGGATGGATGGACAGACGGACGGATGGACAGACGGAACCAGCCCTGTTTTCCAGGGCTTCCTGATCTTAGGTAGGTGGCCCCATGTGTTGAATAAGAAGGTTCCATTCCTCAGCGCATCCTTCCTTTTGTCCTTCTTGTGCCCAGTCCCAAAGATGCCTTCCGAGCAGTGAAGAAAAGAATTGTAGGGAATAAGAACTTCCACGAGGTGATGCTGGCTCTCACGGTGAGTGCCCCATCCATCCGTCTGTCCCTCCATGGTAGAGCCACACCTCCCCCAGGCCTAGCAGGACTCCCAGCCACCCTGGGGCTCCTCTTCCAGGGGTTGAGAAGGAAAGGTCTGTGGGCAAAGTGCCGTCCTGTCTACCGTGCTGGCAGACACAGAGTGGCCATTTGGCAAAGTTCTCTCCAACTTCCTGGCATGGGGAGCAGACACCCTGAGGCCCACATCCCTCCAGACCCAGTCACAGAGAGCTCGTGCCAGAGGACCTGCCAAGTGACACAGAAGCTCGGCGAACCCAGAGCTCAGCAGGGCAGAAAGCCTGGCCGGGCAAATTGGGCACTTGGATGCCCTGGAAAGTGTGCATAAAACAAATGCCGGTGGCCAAGGACGGGCCAGGCGAGAGGGGGCATCCTGGCTGCCGGAGGGGTTTGGCTGCGAGTGGAGACAGCACTCTGTCCTGGCGTCCCCAGCAGCACTTACGTCAGGTGAATCCGGCTAAAGAGCAGGGCACTTCCAGCCAGGAAGGGAGAACAAGAAACGAGGAGGGAAGTTCAGCGCCTGGTCCTGGGGCTGCAGGGTCACCATGGGATTATGGAAGTTCACTGTGGTTTCCATTTGGAGAGCCACCCTCCCTCCAGACTGTATTCGGCTCAGAAGCAGCTTCAGGACAGGCTTCTGTGGGTACTGAGGCCACTCGGTGAGGGGCCACTAGTGGGCACACCAGCCCCCGAGTCGGGGCACTGTCCCCACTTCTCCGTGTTCCAGGGTCTCACTTGAGGGGGCCCCTCCCGTACTCAGCCTCTCCTCCGGGATGGAGGCCGAGTGCAAGGGTCCTGGGCACTCCTGCTCACGGGCCCCTCACGGCCTCCAGGTCTTGGAAACCTGCGTCAAGAACTGCGGGCACCGCTTCCATGTGCTGGTGGCCAGCCAGGACTTTGTGGAGGGCGTGCTGGTGAGGACGATCCTGCCCAAGAACAACCCACCCACCATCGTGCACGACAAGGTTCTCAACCTCATCCAGGTGAGCGCGGTCAGGCCGGGCCAAGCTCCGTGCCAGCCGCCTTCCGGGGTGGGGAGAGAGCTTAGGGCCTGGCCAGACAGCAAGGCGCCCCCACCATCGCTGCTCTTCTGTCTGCTTCCAGCTCCTTCTCACGTGGGGCCGTCTTGGTGTCCGCTGACTGGAGGTTCTGAGTGCGGGGAAGGGGCTTGGCGGGGGCTATGTGGGCGCGGCGGTCCGAGGACCAGCGAGTCAGGGCATCTCTGCTCTCTGGGGGCGGATAGGTGGGCTCGCGGGGGAGATGGTGAGCAGTGGTTACCGGCCGTGTCCCCCTGTCCCCTCTCAGTCCTGGGCTGACGCGTTCCGCAGCTCGCCCGACTTGACGGGTGTGGTCGCCGTCTACGAGGACCTGCGGAGGAAGGGCCTGGACTTCCCGATGACCGACCTGGACATGCTGTCGCCCATCCACACGCCCCAGAGGGTGAGGAAACTCCTCCCGCAGGAGCAGCGGCGGGGGGGCAGGTGGGGGAATTACCAAGCAGTTTCCCCGGCTGCTCTCTGACGCGCTTGCCCGCCTCACTGATCCCGGTTTTTGCCCGCTAGACCGTGTTCAGCTCAGAGGCGCCATCAGGGCAGAGTTCTGTGGGCACTGACGCCAGCCATGGAGGAGACCCCACCCAGCACACCGCCCCCCTGCCCGTCCCGGCCGCACTCCCCAGTGACACACCCATCACGCCAACCCCTGAGCAGGTAAACAAGCCTGAGTCAGAGCCACGCGGGGCAGGGAGGGCCCCTCTCGGTATGGAAATTTCTATCCTCACAGCAGCCCCACTGGGTATGTATCATTCTTCCTGTTTCAAAGACGAGACTTAGATAAACTCACTTGCCCAGAGCCGCACAGCTCATCAGAGATGGTGGTGGGATTCAAGCTCAAGTCTGTCTGACTCCCAGCAGGCTCGGTCCTGCACCTCGGCTGTTCTCCAAAGTGTGTGCCCCACGGAGCCCCTCAGGCAGCACCGGGGAGAGTAAGTGCCCAGTAGGTGGCCCCTTCGGCAACAGCGTCTTCGTCTTCTTTGGGTGGTTTGTTTATGTGCTCAAATACGATTTCATCTGAACAGAGGTTCTGGCTAAAAACAGTTTTAAAACATCTGCACAAAACATTTCTTTAAACCCTTGCTCTGTACCCATGATGCTTCCCACAGAGCTCCAAGAAGAAGGTTTGGGGTGTAGTGTAAGATTCCAGGGGCCGGGGCTCCGTGAGTAGCCCTGCAGGATTGCCCACAAGACTCACGATGCGCTGACTTAGCTTCTGTCCCTCAGTTTCTTCCTCCTGGAGTCGGGGGCAAGGCCACCTGGCAAAGCCGCCTGCCCCCCAAGGGATATCTGCAGCCATCACCAAAATAAGCTGGATACATGCTCATTTCATTTATTTATTTTTAAGTTTGTTTATTTATTTAATCTCTGCACTCAGCATGGGGCTCGAACCTACGACCCCGGGATTAAGAGCTACATGTTCTACTGACTGAGCCAGCCGGGCGCCCCAGTGTGGCCCCATTTTAGCCGTGGCTGTTGGGATGTGAGCTGAGGCCTCGTGTTCTCGGCATGCCCACTTTTGAGCTGTGTTACGAACTTTAGACCCATCATACCAGCTACATGTGAAAGCTTAGCTGTTAAAGATACTGGCAAGAGAGACACAGGTCTGTGATGGAAACAAAGTGAAACTTGACCTTCCAGAGTGGACCCACTAATCTCCTGTACTGTCTCATCTGGATGAACAAACCTGCCAGCAGCCCTTCACACCCCAACCTATCTGAAGAGAAGCTTCTGTACTGGATATCTCACAATAAGTTATAAAATCATCTCCCAGAGTCACAAATATTACTAGAAAAGTTTTCCTAACTGGACATACAATTAAAGTGGTATAAAACTTGTAAAATCACCCTGTGATCCAAATTTCATGTAGCCTAGTTATGCTTTTAACCTTTTTGCCTGAAGTCTTACATCGGCGTGGATTAAGCCTGATTACATCCAGGGTAAGAAGGTTCTCGTTAAACAAAACTGAGTAGGCGGTGTTTAGTTTCCAGCTCCCCTCTTGTCTCCTGGGGCATGTTAAAGCTTCCAGGCATCCAGTGGTGTCACTCCCAGACTCTGTTGTAATTAGGTCCCATCGGACCCGGACACACTGGGCTTGTGGTCAGTAGTCTTTCCACTCATTTATACCAAGAGTGTTCATTAAATCGGCCAAATGTACCAAACGTGTCCTGGGGTTTGGAAGGTGTCTGTGACCCGTAGTTCCTACCTGTGTCTGCACCCGCATTTCTTCATCTGTAAAGGCTGGGATAATGATACGTGCCTCGTAAGATTGTGGTAAAGGTTAATGAGCAACAAAAGTTGAATGCTTGGCATTTGGTAGGTGGTTAATAAATGGTAGCTGCTGTCACAGGCATCGTAAATTTATATACTGACTCTCGTAATCTGAAATCAGCTAGGTCACATGCAGTTCTCAGAACGTAAGCCACTTAATAACTGGACCCGTAAGGTATTCCATGGCCAAGGTTCTTCGTCCAGATTAATTTTAGAACCTCCATACCAGGGCGCCTGGATGGCTTAGTCAGTTGAGCGTCCGACTTCAGCACGGATCGTGGTATCACAGCTTGTGAGTTAAAGGCCCGCATTGGGTTCTCTCCGTGTCAGCAGCACGGAGCCCACTTGAGGTCCTCTTGTCTCCCTCTCTCTCTGCCCCTCCCCCGCCCATGCTCGCTCTCTCAAAAATCTTTTAAGTTTAAAAAAAAAAAAAAAAAGGACTTTCATACTGATGCCTTACTAGACATTCACAATGTCCACAGAGTTCCTGAGACCAAGCACCCCACAAAGCCCCACGGCATAAGACACTGGACCAGTGGCCCTTCGCCACCTCACCCACGTGGGGACTGTGCGACCTGATTTACGCTGATTCCCCAAGCTGACACCCTGGAACCCTTTGATCACTGAAAACCTGCTAACATGGTTTTAACAAGCGCTAAATCTGAGTTTCACACTCAAGGTGGGGCGTGGCACTCATGCTTGAAAGAGCCCAGGACACCAGAGCAGACCGGGAGGAGCAGACCAGGAGCAAGTCCTGTCCTCACAGCACTGTCATCCTAGGCAGGAAGCCGGCCTGCTGATTCCCTCCTCTCCCCTGGGCGGGGAACTGCCCTCCAGGGCCTCGTTAGCTGCCCTCTCGGCCCCAGGAGATGCTGGAGCCCTGCAGCCGCACTCTGTGGTGCATTTACCTTCAGCTGCTTTCCTTTTGGCCTTGCCTGAACCAGGCTCCCCAGTTTGGAGATGGTAACGGTCGGTAGAGCTCTGTGAGGGGGTCTCTGGGGGGGTGGGGCAGGCCCACCACAGGCCTCTTCGTGCCCCGCTGTGGCCCAGGAGCCAAGAGGGTCCTGGCGGGTCAGCTCCCCTGGGCTAGTGGCGCCAGCCTCTCCTCGTGAGCGGCGGCCCTGGCCCCCTGGCCTCTCTCACCAGGGCCGACCGTGTGTTTCAGATCGGGAAGCTGCGCAGCGAGCTCGAGATGGTGAGTGGGAACGTGAGGGTGATGTCGGAGATGCTGACGGAGCTGGTCCCCACCCAGGCAGAGCCTGCAGACGTGGAGCTGCTACAGGTGAGCGAGCGCCCAGCGGTCCACGCACATTTCTCCGCCACCCACGCTGCAGCTTTCGTGACTTCCTCTGAACTCCTCGGTCACAGTGGGAGGGCTTAAAACCAGGGACTCTGGACCCCAGCACGTTGGAATTCAGGGCTCTGCCATTTTCTAGTGGGAACAAAATGGCCCCTCCTGCCCCAGCTTCCTCATCTGTAAGATTGTTCTCATAAGAGCTTTGAAGGTCTGAGTGTGACATGAGATTTAAATAAGGCTTTGCATGTAAAACACCAGCCCTGGGCCTGGTTCCGAGTAGGCCCCCAGTCAGCGGTATTGAGGAGAAGCTTGGAGGTGGGATTTCCCCCCTTCCAGAATTTGAAGCTTAGCAGGCAGGTATGGGAGCAGCGCCGGCGTTGAGAGTAAAGAGCAGGCGGTCTCGGGCCCTGGGGCAGGTGCAAGCCACCGGCTTTCTCTCCGTATGTCACATGTATTCCCGCAGTCCCATCCCCAGCTGGGAGCCACTGAAGGCACCACCCCACCCGTGGAGGTCAGTTCACAGAGGTGCCAAGAAAGCAGGGGGGGTGGGGGTGCAGCGACCAAGGCCCAGGAATCACCAGGTGTGAGTGCTGGGTTGACACGGGAACAGCTCACAAGCAATGAGCACTTCCTGCACACCAGGCTCTGATGTTAACACTTGATACGCATTCATTCTTCACTCCGTCCTCACCGCACCCAGCAACAGACGGGTTCTCTCATTATCCCCATTTTCTAGATCAGCCAACTGAGGCAAAGAGAGGTCATGGAATGTGCCCAGGGTCATGTGGCTGGTAAGCAGCAGAACTCGAGCCCAGGAGCCTGGCTCCAGCCGCTGCTTTTCGGCTGCTGAGAGGGGCGGGTACGGAAGTGGGAACAAAGCCACAAGTGTGCTTGGTCACAGGAGGAAGAGAAGGGAGGCCCACAAGGTGTTGAAAGTGGCTCCAGCCCGCCCTGCCCCACAGTAAAGGCAGATGAGGAAATCCTCAGAGGGGGTGGGTAACAGGGTCTGAAAGAGAACACAGGTCAATGTCGGGGCAGTGTCTGGTCTTCATGGGGCCTCTAGGAGGAATGTGCCAGCGCGTGGCCACAGTCAGCAGTGCCGATGACCATCTGAACCTCAAGACCTCGACCCAGGCACCTGTCCACCTTGTGGCAGGTACCTGAAGAAAGAAGAAGTCAGTCTTACAAAGGAAGAACTTCGAATGCTGTGGCTTTTTTTTTTTTTTTTTTTTCTTTCTTTCCCAAAGGAGTTTCAACATGTAACTTGCTGATTACAGATCGGTCACAGACATGGCGACTCAGTGCCATGGGGGGTCCTGGAACAGGAGGACATTAGTGGGAAAACAGTGACACTGGAAGAAAGTCTGGAGTTGAGCTCATAGGGCTGGGCTGGCATTCACATCTTTGACAAATGCCAAACTGAGGAGAAGCCGGGTGAAGGGGTTACGGGAACTCGACTACCTTGGCAACATTTCTGCAGATCTGAAATTATTCCAAAGTAAAGAAGTCTTTAAAAAAGAAATTAGTGGAAACAATGAGGCAGAAATTCAAAATCGGGGTTTGCAGGTAACAGCTAGAGTCCTCTAGTTCATTTATTTAGGTTTGGTGACAGAAAGATCCCCATCACCCAGAGAAATGGTGATTTGTTTCACCGGCCTCTTGGGGGGTCTTGGTTTTTCAACCGAGCAGAAGTGGCGGCTGGAACCGCAATACCAAGTCTGCATGCAGCCAGGTTAAGCCAGCAGCCCCGCCTCACATGTTACTTGTCTCCTGCATGTTCAGTATTGGTGTAGAACACCGGACGTGGGAGCCAGAGGCTTGTTTGCGGAACCCCGAAAGCTGTCCTGGGAGCTTGGAGTCTGGTTTGGAAACCCCTCCATCCTCCAAGGCGGCACAAAGGCTGGGGCCCGGCCCCCGGCGATGGCCTCACTCTGGGCCCAGGGACTATGGCCATCTCCCTTCCTGCCTCCTCAGGAGCTCAATAGGACGTGCCGAGCCATGCAGCTGCGGGTCCTGGAGCTCATCCCCCGAATCGCCAATGAGCAGCTCACGGAGGAGCTGCTCATCGTCAACGACAACCTCAACAACGTGTTCCTGCGCCACGAACGGTAGGCCGGCCGCCCCCGCCCTCTCCCTCCCCTGGCTCCCTGTTCGCACCGTCTGACCTCCTGTGGTCTCCCCCCTTCCCCGGCGTGTCCTCAGCCGTCTCCTTCCCCGGAGGGCATGAAGTCTGCCCAGCCTTCCAGCCACCTCTCCAATCCCTGCCGGGGTCTGCCCTGCTGCCATGTCCCTGCGTGTGGGCCTGGTCCATCCTTGCTCACTCTGCCACTGCCTGGCTCTGGGGCTGTGGACCAGTTACTTGACTTAATTACTGCCCTTTGACTCTTTGACTGCACACTGCACGCAGCTCACTTAGGCAGGAAAATAATTTATTAGGAGAATAGCCTTTATGAAATGGGAAGCTTTCAGAATCCAGAAAAGAGTGAAACAGTGAGGCCTCCCAGCAGAGTAGGAAAGAAAGATCCCAGGGCGGCCCTGGGGACTGGGGGCAGAAACTCCCAGGACACGTCCCCAGGGTGCTGCCATCAGTAAATGGGCCCCGCACAGTTGCCCACTTTGTGTCATTCTGTTCAAGAGAAGCTGATTGGCTCAGCTTTGTCATTCCCACTGGGTTGAGAAGGGAAAAAGGGCCCTTGAAGGGTCACAAGGAGATGGGGGAGGAGCAGTTCCCCAGAGGGCACTCAGGTGCTAATACAGAGAAGGGGTGCCAGGCTCTCTATATCTGAAAACGAGGTCCACAGCGGTACCTGCCCTATGGGGTGATGCACTTAGCAACCAGGAGTCCCTGGGTCACAACACAGTTATTCCAGCCTTCTCCAGCCCTTGTTCATCTCACATCTTTGTCCATCAACACACAGGTGATTCTGAGTCCCTTGAGTGTGGGGCAGGGCTGCCGTGGGCCACGTCTACGAGGCCTCTCCTGCTCGCCGGCTCAGTGGAATAGAAGTGTCCCTTTCTGCCATTTTGGGGTGTGGGCTGAGATGGCCCAAGGACCCAATCTGGGGATGACTGGGACCCCCTGACACCCACAGGCATCAGGCCCGGCCTGATATCCTATGCCTGCTGCCTCCTAGTTCACGGTCATACTCAGTCTTCGCCGGGGCTTCGCATCTGGGAGGCAGGTTCCACCGTCGTCCCCTTGTAAAAGACGAGGCCGAGCTCCAGAAGGGACGTTAATGTACCCACCGTCACTCAGTAAGTGACAGGGCCAGCACTCAGCAGACCACGGCCTTCTCCGCCCACCTCAGCAGCCCCTTGGCGTGTCGGGAACGTTTCAGGGAACAGAACTCACCTTTGCTGTGTGCCGTGCGTCCGCATTTTCCTGTCTGTCCTGGCCCGTCCCTGTGTGTGTGCCAGTCACGACCGGAGTGGGCAGGCAGTCAAAAACTCCAGTTGGGACACTCTTGCCAGTGAACAAGGGGCACTGTTACCCATCCCCCAGGGATACACCGGCAGGGATACGCATCCCGGGCGTAAACTGGGTCTGTCACCCTAATCGTGACCCGCCAGGTGGATTGGGAGGCCTGCAGTGTGAGGAACCCTGCCCGGGCTGGGCTGTGCTCAGGGGCCTCTCTGTCTCTCTGACTCGGCTCGTTTCTGTCTTCGTAGGTTTGAACGGTTCCGAACGGGCCAGACCGGCAAGGTAAAGGCGCTTTTCTATGACCAGGTCATGCCCGTGCTGATGTGGGAGAGGAGGGCTCCCTCCCCAGACAACCTGCACGGGATGTGCCCTCTTGTCCAGACTCCTAGAGAAGTCCCCTTCTAACTTTTTATGTCACTGTCCCTTTAAGGTAACTAAGGCCCCGCCATCAGCTAATGCCGGCTTCCCAACCCCCCAGGGGGTGCAGCTGAGCTAGGGGCAGAGCAGGGAAGACTCCCTCATTCCCAGACAGAGCTGCCAGGGCCCTGGTGGCACGTCCCCCAGCAACGGCGGCATCTCCCTTCTCCCCAGGCCCCGCAGGAGGCCGAGGCGGCGGCCGACTTGATCGACATGGGCCCTGACCAGGCGGCCACCAGCAGCCTCTCGTCCCAGCTGGCGGGAATGAGTAAGTTCAGGGTGGGGGTTCTGGCCGAGGGCGCACGACGGTGCTGCGGGCACCCCTCACTTTTGGGGGTGCCCTCCTCCCAGTTTGGGGCTGGAATGCCAACAGCAGACCGTTGGCCCAGACCCCGCCTCGCTGGGCTGAACCCCACTGCAAGGTCGGGCACCCAGGACCAAACACGTGGGGCTCTTACCCTCACAGCCCACAGCTCCTGAGCCCCCCGGGCCTCAGGGGCCCCCTGTTCTGTGGTCGCCCCTCGACACTGAATTCTCCGTGGCCTGAGCCATCGAGGCGAGCTTGGCCTAGTCGCTTGAACGCCCTCCGCCCCCTCTCCTGTGTAAAGGGCAGGAATGGGCCCTTCCTCGTGGGTCGTCGCGAGGACTGAGTAAGCTCATGCATGAAAGGGCCCCAGGTCGCACCAGGCCCAGGGTGCGCTCCCGGGACACGCTAGCAGGTGCCATCATCGTCACTGTGATTGGTTTTCACGCCGCTGGCTGCCTGCTTGTGCTGAGCCCAGGAAGTACGTCAGAGCCCGTTCTGAATCACTAATGCGAGGCTGCTGGAAAACCCAGCTGCGCGTGTGATCGCCAGCCCACCGCACGGCCGTGTCCTGTGCCAGATGCGGTGGGCAGCATTTTACTCGTCACAGCTGCCCCGGGAGGGGGACTGTGACTCCACCTCAGGGAGAGGAAGTCACGTACCCACAGCCCCTCAGCCAGCAGGGACCTGGCTGCCCCATCCGGATACCCGCGCTGTCCCGCCCCGCGCCCACCCCCACCGCCCCCCTGCTTCTCCAGAACCGTCCCTGGGTCCCTGGGCCTAGCAGCTCAGCCACTGCCCAGTGTGCAGGGCCCTTCATGTCCCTTTCTGTCTCTGCAGACCTGGGCTCCAGCAGCGTGAGGGCTGGCCTGCAGTCTCTGGAGGCCTCGGGCCAACTGGAAGGCGAGTTTGACATGTTTGCGCTGACCCGCGGCAGCTCCCTGGCTGACCAACGAAAAGAGTGAGTGGCCCAGCCCCACCCTGTCCCCTGCATTGCGGGCTCCCCATCAGGGCAGAGCCTCTCCGGGCCCCTGAACCCAGCTGCGTGGCATGCCGTGTGGAGGGACACACAGTCTGCTGTCTGCACCCCCTCGGGATGGCAGAGCTCCCACCCCCTAGGTCAGTCCCGGTGGCCCCAGAGGCAGACTTCATGCCCCACGGGCAGGCCTGGGGGGAAGAAGGGACGCCTGTGGTTTGATGAGCAACTGTGTGCCAGAATCTCACATAATCTGATCAGATGAGGAAACTGAGGCACTGAGAGAGGCCGAGTCATTTGCTCCGAGTCAGACCATTGATATGTGGCAACACTAGGACGGGACCCCAGGGCTGCTTGTTCCCAAACAGTGTCCTGCCCGGCCTCTCCCCACCACACCCCCCAGGGCAGGCAGAGAAGATCCCTGATAAAACCTCAGGGACTTGTCTAGTCATTTCTGTTGCTGCCTAGCCACCCTTAATGCCCCAAGAAGTCCCTGTTGCCCCACCTGGGTCTGCTCCCTCTGCCCCAGGGCTGGGGTTCTGTCCTTTGCTGAGCTGGTGTTTTCAGGGAGGTGCTTTCGGCAGCCACGGCAGGCGCCTTGCCTCGACGTCTCGGGACTGGCCCCACACAGGCTTGTCAGGGGAAGCAGTTTGCTTGGTACTCTCAGCCCTTTGCTCAGGACCCTGGACTGCGCCACGGGCAGCCAGGATTTACAGCCAAGGAAAGCTCTGGATTAAGGGACTCCCTCAGCAGACGCCCCAGCCTCCCCGGTGGTCATTCTGGTCACTTGAATGGCCTTTGGCCTTCCCTCCTTGCCCTGTCTTTGGGAACTGTCAGTGGGCCTCTGAGGGCCCAGCCATGCCCTGTCCACACCACACATCCAGGTCAAATCTGATAGGCTGCAGCTGGCTCTGCCTGCCGCCCGGACCAAACCCTGGGCCGCGAGCAGCGTTTTTAGTCTGGGCAGTCTGCGCTCACGAGGCCCAGTGCTCGCGGACCAGCAGCTCACAGTTGCCGTGGAGTTTGGGGCACGGAGAAGCCACTGTGCGGGTGGAAGCTAATGGGTCCACTGGGATGTGCGGCCGGGAGGGCCGCCCGCCCGCCCGCTAGGCCCCAGCAGGCAGCATGCTGGCCACGCCGGAGAGCCCCTGGCAGTCGGCCCGGCTCGCCAGCCCGGCGAGGCTTGCTGTTGCTCTGTTACTCCCTTGAGGAGCAGGCCCTGGGGGGCAGAGGAAGGCGTCCCCGGCGCCCGCAGTCTCATGGGGAGGAAGGTGCACACACCGCCGCCGTGCGGTGCTTATGGCCGCCCTGGATGGGGGTGCCGGGCACTGTGGACACACACGTGGTGGCAGGCAGCTCTGCAGAGGGTGCTCAGGCCTGGACCTTGGGGATAAGGAGTCAGGAAGGCCGTTTCAGGCCATAGGAGCAGCGTGTGCAAAGGCTCAGAGGCAGGGAGAGCGTGAGATGCTGGGCTCAGAGGCAGGGAGAGCGTGAGATGCTGGGGTGGGGGGAGGGGAGGGGACATCTTGGACCTTCTCACGTCATGGGGTCCCCTGCAGGCCCTCCCTGGGTCCCTGGGGACTGGTTTCCACCTCAGCAGAAAGCACGTGGCAGGGACCAGAATGCCCTGGTGTCAAGTTCCTCTTTCCTTTGTTCTGCTTGGTGGTCCCTCCCTTAGGCTTCTGCTGGGTCTTCTAGTCCCCGGCCCGCCTGACTGCCCTGCTCCCCTCCGCGCCCCCCCCCCCCCCCCCCCCCCCCGCCCAGGGGCTCTTGAATCCTCTGAGGCCTTTTCTGCCCACCTGGAGTCTGACCCACACCTCCTTCTGCCTTCCCGGCTCCTGCTTCCCTCCAGCCTGTGCCAGCTCTGCCTCTGCTCACCGGGAAGCCAGCTCCTTGCCAGCCACACCCCAACCCCAGGTGGCACAGTCGTGGCCTCTCCAGCCGACCAGGCCAAGGAGAGCGACAGGGAGCATCTCTCTGAGCCAGACGCACCCTAGCCAGGCTTTGCTGGAAGTAGGATGCTCTTCTGTATTGTCATCCTGGGGACACACTGCACTGCGCTGGATGACCTCCCCAGTGCCGCTGTCATCCAAGGGGCCCCCGGGCCAGTCCCTGCCCACCACCTTCACCACAACCTTCGGAGGCGTAGCCCTCCTCCCTCCTGCGCTGGGTGTGGGGCAGGAGACACCTGGCCCAGCATCTGCGGCCCGGCCTGGGCGTGGGCCTTGCGGGAGCTTCCTCTATCCCGGGTGTCTTCCACCTCCACTGCTGCAGGCATGGCCCCGGGGGGACGGCCACGCTTCGTCCTGAGGGCTTTGGGAGCAGGAGAGATGGAAGAGCAGAGGTGGGGGCGAGGGCGTAACTAGGAAAGAATGTATTGTTCTTCTGAGTGAAGAAAGGCATTGATTCCTGTATATTCCTAGGTCTGAACATGCCTTATTCTGCCTTTTTCCACAATGCACCTGCCATGTCTTAGAAGGAGGGACAGCAAGGGGGCTACTTCCATACCGGGAGTGGGCAGGACGCATGGCTCAGTCTTAGACATTACTTTCTCCTCACCAGCTCTCAGGGCCCAGACTCAGCCGGGGATACCAAGCTCCAGGAGGGCGTGAGCACACCGCCCGCCACCCTGGCTTTCGTGTTGGCTCCAACCCAGCCCTGCAGATCGTCCCTAGCCCAGGGATGGGCAGGAGCTGCGGAACTGGGGGTTGAGCTCATGATGGCACTTGCGGCCGCCTCCACAGGAGGGAGTGGACTCCAGTGCCCTCAGAATGGCTGCCTGGGAATTTGGGGGTCTTCTCCCCAGAGGCCCTTTGACGTGCCAGTCTCCCCCATTCCCAGGAAGGCCATTTGGCATCGCAACGGTTTCAGTCAATAGGGCTCGGGTTCCTGAAGCCTCGAGCTGCCCCCCACCCCCGCCCCCGGACCTTCAGGGCTTTCCATTTGTGACAGGGATTCTGCAGCTCACTTCTTCCCCTTAGAACTGGACCGAGCTGGTGCTAAGGCCCCGCCTCCTTCAGCTGACGCTCCAGAATGAGAAGAGGGGCTCCTTCCAAGAATCAGGGCTGAGCGCCCAAGGCCGCCTCTGACGTCCCCCTGTAGCAACCAGGAGAGACCCCCCCCCCGCCCCAGTCCATTGCCACACAGCTTTCCCCTGACTCCTGCCTTATTCTCTCGCTCCCCACGACTCACCTCACACACAGCAAACACCTTCCCTGTGCTCAGCCCCTGCCCTCTCTGCCCCGTCCAGCTGGTGGCATCCCCCAGGACATTTAGTCTTTCTTTCTTTCTTTCTTTTTATTTTTGAGAGAGAGAGAGAGAGTGCAAGAGTAGAGGAAGGGACAGAGAGAGGAGGGGCAGAGGATCTGAAGCGGGTTCTGCACTGACAGCAGAGAGCCCCATGCAAGGGCTTGAACTCACGAGCCATGAGATCATGACCCGAGCCAAAGTCGGATGCTTAACCAACAGCCATCCAGGCGCCCCATCCCCCAGCACAGCCAAGACGGGGCAGGGGAGAGCTTCGTGCTGGGGCCCGACGCAGGATGGCACCATGTGGGATGACGCCCCACCCAGCCATCTGCACGTGTGTCTACGACAGCAAATGGAACTCTCCATCCAAAGGCAGCCTCGTACAGAACCACGATTTATTACCTTACAAAATGGAAGCTGCTCGGGGAGCCTGGGTGGCTCATTTGGTTAAACGTCTGATTCTTGATTTCAGCTCAGGTCAGGATTGTCACAGTCGTGAGATCTACCCCCACGTCGGGCTCCATGCTGAGCGTGAAGCCTGCTTGGGAATCTCTCCTCCCCTCTCTGCCTCTCCCCTGCACCCACTCTCTCTGTCTCTCAAAATAAACATTTTTAAAAAAGAGGAAGCTGTTCAAAGAAGGGTCTGGAGGTGGGAATTCTCCATGGGGATGGGGCACTGGCATGGTTTCTCATCCCTCGAGTTTGGCCGGATCCGATGAGAGCCATTGGTGAGCTTGCTCTTGGCCTTTGGCCAGCGCCACCTTCCCTCACTTCTCCAGCCTTGGCTGCCTGTCATGGTCACACGTCTAAGCCCGGGTCTACGGTCTGCAGGCAGGCAGGCAGGCGGGCGGGTGGGCCTGCAGAATTGGAGCCCATCCTGAGGCCTGCGCTGCCCCCTGCCCAGGCACCACCCGGGGCCACACAGGATGTGAGTCCAGCTCACCCCTGCCCACCCGTGCATCCCGCCCTCGGTCAGCATGCCTGGTACCACAGGGCAGAACTCATGGTCTTGGCCTCTACGTTTCAGGGTGAAATACGAAGCCCCCCAAGCAACAGACGGCCTGGCTGGAGCCCTGGATGCCCGGCAGCAGAACACTGGAGCGGTAAGCAGAGGGTCCTGCTGCTACCTTGTCCGGAAGGAGGGCCAGAGGATCCTTGCCCCCCGGTCCCACACCCCCACCCACCATGTGCTGGGCCCCAACATGACACATCCCTCTCCTCATCTGGTTCCGTCACTGGCCCCTTGTAGCTAATGTGACACCTCCCATTTCACAGCTGAGGAAGCAGTCCGAGAGGTTAAGTCACCTGCCCAAGTTCACACAGCAAGGAAGGGCTAGAGCAAGGATTCAGAAAGCCCAGAGTCCCGCAGCCTGGCTTCCCAGCTGCGTGTCCGCGGACAGACTGCTGACCCGTAGCACGGTTTACAGTGGGGTGTGCGAGAGGGCGTGTTAAGGGGCTCAGCAGAGTTAGAGCTCCATCGGCATTGTACCTCCCCGCCTCCCTGGAGACCTGTTATTTGCAGGAGTGGGGACAGGGGGGACAAGAGAACATACCCTGAAACTTCAGGGAGGCTTCCAGGGGTGCCATTTTCATTCCATCGAATTGATTGACGGCGTATGGAGTGATAGCCACATGTCCGGCACTGCACACACTCTGTGGGTGACCCCTCCCCCTTGGCAGGAACTCCAAGTACAATTCTCACCCCTTTGGATTTGTTCTAGATGCCCTTGGGGTGGGGGGAATTTCTGTTTCAGTAAGTGGACAGAGTAGCTCCTCGGGAGGTGATTAGAAACGGCTGGGCCCAGGAGTCGGAGAGGCAGGGGGCAATGAAGGGAGACAGCCGGTGACAGCACAGGCTTCTGAGGCCAGGTTGGACTGGGCGACAGGAGACAAAGCCTGAGGGGCAGCAGGGACCCGAGGGCCTCGGGTAGCCAGGAGGACTGTGTGAGGTGGAGGCCATGGCCAGGCTTGAGCAGAGGGGCACGTTTCTCTGTCCATTTTAGAAGGAACCAGCATGGAAGCTGGGAGAGCAGCTAGGAGGGAGTGGAAGTTGCCCAGTATACAAGTGGGTGGGGGGTCCTGGCGACTCCCCAAAGGCATCCCCAGCATCTCAGGAGTCATTCCCAAGTCAGAGCGGAGCCAGACTTGGAACACCGTGGAGGCAAGACCAGCTAGAGAATCAGACGTCTCCCGTGTGTGCCCTGTGACCCAGCACCAAGCACAGCACATTTGCACCTGCGTCTCAGGGCCTCCAGCTACTTTCCTTTGTAAGTGGCCATCTGTCACAGCCATGCCCTGTGCCAGGCACCCTACAGCCCGCCTTTCTGAGCCATCACACAAACCCTTAGGTCGTGTTGTTATCCCCATTTACAGATGAGAAAACTGAGATCGAGAGGCCGGGCAAGTGAGGCAGCAGAGGTTAACATCCTTAGCGTGATGCCTGGCACAGAGTGAAGCGTTCAGTCTCCCTGGTGCTGCTGTGTGGTTTTCCCCACTTACGGACGAGAAAGCCCAGGCTTAGCATTGTGAGGTAGTTTGCCCAACACCTCACAGTCCTGGGTCCTGGCTCCATAGCCAGTGCTGGGAGCAGGAGCCCCAGATGGCCTGCACAGCTCTAAGGAACAGAGGTGGACACTCCAGAAAATCTGGCTCCCAGATTCCAGATGCATCCGAACGTTCTGGAAGCCGTCTGGAAGCACTTCCCTCTCAGGCCACCTGACCCCTCGTGGGCATAGGCGAACTGCACAGGCACCCCTTCCGGTTGCAGATGAAGGACTGCAGCCCAGAGACAGGTGTCCCCGCCCCAGGACTCAGAGCAATCCCGGGAATGACAGGAACTAGAACCCAGGTCTCCCGGCTCCTACACCACCTTCAGTTAGCCACAGGGAGGAAATATACACACACCTCTACTTGCAGGAAAGAGGAAGGTGGTAAATCATTGCTTATTCCTCTCTGATCACTTGAGAGATTGAAGCAGCTTCTGCCCACATCAGGGTATGATGTTCTTACAACTGTCCGTAAACACCTGCTCCCGAGGTACATGAGTCTGGCTGGGTGGTGGGGAGGCTTTCTCCCGTTAAACTGTCAGGATGGGACTCTGAGCGGCAAAGTAGAGAATGGAATCCAGTGCCAGCTCTCCTGGCAGCCAGTATTTGCCCCCGGGGTTCACAAGTCCCGTGATTGCGGCTGCTGGACAGCGTGTCCCAGGCCCTGTGCCGGGTCTGTCCAGGGTGGGGGAGGCAGTTGGGGGCCGGCGAGCTGGGAGCCGGGACTCTAGTCTCCTCATCTCTGGGGTCCTAGGGAACCCTGATTGTCCATCAGTAAACATGAGGGGACTGGGCAAACCAACGTTCTAATCCTGGGGTACCCATCAGAGCCCCTAGCAGCCAGCACACTGGTTAATGGCTGCCTTCTCAGCCCTTCCAGGATTGCCTAGGCCGCTCCCAGGCTCGTTGTGGAAAAGGAGATTTGCCCGGTGCATTCAGGACCCTGGGGTCGCAGGGCTATTGTGGTTCATCCCAGTGAGACACCCTCCACTGCTGCCTGTCCCCCCTTACCTGCCCCCACAGCACCAGCCTCCACAGGCGCGCACACACACACACACACACACACACACACACACACGGCCTCCTAAGGTGGTAACAGGACTCCCGACCTGAAAGGGATGTCCACATTGGAGAAAGCTGCCAGCATACCAGTGGCCCTGGCCTTCCTGCCACCCTCAGCCTGACCCTTTCTCACCCAGATGGGAGGCAGCCTTGAGAAGAGCCTCAGTGACTGGATGATGAGACAAGGCATGGTGAGGAGAGGCCAGGCCGGCCCAGAGAGCGGAGGCTGCCACTGGCAGGAGTCCCGCCCGGGGTGGTGCTGTCGCAGGGGCAGGACCACCAGAGCCAGCAAGAATGCAGGGTGCTGCAGGTGCCCCGCTGTGCTCCTGCTTCGTGGCCCCTCGGTGCCCACTTCCGGCCCCTAATTCGGAAGCGAGGCCCAGGTGGCCCCTCTGGCAGCTGGGAGGCAACCGGGGCTCGCTGGTTCTGGGCTGGGTAGAGAGGGACAGGTGCACGCTGCCCAGAGCCCTTGCTGCTGCTTCCGGGAAGTAGGTGCCTGCTCTCTCTGCTCTGGGCACTTCTGCCGCCACCGGGGACCTCAGGTGCTGGGGACAGAGCTTGGGGACCGAACTGGCTGGGTTGGAGAAGGACTGTCACTCTCACTCTCTTTCCCAAAGTAACAAAGCGGTCACTAGCCTCTCTTGAGCGTCTGCTCTGTGCCAGACTCCTATCCATCACCTCCTGTCCCCTCACAGCAGCCTGGACGGTAGGGACCGTGTGCTCCCTCCTCTAAACATGAGAGAAGCGAGGTCAGACAAGTGACCTGCCCAAGCCACGCTGTATGAAAGGGCAGTCTCGGACTCTGTCCCCAAAACCTCCAACGGGGTCCTCACACTGTAGAAGGAAGCCCCCAGCCCCAGTGCGGGACCCTTGTGGCAGAGCCCATGTCTTTGTGGCCCAAAACGAAAGTCCCTATGAGTAGTGGGGAGATCCGTTCTTCCTCGGGTTCCTGCTCCAGCTGTTAGGAGCCCCCTCCCCGACCCCCTGCCTAGCACCCGGCCCCACATCCCCTTGCCCACAGCCTGGCACAGTGGGCAGAATTGTGGGTCCTAAGCAGACGGGCAGGAGCCATCTTGAAGGGGATATACCAGGATCTCAACCCCCCAGAAGGGGGTGGGGCACGTCCAACTGGCCCCACTTCATAAATGAGGAGACTCAGGGGTGAGGGTGACAGCCACAGGCCGCCCAGCCAGCAGGCCCCCAGCTGATGGGGCCTTCTGCCTTCGCACCGCATGCACTGCCCTCACCACCTCACCCCTGCCCTTCCTTCCAGATCCCCGTCACCCAGGCCTGCCTCATGGAGGACATCGAGCAGTGGCTGTCCACTGACGTGGTAAGTTGGCCCCGCCCCGCCCAGAAGCAGAGGCTGGGGCACATTCCTCCCCCCCCACCAACAGCGGGCTCATGAGGAAGTGACTGGTCACAGGGGCAGGTGAGCAGCTGGGGAGGAGGGGAGCATCAATGTGGGACACCTCCTGCCAGCCGCCCGCCCTCTCCAAGGCACTCTCCTCAGAGGCCTCTGCCTCACAGCTGCTGGGGCCGAGCCTTTCCTGAGAGTGCTGTCACCGCGGGCCCCAGGAGCCTCAGCCCGAGACAGGAAGGGCAGGATGGGCTGAGGGAAGCCGTCACAGTGGTGAGCCCTGCACCTGCACCAGCTCGGGGAGCCCTCCCTCTGGTGCCTCTGAGAAGCTCCACCAGCGGCGCCATCTTCCAGACCAGGAAGCTGATGAGCAGCCCTGAGGGGTGCCGAGCCTAGGAGGAGGCAGGGGCCCAGGCCGTCTGCAGAGCCCCGCGGCCCCCAGGGAGCGGCAAGGGCGGCCAGCCTCGGCTCTCCTGTCCAGGGCCCCTCCCCCTGCACCTGCCGCCCCACCTTTGGGCACCAAGGACCAAGGGCCTGGATGCTCCCAGGCCCAGAGGCTGCCTTCTGCCAGCGGCCAAGACGGTGTTTCCGCCCGAGGTCACGCGGGGGTCCGTGCCTGGTGATGGCAGGAGGCACCCCCCACTCCCAACTTTAGCACGCGTGGCCTCCGTCTCTGGGGCCCTTCCCGCCACAAGGGCAAGTGTGTTCACCATCTACACACCGGAAGAAAAGGAAGTGGTGTTTGTTGAGGACCCGCTGGGCCCCCCAGCCTGGGCTTGGCAGTCCGATATTCCATTTTAGCTTCCCGACAACCAGTTCTACCGAGCGGGAAACTGAGGCTCAGAGCAGTCAGGTGACACCCAGGGCTGCAGCTCGGGGAAGAGTGGGGACAAGGTTCAGGTCCTGGGCCCGCTACGCCTGCCCCCAGAGGACTGTGGCTAAGCTCCTCTTCCTTCTGCTTTCTCAGGGGAATGACACGGAGGAGCCCAAGGGCGTCACCAGCGAAGGTAGCAGGCCCTGCCCGCCCGCCCCTTCCCCCGCCCTGGCCTCGGAACCCGCCCCCGAGCCCCTCTGTCTCGTTCCTCTAGAATTTGACAAGTTCCTGGAAGAACGGGCCAAAGCAGCCGATCGGTTGCCCAACCTCTCCAGCCCCTTGGCCGAGGGGCCCCTGGGTCCCCCTCGTGGCGCTGCCCCTCGAAAGAAGACCCAGGAGAAAGATGAGGACATGCTGTTTGCCTTATGAGCGTGGGGCCTGGCACCTGCGGCCTGAGCTCCCGCTGCTCCCACAGTCCCCGACGGGGGCCTGTTTCCCTCCTTCGGTGTTAAGGCTGCTTTGAGGAAGGCTTGTTACCCCCTTCTCTTCGCCTCGAGGATAGGCTGACCCTGCTGTGGCCGCACCGCCTGGGCCGTGGAGAGACAGCTGGATGAACCGGGGTAACGAGTCAGCTCTACATTGGGATCTTGGCCACTCCTGCCTCCTTCCCCACCCCAACCGACCACTACTTTGCTGAGACAGGCCGGCCGCTTGGTTGCCGGATGTGACTCCTTGTCCTCGGGGATCCCCTCCCTGGACCCTTTCCACACTGCCAGTCGAGGCCTGGCTGGAGGCCAGAGGCAGCAGAAGCTTCTGTCGCAGCCTCCGGTCCATTCCCCGGCCCCTGCCTCGTGGACCCAAAAGGCTTTGGCTAGCTGTCGAGGGCCGGCTGTGGGGGCCTCTGCCCAGCCGCACGCTGTCCAGGTACGAAGCTGCGTGTGGTGGGGGCGAGACCCAGCAGCCCCAGGCCGCAAGGAGAGGCTCCTGGAGCACCTGTGGCCCCCACGACCTCCACTGCCTTTTCCTCCATCCTCCTCCTCCTCCTCCTCCATCATCCTCCTCCTCCATCATCCTCCTCCTCCATCATCCTCCTCCTCCATCATCCTCCTCCTGTTCCTCCCAGTCAGGGCTCCACCGGGCACTGGGCCCACCCACCTGTTGATTGATCTTCTTGTACTGGGAGAGGTGCCTTTTGTAGCCCCAATTAAAGGTAGGAAAGCACCCTGCTGGCAACGCTGTTGAGTCTCTAGGTGGGAAGTGTCTTTCTGGCATCACCAGAGACCAGGACTGCTCTGGGCCGGGCCGGGCTAGGGGCATCCAGGAGAGGGCCCTCTGCAGGTGGTACAAGCGGGGTGGCGGCACTGGGCGGCACCGCGTGCGGGCAGGTGCAGCCCCCTCACGCCTCACAACACGGGCTGCAGCCTCGATTCGCCCCATCGCTCTCCTGAGCGACCGCCCTCCGTCCCGAGGGCACCTCCACACTCGCTGTCCCCCCTCGGGCCAGCTCCTGTCCTGCAACAGTGATCACAGAGGAGCGGCTGCAGACGGTACGGGCGTCCCATCTGAGGCCCGGGTGCTAGGCACCGCATTAGGGCTACACGCGGGCTCGGGCAAAGTAAAGTGACTGTCTCCTGTCACAGATGCTGAGCCTGTGACTCGGTGGGTCACGTGAGCTGCCCCAGCCCAGAAGAAGTGGCATAGATGCTTACCATGGGCCAGGTGCTTCCTCATGCATCAGTGCATTGTCCCCATTTTTCAGATGACAACACTGAGGCCCAATTTGGATGCCTTGGCACACAGCTCGGGGAGCTGAGCCACAGGGTGTAGGCACGGGTCTTAGTAAGTTCTTACTCCGTGGCAACCCGAGAGCCCCAGGTCTTGGGGAACCACATTTCCCAGCCTGGAATCTCAACACCAGGCTCCCCGAGGGGCAGCCCAGCCCTCAGCGGTGGAAGGGAGGGGGCTGCTCTGTGGCGGGAGCGATTGACCTGCCTGAAAGGTCTACCTACAGAGGAGGGAAGAAGTCCGAACACGTGGGTCCAGGGGAGCCTGGACTGCTGAAGTGTGGCCTGGGTCTGGGAGCGGCCACCGGCTCCCATCGGTGACAGGCAGGTCACCCGTGATCTTGGCACGCAGGAGACCAGACCCCGCCAGCGCTCCGGGTGGGTTCGGGGCCAGGAACTCCAGGGACAGCTCTAGGCTTGCCCGTCCCCCCAAGCCGGGGAGGGGGGCAGCGCATGGCCCAGGCCAGGCTTCAGAACTTGGAGATGAGCCAAACCTGGAGGAAGGTGGCGGCCGCAGCTCACCTCTGGCCTATTTCTCCAATCCTAACAACCTCTTCTCGCAGGGGAGAGGGGCGCGGCTACCCCACGGGCCCGGCTGTCCGGTGGAGTCGCTTTGGTGAGGCAGAGGCTCCCTGGGCCCTCGCCCTCCGCTCATACAGGCTCAGCTGCTCCAAACCCGAGCTCCCCTCCTGCCTCCTGCGCATGTGAGCGGCGCATTAGCCCAGGTGATGCCAAGGCTGCGGTTTTAACCAGTGCGAAGTGTCGCCTGCACCTGCTCTCATCCCTTGGCAGGTGGCCCCCAGGCCAAGGTGTGGAGCCCTGCCAGCCTTGCCCAGGCTGCTCCTACTCAGAACTGGGAAGAGGCCAGAGTCCGGGTACCACACTGTCCCTCGGCCGCTTCTGCTCCCTGCCTCCACTCGGGCATTAGCACCCCCTCCATCTTACCGGCCTTATCACACAGAGGTGGCCAAGTGTTGAGGACTTTGGCCTCCCTCTGAGGGGCCCCAGACTGCTTTCTCTTGCTGGCCCTGCTGCCTCCTCGGGTCAAGCGCTCCTGCCAGCACACCGCTTCCAGGGGTCCCTTCCTGGGCTATTTCTTGCTGTTGCTGCCAGGAACAACACAGCAGCCCGGCAGGGCCCGGAGCGGCTGGATTTTGTGCTCGGTTCCACATGACGGATGAAGGTGGGTAAAGTGCCTGGGGCTTGGGACCATCTTTTTCGTGCTGTGAACCTTCTGCTGGTCCCTGCCTGGCTGAGGTTGGCAGCATCCGATGGTCAGACAGGACGACCGTGGCAACACGAGACCGTCCGCCCCCCACTCCTGGCGTGGCCGGACTGCTGACGCGCTCGCGCACTCACACATGCGCATACTGGCTCACGTTGTGGGGCACGCTGTCCGGGTGGGCTGACAGGTGTACCACCTACTCACAGTGATGCTATAGGCTTCTGTCCCCAGGCCCGACCTGGGAGCCCGAGGCGGGCTCCCTCCCCTTCCCCTGCAGCCCCTCAGCTCTCCCAGGGTCCCCCCCTCCCCACCTCATTCGGAGGAGCCCCTGGCCTGGGGCCTCTCCACAGTCACAGGGGCCCTGTGCGGTCAAAGGTTTTGATCCCTGCTTACAGGTAGGGAAACTGAGGCCCAGAGAAGCAAAGACTCGCCTAGGCACACCATAACGGAAAAGTGGGACCCAGTCTGCTGCGGGGAATGGTGATCTTACAAGGACCCAAGCCCAGGGAACCTTCTGTGGAAGTCTCCAGGGGCTCGTGGCCCTGTGAACTAGAGTGGCCAAGTTGTTTATTCCTTCCCGCGTGTGGTGTCCCCCGAGCGCCAGCTGTGTACCAGGCGTGGCTCTAAGTGCTGAGAGGACAGAGCTGAAGGTGGCCAAGTGCCAGTCCGGGGAGGGGGAGGGGGTCACTCAGCTCAGTAGGGAAGGGGAGCAGCCAAGACATAAATGCAAGAAGTGCCACCTGCTCTGGGATGAAGGAAACTGATGGCTCGGTGGGGCTGTGACAGGGCCCAGGGCTAGAGCGGGGGGGTGGGGCAGTGGCGGGGGGGCCAGGCAGGAAGGGCTCTGGGCGTCCCCCGGAGGGGGCGGCACTGGGGAACACCTCCCAGGGTCCCCTCCTCTCAAGAGACACCAGGTGGGGCTGGGATGGACGAGGAAGCCCTGGCAGGAGCCAGGCTGGGGATCCCTGAGGCCCGGGCCCTGGGCGGTCCCTCAGCAGCGGCAGGAAGTCACTCGGCCCCACATGAAAGAGGACCAGCTGCCGCTGGGGGCCGTGGGACGAAATGAATGCGGCACCAGCAGCTCCCGCTGGGCCCAGCTGCCTCAGTAGGTGGTGGCACCAGGCCAGGGACACAGGCAGGTTGAGTGGAGCCCAGCCCATGGGCAGGGGAAGGGGCACCTAGGAGGCAGCTGTGTGAAGCACCAGCTCTGCCTGGCAGAGCCTCCACTCCCCCCGCCCCGCACCCCCTCCTGGCTTCCCTGGGCCACCAGAACCCCACCCTAGGCCTGGACACTGACCCCCCCCCCCCAAATCCCTCACCCCAGTGTCAGCATCCAACCTCTCCAACTGTCCTAACAGCAAATCCTGGCCTGGCCACTTCTGAGCTGTGTGACCTTAGGCAAATTATTAACCTCTCTGTGCCTCCGTTTTCTCCCTTGTAAAAGGGACTGTACCAGCTGCTCCTTCATAGGGTCGTGGTACGGATTCACAGAGGATGAGGAGCACAGCACCTGTCAAGAAGATGCTCCCCACGTGCTGCCACGGATGGTACCCCTTCCATCCAAAACAGCCTCTGCGGCAGACACCCGGCCAGGGGCACTGCTTCTCTGACTCCGGGGTAATTGCAGGGACCCCAGCCCTCTAGGGTGCCCGCTGCATCCAGGACAGCCCAGATCCTGCGACGGTGCCTTTATGCATCACTCTGCTAGGCCCGGGGTCCTGGACGCAGGGCTGAGCAGGGCTGACCCCGCACGTCTGCAGAGCCCCTCTTCCCCTCCCCTCAGAATGGCCCGGGGCTCGGGTCAGCGTCCCACGGTGGCCACGAGATGGCAGCAGCGCGACACGCACCGGGCCCGCAGGGGCAAGCGAGCACGCGGTCCACCACCGCCCAGGGGGCCACCCTCTTCCCTGCTGACGCGGGCACCGGCCCTCTCTGCCCTCGCACAGGGGTCCTGGGCCCCCAGTCCAAACCCCGCAAACTCCCTTGCCCTCTGCCTCCCATCCCCCGCACGCTGACAGGTGTGGGGCTGGGAGCTCCGGTCGGAAGGACCCTCTGCGTGTCTGGACAAGGGACCTCAGCCCTTTTATTCCCTCCGACTCACCACCGGGTTAGGGGGAGAATTCGAGGAGACAAGCGGGGGCGGGGGCAGCAAATCAGAGCCCCGTCCCCTCGTCCCCTCGGAGCCCGCAGAAGCTGCCAGCGTCTCCTACAAAGCAGATGGCGCGCTCATCCACACGGGGCGCTGCGCCCTGGCTTCCCCGAGGACGAGGACGAGGACGTGGCGTGCAGATCTGTGTGTACCTGGTTCCGCCCGTGCAAGCAGGAGAGCTCGCGTTCACACCAGCCGCTCCAACCACAATCGACGGCGCGGGACCCCTCCCAGTGTTCCCTATCTATTGCCCCCTTCGGCAGAGCGGGGACCTGCCCCCCACCCCCTCCCACCCCGTTACCCTTCAGGGAGGGACCACCTCCCGCAGCCCCCACTGCCCTGCCGGCAGATGTCCTCCTCTCCTTGCTTGGGTGGCCACATCATGCCCGGATGGAACACCAGAGCCCCCGCTCAGACCCTGGTCCTCACCCTGCGCAGGCTCCAGCACCCCACTCTGGCCCCGCCCTCCCCGCACCCACAGCCCCCCCCATCCCCTGGCAGCAGCCCACCTCCACCTCCAGGCTGTCTCCCACCTCGCTCGGCCCCGTCTCTGTCTCACGGCTTCACCCCCACTGTTGAGGACAGGAGCAGAAGAATGGAAGAGGTTTGAGTCTAAGAAGGACGATCAGAGGAAGCCTCTCTGAAGTGGCATCCACATCCACTGTCCTCATGGACCATCCGAACTTTTGTGCAGTTCCAAACTACCCCGGCCTACCTCCTGCCTCGGAAAACGGCACAAAAGCCCTGGGTCGGTGTGTGTAAGGCCACCACGACAGAGCATCACAGATTGAGGGGCTTAAACAACACAAAGGTGGTGGCTCTCGGTTCTGGGGGCTGGAGGTCAAGGGCCAGTAGGGATGTTTCTTCTGAGGCCTCTCTCGGGCCTGCAGGTGCCGTCTTCTCCCTGTGTTCTCACGTGGTCCCTGTGTGTGACTGTGTCCCAACCTCCAGTCAGATTGGATCAGGGCCCACCGTTAATGACCTCGTTTAACCTTAATCCCCTCTTTAAAGGCCCTACCTCCAAATACACATTCTGAGGTCCTGGGGGTTGGGACCTAGACATTAAATCAGGGGGAGGGCACACTCAGCTCAAGATGGTCAGCTATACTGATGCCCTCAGGGCCCTCTGGCCAGGCCCACCTGCTCTTCTTACCCACACAGACTCTGCAGAAGGGTGACCACATGTAACACCCACCTCCACACCCCTGCCCCTCCCCTGGGAAGGGCTGTGAGGGTGGCTTATCGGTCCATCCTTGGGCCTTGAGAGCCAAGGGCAGACCAGAGTGGGGAGAGTAAAGGAAAGGCCACAGGTGCCCAGAGCCTGAGCTATGGGCCATCCTGGTCCCCATGCCCCCCATTACGTTTTAGAGCAGACCCAAGGCAGCGAGTTTGCAGGGTTCCCTTACGCCCACCCTGGGGCAGGACCACACTTGGGGAAGCAACCTCATGGGGCCCCATCCTCTCTTCTCACCTCTGACTCAGGACTGTGGCCTCTCCCTCCCTGCCCCTGTCCTAGGCCAGTGCACATGCCTCATTCCGGCACTGTCCAGGCTGGTTCCACACCGAGGCTGCACCTCTGGACTTGGCTGACACAGGGGAGACGTCAACACCTACCCCGGCCCCAAATCCCACTGTGATTCCACAGACAGGGAAACAGAGGCCCAGGGGAGGGAGGGGGCCTGCCTCACCACTGGGCTGCTTCCCACCAGTGCAAGGTCGCTGGAGGCAGCCTCGTTCCAGCCTGGCCTGGGGCTCCTGGGTCCTTCCCCCAACCCAGGACCCATCAGGGTGGGGAGCCACCTGCTGCGTGGGAGGCAGGGGTGGCCGTGAATTACAAGGCCCTGGGCGGTCCCCCTCGATAGCATGGCATGCTGGGTGCCTGCTGGGGAGCTTGGCCCACTGTCTCAGAGGCAGGAAGGAAATGAAACCCAAGCTGGGAACACCCTTGCACCCAACCCCCAGCCGCACCCCAAGCTAGTCCCCGGAAAGGGGAAGCAGATGGTCCACAGCAGAGGAGGGCCAGGGAGCTGTTGATGTCATTCCCTGCCCCTAGAATACACCTGGGGTAGGAGGACCCTACCACCCCCCTCCCCGCCCCGCCCTCTGCTGCTCCTGAGATGGAAAGAAAAGGAATCCCCATTTTATGGAGGAGAAAAGTAAGGTTCAGGAGGGTCAGCTGACCAGTCCAAGGTCACGCAGCTAGGAAGTGGACAGGCCTTACTGAGTGCTCCTTCCTGGGGAGAAAGGGTCTTTGTGGGGACAGAGGTGAGGTGCGGTTTATTCTGGCGCTGGAGATATGCCTGGGGCTGCTTCGGAGCCAGAAAAGTCACCTTGTGTGAGTACGTGTGTGTGCGCATCTGCATGTGTGGCCCTTAGGTGGTGGGCTGGAGGTGCCATTTATTCTACAGAAGCTTCCTGGCCACCTGCAGGGAGGGGGCTACCGCCTGGAGGGGAACTAGAGCCCAGGTCTCCCACTGGAACCTGCCCAGCAGGAAGCAGGGAATGGAGGGTTCTGGAAATCCCTGTGCAGAAACACCTACCTCCCTGGCACCCTGCACCTGCTCCCGGCTCCCCCAGGATATTACACCAACCGGTCCAGCAGCTTGAAAACCTCTCACCAAAGACCCTGGATGTGGACGGGGTTTTTTTGTCTATTTCGGTTCGTTGTCTACACAACATTTTGCGAAGCATTGAGTAATTAACATTTTTCCCTGTACGCGTCATCAGCGGATGCTGTGTCCAGCGTGGCACAGTGGACAGCCTTGTCCCTGCCCCCAGCTGCACACCTGTTCGTCCAGCCCCCTGGGCCCACCCACTGCTTGGGTCAGAACCCCAACCCACACCGGCAGGAGCTCAGGACGGCCGTGCTTACTGTGCCCAGGGCGCCACCATGGCTGCCACAGGCCCTGGCCTCACTCTTCATCGCGCACCACGGGTCGTGACCACCCCGGCGTCTGCACTGGTCCCACCACTCTGCAAACCCAGCTCGAGGGTGGGCTCCTTGACTCCCAGATGAGCTACTGGTTCTCTCCCATTCGTCCTGCGCATCTCGGCACTTGGGGATCTTGGCTTTCAGACTCCAGCTTCCAACACGAAGCCCCTTATCCCCCCTCCCTCACCCCTCCCCAGTTACTCTCCCACCAGCAGACCCACCCATTGCCCACTAGCTGAGAGTCAAGAGCAGACAGCATTGGGCTTCCTCCCATGTTGCAGCAGAGCCAGAGGGCCAGGAGAGGGGGGTGGAGACCCCTAGGCTGAGAACACGCGGGCCTTCCAGCCCCACCTCCAACTGTCCTTAAGCCCTCCCTGCCGTCCATTCACCACTGGTCCAGGCGCCGTCCAGACATCCCTCCATCCAGTACAGATGCAGATTCAGCCATCCCTTCTTCCATCCCCCTTCCATCCAGAACCTGCATAGACACCTGGCCCACAGAGGACAAGGCCCCACCAGAGAGGGACGTCACACAGCAAGAGCCACTGTGGGTGGCACCAGGTGACAAGAGACCTCTCTGTCTCCCTCTTCCTGGCCACAGCCCACCAGAGAAGAAAGAGACCAGAGGACAGAGCAAAGGGGGGCAAAGGAGCAGGCACGCACCACCCCCAGGTCCCTCCAGCAAGGCCCTAAGGTGCTGAGGGGCAGGGAGGAAGTGGGTGTCCAATCAGAGGACAATGAATTTCAGACTGGACTTCGTCATCTGTGACAGTGACAAGAACGTTTGCAAAACTGCCAGAGGTGTCACAAAGGCTGTGGATGGGGGGCTGGGCATGGTTGACGACAGTGGTTGGAGAAAATGAACCCGTGTCACTTTCAGGTTTGTGAATGGTGACTTTGGATCTGCAAGCTTGGGGAGAATGGAACCCGTCTGCAGTGAGAGGGAGGGAATCCTATGGAAGCCACCAGAAAGGGGGAAGCCCTGGGTGATCAAGCAAGCGTGCAGGGAAGATCCAGGCAGGGGAGGACACGGGGTATCCCCAAAAGTTTTGGAAGAACAGACCTATGGCACTTGCCACGTTAAAGCGTGAGGCCTGATGTCACCCCGGTGACCTCAGGATCTTTAGCAGGTCGTCTGCTCACAAGCATTTGCAAGAGTAGGATTTTGTAGAAATGGAGAAGGGGTGAAGTTCCACTTTTGAGTCAGCACAGGACCAGGAGACTCACTCAGGAAGAAGCCAGAGCAGTGGGGGCAGGGCAAGTGTCGAAAACATGAGCATCCAGGATCTCAGAAATCTCTGGAGGGCTTCGGACTTCTACTGGGTGTGAAGCTGGGGGGTTAAAGCATCAACCCTGCCCTCACTGCAATGTCTCCCTCACACGCAGCCAGAATAACTTTCAAAAGGCGAATCTGACTGGGTTTTACAACACCGCCATGCCGAACCCCAACACACACACCTAAACCCTTCACCTGCTCTCGGGTTAAAGACACACTTCCTGGCCTGGCCTCCAAGGCCCTGGGGGTCTGCATCCTGCCACACTCCAGATCTCTGCACTGCGCGCACACACACACACACACACACACACACACACACACACAGGTTGTCTTTCACACCTCAAAAGTTTCACGCCCTGACCACAGGGCCCTTGCACATGCTGTTCCTTCTAGAACTGCCCAACCCCCAGTTAACTAACTCACCCTTCAGGGCTCCACCCCAGACCTCCTCACAATGTCCTTCCTCTAACTCGGAACTCACCTCCGTGAACGCACTGGCAAAGAGGAATGGAATAACCGCAAGATGGCTTAGAGTCCACACCTTAGACCAATCCTGATTCATGCCCTGCCACTGGGCCCGCCTCCCCTGAGTAGGTCTTCATTTGAATCCTTACCAACTTGGGAGATTGTCATCAAGGGGGAACATGGATGGCTGTTGAGTAGACAACCGACATTATCCACCAGATTACCATGCACTCCATACTCTCCTACTACTTAACAGAGGTGGAGGGGGCTGTTAGACATTTCTGGAAGGTGAGGCATGAGCAGGAGCATGAATGCACTTGCCACGTCTGGGGGCTGGACCCAGACTGGCCTGACAAGACTGGGGGATGTGTGAGTGATCGTGGAGCCTCACTACTGGCTTGTTTTTAATGCAGGTAAACTGCAGGTCAAATCATATCCCCTGGAACACACACACACACACACACACACACACACACACACACCTGCACAGCAGAACTTCTCACCTCGTTTAGCAACAGGTAAGGCTTTTTGTCTCACCCTCCAACAAAAGCCTGGTAAAGACTAGGGCACAGTCGTAGACTAGTGGTGCCATCCAGCTCATTAAATCCAGTTTTTGTTTGCATGCCTCCAGTGATGGGACACTCACCACCTCCCACGGGCGCCCATTTCACCAACGCCGACCCATCGATTAAGCCATAAAATCTAGTCGGCGTATTGGTTAATGTGTACAGAGTCTCAGTTTGGGATGATGGAAAACGTACTGGAGGTGGGCAGTGGTGAGAGTTACGTAACATCGTGAATGTCCTAAATGCCACTGGACTGTATGCTTAAAAATGGTTAACATGAGAAATTTCATCTTGTGTGTATTTTACCACAATGCAAAAAAAGAAAAGAAAAAAAAAAAAGCACCGCCTCTGGGGTTCACAACTTACAAGCGTGACTTCGACTACTTTTCAAGTGACCTTTAAAAAGGTCACTTAAAAAAATCGAGCTGGCTGTTAAGGCAAACGGACACACCACACCCTCTTTGATCCTGATTTCCCTTCATTCAGTCTTGTGCCCCCAGCTCAGAAGTCTGGGCTCAGTATTTCCAGCGTCCAACCTGCCTCTGTCCGCGCAGGGGCTGCAGTGGCTGGGACCCTTGCCCTGCTCCGTGCTAGGCTCTGAGGACCTGTCGAGGAGCAAGTCACTGCCTCTGTCTTCCCAGACACAAGGAACAAGCAGATCTCTCTCTTCTTTTCTCAACTTTTTTTTAACGTGCGTTTAGTTTTGAGAGACAGAGACAGACAAAGCGCGAGCGGGGGAGGGGCGGAGAGAGAGGGAGACACAGAATCCGAAGCAGGCTCCAGGCTCCCAGCTGTCAGCCCAGAATTCCTGACGCAGGGCTTGAACCCATAAACTGTGAGATCATGACCTGAGCCGAAGTTGGACACCTAACCGACTGAGCCACCCAGGCACTCCAGGTCTCTCCTTCGTTTTTCTAGTTGAAACGGGACTCCCAGACCAGCCACTAAGCTCCCGAGGGACTGGTCCATGATGATCCATCCCTGAAGACCTCACTCCGGTGGGATGATGACAGCAGCACAGAAGACACTGGTCCCTGAGCGCTGGGCACACACAACGTTTGTGGGGAGCTGCCCGTGGCCCCCTGGGAATGCTGGGTGACACAGGGCAGCTTGGGGGTGTTCCAAAAAACAGGAGGCAGGAATTACCATCTTCGAAACCCCCTCCTCGAGCAGCCCCACCCCAACCCTCAGGAATCACAGACCAGTCAAACCATCAGAGAAGTAGACAGAGAGCAGGAGGGAACTGAAAACCCAGATGTCTCGCACTCCAACTGGCAGCCGGAGGGCCATGTCAAGTCCTGTAGTGATTTTTTTTTTAATTGGGTTATTGCCAGAATTTGAAAAAGAATGTGAAATTTCTCATTTCTCTTATTAAAAAAAGAAATAAAAGACGACGTCTCGCATGGCAAGAGCTGGCTGGAGCTGAGTTCCAACTGCCCCCTACATGGGGCATGTGGGCCCCCAACTGGCCACAGTCTTCACCCCACTGGCCCATCAAGCCCCTGGAGGCCTCTGACACATCCCTTGTCACAGAGGAGTGGATGACGCCCGGAGGCTGAGCGGCTTTCCCAGTTAATAACTCATGTGGGACCAAAAAGACCTAGAATCTCAGGCGGGCCACCCAGCACCCACTCCAACCCTCCAAAGGACCTCTGAGATGGCTCCGCCCTGGGCAGCAAAGTGGACTCACCTCCGTGGGGGAGGGGACAGTGGCTCTCTAGGAAACCCGAGGAGCCGGCCAGGGACCAGGCCCATCCCGCTCAGCCGCAGACATGCCCCACTCCAGGGGACACAGACAGTGAGCCACTGTCTTCGTCCCTCGCCACCCTCCTATCTCCCCGGGTCCCCATCTCTCCTCATCAGCTCTGTGGGTAGGTCCAGGAAACCTGAACGAGTGGTTAGCAGTGGCCAGGCGGGTGAGTTGAAAGGCCTTCAGGGCGAACGTGGGGAGGAGGTGGGCTAGAGGGAGGGTGCGGAGAGAGGAAGGGGAGCCGGGCAGCCCTCTGATGGGGAGGAAGCTGGGAAAAGAGCAGCCGAGGTTGAGCGGCAGCAGGTGGGTGGGCTCGGTAATGCTGAGATGATCACCAAGCCCCTTCCTCAGCTGGACCTACGAAGCATGGTTTCTTGTTTTTTCTCTCCCAGGGGCAGGGAGATGTAAGTGACCTGTACGTTGGCATGAGTAGAAGGTGCACAGCAGTGATTTCATATACACAGATATTGCGAGATGGTCACCACAGTCATTCGAGTTAACACCCATCACCTCACTCGGTCATCCATTTCTCCCCCTCGTGATGAGGGCTTCTCTTCGCAACTTTCAAAGGTACAATATGGTTTTGCGAACGCTCGTCACTGTGCTGGACCCGACGTCCCCAGCAAAGGGTTGTGTTTTGTGCACACGCATGTCCCCGGCGGGCTGGCAGGGGGAGGCACTTAGGGACCCAGGGGGGTGGAGTAGCCACCATTTGAACAGTGCCTGTTGCCAGCCAGAGGCAAAGAGCTGCGGAGGGTCTCGCACTGGCTACGGGATGCTCAGGCCTGAAATCTGTACCCCCGCCAAGGGAGGCAGGAAGGGCAACCCCACCCTTTACCAGGGACACATGGAGAAGGGCCTCCTACACAGGGGCTCTGGGGAAAGAGGTTGCTTCTCAGACACCGTTCACAGGGGCCACGACGTGGACAGTGCCCCTGGAGTTGTGCAGCCCAGAGTCCTGCGGCCCGAGGAGAATCCTGAGCCACTCAGTCTCCAGGCCATGTCCTTCCCCCCGGTGGGGGGCTAGCTCAAGTTCAAGCTGCGGCCTGCCCACTCTGATCTGCCTCTACCTCATTCCCGCTCACTCACCGCAGGGACTGGGGAAGCATGCGAGTGACAGGACCAGGCCACTTTCATTTGTCGGTAATCGTAATTATAACGTATCTATGATAATTATTACTTTGTATTCAGCAACTACAACAAGCCAGGCACGGTGGATAATTTCATGTCACATAAGCCTAGGAGGTAGGTCCTATTACTACTCCCATTTTACAGATAAGAAAACTGAGGCCCAGAGACATTAAAAGATTGAGTCAGGTCACACAGCTTATTACTAGTGAGATTCAAAGCTGTGTCTTTGTGTTTAACCACCAGGCTTTATAAGGAAAAATAGCATTATTTATATTAACAGATCCCATTTTCCTTCGTTTAATGAGCATCCCCTTCTTGACACAAAGGCACTTTTCCTGTCCTCTGCAGTCACAGCCTTGGTAAAGGCAAAGTAAAAATCTGGTATTGAAATGCATCCAAGGCAGAGAGCCTCTCCTCTGCTGTCCTGCCCATCACTCCTTTGCGGTATATTCAACAAACTTCTATCTCCTTTAAGAAAAAAAAAAAAAAGATGGGGTGCCTGCCTGGCTCTGTCATTAGAGCATGTGACTCTTGATCTCAGGGTCATGAGTTCAAGACCCATGTTGGGTGTGAACCTACTTAAAATAAAAAATTAAAAAAAAAAAAAAGGAGACTTCTGGTTGGCTCAGTGGGCTAAGCATCTGGCTCTTGACTTTGGCTCAGGTCATGATTTCAAGGTTTATGGGTTCAAGCCCCACATCAGGCTGTGCGCTGGCCGCTGGCAGTGCAGGGCCTGCTTGATATTCTCTCTCTCTCCCTCTCTCTCTGCCCCTCCCCCACTCGTGTGCTCTGTCTCTGTCTCAAAATAAATAAATAAACTTTAAAAAATAATAATAAATAAATAAATAAATAAATAAAATTTTTAAAAAAGACAAAGAAATGCATCTAAACTCTGCCACCAACTAACTGGGTTTCCGTTTCCTTGGTTCCCCCTTATGAGGAGACGTAACAGATCCATACAGCATTCTGGCCAAAAATGTTTAACCAGAATCCAAACACGAGAAAAAAGACAAATCCA
Organism: Panthera leo; assembly: GCF_018350215.1. Taxonomy (NCBI): domain Eukaryota; kingdom Metazoa; phylum Chordata; class Mammalia; order Carnivora; family Felidae; genus Panthera; species Panthera leo. The sequence continues at coordinate 129,061,882 of NC_056685.1, forward strand.
GAACATGGGACGTTTTCAAGGCAACTGACCTGTCTCTTGCAAACAGTTCTTCAAAAGTCAATGTCGTGAGGGACGCCTGGGTGGCTCAGTCGGTTGAGCGTCCGACTGTGGCTCGGGTCATGATCTCACGGTTCGCAGGTTCGAGCCCTGCGTCGGGATCTGTGCTGACAGCTCAGAGCCTGGAGCCTGCTTTGGATTCTGTGTCTCCCTCTCTCTGCCCCTCCCGGGCTCATGCTCTGTCTCTGTCTCAAAAATAAATAAAAACATTAAAAAAAATGTTTTTTAATAATAAGATCTTTTTAAAAAGTGGGGGAGGGGGTGAAGAGAGAGAAGAGGAGAGAGGAAAGAGAAGTTGAGTGAGCCTATTTCAGGGCCCATTTCCGTCTTGAGTCAAGGGCCCTGAGTCAGTCTGTTAGCAACAGCATGACCCAGCACCACAGACTGGGCGGCTTAAATTTTCCCATAGTTCTAAAGGTCGAAATGTCAGCAGGTTTGCTTTCTTCCAACAGCCTTCTCTTTCTGTTTTTTTTTTTTTTTTTTTTAAGTTTATTTATTTATCTGGAGAGAGAGAGACTGCAAGTGGGGAAGGGGCAAACAGAGAAAGGGAGAGAGAAAGAATCCCAAGCAGGCTCCACACCATCAGCTCAGAGCCCAACGTGGGGCTCGAACTCACAAATCGCGAGATCATGGCCTGAGTCGAAGTCGGACACTTAACCGCCTGAGCCACCCAGGCGCCCCAGACAATAGTTTTCTTGTGTCCTCACAGGTCTTCCCTCTGTGCATGTTCCAGACGTCGTCTTTCTTTCCAGAAGGACACCGGTTACACTGGAGTGGGGGCCCATCCTAAGAACACGGTTCTAACTCCATCACCTCTGTAAAGCCTCATCTCCAAACGCAGTCACATTTTAAGGTACCAGAGGTTAGGGCTTCCACAGATGAATTTGAGGAGGGACACAATTCTGCCCATAACAGATCCTAAGACTACTTGGAGCTTCACCCCAAACTCCACAGGGGCACAAAGAGGCCTTTTCAGGAAATCACGTTTGTGCCCCCCCGCCGAGCACCGAGGCTGAGCTCCTGGCAGGTTGTTGGGCGGGGAGGGGGCTGCCGCAGGCACCTGCCAGGAAAGAAAGAGAGAGAGAGAGAGAGAGCTCACGAGCTCTTCCTTCACCTTTGACACCACCAAGCTTCCCATCCATTCCTGCCCCTTTCCCCACCCCCCTCCTCCACCCCTCCCCACCCCATGCACACACAACACAACACATACACCCAACGGCCCGGCCAGTAGTTCAGGGTCAAAGTCAAGCCAAGTGACCCGCGATAAGGCTCCTCCCTACTCTGGGTGCAATGTAATAGGCCTCTTCCTGGATTCCCAGCATCCTTTCTTTGTCCCTTAGGGGGCGGGTCCCCAGACCCCTCAGTGTCCTCACTCCCAGTCAAACAGCACACCATCTTGCAGAACTCTGGAGCCGTCCTTCCTCCTGGCCGGCACTCACAGACTGAAGCAAACCGCCCCCAACCCCATCCCCAATGGCAAAAGTCATATTTACTGTAGTAACAGGACAAATAAAGTTGTAAAAAGTAAAGGTTTACTTTCACCTGCAATTAGGTAAAAGACTCCAAAAGCCTTAAAAAAAAAAAAAAAAGATTTTATTTTTAAATAATCTCTACACCCAACGTGGGGCTCGAACTTACAACCCCAAGAAATCACAGCGCCCCTGACTGAGCCAGCCAGGTGCCCCAAGACTCTCAAAGTTTTAAAAAGAGGTCTATGGGTGGCCCAGTAAGTCTGCTCTTGGGTTTCCATCTAAACCCATAATCAAAAATGGAGGAAATAGGTTGCCTAAAGGTGCCCCTTTTGCTGTTATCTGCAATGATTTGTAACCCAGTGTGTGCTTCCATGGTACCCCCAAGTTCTTGAATTACGCGGGGACACCCTGTCCTTCAATTTTCAAGTGCAAAGCTCCCAGCCCCACCCACCCGGCCAGCAGGGCGCCTCTTGGGGGAGCTCACAGCCCCGGGGCCACCCCTTGCTCTCCTTGTCTGCTGGGAACACCTCCTCCACCTCTTCCGTGGGGGCCTATTTCTTCATTCCCACAAAGAACCCCATCCGAGCCTTTGTGAATGGCAGATCTGGACTGAGGGTCTGCAGTGGAGAAGAACTACAGGGCACACAGCACGGCAGCTACATAAAAGTTTAGCATTAGCCACCTCCTCCCGTAAACCCAGTGGCCATTTCTCACCCCTGGCAATTTCTTTCTTTTTTTTTTTTTTAATGTTTTATTTTAGTTTTGAGAGAGAGAGAGAGAGGGAGAGCGCGCACACGTGCGCGTGCACGTGCCCGCAAGAGCAGAGGAGGGACAGAGAGAGAGAGGGAGACAGAGGATCCAAAACAGGCTCCACACTGTCAGCACAGAGCCTGATGCAGGGCTTGAACCCATGAACCGTGAGCTGAAGTCAGATGTTTAACCGACTGAACCACCTGGACGACCCAGCCCCAGCAATTTCTTATTGATCACTTTCTCATCCTAGACCCCAGCTTATCCACAAGGATGCATTTTGACTTTCGTGGGTTGGAGGCACCTCTGTCTTTGAGGATGCTCTCTCTAAAAATAATAATAATAATAAAACAAATAAAAATTGCACTTTAGGACTGCAATAGTATAAAGATGAATATACTCCAGGCTGGCCTCATTATTCTATATTTCTTATGACTTTATTCTTTGTTTTGTTCTGATTTTAAAAGAAATTAAAACATTTCTGTGTGCCTCTGGAGTCTGGAGAGCCCTAGGTAAGCCTAAGAGAGAAAGAAGTCAGCTTACCTGTTTTCCAGCATCTGCTGAAGGCCTTGGTCTACAGACAAAGTCTCTCACCACCTACCTTTTCTCCTCCTTTCTTTTACCTTCCTTCCAGATCTTGGGGGGCAGGGAGAAGCATGTAACATTTCTGCAAAAATAAAAAAGACAATTCTTGGGGTGCCTGGGTGGCTCAGTCGGTTGAGCATCTGACTTCAGCTCAGGTCATGATCTCATGGTTCGTGAGTTCGAGCCCCGCATCAGGAGCTCTGCTGTCATCGCAGATCCTGCTTTGGACCCTCTGTCTCCCTCTCTCTCTGCCCCTCCCCTGATTCATACATGCGCTCTCTCTCTCAAAAATAAACAAACATTTAAAAAATAAAAATAAATAAATGACAATTCTTGGATATGAAAAATGCCCTTCCCCTGGTATGTGAAAGCCACTGAGATTGTTGTAAATACTCCTTATCGTTCTTTTTTGATAGGAAAAAAATACATAGGAAGCAACCCAAAGGTTTAGCAGTAGGACCGAGGCATTCAGGATATTATGTGTTGAATGAGTGAACATGTCCCCTGAATGGATTTTTGTGAGCCCTTTGAAATGATGCTTAAAAAGGCCTCGTAGTAATTTGGGAAGACGGTTAGGTTAATTAAGCAAAAGGAAGGCAAAAGTACAATATAGACGCTTTGATTACAACCATATAGAATTTACAAAGAAAAAGGCTAGAAAGAAAAACAGCTATTTCATAAGCTGTGTTCCTGTCATCAACATTCCTTACATAGAATCATCCTGTGTATGTACTTCTTCGTGAGCATAAGAGTTTCAGCACTGTTTTTAATCCTAAGAAATACACTGCGGGGTTAACAATGGTTGTCTGCAGGCTGGGGACTGCAGACTTAAATGGATTACAGTAGCCATGCAGGATTTTCTAACTAGCGGATCAAAACGGAATATTTAAAAAAATGTATTTAAAGGGAGCCTGGGTGGCTCACGCCTCAAGAGTCCGTTAAGCATCCGACTCTTGATTTTGGCTCATTATCTCACAGTTCTTGTCTCACAGTTCGTGAGATCGAGCCCCACACTGGGCCCTGCGCTGACAATGCAGAGCCTGCTTGGGATTCTCTCTCTCACTCAAAATAAATCAACTTACAAAAAATAAAAACAAAAAATGCATTTAAAAGTCAACAGTGACAGAGCCATGGAACGTCATAAAGTGAAGGGAGCTCATCTCTCCCCCTCAGTTTGAAGATGGGGAAACGGAGGCCCCAGAGGCACCCAAGTGTTTGCTAACTTGGACAGAAGGGAGTCTTGGGATCATACCAAAGACCCTCCCAGGCCGCCACAGCAGTCCCCACGCTGCCCACGATGCTGTGAGTGGCGGAACCACCCGCTCAAATGTCACTTGGTAAGGTTGCCACCGTGTCTGCCGCAGATGCCCCGCAGGCTGGCAGGGGTGGCTGCTGGAACCCCGGAAGGCCAGGGGCCGGGGGCGGGGCGCAGAGGGCGGGGCGCGGAGGGGCGGAGCGCGGAGGAAAGCCCGCAGAGGACCGCCCCCTGAGCAATCCTTTTGCCCAGCGCCCGGCTGCTCTTTCCTGCTGAGTCACGCCCGGCCTGCTTTCCGCTGAGTCACGGTCCCGAGGTCTGTTTTCGCCGAGTCACGGTTCCGAAGTCTGTTTTCGCTGAGTCACGGTTCCAGCTGCTTCCCGCCTCTCTCCCTTGGGGCTAGGTCCGGGCAGCCACACCCCGGGGCCGGCACGTCGTACTGCCTGCCGCGTCCGCAACCCCGGCGGAGCCAGCGTCCCGTCCCCTGCCCCCGGGTCCTCGCCAGCCTCCCCAGCCTTGCTTTAGGGACCCGGCCTTCTCAGCCGCCTCTGAGGACCAGGCGCTCTGCAGACCTAACAGCCCAGCAGGGTGGGCATGTGAGCCCACGTGGAGGAGGAGATCTACTCAAAAGGGGGGCAGGGGGGAGGGCCAGGCGCAAAACAGCCCCTTAGTTTCCCCAGATGACAAGGTCATTGTCATGAGCACGCTATGAACGAGCACGCCCCAGTTGTGTCTTTAAAGCAAGGTTAGCGTAATTATAAGGCAGGTTCAGGATTCTACACTAACATTTCAGACGTGATTAGCCTGGCTTCTTACACGGCACACGTAGCGAACATAAGTCACACTATAAGCAAGATAAGAGAGTGGGTAGGAAGTTAATGAGCCAAAGGAGAAGTCAGTCTGTGGGGCAAAGTTGAGATAAGACCTTGGTCCCGCTCTGGGCCCTTACTGCTTATTATATCGAAGCCGTGAAGGATCTCGGCGGTGTTCGAGATCAATCCGGCAGAGCCGTCCCACAGCTGCCTTTTTTTAAGTGGTCAGACACAGAGGGGTCAGTGTCTGAAGAGTCTTGCCAGTGTGCTGCAAAAATCTTCCCATTTTAAAGGGATTTACTCAGGCTTGGGCCCCTGAAGACCCACTCTGCTCTCTGCCTGTTATCATTGTGCTCTCTGCCTGTTATCAGTTCTGGGGCCTTAACTGCCGGACAGCTCCTGGCTGCAGTGCTCTTAACTGCTTTAGTCATTGCTAGACGGGGCCCCCTGCTTGACACGAGTGATTCCCATCTTGTCCTCTACAGTCATGAAACACTGGGGACAGCAAAGCAGCGGGACAGCTAAATGCGTGCAGGATCCGGTTTGGAACCCAGACTGTGGGGAGAACAGTTGGGGGGGGAGGTGCAATTGACCCCGATGCCGGCTTTATATAATGTATTTGTGTTGAAGTGAGAGTCCCTGATATTTACGATGTTACTGTGGTTACAAGAGACTGTACTCTGGTATAATACATGCTAAAGGATTTGGGGCAAAGGGGAATGATGTCTGCAACTTACTCTCAAATAAGCCAGAAATATACATATTTACATATATGTAAAATATATATTAAACATGCAAATATTTGATATACCCATATTAAATATGTACGTATATGTAAAAATGTAAAAAAGTGTGTGCATGCATATATAATCGAGAGAGCATGAATGCCAAGACAAATGTGACCCAAGTATTAACAACTGGTGAATCCAGGTGAGGAATTCTGTGTACTATTCTTGCGACTTTTCTGGGCATTTGAGATTATCTCAAGGAAGTTTACTTATTGAGAAGAAAATAAAGATGAGGAACCTGAGGTTCTGAACTCCCAAATGAGAGCAAGATTGGGTCAGATCTTAGTGACCCCCCCCCCCCCCCCCCACCGTACTCAGAACCATCTAGAAATTTCTAGGTAGGAAAAAGGCTCTGGCAGAATCCTGAAAGGGGAACTGTATGCCATTGTCCGAGTAAACAGAACAAGGAATGCTTAGTGAGCCAGGGCTTCCTCTTCCACAGGCCCCATTCTGAGCTTCTTACATATGTTAAGCTGATTTAATCCTTACCACATCCCCTGGAGCTGATGCTGTTATTACTTGTCATTTTGTCATATGAGGAAATAAAGTTTAGAGGATTAAAAGTGCGCACGTGGGGTAAGTCATGGATACCGGATTTGATGCAATCTTTTTGTGTAGAGTTCATTGCTTTAACCCATCTACACTACCTACAAGTGCCTTGATCGTGTTGAGCCAGGTTGAACCAGGTCTCGGAGACATGGGCGGGCTCCGTATTGGCCAGACTGTCCTCGCGGCCCGAGCTCTCCAGAGACCCGACTGCTGCCTGGTCTGGTCACAGGTCTTGAGTCACTGGTTCTGGGGAAACGGAAGCTGGACGGTTCTTGACAAAGATGTTGCTCTTTCTACATGTATCCTTCACTGCCCCAGGCCCGGGGGGCTCCAGACAGCTGATTCTTGTCGAACTTGAGCGTGCTTTAAGGTGGAAAGGGAGCAAAATTTGCCACCCCAAAACATGCCACTTTGGCACATAGATTATTTTGAGTTGAAGTTACTTAAGAAACAGCCAGTGCAAGGATGCTCTGAATATCCTCTGTCCCTCTGAAAGTGGGAAATAAATCTCCCATGTGAAAGGTACCCTCCCTGTACCAGGAGGGTAGAAGGCATCCTTATCGCCGGAGACAGGGAATCCAAGGCTGAGAAGGCTGCAAAAACAACCCTTCTTATTTCCTCGCTGATTTACTACCCGAAACCCAAACTGCTTTGGCTTGTCAGTGCTTCACAAATTTATCTTTTCTTTGTCTGAAAGGTATGAAAGCTGTCCGGTGTGGTCACTTCCTTGAGTCCCGTATTTTTATAGGCTCTCTTGTGTACAAAATTAAATTTCTTTTTCTCCTGTTACTCTCTCTTACGTCCATTTAAGTATTAGCTTAGCCTGAAAACCTAGAAGGGAAGCAGGAGAAGGTTTTTCTCCCCTGCAAGAGAGAGATCCGCCCGGCCTGGAGTCCCGGGTGAGCTGTGTGACTGTAGGAGGGGAGTTTAACCCTGTGAAGCCTCATTTGCTAAATATGTAGGACTGCCTGCCTTGGGCTGGGCTCTGAGCCTAGGAAAGTGAATCCCCTGCAGTCCTTGCTGCCTTCGTGGAGCGCAGAGTTGGGGTGGGGACAGCTGGGGCGTGGGAAGCTCGGTGAGGAGCCTTGTAAGGTTAGGGGTACAAATTCAAGAAAGCCTGGGCTGGGTCTGTTTGTTTTCCAACTTTTTAAAATTATTATTGACATGTAATTGACATAAGCCCTACATATTTAAAGTCTATCATTTGATGAGTTTTAACCTAAGTGTAGCCGTGCAGCTGTGTCCACAATGGAGATCACGAATGTATTCACCACTCCCCAGAGTTGCCTCATGGCCCTTTGTAATCCCCCTTCCAGCTAGGTAAGCACAGTATGATGAGATTAGTATGCGTTTTCCAAAATCTTATAAGATCCTATATTCATTTTATATATAATTTTATATAAATGTAATTAGCAAGAATTCTTTTTTTTTTTTTTTAATCTGGCTTCTGTTACTCCGAATTATAATTTTGACATTCATTTGTGTTGTTGCGTGGTACAAGTCCTCTTTATTGCTGGCTATCCAGTGTATGTTTATACCACAGTTGTTTCTTCATTCACCTGTTGACGGACATATGGGTTGTTTCCAGTTTGGGACTGTTACCAATAAAATCACCGTGGGGGCACCTGGGTGGATTAGTCGGTTAAGCGTCTGGTTCTTGATTTTGGCTCAGGTCATGAGCTCTCGGTTCATGGGATTGGGCCCGTGTGGGGCTCCTTGCTGGGGATTCTCTCTCTCTCCCTCTGCCCCCTTCCACCTTCAAAATAAATAAATACACTTTTAAAAAAGCCACTGTGGGGGCGCCTGGGTGGCTCAGTCAGTTAAGCGTCCGGCTTCAGCTCAGGTCGTGGTCTCATGGTCCGTGAGTTCGAGCCCCGCGTCGGGCTCTGTGCTGACAGCTCGGAGCATGGAGCCCATTTCAGATTCTGTGTCTCCCTCTCTTTGCCCCTCCTCAGTTCACGCTTTGTCTGTCTCTGTCTCTCAAAAATAAACATTAAAACATTAAATTAAAAAAAAAAAAAGAAATTGCCAGCTCTTTTCAAAAGTGGCTGCACAGTAGGAGAGGTGATTTCTTCTACCCTCCTAGGTTCTCTATCTGGGGCCCTAGAAATTGAAACAAAGACAAATTAACAAGAAACAGTTTGTTAACACGTGTGGCACTCATGCACGTGGGAGAAACAGTGAGGAGTAACTTCAGGGGTTCAGGAACTGAAGTTTAAAATGCATCTCAACAGAGAACAATGCAGTTGACCCTTGAATAACGCAGGGGTTAGGCTCGGGGACACCCCCACAGTTGAAAATCCGTGATAACTTTTGACTTCCCCCAAAGCTTAAGGTTAACAGCCCACTGTCGACCCAGAAGCCTTACTGGTAACACAATGAACACATGTTTTGTATGCTGTATATATTATATGCTGTATTCTCACAACAAAGTAAGCTAGAGAAAAGAAAAGGTTATTAAGAAAACGATAAGGAAGGGGCACGTGGCTGGCTCAGTCATAGAGCTTGTGACTCTTGATCTCAGGGTTGTAAGTTCGAGCCCCACGCTGGCTATAGAGATAACTTCAAAATAAAATCTTACAAAAAAGCATAAGGAGAGGAAAATACATTTACAGTGCTGTCCTGTATTTATCGAAAACAATATCCTTGTATAAGTGGACCTGTGTCATTCCAACCCGTGCTGTTCAAGAGTCAACTGTACGGTGTGTTTGTGGAGAAGTGATAAGACAAAGGAAAGGGGTTGAGGTTTTAAAGGGCAGCAAGCAGTGGGTGGGTAAAGTCTTGGGGGAAATTTAGGGCAGATAACACTTGATATTGAGACTTACCATCTTAACTCTTCTTGTTGATTCCTCTGGGTGCCATCTCTGAGCTGGTAAGAGTCTGGATTTATCTCAGGTGATCAAGAGTTGAAACCTGCCGGGGTGCCTGGGTGGCTCAGTCAGTTAAGTGACTGACTTTGGCTCAGGTCATGATCTCACACTCTGTGAGTTCGAGCCCTGCGTTGGGCTCTGTGCTGACAGCTCAGAGCCTGGAGCCTGCTTTGGATTCTGTGTCCCCCTCTCTCTCTGCCCCTCCCCCACTCATGCTCTGTCTTTCTCTGTCTCAAAAATAAATAAAAAAATTTAAAAAGAAAGAGTTGAAGCCTGCTTTTAGGCAGAAGGCAGATAGCTTTTTTTTTTTTTTTTTTTTTTTTTTGCGCGTTTGCTGTTTCTCAATTGTCTTTAGCTCAAGAGAACCCTTATGCAAAGTGGCATATTTTGGGATGGAATATTCTGTATCATTTTAAGATCCCCACCCACCCCCTACAGAAAGTGAAAGTTCTACTCGCTCTACATTTTCAACAGTGAGGATAGTCAGTCTTTTTATTTTTAGCCATTCAAAGAGGTGTGTACGGTTATCTCCTTGTGATTCTAATTTAAATTTCCCTGACTATATATAGACTTGAACATCTTTCCATGCACTTAGCATCCATATATCTCTTTTGATGATGTCCAAACTTCTTATCCACTCTTAAAATTAACTTATTTGGCTTTTTTTTTTTTTTTAAATAATCTCCACACCCAACATGGGGCTTCAACTCACAACCCCAAACTTAATTGCCTTCATATTATTGAATCATACAAGCTCTTTACATATTCTAGGGACATGTCCTTTGTTGAATACGTTTGTGAATATTTTCTCCTAGTCTCTAGATTGCCTCTTATTTTTTGTGTCATTTGAAGAGCCAAAGTTGTTCATTTTGATAAAGTCCCACTGGTTAATACTTTTCCTTTTATATTTTGTGCGTTTTGTGTTGTATTTTTTTTTTTAATGTTCATCATTGTTGGGGCACCCGGGTGGCTCAGTCGGTTGGGCGTCTGACTTCGGCTCAGGTCATGATCTCGTGGTTCGTGGGTTCGAGTCCCACATCCGGCTCTGTGCTGACAGCTCGGAGCCTGGAGCCTGTTTCGGATTCTGTGTTTCCCTCTCTCTCTCTCTCTCTGTCCCTCCCCCGCTTGTGCTCTGCCTCTCTCTCTCTCAAAAACAAATAAACATTAAAAAAAAATTTTTTTTAATAAAAATAAATGTTCATCATAGTTTCTTCTTGCCTTTTTAATGCATTGTATTTGAGAGATCTGCCAAATCTAAGGTCACTAAGATTTTCCTTTATGATTTTCTCTATATATTTTTTACAGGTTTCACTCTTCCTTCGAGGTCTATAATCTGCTTCTGGGCTGAGTCTTGAAAAATGTATAGCTTGGCAAAGGCGTGAGAGAGGCAGACATGTCTTCTAGGCTGGAGGGACCACCCTGAGCAAAGGGCCAGGGGGATGTGTGCCTGGATAGTTGGGAGGGGTAAGTATTTCTGAGACCGGCATGCGTGGTGTGACGGGGCAGGTGGGGTGAGGCTCTCCTGCTGGAGAGGTGGCCACCGCCAAGGGCGGAAGGCCAGGTGTGCCAGAAGAAGGAGATTGCACGGTATCCCAAGGGCAGGGGGAGCTAGAGAAGGGTGTTGACCAGAGAGGAGTGATGTGGCCACCACAGCTACCTTATCTGCAAAATCCCGGGCAGGAGGAGTGGAGGAGATAAGGCATGGAAAGGTGTTCCATTGGTGCGTTGGCCAGCTTCTCTTACCTTCTTTGGCTACCCAGCCCTCTCAGAAGGCTCGTGATAAGCACCCTGAATTAACTGTTAACATTTCCTGGTGACTATTTGTCCCACTGCTTTGGGGACCTTTTTGTTACTTAAAAAAAACTTTTTTTAATGTTTATTTATTTTTGAGAAAGAGAGACAGAGCATGAGTGGGGTAAGTAGGGCAGAGAGAGGGAGACACAGAATCCGAAGCAGGCTCCAGGCTCCGAGCTGTCAGCACAGAGCCCGACGCGGGGCTCGAACCCACGAACCTCGAGATCATGACCTGAGCCGAAGTTGGACACTTAACCCACTGAGCCACCCAGGCACCTCTTTTATTACTTTTATAAAACAAAATTCAACGGAGTGCATTTAAAGATCAAATTGACTTTATTCAGTGATTCACGAGTCGAGCAGCATCCCGTATCTGGCAAATACAAGGGAGCTCTTTAGGGTTTTTATGGGCAGAAGTTGGGGTGGGGAGGGCAGTGAGAGTGGATTATTTCAGGCAAGGTCACCTTCCTTTAGGGGAAGGGTGGCAAGGATCTCTCGGGCTGACAACCTCACTCGTCTGGCCAAGGCAACTCCAGACTGGGTACCGGTAACATTCCCAGAAGAGGCAGAAACTACAATGAGGTTAGATGTTGGTCTGGGTTTGCTGCCGTGTGGCTTAGCTCAAGTGACTCCATTTGCGGCCTGTGCTGTCTTTTTTCTTTAATGTTGGGAGTGTTCATCTCTCGTCTGTGACACTTGTGACAGTTTCTCCCAGTATGTCGGGGGTTTTGGCCTTGAGAACCGCGTCACTGGAAACCCAGAAAGCTTTAGTGTTTTGTGGTCTAGTCTGAGGATGTTTTTATGGTTTGGGCTTGTCTGCCTCGCTGAGAAAGGCTGTGCTCCATTTAGGCAGCGCCTGGCCCTTGGCTCCCCCTTCTCCCCGTCCCCCCCACCCTTGCTGGGTCAAGGGCATATCCTCTTGGGTGGTCAGGACTACCCCCCACCCCCAGCCTTGTTAACCTGGGATGCCTCCTGCCTGTGGAGAGACCCAGGCAGGTCTCCTGATTCTCCTTGAACCAACATCCAGCAGGGGCGAGCCTCCCTGCAATTCCCCAGCCTCGGCTGGGGGCCTCACCTCTGTTTTTCACATTTAGAGCCTTGGGAGACCGCTGGGCCTCCCCTGCAGTCCAAACCACTTCTGTTTTCCAAGCAGGCGGCGGAGGGTGGTGCCCCGGGAGTGCTGAGTCGAGATTTCCACCTTCCCCTCCAGCAGCTGCGTTTCTGCTGAGTCACGGTTGGGAGGGGGGACTCGGAGACAAAGGGAAGGCAGATTTTGCTGAGTCACCGGCTGCTTCCTCAGCCTCCCTCTGAGCGGTCTGGGTGAAAGGACAGCTTTCACAGCAGGCAGGAGGAAGTGAAGCTTCCAGAAAGGAGCAGAAGCCTCCAATCGATCTCCAGTCTTTGCACTTTGCACGTTGTTTGCAAAGCCCGGTCCCAGACATCTCAAGGGTGATTCGTCTAAGACTCAACTGCTTAGCACGTTCCTACCCACCCCCCCACCCCCCTTCACAGTAAACTGGCAACTCCAACTTCTGCCTTTAAAATACGGATGTCCTGTCCTCTCACCCTGTCCTGTCCGAGCCCTGGATTACGGCGATGCTCAGCCTTCGGCCCCCAGCCTTCTTCAGGCCAATTTGCCCCTCAGCAACCCCAAGTTCCTTGCAAGAGCCTGCAGGCCCCAGGGGCTCTGTCCCGGGTCTCCCCTGGCTCTGCTCTCCCACCTGTCCCTTCCTCTCTCTGCAGCGGCCACACTGACTGCTGCTAGGTTTGGCCCACCTGGGGGCCCGGGGCCTGCCTCACCCCACACCTCCCAGCCAGTGAGCCCGACCTGACTTGACCTTGATTGAACATCGCAATCCCGGAGTCCTGCTGACCCTTCATCAGATTTCTCCTACCATTTCTTCTGCCTCCAGCCAGGGAAAGCTCTCAACTTCCAGGGTTCCTGTTAGATTAGATTAGGCCTGCCCGAGAATCCAGCAGGATCGCCCTACCTGGAAGTCTGTAACCTTCATTACATACGCACAGGGCAATGGTAACATAACAGAGTCCCAGGTTCGGGGTCTCTGTGCATCTCTGGGGGGCTGTGATTCCACCCACTACAGAGAGAGAGAGAGGGAGAGAGAGAGACGCCCACAGCGAAAAGAGAAACCAGGCTTGGAAGAATGCTAGGCTCAAGGGAGGCCTCAGTATTTCTTTCCGCCCACATTTGTCTTCTGTGCCCCCTGGCCCCCTTTCTGGATCATTTTCCCTTCGTCCCAGACTTCTTCCAATTAGGATCCTGAGCGCGCATGCCCTGTCAAGGTGGGCTTCGAGCCTCTCCAACTTTGTATCTCTAGCCCTCCTACGAATCAGGTCCGATCCAGCGGCTCAAGCATTTGACCCTGAAAGAAAGGCTCAGAGAAGAGGTGGTGGGTTCTCTAACGGAATAAAGCTTTCATGGCGTCCATTCGTTATGCTGAGAGATGACAGAAGGGAGCAGTTGAGGGAGAACCCGCAGGATCTCTCTCTCCATCTGTCTCCTGCTTCCCAAAGCTGAGGCTCTCTGTTCCTGGTATAAGGAAGACAGGCTTGGAGGGGGCGCGTCCTCCTTTCCTGTTGTAACAAATATTGCAAAATAGTGGCTTAAAGCGATGCACATTTAGGGGCTCCTGGGTGGCTCAATCCGTTAAGTGTCCGACTCCTGATGTCAGCTCAGGTCACGATCTCACGGGTTGTGGTTTCGAGCCCCACGTCGGGCTCTGCGCTGACAGCGCGGAGCCTGCTTGGGATTTTCTCTCTCTCACGCAAAATAAATAAACTTTAAAACAACAGCAACAAAAATGATGTATGTTTATTCTCTAGAGATCTGGGGTCGGAAGTTCTAAAATGGACCAGTGGGTCTGGTCTGTGCTTCTTCTGGACTTGTGAGGATACACTTCCTCACCTTTTCCAGCTTCTACAGACTCCTGCTTACCTTGGCTCATGGCCCCTGACTCTATTTTCAACACAAGCATCTCCCAGTCTCGGTGTCCTGTTTCTCTCGTCACATCACTTTCTGTATCTGTAACCCCGCAGCCTCCCTCATCAGGATTTTTGTGATTACATTAGGCCCACGAGGATAATCTCCCTGTCTCAAGATCCTTAAAGTAACCACATCTGCAAAATCCTTTCCACCATGTATTGTAACATATTCGGACGTTCTGGGGATTAGGATACGGACATCCAGGGAGGGGGGACATGATTGAGTTTACTACAGGAGGAGAAAGAATACCATTTGGATCATCCCAATTGCTTGAGGACACGGAAGGGAAAGTCAGGAAGCTGAATCAGCATGCAGAAGAACCCCCAGCTCTATACTGGGACAGAGGAGAGAGCCAGATCAGCTCTGACCTGGATTGTCCCCGGGGTTGTCTGGGTGTGGGGTCTGTTTTGGACAAGTCTGAGGCTCCCTGGGGCAGCAGGCAGGATGAAGAGCAAGCCTGGACAGAGAACCAGCAACCTGTGGTCACTGAAGGCTCTGTGTCCTACGGGTGCAGTCTGGACAAGTCAGTCCCCACTTGGGGCCTCTGCTCCCCCAGGTTAAATAAGAAAGAATCCGATCACACGAGCATTACTTTCCGGGATTCCCGAATGGACAGGCTCTGGGTGTGCTGATGGGAAGCTTTCAGATCTTGACAGGCTCATCCCCTAAATTGCTGGGGCTCAGATGGGCCCCTCTATGACAGGGCATGTGGTGAGAGGCTTAGGAACACGGGCTCCAGCTTCAAAGCACCGTGGTTTGAATCCTGGCTCTGCCGTCTCTGGCTATGTGACTTGCAAACACTATTAACCTCTCTGTGCCTTAGTGATTACGGGGACAAAATGGAGATGAAAATGACAATAAGCTGGAGGGCTGATGTCAGGACTCAATGAGATCCTGCCCATAAGGTCTCTGTAAGTGCTCTGTAAAGCCTGGCTACGATTGCAGTTTGTAGTTTGATTCCAGCCCTTTCCGGCAGCCGACCAATAACATCACGTTTCGCAGTAAGAGATCTTGTGGATTATCTATTAATTCATTCCAATCAATCAGTGTTGATTGTCTGCTACCTGCCAGGCATTGTACCAGACTCCAGGATTAACAAGACAAAGCAAACACCCTGCCCTCCAGGAACTTGCATTTTAATGAGGTCATTGGTTTCTAGTAGCCCTAATTTCTAGCAAGTTCTTGGCAACTTTTTTTTTTTTTTTAATGTTCTAGCAGCTCCCGTTCTAGTTCTGACCTCTGTTGAGTCTCGTCACCTCTGGGAGATGACATCCCACCTGGACGTTTTGAAATCTTTGTCCCAGGCTGCCTCAGTTCAAGCCCTTATCTTAACCTCTCTGCCTCAGTTTTCTCATTTGTAAAATGGGCATAATAATGCCAAACTTATAGAGTAATTGTGAGGATTAAATGAGCTGATGCATGTGTTTATATAGTAGCTGGTGCACAGGAACTGCTCGGTGAATATTAGCTGTTAGTATTGTAAACCTTGTTCATAAAAGCAGAGGTGGTTATATGGTTTATACCAAGGACCGAACTCCTTGGCAAAGCCCCTCTATCTAGAAGGCTCAGCAACCCCCAGATCTCAGGATTGATTTGGTGACTGAAACTCAGATAAGTGACCCTGGAAGAGGGTGGCTCATGGGCCAGAACTCTGAGCGCGGATTAGATGGATCCATTGCCCACCTGTCCCTGCCTGGGACTTGCAGACCGTCTCCAAGCAGCAGAGCTTTCTAGACATGCACAGACGGAAGGGACCTCAGGCCTCAGCTACCACAGTCCTCCAGCTGGGAAATCCATGCTAGACAGGCCATCCTCAAGCCCGTACTTGCATTTTTTTCAGACTTGGGCATTTGCTACCTCTGTTTCCAAACAACATACTTGTACTGAGCCAAAGTTATGTGTTTATGATTTGTTTTATGTTTCTTGTTTGTTTTGTTTTGAAGTAGGCTTCACATCCGGCACAGAGCCCAATGCGGGGCTTGGACCCTGAGATCAAGACCTGAGCTGAGATCAAGAGTCAGACGCTTAACCGACTGAGCCACCCAGGCGCCCCTGTGTTTTTGTTTTTAAACTTAAGAGTCCAGAATTGTGGCATTGGGACGGCACTTCAGGAACTATTCAGTTTTGTCACCTGGGCTTACCCAGTGTCCTAAGTGATCAATCTCATGCAGAACTAATTCAATAGTAGATCAGATAGGGAACAGCTCTGTTCCAAGATGAGTCAGCTGTGACAAGCCGTGGAAGAGTGCCCTACGCATGCCACCAGGAAGATAGCTTTGTGACAGACATCGCTCTCAAGTTATGTACCAAGTGTTAGGACAGCCTGGAGGGGGAGGGCAGACTCAGACTCACTCCCAGGTTTGGGTCCCAGTTTCCTGCTTTATGTGTGACCCGGGGCACACCACATCATCCCCCCCGCCCCCCAATCCCCAGCCTCAGTTTCCCCGTCTGTAAAATGGTAGTGATCTACCCCACAGAATAGTTGTGGGGATGAACTATAAATTCAGTACAGTCTCTAGCACTTAATAGGTGCTTAAAAAAATTAAAAAGGCCCTAAATGTACATTTAAAGTGAGAATGAGGGAGGTTGTCAGCTGAGAGTCCCCTGAGGAGGTGACATTTAGGGCTCTGCCGGCAGGGTCTGGGACTGGTAAGTCCCGGCTGTGGCCCACCCGCCTCCTGCTCTGAGACTCAAGCCTCCGAGCTTTCTGGCTCTTTCAGATTCCTGGGGAGCACAAGTCCCATCCTGGCATGGGGGGTGGGGGGCGCCTCGGGAAGGGACAAAATCACACAGTTGCTCAGATTTCCAGACATTGTTGCTTTTTTTTTTTTTTTTTTTTTTTTAAGCGTCCTGTTTTAAATTGCTTTGTTTTCCGAGGGTCATATGACCGCTCCCCCTCCACCCCCGCTGGCCTGGGGCGGGCGCGGCGCGGGTGTTGCAACGTCGGGCCGAATGTGGGGATCAGCTGCTGGCCGCCACGTGACCCGTCCGGGCGATAAATGGACGGCGCGGCGCGGCTCGGCACAGTCGCCCTCGGCACAGTCGCCTTCGCCACTCCTCCCGCGCGTCCCGAGACGTCGGAGCCAGCACCCAGCACCGAGCGCCGGCCGGATGGAGCGCCCGCAGCCCGACAGGCAAGTGAGGGGCGCGGGGCCGGGGACCGGCCTCTCCCCGGCGGGCAGCCCCTGCCCTGCCGCCCAGCTCTGGTCTCCAGTCCCTCCCCGAGACAGAGCCGGGAAGCCACATCGCTCACTCCCTTGGGTTTCCCATTAAGGAGAAGCTGGGTTTCAGTCTCGTCCGGTGGGCCAGTTAGAGGGATAAAAGGTGGCTTACCTGGCTGGCTCCCCGGCCCGGGCTGGGGGACCAGATGGCTGTGACCCTAAGGTATCCCAACTTTTTTTTTTCTTTTTTTTTTGTATTGGGCTTTTGAATGACCTTGGAGGTGCTCTCTGCTTAAATCTAGGATCCCTGGGGCTGCCCAGGCTGGGTGACAGTGGCTGGTTCTCTTACCAGAGCCCCCTGGTGGCCATGTCCTTGTCTTACTAGTTGTCCGGCACTTGAACGAAAACACCACTATGGCTTTCCTGGCCCCATTTTACAGATGAGGACTTCACAGACCAGGGAGGCAACAAGCCCAAGGTCCCCTTGGCTAGCAGGTGTCTGAGCTGGGATTTGAACCACCGTCTGTCCGCCTCCCAGTCTGGCTCCTTCCCTTCTCCCAGGAGTTCAATGAACATTTACAGAACAGGGGGTGATGTTTCTGGAAGGGGGGGGTGCGGGAGAGAAAGGAGAAATGACAGTTCTGCGGGAAGTGGATACAGACATATGGCAGAAATACTCCCAGAAAGGGATTCTTTTGAGTAACGCAGAGTTTCACAGGCTTTTTAAACCAAGCACTTTTATGATGCGTGTAACATTTATTTTTTATTTAAAAAAAAAAATTTTTTTTAACATTTATTTATTTTTGAGACAGAGAGAGACAGAGTATGAACAGGGGAGGGGCAGAGAGAGAGGGAGACACAGAATCTGAAATGGGCTCCAGGCTCTGAGCTGTCAGCACAGAGCCCGACGCGGGGCTCGAACTCACGGACCGTGAGATCATGACCTGAGCCGAAGTCGGATGCTTAACCGACCGAGCCACCCAGGCGCCCCATTTTTTTTTTTTTTTGATGCGCGTAACATTTTAAGAGATTTGTATCTGAAACGTCAACAAAACAATTGAATTAAATCTTGGGTCCAAAGCCAATGCAAGCAGTGATGATGTAGAATATGAATGTTCATATTTTTGGGGGCCACTTCTCCCCGGGCATTGCAAACCGCACCCCCCCTTTTCGCCAATAACTTGGTATCAGGGTTTCCCAGTCGGTTGTAGGACCTGAAGCGCGTTGATGGGGCTGTTTGGAAGGCAGTTGGGAAGGAAGGTGGCCTATGTATTAGATGGCAGGTTGGAGCGATTTCTGCAGAGGAGTCTGATCGCTCTCTGAGGCCTGCTGAGAGGCAGATGGCAGGCTCAGAAGCTCAGCGTGGGGATGAACCCTGCTCAGAGCCACTCTTATTCACCCTCCCCCTCTCTCCCTCCCTCCCCCCTCCCCTCTGCAGCATGCCCCAGGATTTGTCAGAGGCCCTGAAGGAGGCCACCAAGGAGGTGCACGTCCAGGCAGAGAATGCCGAGTTCATGAAGAACTTTCAGAAGGGCCAGGTGACCCGGAAAGGATTTAAGGTATGTGGCCTGGTGGGGACCAGCCCTGGTGGAGGGTATGACAGGGGTGTGTGTGTGTCCAAGGCACCCAGGCCAGTGGTTTAAGTGGAAATTCGGCCCAGGGATGCGGAGGGACCAGATGGGCGTGTTCAAGGGAATCATTTTGCAGATGATACCACTGAGGCTTAAAGAGGGGAAGTGACCTGCGCAAGGTCACACAGCAAATTCCCAACCTGTGACGGTAGTGCTGTGGAGGGGCAGGGGCCCTAGTGCCATCAACTGAGCACCTCCTCTGTGCTGGGCATTTTACAGTTTCTTATTCTGTGCCTCCCCTCTGGGTAAGGAAGATGAGGAAGGGAAGGTTCAGAGAGGTGAAGTAGCTAACAGAAGGTCACACAGCCAGTAAGTAAACGGGAAAGGCTGAAATCAAACCAAGGCTTGGTCGCACTTCAGACCTTGTGCTCGTGACGTAATTCTGATCTGCCTCTGAAGGCAAGGGGCAGCATGGGTTCGAGCCCGACCACGACCATTTCCTAATAAGATTAATCCTAATAAGGATAATCCTAATAAGATTGTGGGGACCTCCTCTATGAAGTGGGGTTCCAACACAGTGTCTTCTTTTTTTTTTAATGTTCATTTATTTTTGAGAGAGAGGGACAGAGTGTGAGGAGGTGAGGGGTAGAGAGAGAGGGAGACACAGAATCCGAAGCAGGCTCCAGGCTCTGAGCTGTCAGCACAGAGCCCGACGCGGGGCTCGAACTCACGGACTGTGAGATCACGACCTGAGCCGAAGTCGGATGCTTAACCGACTGAGCCACCCAGGTGCCCCCTCAACAGAGTCTTCTTAAGGACCCGCTTCATGTGAGGCACTGATTTTCCCAGCACCGCTGTGGAATTCATGCGAATAAAAGGCAAGCACTCCAAGGGTCAGGCAGGTGTCTGGTGATCAGACCTCAGCGTGAGGAAAGGCTTATTCAGCTTGAACAGAGGGGGTCGAGCAGGTGTATCCCCCCTGCTCCTGACACCCCGCCCTTTTGCAATCGGCACCCTCCCCCCGCTTCCAGCCCAAGAGATGCTGCAGTGACATGTGACATGTCAGTTCCAGGAGGCGTGACACACACCCAGTTGGTGTACTGTAGCTGGGGACAGCGGGAGCCGCGGAGGTGACTGCTGGAGTATCCCATAGCCAACCACTGGGACTTTGGATCTTGCGTCTGAGCCTCTGAGTTCAAAGTGGGCACAAAGATCCATGAGAGAACCCATGCTCGCGGAGGTGATGCCGATGGCGGTGACGTTTATCGCCACAGCCTCTTAACCGAGGGCCAAGGGCCAGGCTGTGCCTAGTACTTTACCTGTGTCACCCTGCTTGACTCTCCCATCAGTCCCCTTTAGTACATGCTTGTCCCCTTTGGCAGGGGAGGGGACCAAGGCTTGACCTGACAGTCACTCAGACCTCAAATCGCCAAGAGAGGGCGAGCGGCTTACCCAAGGTCACACAGCCGAGGACCGGCCGAGCAGAGGTTAGAACCAGGTCGGTCACACTCGATAGCCCAGGCTGCTTTGTATCAGAAAGCTGCCTGGATTTCTGCCCTGTTGAGAAAGGAGGCTGCCATGTAGGTTTGCGGCTTACAAATAACTTGGAAACCTCAACCAGAGCATCTTTGTTCTCCTTCAGACTCAAGCTTAGAGTATTAACGTGTAATGGCAGTTCCCCAAGCCAAGGTGGACCGGGCCGGTCCCCCTAGACTAGACCAACAGCTAGAGGTGTGGGGTTCGGAGTGCGTTTCCAGGGAGAATCGGCCCGCAGATAGTTACCCAGAGGTCAAAGTCCAGAGGCGCCGGGAGTCGCCAGTAAGCACTTTCATTCAGGTCCTCCCTTGCTCTAGAGCTGTGCTGGTTCCCTAGCAACGCCTGGGCCTGACTTCAGTTTCATCTCTTACTAGCTGTGAGACCTCGGTTTCCTCCCCTCTCTGAGCCTCCGTTTCCCTTTCTGTAAAGTGGGGACAGCAGCTCCTCTGTTCATAGGGACTAAGTTAGGCTGCGTGTTCATCCCATGGAATAAAAGGCTTTAGGCTCAGCAGGTGCATGATCGAGTTCTCTGGCTGCCGTGTAGAGAGGATTTGTGGGGTGGGGGGGGCAGCAAGAGGCGGGAGCCCAGCCTGGGGAGGTCGTGAGGGTCTCCCCGGGGCAGTGGGGGGAGGGGCCGGATGGGGTTCTTCCGCGAGGCTGGCAGCCTGACCTGCTCGCTCCGGTTTCAGCTGGTGATGGCCTCCCTGTACCACATCTACGTGGCTCTGGAGGAAGAGATCGAGCGCAACAAGGAGAACGCCGTCTATGCCCCCCTCTACTTCCCCGAAGAGCTGCACCGCAGGGCCGCCCTGGAGCGGGACATGGCCTTCTGGTACGGGCCCCGCTGGGAGGACGCCATCCCCTACACGCAGGCCACCAGGCGCTACGTGCGGCGGCTCCACGAGGTGGGGCGCAAGGAGCCGGAGCTGCTGGTGGCCCACGCCTACACCCGCTACCTCGGCGATCTGTCTGGGGGCCAGGTCCTCAAGAAGATTGCTCAGAAGGCCCTGGACCTGCCCAGCTCCGGGGAGGGCGTGGACTTCTTCACCTTCCCCAACGTCGCCAGCGCCACCAAGTTCAAGCAGCTGTACCGCTCCCGTATGAACACTCTGGAGATGACCCCCGAGGTCAGGCAGAGGGTCATCGAAGAGGCCAAGGCTGCGTTCCTGCTCAACATTCAGGTGAGGAGCTGGCTGGCAGCCCAGGGTGGCCACTGTCTCCCCTCGCTGCTCCTGTGGGGACATCGCTCCTACACAGGGGGCGTGGGCTGTGGGTCATGGTTAAAGGCATGGTTAGGGA
The DNA here is from genome assembly GCF_018350215.1 of Panthera leo. NCBI lineage: Eukaryota > Metazoa > Chordata > Mammalia > Carnivora > Felidae > Panthera > Panthera leo. The sequence continues at coordinate 129,083,382 of NC_056685.1, forward strand.
GTCAGGCTCCTAGTTCTGCCACTTCCTAGCCAGGTGATCTTTTTTTTAATGTTTTTATTTATTTATTTTTGAGAGAGAGAGAGGAGAGAGTGGGAGAACACAAGCAGGGGAGGGGCAGAGACAGAGAGAGAGAGAGAGAGAGAGAGAGAGAGAGAGAGAGAGAGACAGAATCCAAAGCAGGCTCCAGGCTCTGAGCTGTCAGCGTAGAGCCCGATGGGGGGGGGCTCGAACCTGTGAGCTGCGAGATCTTGACCTGAGCTGAAGTCGGACACTTAACTGACTGTCCACACAGGCGCCCCACTAGCTGGGTGATCTTACCTCAGTTTCCCCATCTGTAAAACGAGGATGTAACAGCGCCTGCCTCTTAAGAGTTGTCGTGAGAGTCAAGTGAGTTTATACCAATCAAGTCCCAATGGCAGGGCCTGGCACAGGGCCAGCCTTCTCACGGTTGGTTCGTGGTCTCTCAGGGTGTGAGAGGCACAGTTGTAGCACTCTGTGGCAACACCGTGCGACAACATAGGCTTGTGTGTGGCCGGGTTGGCATTGCAGGGGTCACAGGTGTGGCCGGCAAGGCAGGATGCAAGTTTCTAGCATTGCCTCAAACCCAAGGGGAGCCTGGGCTTTGAGCAAGACCTTGAAGGATGACTGGGCGGAGCTGAGGGTGAGGTTCCTTCTAACCCGGAAGTTGTAGAATCCTATAGCTCTCCCCTCCTCCTGGGGGCGCTGTGGGGACTGGGGTCTTAGCTCATGCCTTCCTGGGCCCCTTGGTTCCCAGCATGGCACCCAGCACCTGTTAGGGAACACCGTCCCTCCCTTGCAGTCCCCTGACCGATGACAAGGGCAAACGGACCTGGTCAAGCCTCCCAGAAGGCTCTGTGTCTTTCGGAGGGGTTCAGAAAAACCCCTCCAGGGGCTTTGGAGCCGCTGGAAGGCTGGCTCTTGCTGCCTGACCTCTGGGTCAGCCTCGGTCCAGGCGCCTCCCCTGCAAAGCCTGGCTAATGAGCATCACGAAACACACGGACCAAGGCTGAGTGGCGCAGGGGGCGGCTGGGTGAGGACAGCGGGCTGCAGGAGCCACATACACTGGGTACCGCTCGCGGAATAAGACTTGGCCCAGGGACACGGGACAAGGGCACGAACAGCCCCAGTGAACCCTGACGTCAGGATGCTGGTTACCGGGCAGCATTTGGGGAAGAGCAGGCAGGCGGTTCTAACGTACTCGTCACCTGTGATGTCCCTGAGACGGGCTGTGTGTCTTCTGTCTCTCAGCTGTTTGACGAGCTGCAGGAGCTGCTGGGCCAGGACGCCGAGGACCAGAGCCCCTCGCAGGCACCGGGGCTGCGCCGGCGGGTCGGCAGCGGGGCGCGAGGTGAGGGTCCCCCCGGGGATGGCCGCTGTGGGAGGGGCGCGGGGCCCAGCCGCGTGTCTCGGGCGCCGCTTGGCTGCCCCGTCTTCCGAGTGTTCCGAGTGACAAGTGGGGCGCAGGCACAGGGCAGCAGCCTTCACAGTGGGGCTCGGGGCCAGCCCTGCAGCCTCTCCACACCTGTTTCCCCATCTCTGAAATCAAGGGCGGTCGATTGGTTCTCGTTCACTGTCACCCCCGCCCCCCGCCCCTTTCATGGTTTCTGAGTGGAGACCCCCTGATGGGGGGCAGGGTTCTGGAAGTGGTTCTAGCAGTTGCCCTGCCGTGGGACCCCGGGGAGGCACGGAACCCCTCGGTCTTCTTGCGTGGCAGTCCTGAGAGAACATCTGGAAAACTTCCAGAAAGACCAAAGTGCTCCACGAAATGTACCCTCATCGAGCCCGACACGGGCGTGGGCAAGATTGTGGTTTTGGGGGGGGGGTGAACAGAGAAGTGAAGGCCAGCCCCCTGCTTGGCGGGTTACTGTAGGCCTTGCCCCTCGAGCCACCAGCCTACCCCACCCGCCCTGTGGCTTTCCCACCTGTGCCAGGACCCTGTGGAGCCCTCTGTTGGTGGAACCGCGCCTGGGGACATGGGAATGAGGCCAGTCCTGAGGGGATTGGCTAGCTGGTGTGCGGGGAGGGGGGGTCGTTACCCTAACACAGCAGTTCTCAAAGTGGGGTTCCCCGGAGTACCCCTGGAGGATGTGTCCTCACCATGCGGGCTGGCTGAAATGGAAGAGCGGACAGCTGGGAGAAGGAGGAAGCTCCCGGTCTTTGGAGATAACCGAGCAGTGGCCAGAGGGCTCTCTGCTCTAGCAGACACTGAGCAGGAACTGTACTAGAGGCTGCCGAGACCCTTTGGCTGTGTTTTTCTGTGACACCCCACACTCCCACCCGTGTCCACCTGTTGGTGACGTTGCCCCCTTTCTCTCTCTCAGATGCTGCTCTCACGGAGACTCCCAGAGGGAAGCCCCAGCCGAACCTTCTCTCCCAGGCGCCGCTCCTCCGATGGGTCCTTACCCTCAGTTTTGTGGTGGCGACGGTTGCTGTGGGGCTTTATGTCATGTGATTGCAAGGGTGCTGGCCCCTCAGGCTGTGAACTCTGTCCCACCGAGGGCCCTCTTTCTGGAGAGGGCACGTCTCTTGGCTGGCTTCCTTACTGTAGGCAAGGGGGGCTGTCTGGGCCCCCCGCCTGCCCTGTCCCTGCGTCCCTCTCTCTCTGGAAAGGGAGGAAGAGCCTGCGGCATCTTCCCCAACCGAAAGCACATCCAACTCAATGACTTGCACTTCCAAACTGGGATGAGGGGTCCTGCCTGGACCCTCAGCAGCCCCCGTTCCTGCAGCAGAGCCCAGAAGACATGGCCAGAAGTGGCAGCTGTCTTGAACCTCCCCATGCCCCGAGTTCGCGGTCTCCTTGACACGCCATGACCGCTTGCCCCGTGGGCCATGGCAATTTTTATACAAACGTGCAAAGATGTTGTGTCTTGTGTTTGTCTTGTTTTTGTCGGAGCCACTTTGTGTTCCTGGCTCAACGTGAACTGTGGTATTTTGTTGTGTTCTGTTTTTATAGCGGGGGTGGGGCGAGTTTGGGTGGGGGGGGTGGGGAGGGAGGTGTTTTAACGACACTGTGGCCTTGGTCGCTAACTTTTGTGTGAAATAATAAACTACATTGCCTGATAGTAACTTGAAGTGTTTTTCTTGGGCGCTGTTACCCTTGGGGAGCTGACCTTTCCCCCACTTGTTTCTTGAATGCCTGGTGGGGAGAAGGGGCGAAGGTGGGGGTGGAAGGAACCAGTTTCGGATGTTGGTCTCCGGTGTGGGAATGTGGGGGGCGAGCTTTTGGGCAGTGGGCGTGTGCAGCTTTGTGCGGAACCTTGTTGGACGCAGGACTGCTTTACTGAGGATGACATTGCCCTGTTAGGCGGCGACGAGCAGCTTATGGGATAAAATTTATCTAGTCGATACAGTGAATCTTTGGGACTATAGTGAGATGTGACACTGCTATGGAGCGCGGCTGTGGACGTTCGCTCTGTGGGGCTCAGTCCCGTCATCTGCAACACGAATGCGGTGAGACCCACATCACCTGCCTGTCTGGAGAAGCAAACGAGAGGCGTGTAAAATGTCAACATCGCCCAACGTCAGCTCCTATTTTGAAAGGAGGGTGATCCGGGTTTTGTGATTTGGGCTAAGCGATTTTTGTGTCACCCCACCTGTCATCTCGTTTAATCCTCGCGGCAAACCTGCGCAGGGTGCTCTGGGGGTCAGGAAGGATTTAAGCCAAGTCTGTCCAGCTCTAAAGCCCTGATTTTTTCTCCCTAAGTCATGAGAGCCACTGAAATATTAATAGTGCAGCTTCCCAATTTGGGAAAGTGAAAAGCCCTCGCTTAAGGTGTAGTTGAGAAAGCAGGGGACAAAGTGTTTCCTTATACCACTAGCACGTGATGACGGGGGAGTTTGGAGAACTTTGTCCTGGCTTTGTCACTAAGTCTGGAACCTTGGACGAGGCACTTGGTCTCCTTTTGTTCACTGGCAAAATGAAAGTGATACAACTACCTTCCGCAGCTGGTGGAGGGGCCAGGGGTGTCTAAACACCCATCTGTGGACAGTGCTGTCAGAATCACCCCAGGGGATCTTGGGTCCCGAGAGGTTCTGATTCCGGAATCCTGTTTTGTGAAAAGCTGAGAGAGTCCAAAGTGCAATCAGGTCCAGGAGCCACTGATTATGATGACATTATGTTTGCAAAGAGTAGGCATCCAAATAGCGGCTGTAGATCTTCCCACCATAGGCCTCGTTTCCAGTTTTCTGTGAAAGGGACGTCAATATTCCTTATTTGTAGTGAAAAGGGAAAAGAGGGAGGGGACAGACAGGGAAACAAACCATCTTGATTCTACGAACAGGAAAAGGGCTGAATAATCTGTATTCTATTCATACTATGGAGAATTATGAGCTGTTAAGTAGAATGAGTTCAGGGGCACCTGGCTGGCTCAGTTGGAAGAGCGTGCAACTCTTGATCTTGGAGTCGTGAGTTCAAGCCCCACGTTGGGTGTGTAGAGATTACTTAAAAAAATAAAAATAGTAGAATGACACAAATCTATCCTGTCCTCAGAGAGACTTCCAGGAAGTATAACGAGAAAAGCAAATTTCAGATTTATCTGATTTTGTTACACACTGTAAAAATACTGGTATTTTACACTCCCCAGTAAATAGGTTTACATGCCTGTGGCAAAGGGAAGGAAACATTTGCCGTGGTTCATCGTGGAGGGTGGGAACGGAAGACAAGGGAAGAGAGATGATGCAGCCCTCGCTGCTGCTTGAGAACGCCAAGTTTTACCAAATCTTCCCATTTTTCCAAGCGAGGTTGGGTATCTGGGGTCGTGAACTTTCGCAAATTTTAAGCACTGGCAAATAATGAAAAGTCGTCTACGATGGAAAAAGAAAAATCACCCTTTGGGTCGAAGAAAACACCCCTGGGACCATTTTGGATCCAGAGGCGACTTATTTCTAACTCATCCCCACCGTCTGGAAGGGTGTGTGCCAGGGAGAGCCTGGCGCGGGGGGCGAGCGGGTTTGCGCGGGATCGACAGCTTCGGAACCCCCACTTCTCCCAGCCCCTGGCTCTGGAGGCGGACATGGTCTCACGAGGCTTGTAAAAGGCCTGAGGAGTGTCCGCAGGCAGCCCTCGCACCGCGCCCGCCGCCCCCGGCGCGAAGGCCTCCCCTCCGCCATCTTGGCTCCCGCCCCGCGCCGCCGCTTCCTCCCGGATCAGAAGTTTCGCGCCAAATTGACCAGCAAGCAAAATGGAGCCCGGAAGGAGGCCAGGGACGTGACGTCACGGGCCCCGCAGCCAATCCGCTCCAGCGGCCTGTCCGGAAGGTGGGGCTCGCGGGCGCAGAGCGGTCCAATCGCTGGCTGTGGAACCTCAGCGAGCCAATGGGGACGCAGCGGCCGCGGCGCCCGAACGCGGCGTCTCGTTTTTTCCCGCGAAACTCGGCGGCGGTGCGTGGAGGTGCTGGTGTACCCGGGTCTGGGGGTTGTGGGGTCGCAGAGGTGAGACCGGGGGTGGGGGGTCTGCAGGTCTCAGCAACCGAGGGCGCTGCAGGGTGGGCAGGCGTTCTCGCCGGCGAGCTGGGGTCCCCCCGCCCCGCATTCGGAGCCGAGCCCACCCCCGCCGGCTCCAGCTGTTTGTCCCCGCGCCAGGCGCAGTCATGTCGGGTTTCGACGACCCCGGCATCTTCTACAGCGACAGCTTCGGGGGGGACACCGCGGCGGACGAGGGGCAGGCCCGCAAATCGCAGTTGCAGAGGCGCTTCAAGGAGTTCCTGCGGCAGTACCGAGTGGGCACCGACCGCACCGGCTTCACCTTCAAATACAGGTGCGGGCTGGAGCAGGACAGGAGGAAGGGGGGCACACAGACCCCCCCCAAGTGTGGCGCCGACAGGGGTCGCACGTCATCACTCAGAGCCGGCTAGTGTCGTAGAGCACGAATCGGGGGACACGGGCCCAGAGAAATGAGGGAGCATGTCCCAGGTCCGAGGATCGGGGTCCCAGCCATGCTTCATCCGGCCGCACCCTTGTGGCCTTTGGTTTTGTACGTGTTATACCTGAAGCTAACTTTTGAGTGGTCACCTGTTGAGTGGGCTCCTAACAGCCAGCTAGAGCTCCTAGGGTCCTTTGATTTTTTTTTTTTTTTTTTTTTTTTAACCCATGACTTGTTTCTGGTCGTTTGCTTCTTGTTTTTCCGCGTACTGTCTCTGATGTCTCCTAAACTCAAGTTCTCTATGGGTGTGAAAGGTGAAGATGGTAGTTAGGATTTATTTACTTCATTCATGCAGTCATTCTGATTTGCAACTTCCATTGATCAGCACCTGCTGCGGGCCAGGCACTGTTCTACTGAACCTGCTCTTTGTCATTGTATAATCAGCGGCATCATGTCAGATCCTTGTAGGTCCAGCCTCTGTCCCTAGCACCTTAAAAGGCAGAGGTGGATTTGTAGGTTCAGGCTTGGGCAGGACCAATTATTGAGTGACTTCCAAGTAACAGTCTCTGTGTCATCAGTAAATGGTGCCTCCCCCTATTCATGTACCAGCTGACATTGACCATCTGTGTGCCAAGCATTGTGCTAGGCATTGAGGTATGAAGATGGAAAGGCCTATTGCTTACCCTTTAGAAGCTCTTAGGTCCGTGAAGCTTATAAGTCAGTGGGAGCAAGGCATAGAGGCCAAGAGACGATTACAAAGTGACAGTTACCTCAAAGGAGGACTATATGGGTGTCTGGGTGGCTCAGTTATTTGGGTGTCTGGCTCTGGATTTCAGCTCAGGTTGTGATCTCGAGGTTCATGGGTTCAAGCCCCACTTCGGGCTCTTCGCTGACGGTGCGGGACCTGCTTGGGATTCTCTCTCTCTTTCTGTCTCTCTGTCTTCTCTGCCGCTCGTGCTCTGTCTCTCTCTCAAAATAAATAAATAAACATGAAAAGAAATTAAAGGAAAAAAAAAGGAGGAATATAGAAGGAAGTTAGGGAGGGCTTCCAGAGGAGCCCAAGTTTAACACCTAGCTGAGAGAAGAGTTTCAGGTGTGGAAGGCATTCCTGAGAGGGGCAGTTGCATGCATGGGCAGAGAGGTAGGAGTGGCTTTTTATAATAGCAAGGGGCTTTTTGGGCCAGGGTGGTCATTTTGTGTGTGGCTCTGGGACATAAGGCGGGGGGGGGGGGGGGTGGGGGGGGGATAAGGTCTGAGATGAGGCTGAGGAGAGGGCCCTGTGTAGGTCAGTGGTCCCTAAGTGTGTTTTGGGACAAGAATCCCATAGGATGCTCTGTAAAAAGTGCATCTGGTGGTTGATAAGACAGACACAGTCTCTGCTGTCTTTGGGCTCCCAGGTTTGAGGTGTGTAAAAGGCTCCAGGGAGTCCTGCAGCGAAAGAGCTGAGTCTCCCAGACCCACCTGTGTGTGCACACAACCCTGTGTTGGAGTGTTGAACTGTGCTTTGGCCATCTTGTGGACGATCTCCACGGAACCTGTTTTTTTTTTTTTTGGAGGATATACCTCTGTCGGCAGCAGGGAGCCTCCGCAGGGTTATGTCACAGAACCACCTGGAACTCGATGTGTATTTGGGAAGAGGAGGGGGTGGGGCGGGCAGTGGTGGTGCTGGTGTGGGCAGATTTGGGGTGCAGGTGCGCCTCGGCCAGTGTTGATCTCTTCTGCACCCTCCCCCGCCCCCACCCTGCCACCTGCCCACCGCAGGGATGAACTCAAGCGCCATTACAACCTGGGGGAGTACTGGATCGAAGTGGAGGTGGAGGACCTGGCCAGCTTTGACGAGGACCTGGCCGACTACTTGTATAAGCAGCCAGCCGAGCACTTGCAGCTGGTGAGTGGGACCCCGTCCCTGAACCTCCCCTCCCCGCTCCAGGGCCGGTCCTGCTCTGGTCACCAACAGCTGTCTCCTTCCTCTTCAGCTGGAGGAGGCTGCCAAGGAGGTGGCCGATGAGGTGACCCGGCCCCGGCCCGCTGGCGAGGAGGTGCTCCAGGACATTCAAGTCATGCTCAAGTCCGACGCCAGCCCGTCCAGCATTCGTAGCCTGAAGGTGGGTCCCCTTAGAGGCTAGTCTGAGGGTGGCAGTGGCTGCTGCATGGTGCACTGGGGCTTCAGACAAAGGCAGATCTAAGTGCCAGCTGTGTGACCCTGGGCAGCTCACTCAACCTCTGAGCCAGTTTCCTCCTCTGTAAAATTAACTCATAGGACAAATGTTACTGAGCTCCTTCTGTGGGCAAGGCATTGAGTTGGTTCTTGGAGAAATCACATTGAGCTAAACAAAAAGCTCTTGTGTGGGGTTTATGTCCACCCGTGGGGTGTGGGGGGAGCCCTGAGTAAAGCAGTGAATATCACCCAGGGTGATTTTAGTTACCTATTTTTTTTTAATGTTTATTTTTGGGAATGAGCAAGCGTGCATGCGAGGTGGGGAGGGGCGGGGAGGGGCGGGGTGGGGGGAGGAATTCCAAGCACAGTGCAAAACCGACGCAGGGCTTGATCTCGAACTATGAGATCATGACCTGAGCCGAAATCAAGAGTCGGATGCTCAACTGACTGAGCCACCCAGGAGCCCCACCCATGATGATTTTTGGATGTTCCTAAGTGCAGTGGAAGAAATCGGGGGTGGCCCTGTGGGAAAGACAGAAAGCTTCCCTGGTGGAGAACCATCTGAGCGGAGACCGAGCAGTGGGCAGACAGTTGGGAGAACATTCCAGGGAGGCAGAGGTACAGCCTGGACAAAGCCTGAGTGGTGAGGGGGGCATGGTATGTATGGTCAAGGCCATGCTGAAGGACAGCCGGCGAGGCTAAGAGTGATCGGGAAGCAGGAGGGGCTGGCATCTGAGGGGTTTATTTGTTTTAGTTGACAAATACTGAAGGCTGCTGTGCTCCACGTGTGGGCTAGACTCTCATGTAAACAGACAGGACTCAGTTCTCACAGAGCTTATGGTGGGAGAGACAGATACAGGACTTTGAGATAACTTCAGGAACCGTGATAGGAGTCATGAAGGAAAGAGAAACGCGAGTAAATATGACAGTGGCCGAAGGAGGTGGATGGCGGTCAGAAGAGGCCTCTCTCAGGAAGTGATGTTGGAGTGAGTCTGAGTGAGTCATAGCTGCACGACAGCCCAAGGGAAGAACATTCCAGGCTCAAGGAGAAGCAGGTGCAAAGGCACTGAGGTGGGGACAGTGGTATGCTTCAGGGAATAAGAAGGAACCAGTGTGGCTGGACCCCAGTGAACATGAGGGTTGAGGGAAGGAAGGGGGAAGGGAGGAAGAGGCCAGAGGGCCCGGGCTTTCCAGCCATGGAAACGCTTGGATTCTGTATGGAGCGCGGTAGGAAAGCAGGGGGTGTTTAGGTATTCGAGTGGGCTGGTTCCATTGGCAAACAGTCCCTTTGGCTGCCACGTGGAGGACAAATTATAAAATTGGCAGGAGTGAGAGCCAGGGGAGCAGTGAGCAGGAAGTGATGGTCGTGACGTTAGTCGTTCCGTTACAGGGTGGTGGTTAGAATCTAAGGAGGTGATGCACTTGGCTGTACTCGGCATGCTCCATAGCGGGGCCCAGATGTCACCCTTTTAGCTAATGGCACCTCCTCATCGTGCGTCATACTCATAAGGCCATGCTCTGGTCTTTGCTTGACAGATCTACTCCACATCCTGCAGCTCTCTTGGGGGTCCCTGTCAAGCCGCCTTTGGCTGGCACGATGCAGGTCTGTTCCCGAAGCAGGGCTGTGAGTTCTGGAGCTTGTCGGCTTTATCTATTCCCAGCACCAGGGAAGGGCTCCGTGACTATGTTTGGAATTAAACTCAGTATCACGCTTTTCTGTGGAAGCGGGATTGGACCTGTTTTGGGGGGCAGCTGTCTCATGAGGGAGGCAAGCCTCCACTTCCCCCCAGGGACACGCTTCCGACTGTCAGACTCATTGGAGAACACATTGAATGACCCACTTCAGGTGATGGGTTTCCTACAGTAGAGGAGGAGCCCTCTCTAGGAGGATCGCTGGTCAGGGATGGCTCGGAGGGGCTGAGACTACCCCAGTCCTTCGGGATTCTGGAGTGCCAGGTGCCCGTGTCTTTGTAGATTGTTGTCTGAAAAACATGCTCTGGGGTGGTTCCAACAGTTCCGGTGTCCCCGGCTTGTGGTGGGCACATGTGGCCTTACTTAGCACAGAGGGGGCCAGCCTCTTTCCTTCTCCGCCTCCCATCTCCCAGGCTTTGGTGGAGGGGGTGTCAGCATGAACCTGTAGCCTGCCTGTCCCAGGAAAGCCACTGGGAACTGGAAGAAAAGATAGCGAAAGGAACTTTTAAAAAAAAATCTTTTTAATTTTGGGCTCCTGAGTGGCTCAGTCAGTTAAGTGTCTGACTTCGGCTCAGGTCACAATCTCGCGGTTTCGTGGGTTCGAGCCCGGCATCGGGCTCTGTGCTGACCGCTCAGAGCCTGGAGCCTGCTTCGGATTCTGTGTCTCCCTCTCTCTCTCTGCCCTTCCCCCGCTCGTGCTTTGTGTCTCTCACTCTCTCTCTCAAAAATAAATATTAAAGTCCTTTTAATTTTAATTTTTTAATTTTAAGGAAGCCTCCACCCAACGTGGGGCTTCACCTCAAGGCCCTGAGATCAAGAGTCACATGTTCTACTGAGTCAGCCAGCAAGGTTCCCCTGAAAGGAACTTTTCTTGTTTTGTCTTATGGAAAATTACACATGGAAATGGAATAGTGTAATGAATCTCATATACCTTCACCTAGGTTTAGTGGTTAACATTTTGCCTTTGTTCTTTTTTTCTTTTCTTTTTCTTTTTTTTTTTTTTTTGCCAGAGTACTTTGAAATAAATTACAGAAGTGCCACTTTATCTCTCAGTACTTCTGCATACGTGAGAAAAAGATTTTCCCGTGCACTCTCTGGGGTCCCTGTCTCCCTTTAATCAACCGCCCTCTGGATGGCTCTCTTGCAGTCGGACATGATGTCGCATCTGGTAAAGATTCCTGGCATCATCATCTCGGCGTCTGGGGTCCGAGCCAAGGCCACCCGCATCTCCATCCAGTGCCGCAGCTGCCGCAACACGCTCAGCAACATCGCCATGCGCCCCGGCCTGGAGGGCTACGCCCTGCCTAGGAAGTGCAACACGTGAGTGGGCCTTGCGGGGGGCCCCAGGGCCTTGTTGGGGGAGGGACATCTGAGTGGAGACGGGAAGCGTAGGGACCAGCCTGCAGCGCCTGCAGGGAGAGGGGCTGGGGCAGAGGCGTGCCCTGTGGGGGTGGTGCGGGCGGGTGCGCTGGGGCTCAGGGCTGAGAACCAGGGGCCACGTCCTTCTCCATTGGTGAGTTCTGTTCCCACCGGCACGTCCAGACAACTTGTGCGGGGAACCCAGGGTTCGAAGGGGAAAGCACTCCAGGGGGATGAGTCTGTCTGGAGTCTTCTGAAGCACACTGGCTTGCTGGGGCAGCCGGGCCAGCGACATAGCACGCTTGTTCATTTACACGTTGCCTATGACCACATTTGCACTGTAGAGACTGCGTGTGTGGCCTCTTGGCCCGTAACACCGAATGTTTATACTCTGGCTCTTACAGAAAATGATCTCCACCCCTGGTCTGAAGGGCCCACGCCCTCTCTCAGGCTGCTCACGGGCCTCTGCTGGTCCCCCTCAGCCACCTGACCAAAGTGTCGGCAGTGCCCTGGGCTCAGCCATGCTCCCTTCTGCACTCATTCCCTGAGTGGTCTCGGGCTTTAAGAATCATCCACGTGCAGACGACACTCACATGTGTCTCCCCTGAACTCCAGAGTCAGACCTGGTTGTGGGCGGGATGCCCCCAAGCCGGTGCCCAGGGGACATTGCAGATTTGAACCACACTGACCTGACCTCCATCCCACCCCCCAGATCTGTCCTTCCACAGCTCCCCTCCCCCGCCCCAGATGGGAGCCCCATCTTTTCAGGTGCCCAGGCCCAAGTGCTCGGTCTCAGAATGTTTCTGGGAAGTCCTTTTGGCTCTGCCCTTAAGATTGCATGTAGAGAACCAGACCTTTTCTTAACCTCCTGGGCATGTCTGTTGTCCTCTCACCTGGAGTGGTGAGTCCCGGGCCCACCCTCATCTCCCAGTCTGTTCTCCACTCTGCAGCCGCAGGTGACCCAGCCGTTTCCGTGTCACCCAGAGACCAGCGCTGTCCTGGCCCGCACGGCCCTCCACAGCCCTCTCTGGCCTCCGGTCCTCCCCCAACTCTGGACCCAGCCTCGCTGCCTCCCTCCTAACACAGGGCCTTTGAACATGCTGTTTCCTCCGCCCGGAACATTCTTTCCTCTGACCTCCACAGTCCACATTCTCACTTTTTCCATCAGCTTTCTCTTCTGTCCTCTCACAGAGGTCCTCCCCCAGGCCTCCAGCTTACACTGGGTGTGTGCGTGCCCAGTCACTCTGTCACCCACCGACTTCACGGCATGGAGCACTGCCTGTCGTCCTGTCACGGAGTCATTCGTTGGCTGGCTTTTTCTTCCCTGACTAGACCATAAGTTCATACGAGCAGGGACGCACTGCCGTGTCCCTGGCCTGTAGAACTGTGTCTGGCACGTAGGGGGTGCTCTGCTCTAACGCCTCTGTGATGGTTGAACTGTGACTTCGTCACGTGGAGGTGAACAGAGGCCTGGACCCTGAGGATGGTCTTCAGGTGCCCAGACCCTCACCGAGAGGTCCTGGGATTTGAGCGGGGGTTCCATAAGGTCACTGGTGATTTGGCTCCTCTACCTGTGGGGACCCCGAGACCCTCGTGGGGCTTGGAAGTGTGACCTGTCCGCAAGGGGGAGGAGCCGGGCCTGGAGCAGACCTCCCTGCTCCTCACCTGGCTCGTGGTACCCCACAGAGCTGCACTCCTTTTCAGGGCCTTGCCCCGCTGTTGCGGAGACCCTCAACTTGCCGCGGGCCAGAGCTTGTCACCGACTCCTGGGGGGGGCTCCCTGGGGTTTGGGTTCTCGGGGGAGCTCTGGTGACCCTTTCTCCTCCCCCTGTGCAGGGATCAGGCTGGGCGCCCCAAGTGCCCGCTGGACCCCTACTTCATCATGCCCGACAAGTGTAAGTGTGTGGACTTCCAGACCCTCAAGCTGCAGGAGCTGCCCGACGCGGTGCCTCACGGCGAGATGCCCAGGCACATGCAGCTCTACTGCGACAGGTGACACGGGCTGGGGCTGGGCGCAGGGAGGGGCTCCCACCGGGGCGGCGGCCAGGCCGAGTCCCCAGCTCAGGTGCTGGGTGTGGCCGAGTGAGTGTGGTGGGCGGAGAGGGTGGCTCGTCGCGGAACACCCCTTCGCTGGCACCCTGGTGCCTCCCATGTTTCCGCTCGTCCTGTCGTCCCCGAGTCTGTGAGGGCGTGTAGCCCCTGCTGTGCGGGTGCTGGACCTGGAACCCCGAGAGGCCGACTGGCTCCGTGAGGGCTCCGGTTCTGGGTTTTTCCTGGGGGGGGGGGGGGGTCCCCGCAGCGGAGAGCCCCTGCCTCACCTGCATCCCTGGCTCTCTGTTCACCCTCTTCCTTGGGTTTTGCCGAAGGATCGGGAAGGAGGGGAGGGTGCTTGACTCTAGAGTCTGGTCCCCTCTCGGCCACCTGAGCGGAAGACTTGGCGCCGTGATGGGGGTTCGTCACCTGGGCTGGTGCACCTGGGTGTGCGTGCAGGTGTCCTGTGCTGTGTGGTTTCCTGAGGCGTGGATCCACAGGTCTTGTTAGCTTCGTCAGTGGCAGTGGGACGTGTAGAGGTCAGACTCGAGCGAGTTACATGAGTTGGCAAAGCCTCGGTTTGTTCATCAGGAAAACGGGCGTAATGACGGTCCTGAATCTCTAGTTAGGCTGCTGGGAGGTGGTAATTGGAAGATGCACGTGTTTAGCATAGTTCCTTAATACAAATTGTGTGTTTGTTGTTGATTAGGTTATTCTCCAAGCAGTCTGTAATCCAGACTCAAGCAGTGGTGTGTGGGAAGAAGGGCCTTAGAATCCTCTCAGAACAGTGACAGTGATGGTGACGCTCCTTGGTGGCATGTGACTCTTTCCCGCACGGAAAGCACTTTTGGGTTGTTTCCTCTCTTGATCCCGTGATATCGCTGCCCCCACCCCCCCAAGCTCAGAGATGAGCGGTGACTTCTGAGTGACAGGGTCCGGATGTACACCCCAGCGTCCCCACTGCTCCAGCTCTGGCTGGAGGGGCTCGGAGACTGCCTTCTTCCAGCACCTTCGTTTTGAGAAGAGAATGTGAAAGTCCAGAGGCAAAACGAGTTGACGGAACGGAGCTCATGGGGCCGTGAAGAGGCAGAAGTGGGGGTGGCCCCTGCAGAGAGGCTGGAGGGCCTGAGGAGGAAGGCTTGGGGAGCCCGCGGCGAGTCTGACAGCAGATGGGACGGGGATGGGGCTGGTGAAGGGGTGGGGAGCCAACACGGAGCCAGCTGGAGCCAGCTCAGGCGGGGAGGCCTCTGGTATAGATGATAAGGTGGACCATGAGTGTGACAGGGTGGGTGAGCGGGTCAGAGACCTCCCTGTCCCCACCAGGCCCTCATCTTTGTTTCTCCTTCTTCCCTGTTCCCTCAGGTACCTGTGTGACAAGGTCGTCCCCGGGAACAGGGTCACCATCATGGGCATCTATTCCATCAAGAAGTTTGGCCTGACCTCCAGCAGGGGCCGCGACAGGGTGGGTGTGGGCATCCGGAGCTCCTACATCCGTGTCCTGGGCATCCAGGTGGACACAGATGGCTCTGGTGAGTTGGCTTTGGGGTCCTGGCTGTGCTGCACTCTGGGCCGAGCCCCTGTCATCTCTCCTCTGGATCGTTGCCGGGCCTCCTGATTTCCCCGTCCCCACCCTTCCCAGCGGTCCCCAAGGGCGTCTGCGATCTAGTCCCCTAGCTCCTCAGAACCCGTTCCCCTCACTTACTGGACCCTGAGCACAGGCCGACTCCTGAGGGGCAGAACCGGGGTCTCTGCTCAGGCTTGTGGCGTCCCAGCTCTGAGGCCCTGCCCCGCAGGGCGCCCTGATCGGGCGGTGGGCTGGCCAGGGTCTCCCTCACGTAGCACTCACACACCCTCCCTCCCCGGCCCACCCAGGCCGCAGCTTTGCCGGGCCCGTGACCCCACAGGAGGAGGAGGAGTTCCGGCGCCTGGCCGCCCTGCCCAATGTCTATGAGGTCATCTCCAAGAGCATCGCCCCGTCTATCTTCGGTGGAACGGACATGAAGAAGGCCATCGCCTGCCTGCTGTTTGGGGGCTCCCGAAAGAGGTGGGGGTCTGGGTCCCTCCAGATCTTGGAGGGGATGAGTAACTTGGCTCCTACGAGAGTAGCTGCTGATGGTCAGGACTTGAATGTTCTTTTCATTTTCCTGGGACCCTCAGCCTTGCCTGCTACTCCCAGGCTCCTTCCCCATCAACCAGGCTTGCTGTCAGCTGGCTTGTGGTTCATCTGTGGTCTCCCGTTTCCTTGGCTGTCCGTGCCCTGGAGGCAAGCTGTCTCCCCCATTGCTACCATGGGCAAGGCTAGGGGACACGGCAGCTGTGAACGAGGGTCTCAGCCCGGAGCCCCTGGCTGCCTGCTGCTCTGAGGCTCGTGATAACCCGGTTGGGGGGCCAACTGCCAGTCCTCCCCATGACCAGCCCAAGTGCCAGCCTCGCCCACCTGCCCGTCCTCCCCCAGGCTCCCTGATGGACTCACCCGCCGAGGAGACATCAACCTGCTGATGCTGGGGGACCCGGGGACGGCCAAGTCCCAGCTGCTGAAGTTTGTGGAGAAGTGCTCTCCCATCGGGGTGAGTGCCTAGGGCTCACTGCTCTGCTTGGCCACCCCAGTAGGAAGGCAGGCTGCAGGCAGGGCTACCGGGTCCCCAGGACCCCTGGGGCAGCTGGCTTCCCAGAATCTCTTTCTCGTTCCTCTTGCCTGTGGTCAGGACGGCACAGAGGGAGGAAGAAGGGAACCAATGGGTGTGGGTCGGTTTGGGGCCGTGGGTGGAGTGCGGCCTGAGAGCACAGGCTCTGGATCTCTGCCTGGCCAGTAGCTGGCTGGTCACGGACCGCAAGCAAGTCACCTATTGTCCCCGAGACTCTGTTTATCTACCCACTGGGCCATAATGTTGGTAATAATCACGTGAAGATTAAGGGCCGGGCCCTGCTCGCAGTGCATTACGTACATTTACTCACCTGACCTTCTGCTCGCTGCACGGTGGGTGTTGTGACCCCTTTAAGGAGGAGGAAACGGGTACAGAAGAGCTCCGTCTTGCCCGGGGTCCCACAGCTAGTAAGTGCAAGCACAGGGATCTGACCCCAGGTGTGTGGTAGGCGGGGTGCTCTGTGCAGTGATTGGGGGCCTGGGGGCTCAGAGAGGGCGGGGATGGCCATCGTGGCCAGTGGGACAGGGCTGTGCCAGCGGGAGCTGTAGTCTGGATAGACCGGAAGTATGCCACGGGCTCTGTGCCGGAGCAGCCTGACAAGCATGTGTGCACTACAGCCATGAGCCATCGGGGTGGGCTTACGTTTCTTTAAAAAAAAACAAAATTATTTATTTATTTATTTTTTAAAATATTTTGTTGTTCTTTATTTTTTTTTTTAATTGTTTTTTAACGCTTATTTATTTTTGAGACAGAGGGAGACAGAGCATGAATGGGGGAGGGGCAGAGAGAGAGGGAGACAGAATCGGAAGCAGGCTCCAGGCTCCGAGCTGTCAGCACAGAGCCTGACACGGGGCTCGAACTCAACGGACCGCGAGATCGTGACCTGAGCCGAAGTCGGACGCTTAACCGACTGAGCCACCCAGGCGCCCCAAAACAAAATTTTTTTAATGTTAATTTTTGGGAGAGAGACAGAGACAGAGGCAGAGCACGAGTGGGGGAGGGGCAAGGAGAGAGGGAGACACAGAATCCAAAGCAGGCTCCGGGCTCTGAGTTGTCAGCACAGAGCCCGATGCGGGGCTGGAACTCACGAACCGTGAGATGACCTGAGCCGAAGTCTGCTGCTTAACTCTCTGGGCCCAGCCAGGTGCCCCCAGTGGGCTGAAGTTTCTGGTGGCCACGTTAGAGACCTAAAAGGATCAGACGAAACTAATCTTACTATTGTGTGTAGCTCAATATATCGGAAGCGGTGTTGTTTTAGTTTGTAGCTTAACATAAAAAATGCAGTGGGATACTTCATATCCTTTCTTTTTTTAAGGGCTAAGTTTGAAATGGGTGCATATTTTACACCGTAAGGCCACCTGGGTTGGGACTTGCCACAGGGGCAGCATGTGGTACTCGAGTCTGTACAGAGATGATGGGACTGGGGCGGGGGAGCCTTCTCCTTGGGGGTCAGGCGTCCCTGTCCCAGCCCTGAGGCCACCTCGAAGTGTGTCCTTCATCTCCGGGTCTCCGTTTGCTCCTCTGTGAGCCGGGCCCCTGAGGGTCGGTTCCCAGGGTTGTGGCGGGGCTCAGGTGAAGAGCGCGTGTGGACACCCACCGGGCCAGACTGGTGCCGGGGCTGCCTTCCTGGCCCAGGGGAGGAGCTTGGGGTTCTGTCCTGGGCTCTGGCCGGCTTTGGTGTGTGAGCTTGAGCCAGCCCCATCAGTCTGGGCCCCGGCCTTACTGGGGTCAGAGCGCGGAGCTGGAGATGTGCAGGGCCCTGACCCCTCCCCTTCTCCCTGCAGGTGTACACATCGGGGAAAGGCAGCAGCGCGGCAGGCCTGACTGCCTCAGTGATGAGGGACCCCTCGTCCCGGAACTTCATCATGGAGGGTGGGGCCATGGTCCTGGCCGACGGTGGGGTCGTCTGTATCGACGAGTTTGACAAGGTGAGTCTGATGGTGACGTGGCTGGCAGCTGGAAGGTGGAGGTGTGGCCTCCTGTGCTCAGACGGCACAAACCGCCTCTGACTTAGAGCCCGGTGTGGTCAGTCTCCGGGCCTGTTATCGAGGGAAGTAGTTTAATCTCTCTGAGCCTCCGTTTCCTCATCTGGAGAGTGGGTTCGTGGTCACTGGTGCGAGAGGTCTCCACGTTCCTGCCATCCGCCAGGCATAGAGTTGGGGCTTGACTGGTAGCTGCTGTGGTTTTCCTGCTGCCCTGCTGCTCTCCTGCCCCCGTGCCTGGGCCTCAGACGTTCCTGTCCCACACAGATGCGGGAAGACGACCGAGTGGCGATCCACGAGGCCATGGAGCAGCAGACCATCTCTATAGCCAAGGTGCGTGGCCCCCGTCCAGCCTGGCCCGGCGTGCGTGGGGAGGGTGCTGGCGGGGGGCCACTGTTCGCCAGGGCCAGTGCTGGCAGTAGCCGCCGGCCTGGGGTCGTGGGGCGCGTGTGCACGGACGCACGGAGGGGACGTGCCCCCGGGTTCTCATCTCTGCCATCTGCTTCCCTCCCTCTCCCCTCAGGCTGGGATCACCACCACCCTCAACTCCCGGTGCTCCGTCCTGGCTGCAGCCAACTCGGTGTTCGGGCGCTGGGATGAGACGAAGGGGGAGGACAACATCGACTTTATGCCCACCATTTTGTCCCGCTTTGACATGATCTTCATTGTCAAGGACGAGCACAACGAGGAGAGGGACGTGGTGCGTTTGAAGACGGCCAGGGCCACAGGGCTCACAGGGCCGGGTCCAGCCAGGGCCGCAGTTCTGGGGGAGGGTCACCAGGGCTTGGCCCAGAGTCCTGACCATCAAGCCGACTTGCCCGTAAGTGGGCAGCCCAGGAGGGGTGGCTGTGGCTGACAGAGAACACTGGACTGGGGGTCCAGTCCTGCCTCCTGTGTGTGTTAGGCTGTGCGGTTTGGGTCAGTCATTCCCTCCCCGGGCCTCAGCCCCTGGTATACGAAACAAGGAAGTTGATCTCTGCAAATAATAGAAGCCCGGCTCTGGCCAGGACGTCTCTGGAAGAAAGTAGTGGTTTATGTAATGGGCAAGCCTAAAGGCGTGTGGCTCAGCTGCATCCGGGGCCCCGTGGTCAGAGCTCTCTGCTTCTGCCTCTGCTCTCCCTCCCTGCTGGAGGCTTGTACTCAGGCAGATGCTCTCCTTGTGGCCTATACGGCCCTGGCAGCTCTGTGATTTTGTCTGGTTGGCTCACAGACCCTGAGGAAAGAGAGGCCTCCTCCTTTCCACGAGTTCTGGCCCTACCAGCTCCTTCTTCCTGCCTGCTCAACTTCTGTGTTGGGATCCAGGCTGGGGAGGGCCTGTGGGCTGACCCAGTGTCCCCTCTGCCTCCCCAGATGCTGGCCAAGCACGTCGTCACTCTGCACGTGAGTGCACTGACCCAGACCCAGGCTGTGGAGGGTGAGGTCGACCTGGCCAAGCTCAAGAAGTTCATTGCCTACTGCCGAGCGTGAGTCCTAGGCATGGGCCCTGCAGGAGTGGGGTTGCCTGGCTCTCCTAGGGTGGGAGAGACCCTGGGCCTGCTTCTTACGAGGGATTACAAGAAGGGATGCCTTCTTACAAGTGAAGCCCTCCTGAGGGTTCTGGCTAGGTTCCTTTCTGAACTCGCACAGGTCACTCGGTGGCTTTTGGCTTACATTGCCACATCTCTAAAATGAGATTGTAAAAATCAGAAGGTCTTTAAAGATCAGCTCGACTCTCACATGCAGGGAGGCGGTGCAGTGTGGACATCGTGCACACGGGCTCTGGGGCACGTCCGCCCCACCGTGTGACCTTGGGCGAGTCAGTTGCCCTCTGAATCTCCCGTTTCCTGGACTGGTGTTGCCTAGGGTTTTTGTAATGATGGCACGGTGATTAAGTGCTTGGCAGAGCCCCTGCACCGAGTCAACATTCGGGAAATGGCAGCTGAGACTTTTATTCCTGTTTTCTTCACAGCCGGCCAGTAACTGTAATCCTACATACAATAATTACCCTGTGCCGGGTGTTCTCTGAGTATTTCACGTGTAAGCGAACTTTAGCCCTGTCCCTAAACCTTTGAGGGACCATAAGAATCCATTTTACTGGGGCTGCGGCTAAGAAGCTGAGGGAAGGAAAGGTTAAGTAGCTTGTCCAAGGTCCTGAGTGGGAGGTAGGAGAGCAAGGATTTGAACCCAGGTACCTGGCGCCACGGGCTGTGCTGTTAGCCACGGTGTGGAGACGCTGGACATATGCCTCGGTGGCCTCTTGTTGGGGGTAAAACCTGAGGGTGGAGGAGTCTTCAAGAGCCCCTCCGGTGGGAGGGGAGCACTGTAGTCCGGTAGGTCCCTCAGTTCCCCCCTACCCACCCTTGGAGTGATGGAGTGGCGCAATGACTCCCGTCCTGGGTCCTTGTCACAGTTCTGAGCTCCTGTGGCCCCGTCCTCAGAGGCTCGGGCCCCAGCTGTGAGGCTTGCCCCATCTTGACGCCAGGTCTTTGGTGGCCTTGGGGAGTCGACTCCTCCCTCCTGGCTCTGTCTTCTCACCCTCAGGATGAGGGTTGCCTTAGGTGATCTGAGTATTCCCCTGAATCTGTGACTGTCCCTTGGCTGGGCAGCATGGTGGGTGCCCCAAGAACCCTTCCTGGCCTCGTGTCAGCTGCTCCCCACCATCCTGCAGGAAGTGTGGCCCCCGGCTGTCGGCAGAGGCTGCAGAGAAGCTGAAGAACCGGTATATCATCATGCGGAGTGGAGCCCGGCAGCATGAGAGGGACAGCGACCGCCGCTCCAACATCCCCATCACCGTGCGGTGAGCCGGCGCGGGAGGGCCGGGCCCAGGAGGGCTGCATGGGCCTCCTCGGTTTACAAAAGGGTGTGCCTCGCAAGCCAGGGCTGGGGGCCCTTGCTCACCGCACAGCGCAGGCCTGTAGTGAGGGCTGCGGGTCAGGGAGGCTTTTGGGAGTATAAACCCTCACGGTATGTACTTCTTGGCCTGTTTTAAGGTTGAGAAGACCTGGGACCCTGTTTTCTGAATTTTGTCTGGTTTCCCTCGTTGCAGGGCAGCATGAGGGAAAGGGAAGGGTCCAGTCATGGGAGTTAAAGAGACCTGGGTCCTAGGCTCTGGCCGACTGACTGCAGGGAAATGGCTTTCCTTCTCTGGATCTCCCGTTTTCATGGTTAACTCCTCATTTTTGTGAAATTATACAGTAGAAGATAGTGATGAAGAGTTTGACCCCATCTCGTCTGAATCCTGTTTCTAGCATTGATTAGTTAGAAGTGATTTTGTTTGTATGTAATGGAAAATACAGAGTAAATAAATCGGAGTTTATTTCTCTCTCACATGTAAAAAATGTTAGAGGGTGGGTGGTCCAGGACTGATGCGATGACTCCTCAGAGTCGTTGGCAAGTGGGGCTCTTTCATGCTTACCCTTATCCTCCTAGTCTAAGATGGCTGCTGGAAGTTCAGCCATCACCTCTGCATTCCAGGAGACAGGAGAGGCAGGAAAAGAAGGGCCCATCTCTTTAGGACATTTCCTGAAATTCCCACAAAATGTTTGAACTTCCATCTTCTTGGCCTACGTTAGTCACATAGACACATGTAGATACCAGAGAGGCTGGGAAATGTCAAATTTGAGCTGGGCGCCACATCCTGGAGTAAAAATTGTGGTTCCATTTCTTTGATGTGTATTTAATTTTGAGAGAGAGCTGAGACAGCGCGAGTTGGGGAGGGGCAGAGAGAGAGGGAGACACAGAATCCGACGCAGGCTCCAGGCTCCAAGCTGTCAGCCCAGAGCCCGACGTGGGGCTCGAACTCATGAACCATGAGATCACGACCCGAGCCAAAGTCGGACGCTCAAGCGACGGAGCCACCCAGGCGCCCCTGGGGTTCCGTTTCTGAGGGTCATGGGGACCGCAAGCAGTCTCCCCCATAGTCTGAGACCTTGGGCAGGCACCTCCCTGCTGCTGTGCTGGGACAGGGGCGGGGGGTGAGCTGAGTCCCCGCCGCGTCCCCTTGCTCCCACGCAGGCAGCTGGAGGCCATCGTGCGCATCGCCGAGGCCCTCAGCAAGATGAAGCTGCAGCCCTTTGCCACGGAGGCGGACGTGGAGGAGGCTCTGCGGCTCTTCCAGGTGTCCACGCTGGACGCTGCCTTGTCCGGCACCTTGTCAGGTGAGCAGGCGCAGGGACCCGAGCTGGGTGGGGGGGGCAGGGGGGCGGCCACAGCCGGGAGGCCCGGAGCATGTGTCGCGTCTGTGCCTTTGCCGAGCGTCCTCCTGGCGGTGAGCCCCCGTTCCCAGTTCCGCCCCAGCCACTTCCTTCCACGATGACAAGCGGTGGCTTCTCTCCACACCCTTGGAGACGATCCTCTTGACCCAGTTAATTAGTAAGAACTGTCATCTTGACCTCATCTGAGAACGATGGCACTCCTTGTGAGCTCATAACCGTTCTGAGTGCTTCCAGAACTCTTTCCTGTTTACTTCCAGCTGTCCCCACATCCCCCCCACCCCCCCGAGAAGCCAGGCGGGGCACTTAGAAATAAGACAGTCATTCAGAGGCCTTTTCATGGTGCCAAGGCTGCTGTTCGTTAGCTGGAATGCAGGTCTCGGCCCGGAGGGCAGGGAAGGTCAAACTGCCATAAGCCCTACAATCTGCTTCAGGCTCAGTCTTTGAACAGATTTTTCTGGATCACTGACTGTGCCAGACTCTCCTGGGAGTAGATTCATTCCTTCACTGAGCAGGGTGTGGTGTTTGTCAGGCGTCGTTCCAGGTGCTAGGGGTGTAGGAGTGAACAGATCTCCAAGTCCTTGCCGTGCGGGCCTCATTTTGGATGGGGAGAGATTCGACAAAGGCAGATAGATGGGGTTCAGGCAGTCAGAAGTGCACTGGGCTGCAGGGGCGGGGGGGGATCCTGGCAGGCCGGATATGTTGGAGGAAGATGGTCTGGAGGGCTTCTCTGAGGAGGTGACATTATTCAGGAGTGGTGTGAAAAGAGGAAATAAGGGCAGGGGGAGAGGACACTGTAGGGGGAGGCTGAATGCCACGCCTCCAAGGAGGGAGCAGGCTTGGCATGTTCAAGGGTGAGTGTGGCCGGTGTCTTGGGTGGTGTGAGGGGCCTGATCGCCCCCACCCTCCCCTTGGTGAAGACTCAGTCTCTGCCCTGGAGGGGATTCCCGTCAACATGAGAAATTTGCTAATGGGGGCTCTTGGGTTTGCTGATGGCCAGAGGTCAGGTGTGATTTGGGACAGCGAGGTTTGAGCTGGGCGTCGTAGGCTGCGTAGCAGTTTGCCTTGCAGATCCGTTTCATCCTGGAGCCTTGAGGTCCCCCACCCAGTGGCTCCGCTGACCGTGCCCCACCCTCTCCTCAGCTGAAACCCCAGGGCATCTGTAGGCCTTGGTCAGCAGGAGGAATGTGCCCTGCAGCAGCAGATGTGAGCCGTGAGCCTGGTGCTTGCCTGGGCCCCTTGGGGCACCTCACAGCCGTGGTCTCCGGGCAGCCTGCCCTCCCTCCTTGGGGCACTGGTGGGTTCGGCTCTCTCAGATCTGCTCCTCCAGGAACTTTGTCCCTGCTGCCTGACCAGCCGGGTGGGGTGCAGGTATTACGGGCTCTCTCTCCAAGTCCGCCCACGTCCTTCCTCAGAGCCCTCCCCTGGCCGTTCCCAGAATCAAAGCAAAACCAGTGCCATGGCCTAGGGCCCCCAGGACCTGGCCCCTGGTCGCCGGTCTGGCCACGTCCCTGGCCCCTGGACTGGGTTTCGAATGAAGTCGGGTTTCTACCCCTGTGCCTTTGCATCTGCCAGTCCGTTGCCTGGAGCATCTTTCCACACAGGTGTGCTGTGTCCCCTGACTCACGGCTGTGTCCAGCCATCTCCACAGGCCCGTGCTGTCCCCCATGCACCGTTCCCCGGCCACCCTTTCTTGGCTCAGGGGCCCCGTCCCTTCAGGTCTCCCACCACGAGCAGACTGAGGTCTCCGGTGCCCCGTCCCCACCTACCCGTCTCTCTCTGCCCACAGGGGTGGAGGGCTTTACCAGCCAGGAGGACCAGGAGATGCTGAGCCGCATCGAGAAACAGCTCAAGCGCCGCTTTGCCATCGGCTCCCAGGTGTCGGAGCACAGCATCATCCAGGACTTCACCAAGCAGGTAAGCCCTCCCGTGGCCTGGGGGGGGAAGCGGGGGGCTCGCGCGGCCTGCCTCCCACCCACCCGGCACCTGTGTCCTGTTGCTCAGCTGACAGGCCTGGGTTGGGGATGGGGATGAGGTGGCTCTTCCTCGCCCTGGACCTGTTCCCGTCATTCATCCCCTAGAGACGGCCTCAGTCTGGGGCAGGGCTGGTCTTCTGTCCCATCAGGGGAGAGGACGGGGGGCTGGTGTTCTGGTACCACCACACCCAGGCTCCCCCAGCACCTCCTGTGTATCTCTGCCCTCGCTGCCTGGCTTTTGTGGGGTGGGGAGGGGCAGAGTCAGGAGGGGGAGTCTCCAGTTCATGGAGGACAACGTTCGAGAACCCAGAGAGGAGTGGGGCCTTCTGGGTGCTGTGGAGAACTTGTGGTCTTTTTTTTTTTTTTTTAATTTTTTTTTACATTTCTTTCTTTTTGAGAGAGACAGAGCGCAAGCTAGGGAGGGGCAGAGAGGGAGACACAGAATCGGAAGCAGCTCCAGGCTCTGAGCTGTTAGCACAAAGCCTGACACAGGGCTTGAACCCACGAACCGTGAGATCATGACCTGAGCTGAAGTCAGACGCTTAACCGATTGAGCCACCTGGGCGCCCCAACTTGTGGTCTTTAAAACCACAGGAACAATCCACGCCTTTCTGATTTCAGCTCCTCTTAGCATACGTCATGTCATTTGAATCTTAGAGCAGTTTCACGCAGCAGGTGGTACCACGCTCGTTCTATATGTGAGCAGACTGGGGCTTAGGGAGGTTTAGGGGGTCAAGAGCTTCGGTGCTAGAGTCAGGTGGACTCCGTTCAAGGCCCAGGTCTGCCACTTAATTGCTGTGTGACTTTGAGCACGTGACTTAGCCTCTCTGTGCCTCAGCTCCTGGCCCGTAAGATGAGCGTAATCACAGTACCGGCTGCGTGGGGCTGTTGTGGGGGTGGAGTGAGTTGAGGTACAAAGACTAGAACGGTGCCTGGCACGTAGTAGAGTTCAGGAGGTGTGAGCCCTTCGCGGGAGCCAAGGAGATGGGTGTGAAGGCCTTTGATAAACCGGAAGTTCTCTGTGAGCAGGGGGGATACGTGGGGTCCCCTCTGGAGGCACGCTCCTGCATCCAGCCTTGCGTCCGCAGAAATACCCGGAGCACGCCATCCACAAGGTCCTGCAGCTCATGCTCCGACGGGGCGAGATTCAGCATCGCATGCAGCGCAAGGTCCTGTACCGCCTCAAGTGAGCCCTCGCGGCCTCGGACTTGCCCGTGCCTCCCGCACGGCCCGCACCCCGAACGTCACTGCCCTCCGCCTCCCTGCTGCCATCTTGAACTTCCCACGCGCTCTCCACCTGCCCTGGAGGAAGGAGCGTCCCCCCTGCCTCGCCACCTCCGGGCGCCTGCCTCTGGCGCAGGTCCAGGAGGCGTGCTTTTGGTGTTTGTTGAAATAATAAAGCCACGGTGCGTTTGGATGTCTCTGGGCTTCTGCACTGGGTAGCCCGTCCCTGCCCCCATCTTGCCCTGCAGACCAGTCTTGGAGCCAGACCGAGCGGGGCATCTGACCTGCGTCCGCCCCTCAGGCCCTTGGGCAGCGCCCTTCCCTTTTGTGCTCCGGGTTCTTGAACTGCTCGCCAGCCGGCAGCGGTTGAGAATCCCACCAGATCCGGGACCTGTGGAGGGCTCCCGGGGGGTGCGCAAGATGGGCTCTGCTGCTCCCCGGAGCCTGTGGGGGCGCGGGGGCCGTGCTCCTGCCTCAGGCCCGCCCAGTCCCCACGCTTTTCTGTGCCTCAGTGTCCGGACCGTAAAGGGCTGAAGCTAGCACGTGCTTTGCAGGGTTGTGTTCGGGATAATGACAGCGAGGTGCTCAGGGAGGACGGGGCAGTGCGGTGAGACGCCAGTGGCTTTTGGGATTCGGGGACATGGATTCCCACAGGCCTTAGAGCAAAGTGGCTGAGAGGGGAGGTGCCAGCGTTGTATGCACTGGTTTGCTCCCCATGAGCTCCCTGTAGCTGTGTGGCCTTGGCTGAGGCAATCGACTTCTCTGGGTCTGAGGATATGCCTTTTGCCGTTTCCTTTTTCTTGGGCAGGGAGGGGGGTGGAATTAATATCCATCACCACAAGTAGTTAATTTTTGTGTGTGTGTCATGGAAACTTTAATTTTAGGGAGCATGAGTGGGGGAGGGGCAGAGGGCGAGAGAGAATCTTAAGCAGGCTCCATGCTCCGCGCAGAGCCCGACACGATGCTCGATCCCACGATCCTGGGATCATGACTTGAGCTGAAATCAAGAGTCAGACCCTCAGCGGAGCCACCCAGGCATCCCTGGGATGGGAACTTGTAAGATCTCTCTTGGCGACTTTGAAACATTCATAAGACAGTATTAACTATGGTCCCCATGTTGTGCGTTACCTCCTCATGGCTGACTGACTAGCAAGTACGTACCCCTAGACCCCCTTCACCCATTTGCCCACTCTCCACCACCCACCTCTGGCAACCGCCCATCTATTCTCTGTGTCTCTTGAGGTGTTTGTTTTGTTTTTTGTTTTTTGTTTTTTTTGTTTTTAAGACTCCATGTATAAGTGAGGTTATACAATATTTTTCTTCGACTTCCTTTTTTATGGCTGGATAGTGTGTGTGTGTGTGTGTGTGTGTGTGTGTGCATACACCTCGTTTTCTTCATCCATTTTTCCGTCAGTGGACGGATTCCATATCTTGGAATTAGGTCCAAGGTCGTTTTTGTATCTTGGCTGTTGTAAATGTTGCAATGAACCTGCGGGTGCTAGGTCTTTTCAAATTGGTGTTTTCATTTCCTTCGCTAAAAAAATGGTGTTTTTATTTTCTTCGTGTAAATACGGAGATACTGACAAGTGGAATCGCTGGGTCATATGGTATTTCTAGTTTTAGCCCCGCGGTGACTCTCTATGCTGTTTGCCACGGTGGCTGCCCTAGGTCACATTCCCAGTGGTGCCCGAGGGCTCCCTTTTCTCCACTTCCTCGCCAACACTTGTTCTGTCTTGTGTTTTTGAGACTAGCCATGCTGGCAGGTGTGAGTGATGAGCTCGTTGTGGTTCTGATTTGCGTTTCCCTGACGGTCAGTGATGTTGAGCATCTTTTCATGTGTCTGTGGGCCATCTGTATGTCTTTGGAGCAATGTCTCTTCAGATCTTCTGCCCATATTTTAGTTGCGTTATTTTGCTGTCCAGTTACCTGAGTTCTTTATATATTTTGTTTTTTATTTATTTACTTTTTTTTTTTTAACTCTTTATTATTTTTTGAGAGACAGACAGAATACAAGCGGGGGAGGGGCAGAGAGAGGGGGAGACAGAATCCGAAGCAGGCTCCAGGCTCTGAGCTGTCAGTGCAGAGCCCGATACGGAGCTCGAACCCACGAACTGTGAGATCATGACCTGAGCCGAAGTCATATGTTCAATGGATGAGCCACCCAGGTGCCCCTATATGTTTTGAGTATTAGTCCCTTATTAGTATGCGATCTGCAAACACTTTCTCCCATTCTGTGAGCTTTTTGTTTTGTTGACGGTTCTCTTCTCCGTGCAGAAGCTTTTTAGTTTGAAGTGGTCCCTTCACCTGTTTGTTCTGCTTTTGTTGCCTCTGCTTTTGGTGTCAGATTTAAAAAGTCCTCACCAAGGCCCATGTCCAGAAGTTCCCCTGTCTTCTAAGGCTTTATGGGTTCAGGTCTTCCTTCCTTCTTTAACCCATTTTGAGTTAGTTTGTGTGGTGTGAGACAGTGGTCCAATTTCTTTTGCACGTGGATCTCCGGTTTTTCAGCACTGCTGCCTGGAGAGACTGTCCTGTCCCCATCGCATGTTCTTGTCTCCTCTGTCCGGAACTAATGGACCGTGTATGCCTGGGTTTATTTCTGGACTCCCTGTTCTGTCCCATTGGCCTGTGTGCTCCTGAATTTAGCATCAGTGAGCTGGAAGTCGTAGGATTCAGCACCGCAGGTTGTGAGGTTTGAATGGTGGAAAGCACGAGTAACAGCAGTATCGGAGAAAATCAATAGTCCTCGTTGTTTGTCATTATTTTGCTTAATACTGTAATACCAGTAAGAGGGTATAGTTCGTAAAATTCAAGAAAAATCCACGAAATAAGATATTTGCCACTTAAGATACATTTAGGAATGCAGAACCTCAAGCAAAGCATGAATTCAGAAATGCATTACACATTTTATTCTATTAAATTACTAGCAGATACAGTATCTAAAAATAAGCACCATGTTAAAACAAAGACCGCCGCGAACTGAAAGTCCGATTACACGATCTTCCTAAAACCCCGACCAGGAAACCTGGGTGCGTCAGTGTGGTCACTGTTGAGTCACTCGTGTACTTACCTGTGGCAATTTCCAGCCGCTTATAGCTCTTTGCAACTGCCCGGTTCCAGGAAATGGAGGGATGAGAGGTGCTCAATCAGTTTTCCTCTGATTCACTCCTGCTCAAAGCCCATCTCTCCTTGGGTAATTTGGAGAACTTCTGAAGAGCTCTTTGTCGCCTGGTTCGGATGCCCATCTTCTGAGAGCATCGTGAGCGCTTCCAGATCCTCTGCTCCTTTCATCTTGTGCAGGTGGAGACGCGAGCGTTGGCGGCATCCGCTGCAGACCCGAGCCTTCTGTTCTTGTGTTTGGGGGTGCGGGAGGCAGGGTGAGCTTTAACCCTGCCGCCAGGGCTCGCGTTTCTGGGAGGGGGAGAGGGATCTCTCTCCAGGGAGCGCGTTCACTCGGGGTCTCGGCCGTGATGGATGGTGCCCCATCAGCGGGGACTGCAGGGTGGAGGCTCTGTCATCCCACATCGTCAGCTGGGATGCACTTAAGCCCCCGGCAGTCGTGGATGTGGGCACCGTGGTCACCTCTGTTTTACAGATGGGGAAACAGGCTCAGAGTCCCGTGTCACAGCGAGTGAGGGCAGGGTCAGGATTCAAACCCGGCTGTGCTCATGTCACTCTCCAGCAGCCCCTCCCCAGGCAGGCCCCGTGCTCGGGCTGAGCGGGGTGCCGGGGCAGACACGGTTCCGGCCTGGAGGAGGTGCTGGTCCGGGGGAAGAGTGCCCTGGCATAGTCCCCGTCCCCGGCGATGTGGCACGGCAGGCACAGTATGGACGGACCGAAGCGGGTACTGGCTTGGCTGTGACTGGGGAGGGCGGAGCAGGGCTCAGGTGGGTGGGCACAGGGAGTCCCACAGAGGGAGCAGCGGGGCCTGGCGCCATGAAAATCCTGGGGCGTCCAGGGAGCCCCCGAGCCTCCACAAAGACTGAAGGGTGAGGAGGGAGGCAGCCGGGATTTCCTGTGGCTGGCTGGGGTGGGGGGCTGTGCAGGCTGCCCGGAAAGGAGCACCCAGGCTGGGAGTCAGGGCCTGGCCGGGACTCCGTGAACTCCGGGGAGAGGGATCCTAACCCGGGTGGGGGCTCCGCTCCCACCTGCCCCAGCCCGCTGCGGGTGTGGCCCTCTCCCTCCCCTGGCCCTCCGCGGGCTGTTCTGTGGACACCACGTGGTGCAGGCGGCTGCATCTTCGGTTTTGGTTTCTCTTTTCTCATCCATAGAAAGGGGGTGCCAAGAGTCCTTCCCCCCAGGAGGGCTGTGAGGGTTAGCTGAGGTGACAGATGTCCATCCAGTCAGTCCCTTCAGGCACAGAGCTGCTCCTGGGAGGGCTGGAACTTCTCAGATCACCTTTTCCTGCCCTGATGACTCCAGGCCTCTTTGGGCGCCCCTCCCCCCGACTCCACCCCCGGCTTCTGTGGCTCTTGTCCCTTCTATTCCCACTAAGGGAGCCACCCTGTCCCCCGTGTCCATGAGGAGCGACCAGAGGAGCATGCTTGTCATTTAGTTCTTCTGCCTGTTGGTTTGGAAACTTACAGTTTTTTGTTTTTTAGATCTTATTTTGAAGAGTTTATTCACTTTTGAGAGAAAGAGAGCAGAGGAGGGACAGAGAGAGGGAGACAGAGAATCCCAAGCAGGCTCCACGCCGTCAGCACAGAGCCTGATGTGGGGCTTGGTCCCATGAACCACGAGATCATGACCTGATCCGAAATCAAGAGTCTGACACTTAACCATCTGAGCCACCCAGATGACTTAAGATTTTATTCTTAAAGTAATCTCTACACCCAATGTAGGGTTTGGACTCAACCCTGAGATCAAGAGTCACATGCTCTCGGGGCACCTGGGTGGCTCATTCGGTTGAGTGTCCGACTTTGGCTCAGGTCATGGTCCCATGGTTCACAAGTTTGAGCCCAGTATCAGGCCCTGTGCTGACCGCTCAGAACCTGGAGCCTGCTTCTGATTCTGTGTCTCCTTTTCTCTCTGCCCCTCCTCTGTTTGCACTCTGTCTCTCGCTCTCTCAAAATAAAATTAAACATTGAAAAAAAAAAAGTCACACACTATCCTGACTGAGCCACTCGGGCCCCCTGGAGACTTAGACTGTTTTCATTGCCCTCAGTCACGTATTGTTGGGTTTCTACCCACAGTTGGCCCCTGGTCCCTAACGATAGGAGGCTTAAGCCACTGCGGAGACCCAAGGTAACTCAACGCTGTCCTCACTGGGCCAGCTCGTCTGTGCCCACCAGATCACAGATCTTACAGAACCAGTGTACTTAAAAACCCAATATTATAAAGGAAGGTGTAGGAGGATGATACCAGTTTGGGTTTTTATACATTGGAAACACAGGTGGCCCACACTTGAAATGGGTTATTTCAGAGAAGTGCTCGCAGGTACCAGCCTAAAACCCGTTCTCTTGTCTGTAAGAAACAAGACCACAAAAAATACTGGATTTAAAAAATGCAGAAGACAAGTGTTCCAAATATCAGTTCGTGAAAGAAGCTTTTCCATTTGGGGATATAGTAACAACTATTTTTCACATATATTTGAACATGAATATAAAAGCTTTGTATTTATTTGATAGCTGATGTAAACGGAAGCTTCAAGACTGGATGAGCAAAAGTAGACTTTTCTTAAAGTTTATTTATTTTGAGAGAGAGGGAGAGCACAAGCAGGGGAGGGGCAGAGAGAGAGGGAGAGAGAATCCCAAGCAGGCTCCGTGCTGTCAGTACAGAGCCAGATGTGAAGCCCAATTCCATGAAGAATGAGATCATGACCTGAGCCAAAATCAAGAGTCGGACTGAGCCACCCAGGTGCCCCCAAAAGTAGACATTTTTTCCCCCACACAATATGGTAAGGCGAAAGAGTACATCATAATGATTTCTGATACAACTTTTGGTAATGTGCAGTTCAAAAATAAGCATTTTCCACTTAAAATATGAGGCAGCAAAGCACAGTGGTTGAGAGTGTCGTCTCAGAGCCAAATGGCCTGGGTTCAAATCCCAGCTCCGTGACTTTCCAGCTGGCCACCCTGGGCCACTCAAGACACCTCTCTGAGCCTTCATTTCCTCACCTATAAACCTGGGGGTAACTCTACCATAAGGAGGGATGTGAGGGTAACGTGGGTTAATGTTTATAAAGCACTCAGGACTGTGCTGGGTTCACAGTAAGAGTTCCAAGTGAGTGCTAATATTGAAGTTACAGACCTCAGCATTTCAAAGCGGGCTCAGAACTCTGGGTGCATGTTCCTGTTTATGGAACAAGAAAGTAGGGTTGGGCGTGTGGCAGGCCCTAGGACCAGTGGATCGGCTACCTTGACTGAGCATTTAGAACACCCTGGCACAATGTTGGTGAACAACGTTCACCATGTTATTTGGAAACCAAATTCTTTGCAAGAAGCAATTTATGATCCCCGCCCCCCCCCCCCCCATTTTGTGAGTCTTTAGAGCTATTTTATTTTTAATGTTTATTTTTGAGAGCGAGAGAGACAGAGAGTGAGCGGGGGAGAGGCAGAGAAAGAGAGAGAGGGAGGCCCAGAATCTGAAGCGGGCTCCAGGCTCTGAGCTGTCAGCGCGGAGCCCGATGCAGGGCTTGAACCCACAAACCACGAGATTGGGAACTGAGCCACAGTCTGACACTTAACGGACTGAGCCACCCAGGCGCCCCTCTTTAGAGCTCTTTTAGTGGGAAGTTGGAATCGGCTGGGAGTAGTAGACTGGTGACTAGTAGCCTCCAGAATTCAGCAAAAGGCCAGTGTGGATGAGCCTTTAATATGCCCTTTGGTTTTAGGGGTGGGGTGGCTACTCATCTGTTGGGGCTGCTGTAACAGTTCCTCAGACTGGGGGGCTTGAACAGCTCTGGAAGCTGGAGGCCTCAGATCCAGGGGTTGGCAGGGCTGATTAACTCTGAGGCCTCACTCCTTGGCTGGTGCATGGGTGCCTTCTCCCCACCCTGTCTTCACATGGCCATTCCTCTGCGTGTGTCCCAGTCTCTTCTTAAAAGGACACCAATCAGGCCGCCTGGGTGGCTCAGTCAGGTAAGCATCCAACTTTGGCTTAGGTCATGATCTCGCGGTTCATGAGTTTGAGCCCTGCGTCAGGCTCTCTGCTGTCATCAGAGCCCACTTCAGATCCTCTGTCTGTCTGTCTCTCTCTGCCTCTCTCTCTGAAAAATAAAATAAAAAACGTTAGAAAAAAGAATTATAGGGGTGCCTGGGTGGCTCAGTCGATTGAGCATCCGACTTAGGCTCAGGTCATGATCTCACAGTTCGTGAGTTCGAGCCCCACGTCGGGCTCTGTGCTGACAGCCCAGAGCCTGGAGTCTGTTTCAGATTCTGTGTCTCCCTCTCTCTCTGCCCCTCCCCCGTTCATGCTCTGTCTCTCCCTGTCTCAAAAATAAATAAACGTTAAAAAAAATTAAAAAAAAAATAAAACATTTTAAAAAATTAAAAAAGAAAAAAGAAAAAAAGGAATTATAAAAAAAACAGGGGCACCTGGAGGGTGCACTCAGTTAAGCATCTGACTTTTGTTCTCCACTCACTCAGGTCATGATTTCACAGTTTGTGAGTTCAAGCCCCATGTCAGGCTCTGCCCTGATGGCATGGAGCCTGGTTGGGATTCTGTCTCTCCTTCTCTCTGCCCCTCCCCAGCTTGTGCTTGCTCTCTCTCAAAGAAATAAACTTAAGAAAAATTTTTAATAAAAGGCACCAACCATATTGGATCAGGATCTGTCCCAACAACCTCCCCCCCCCCCTTTTTTTTTAAGTTTTTATATATTTATTTTGAGAGAGAGTGAATACAAGCAAGGGAAGGCCAGAGAGAGAAGGAGAGAGAGAATCCCAAGCAGGCTCTGTACTGACAGCTGGACCCCGACGTGGGGCTCAAGCTCCTGAATCATGAGATCATGAACCAAGCTGAAATCAAGAGTCAGAGCCTTAACGAACTGAGCCACCCAGGTACCCCCAGAGATTTTTAAAATAGAAGTGAGCGCCTGTTTTCCCGGGGTTTGAGGAGGACAGTGCCCACGAGGGGGCGCCCGAGCGCCAGCCACGGCGGCAGCCGTCCACCGCCTCCCTTCCCACCGAGGGCTGTCAGAGGGCTCTCCCCACTGGCTTCCCAGCGACCTCCCAGCCCGACCCTGGGAATCTGGAAACTCCCTGGCTCCGACTCAGCCTGGAGAGTCCAAGAGGCTCTGGGTATTCACCACCCCGCTTGGTTTAGACAGAGGCTTGAAGGTGCCAGACCCTGGGGGACGCCTGACCTGCTTTATCCCATTTAATCTTACACTGTTCCAGGAGAAGCAAGGTCTCTCTGATCACAGATGGGGAAACTGAGGCACCAAGGGGTTAGGTCACACAGCAATGGGGAAAGCCTGGATCCAAACCCGGGGACATCTGATGCCCACATCTTTGCCCAACAGCCTCTGAGAATCCCAGAATCTTAAGTGTTAGGAGAATCTTACAAACTTAGAGGCTCCAAAGGCTAGATTCAGAAATTTTTATTCAAGTCCCATATATATCTGTTTTTACTTTTATATACTTTAATATATTTATTATGACTATGTGCACTTAGATTCCTTCCCCTCCCTGGAGGAAACCACAATTGGTTTCTTGGGTTTTCCCCACGCACAGGCTCATCAAATATTAGAATTAGATGGGATTTCTGGGTGACCCAGCTGCTTCTAGTCCCCTGCCCTCAGGCTCCTGCTGGTGTCACTGTCATAGTCTGGCTGGCTTTGAGGATCTGTCTTGGCTCCCGAGGCCCCCCAGCTGCAAGCCCACCTACCTCTTCACAGGGGTTTGCTGGCACTTAAGAGGGTGTCCCCTCCAGTTCAGGGAGGCTGAGCCTGATTCCTCTCGGCAGCCCCACCCCTGGGGGTCCTCACCCCGGAAAGCCTGGACCTGTACCTGTGGTGGGAACCCGCGTTCGGTTTGCCCCTCAGAGGGGAGAGTGGGAGCACCCACTCACGGGGTGGGTGTCGGGTGTTGAGATAGACTCCCCCATGGGGATGCCTGGCAGCTTGGGGGCTGATGGGCCCTCCAAGGGCAGGCCTTAAGACCTCCCCTGTCTCCACCTGGGAGGGCAAGGGCCACGACGAGGTCTGGGTTTGAGGGCCCGCCTTCCTCAGCTGGGAGATCTTTTCCAGAAGCCTTTCCTGTTCTCTGGGGGCCAGGTCAGGGGCCCCTCCGCGCACCCCTCTCCTCTATCAGAGCTCTAGTCTTGCTGGATTGTACTTTTCTTCTGTTTATCTGTTTCCCCGTGAGCAGGTGCGCTCTGGGAGGACAGGGCTCTGCCGAATTTTGTATTTCTTCTCAGTGTTCAGCACAGTGCAGACACTCCATAAGTGACTCCGTTACCCCAACATCTTCCACCCCAATTCACAGTTGCCCCTTCTTCTGGGCATGCCGTAGATTACACCCGCCTTGTCCCTTGAGTTAGCCACGTGATACGTTCTGGCCAATGACCTAGGAGCCAAAGTGACACGTGTCAGTTCTGGGTGGAGCCCAATTCTTCCGACTCCTTTCGTCCTGAGCAGTGACTGGGGAAATTCCAGGTGGGTTCCTCTGTAGGGACAACAGGGAGCAAAGCCCTGTCCCCACCCTACTTATGGATGTGTCGCCTGAGTGACAAAGAAAGCTGTGTTGTTTTAAGCCACTGAGATTGGAGGTTGTTTGTTACACAGGTTAATCTTCCCTGTCCTGACTGCTACAGATCAGGAAAATGGGGATCGTGGCAGACTTTCTGCCCTTTGTACATCCCTGGGGAGGTGTGGCCATCAAGAGATGCGTGTGATAGGAACCAGTTATCCCTCCCCTCACACCCTCTCAGGCTTTATGCCTGGTGATGTCATCTCTCCTGGGTCAGTGCCTTCCCCGGAAAGAACAGGACGTTCACTCATTCACTGGTTCATGTCCCGGAGATGTTAAGAGGACCTCAGTGCAGGGTTAGGATGAGGCTTAAATGCGTTAGCATAGGGAGACTTCTTGGACGAATCCTCGGTACGTGGTGCAATGTAAGTGTCACTATTATCATTACTGATTTTTTTTAGTTCATTCAACTAAATTTCCTGGGCATCTGCTACGTTTCCTAGACACCAGGAGTACGGAGAACAAAGCTGGTTTCTTCCCGCCTTGGGGCGGCAAGGCCCGGAGAAGAATGTCAGGGCGGCTTTGGAAGGACCTTGTGTAAGGAGACCGGTGCTGTGACACCTTCCAAGAGGAGGGACTCCACGCAGGCCTGGTGTGGGGGCACCCGGTGGCCTTGGGCCTGGAGGTGGAGCCCAGGGGGGGCAGCTGGGGTGGGGGTGACAGCCATCAGTTACGTAAGCCCCCAGCCTGGGAGCTAGATGCGGCTTTGACAGTCCTGTTCACAGCCCCCATTAAGGAACCTGCTCTTCAGCAGCAGAGCTGGGGTGTGGAGGGGGAGGAGGGGCCCCGAGCAGCTGCTCTGAGTCTGGAGGCATCTTTCTCCCCCTTCCTTGAGGAGGGAAATGGGGGCCAGCCTCCAGCACCAACACCTGGCGACAGGTGGACAGCTTCTGCCACTGTCTAGTCCCTGGCTCAAGCCATCTGCTTAGCCCAGACGGGCCTCCTTGGCTCTGTGTAGGGAGGGGTTGGAGGAAGGTGGGGGGCTGCTGGGGGCTGAGGGCCAGCTGGGCTGCAGGGACACAGAGATGGCAGGTCAGGAGGGAAATCAGGGAATCAGGTGCTTGGGAGAGAGGTGGGGGGCAAGGGAGGGAGAGGGGCTGCTGGGGGCAGGTGCCTCGGGCAGGTGGTGGAGGCCCGGGCCAAGCCCGTAGGTTGCCTCCATCCAACCGAGAACGTTGACCCTTGGAGTCCAAGAGGACCTTGGGGATATCAGACCACCATTCTGCATTATAGCTGGAGAGACTGAGGCTCAGAGAGGGCATGCGACTTGCTCACAGATACACAGCTAGTTAGGAGCTTGCCCAGGGCCAGAACCCAGTCCTCTCTGCTCTTAGCTCAGGGCTCCTGCATGACATTATGCTGGCTTTCGGGGCCTTGGGACCTCCTGTTTTACTGGGAATGTCTGACCTAAGGGGTGGCCATGTTGCTGCCATTGGTGATGTGTGGAATCCTTACTCCTCCGTCCTCCCCCTCTTCCAGGGGGCTGGCCCTGCAGGGAAAGGGGTGGTGGCCAAAGGAGGCTTCATTTCAGCCTCTCCATCTGCAAGACCCGGGGCTGGGCACATCGGGTGCAAAGGAGCAGGGGGACAGCCACCCCTGCTGGCCCAGCCCACCCTTCTTCTCAGAGGCAGAGTGAGTCTCAGACCCCACCTCCTGGGAGTGGCTCTCTTGTGTCATCCTCTCCCCCTGAGTGCGGGCTGATGTAGTGACTCGAATCTAGGAAGTAGAATACAGCAGGAGTGATGGGATGTCCCTTGTGAGATTTGGTGGCTTGTGTTCTGGGTGCGCCCGCCCTTTCGCTTCCTTGAAAACCAGTGTTGTGAGCTGCTGGCCTCTGGCCGAGAGCCAGCCAGGACCTGCAGCCGGCCAACAACCATGAGCGTGAGCTTGGGAGGGAACCCCCGGCCCCAGATGAGGCTCCAGATTAGACCACAGCCCTGGCCGCCTGCCTGCTGGCAAGCTCATGAGAGAGCTGAGCCAGAGAATGCATAGAAACGGAGATAACGAATGTTTGTTGTTTTAAACCACTAAGTTTTGGGGACATTTGCTCTACAGCCATGGATGACTTAATACAACCCACCACCACCTCCTCCTGGAGCCATCCCCCGACCCCCTGGCTC
The DNA here is from genome assembly GCF_018350215.1 of Panthera leo. Taxonomy (NCBI): domain Eukaryota; kingdom Metazoa; phylum Chordata; class Mammalia; order Carnivora; family Felidae; genus Panthera; species Panthera leo. Next base: position 129,120,326 of record NC_056685.1, read on the forward strand.
CTCTGTCCCCCTTCCCTCCCCCCACTCCCCTCAGCCCTAAGGAGGAATTCCTAGTCCCAAGTCCTAGTCTTCCACACCGTATCGCCTGAACGCCTGACCTTGGGGAAGGCATTTCACCCTCTCTGGGCTCATTTTCCTCTTGGTTAAAGCCGCTCTCCCAGGTGCACAGGCCCATGTACAGGTTTTTCTCACTCTTCTCTCACCTTGACCCTCATAACTGCTTGGAGATGTATTTGGGACAGGTCTCCACATCCCTGAATGACAGCAGAACAGACTCAGGGCGGCGTGGGACATTGTGACAGCATCGTCTGGGACGACAGTGGTGACAGCTAGGGTCAGGCTGCCTGTGGCATGTGTCTGCTGGGCTGCAGAAGGTGGAGAGCCCAACAGCTCTGTTTCCCAGAGTCACCTGCCGCTGGTCATGGATCGGTGGCAACATAAATCCTCCCGCAGAGAGTGCTCCCGATGGTGAGAATTTGGAACCGGATTCCGTGGGCAGAGAGGCTGGGCACAGAGCACGCATTCTGCTGTGTGGATCGTAGCAGAGCAGGGGTGGTTCTGGGGCCGGCAGCTGAGAGGTGACCTGATGCCCCAGCTTCCCGAGGGAGGCAGGAGCCGCAGCCCCCTCGGCGGCCCAGTTCGGCAGTCGTTCTCGGACACTCAGCTGCGTAATATGATTAAAAAAAACAAAAACAAAAAAAAAATTTTTTTTTTTCAGATTGGGGATAGATTCTGTTGTCTGTCACTGAAGCCTGACTGATGCTCACACCTTCCCCAGAATATGCGGGACAAAGTCACAGGAGGTCTCCACCCCACACCCCGCCCCTACCGAGAGGTCCAGACGTCAGTCCCCGGGGAGTGTTCTGATGGGCTCTGCTGGGTCAGTCCTTGTGCTGACCTGCTCACAGTTGCCAGAGGGATGGGGAGTGAATGACTGGGTCGTGTCCTACCGCTGCAGCCAGGGGACAGGGCCCGTCTCTGGAAGAGCGGCTGGGAAAGTTTGGCGCACACAGACAGCATTAGCTACCACGTCCGTCTGACGCCGCCCGCCACAGGGAAGCTCGATTAACGAATCCCACGAGAGACAGAGTTGTAATTAAGCCCAGGGGGGCAGGAGATGATTGCAGGAATCCCAGAGTCCCTGCTCAGGGGCGATCGTGCCTGTGCTCCAACTTTACCACCATGGAGGAGGCAGGACTACCCCGTATCTACCCCTGACAACGCTTTGGGTGCGGAGGGGGAAACTGAGGCTCAGAAGGGCTGAGATGGCTGGGAGGCTGGGAGACGGGGAGGGAGGTGGGGGTTCGGATCCAGGCTTCCCAGTTCCTATCCACCGCAGGATCTGGAGCCAGCAGCTCGGGGCTGTGACTCTGGGCGGGGGGGCTCCGTCTCGGCCCCAGGGTTCTCGTCTGCAGAGGGACCACGGCAGCGGCGGGACTCTGGGGCACAGCGGGTTGTGGAAGTGCCTACCCCAGGGCCTGGCTACAGCAGGCTCCTCCTGGTGACGGGGAGTGCCCGATTCTGCCTCTGCTGAGCCACTTTCCTGTTGCCATGGGGACCAGACTCCTGGCGAGTCTGGCTCATTTAAGCACTTGGTCTACCCAGCAGCAACTTTATCCCCAGGCCCTCCTGTCCTGCGGGCTTGTCCCCTGACACAGGGGCTGGGAGGGGCAGGCAGAGAAAGAGGGGGGCCCAGTGGACTCCCTCCACCGGCCGCCAGCCTCCCCTGACGCCACCTCTCCGGCCTGGCCTGAAGGCTGAGGTCTGGGTTCCAGTCCTGCCTCCACTATCTCCTGGAGAGTGGAAAGGGCTTGTGTTTTTGCTCGGCTTCCCGAAACCGATGGAAAATATCTAGCACCTGCATGGGCCGGAGGTCGAGTGGGCCCCCTGCCCTTGGGAATCGTCATACCAGCTCCGGCAGCCTCCGCACCCAAGGGGCCCCGTGGTCCTAAAGCCTCGGGCTCCTGCACGCGCTGACTCAACAGTTTCCTGGTGTCCCTCCATCTCGTGGCTCCTCTGCCACGTGTGACACCAGCTCGGGTGTGAAATTCAGCCCCTGCCTCGGTTTCCACAAAATGCCTCTCCTGCGTGGCGCAGTGGACTTTATTGAACGTGAGGGGAAGGCGGTGGTGGGGGAGGGTTTACATTGACCCCCAAACCCACAGCTTCACATTCTCTATAGAAGTTTCTAGCCTTTCGCCCTGTCCCAGGCATGGTGTGCTCCTTCCCTCAAGCCCGCCGGACCCCTTCACTCCCTTGTGGGCTCTCCTAGCCCTGACTATTGTCCCCACCCCCTCCCTCGTCCCCCTCCCCAGTCCAGCGGGGCAGGAGCACAGGCCCTTCTGGGTCCCATCACTGTCCCTCCCCTCCCTGCAATCTTCACAACAAAAGAGATCTGGGGATCCGCCTTGTGGATTGTGGGGTGCAGGGAAGACTCTCATCTCTGGGACCAAGCCCTGCCCAGCTGGAGAGGGAGAGGGTCCTTTTGCAAGTGCTGAGGGCAAGTTCCACAGCCAGACGGGGGCGGGGGGTGCCCCAAGACTTGGCACCGAGCCACACATCACTAGGACCGCCTCCTTTTCAGATGTATAAAGGTGATTGGTCAGCTTGGATCCACCAGAAATTTCCTGAACACTGCCACAGCTTCCTGACTCCCAGACAGGTAATTGCTGAGGGACAATAGTTTGGAGTGATTTTGTCACCTGACCCCTGTTTATGCAGGTCAGCCCCCAGAAGACTGGATTGTCCATCCTGCCCCCTCCTACAAAGGCTCTGTGGCTGGCCTTTGACAAGCAAATGGGGAGCAAAGCAGACACACTGCTGTGTGTCTGCCCAGATGGCCTTCCTTGGGTCACGTGACCTGGACCGGCCAATCAGAATACCTCATCCCCTGATAGAGCAATTGGCTCATGGTGGGCACATGACTCAGGCAGAGCCAATCAGAGTCTTCCCTGAGATTGGTACATGGACACCAAAAACAGAGGGTCTCTTGCTGTCCATTGGCTTGAAGCGGGTTGGACTATCCAGCAGCCATTGCCATGCCATGTAGAGACAGAACCCACCAGAAAATGAAACCAGCACACTGATGAAGTAAGAACTTCTGAAAGATGAAGTGACAAGCCTTGAGAATGTTTGAGTTCCTGGATCCAGCTGGGCCTGAAGGCAGTCCCACTTCTGAATTTTCAGTATGTCAGCAAATAAATTCCCTTCAGCTGGGGTGGGTTGCTTTTTGACATTGTGGTGGAAACAAGCCCATCAGAAAGAGAGGATGGGAGCTTCCAGGAAAGGCCATGGGTCAGAGGGTGTCCCAACTGGGGCCACGGAGACTTTTTTTAGTCCCTCATCCCTAACTCTGGCCTATTGTGAAATCAGCTGGGCAGTTTGTTAAAAATACATGCTGGGGACCTGGAAACCTGCATTTTCACAAGCTTCCCAGGGAATTCTGGTATCAGCCAGGTGGGAAACTGCTGACCTAGGCCTGTTCCCTCACTTTCTAATTAGGGAAACTAAGGCCCAGAGGGGGAGGACACACAGCAAATTAGTGGCAATTCCCCATCCATTCTTTTCGCACTTTCTTGCCTTCCTTTCTCTCCACCCTTCCCCAGATCAAGGGCAAAGATGGGGAAGGTTTAAGATTCTCCAGGCAGAGGGGCCCCAGCACAGACCATTGTCCTGTAGGCAATGCCACCACCACCAGTCAGACAGAAGCTGAGAGGGTGTACAGAAACTACTGAACTGTTAGCTCTGGAGCTGCTGCTTGCCTGATGTACGTCCATCCATCCATCCATCCTTCCATCCATCCATCTGTCCATCCGCCCATCCGTCCTTCCATCCGTCCATCTGTCCATCCCTCCATCCATCCATCCCTCCATCCATCCATCCTTCCATCCATCCATCCATCCATCCATCCGTCCGTCCATCCATCCTTCCATCCATCCATCCATCCATCCATCCGTCCGTCCATCCATCGGTTCGTCCATCCGTCCATCCATCCATCCGTCCGTCCGTCCATCCGTCCGTCCGCCCGTCCATCCCTCTGTCCGTCCCTCCGTCCATCCATCCTTCCATCCATCCGTCCATCCATCCATCCATCCCTCTGTCCATCCGTCCGTCCATCCGTCCATCCGTCCATCTGTCCGTCCATCCATCCATCTGTCCATCCGTCCATCCGTCTGTCCATCCGTCCATCCTTCCATCTATCCATCCATCCATCCCTCTGTCCATCCATCTGTCCATCCATCCATCCCTCTGTCCATCCGTCTGTCCGTCCATCCATCTCTCCGTCCTTCTGTTCATCCGTCCTTCCATCTGTCCATCCATCCATCCATCCCTCTGTCCATCCGTCCGTCCATCCATCCATCCATCCGTCCATCCGTCCGTCCGTCCGTCCTTCCATCCGTCCTTCCGTCCGTCCATCCGTCCGTCCCTCTGTCCGTCCCTCCGTCCATCCATCCTTCCATCCATCCATCCATCCATCCATCCATCCGTCCGTCCATCCGTCCATCCATCCATCCATCCATCCATCCATCCCTCTGTGCATCCGTCTGTCCATCCATCCATCCCTCTGTCCATCCATCCGTCCATCCGTCCGTCCGTCCGTCCATCCATCCCTCTGTCCCTCTGTCCATCCGTCCTTCCATCTGTCCATCCATCCATCCATCTATCCATTCATCAAGTACTAAGCACTGTGTCTACCTGGATAAACCTGTTAAGAGGCCTGTGTAGGTTAGTTTTGTCTTTCCTCCCTTGCCTCTCCCTCCCTTCTCTTTGCCACCTTCCCTGACTCTCCACCCCCTCCCTCTCCCTAGACCGGGTATCGGAAGTCTCATGTTCACCTTCCGCCTCTACCACTTAGTAGCTACGTGAACTGGGCACATGCTTTTTCTAAGCCTCTCTGCCCCCCATTTTCCTTGTTTCGGGAAGCGGGGGTGACAGAGCCTTACAGGACCGTGGCAGCGATACAGCCGAACCACGTGAGTGGGTGTGTGGGGACGCGGGTGGCCACGCCCTTCCTTCTGTGTGGATTTCAGAGCCACGTGGAAGTGTTAAAATGAAAAGAAAGGGAGGAGAACGGGGCCTCCTCGAATCCCACCCGTCTTCACAGGTTGCTCGCTGTCAGTTTTCCCCATTTCCCTGCAGGCCTAACTGCACACAGACATCATTCCCCCGGGGCCCCTGGCCCGTCCCCTAACACCAGGTCGCAGTGCTGAGATGCTGAGATGCTCAGAATCTTTGACGGGGCCCCGCGATGAAGGATGTTAGTGAAGAAAGTCGTGAGAAAGGGGGATTTGGCTCGGAGACAGAAGCCTGAGTGAGATAAACAGGACTTTCTGGGGCCTTGAGAAGCATGCAGAGGGCCCCTTGGGGAGTCACGCTGGAAACGGCTGTGAACCAGCCACGTGACCTCTCTGGACCTCAGCTCCTGCGTCTGTGAAATGGGAGCATTGAACTGGCTGATCCCTGAGGCCCCTTGAAGCTCTGGGTTTCTGGGGGCCTGCAACCCACAAACCTGGCACGCCAGGTGCTACAAGGGAAGCCTGGACCCTGCCCTTGGCGACCTGACGGTCCCGTTGGAGGCACAAGGCCAGGCCACAAAGCCCAATTCAAGAACTCTTATTCAAGAATTCTAAGAAAGAAAAGTTTGGGATTCCAATCACAGCAATGCAAACAACTGCACTTGAATGTGCTCTTGTCCCAGGCGGCAGGGGGACTCATGAGTCCTTCCAGAGGCCCCGAGGAGGCCAAGAGCTGCTCTGGAAACAGGGACAACGCTGTCTTTGCCTCAGTGTCCCCAGGGCCCAGCACAAAGCAGGGGTCCACTGAGCACTAATGAGGGGGCTTTGTGTCTGAGGCAGCCCTGCCCAGGAATGTGCAGAAGGGCCTGGAAACCTCACGGCGGGAGGGGAAGGCTAGGGGGGACTGGGCCGTTTTGCCAGGAGGCAGGAAGGCCCGGGGTGCTGATCGCTGCCTTCAGATGTTCACAGGTGCAGGTGGAAGATGGGTTGGGTGTGTGCTGGTGGCCAGGGGGGCAGAGCTGGGGCCAGTGGGAGGAGGGAGGACATCCCAAGACCCCCTGAGCCCTCAGTTTGGCCGATACGACAGCACAGGTTCACAACTGCTGGCTGCTTAGCAGGGACCCACAGGCCCTCTGCCCTGTGAGCTCCATGTGAGGATATTGACCCTGCCCTGTCGGTGCTCCCATAGTCCTCCTCTTACAGACCAGGGCATCGAGGCACAGAGAAGGTAAGTCACGTGTCCAGAGGTGGAGGGGATGGGATTTGAACCCAGGTGGTAGGGGCATCCTGGCTGTGGGGCCATGTGAGCAGAGGTGAAGAGGGATGGAAGAGAGCAGGGGCAGGGGCTGGGCGAGATGGCTTTAGAGGCTCATCAGGGAGGGCTCTCAGGAAGAGGTGCCCTTGAACTGAAAGTGAAGTCTGGGAATGATCAATGGAGAGGAGCCGCAGGGGTGCTCGGCAGGAAAGATGTAGGTGCAAAGGCCTGGAGGTGGGAATGCGGCGGGTGGGGGGAGACCAATGGGCATGGCCAGGACTGTCTAACGCAGTCCCAAAGCCACGGGCCGGGCCCCTTGCCTGTGTCCGGAGGGCCCTTCGGCTGACCAGCCAGCGTATCACAACAGCATCCTGACTAGCGTCCCCCCTCTGTCCTTCCGGCCTCCCCACTCCTGCCCGGTCCCTCAGCAATCTGATTCGATCCAAAGCTGATCAAGCTGCTCCCTGCACAGGACCCCCCGTGGCTCCCCACCGCCTGAGCACAAAGCCCAAGCTCCACCAGCTTGGTGATGTTTCGAGGCCCTTCCTGTGCCGCACTCTCCAGCCCCACCTGCCACCACACACGGCCCAGGGCCCGGTGGACGGCCCGCTGCCCCTAACGCATCTCGTGCTTTGGATGCCCGCCGCGTCTTTGCCCCCGTGCTGACCACCCCCGTCCACCCTCCTGAACATCCCTCACCCTTCTCTCCCTGCTCCTTGTCCCGGGAGATGGTGTGCGGGTCTCCTGTGGCTGCTGAGATGACCGCAAACTCAGTGGCATAAAATGACATAAATTTACCCTCTAACGGCTCTGGCGATCGGAAGTCCAAAATCAGCCTCACTGGGCTAAAGTCCAGTTGTCAGCGGAGCTGGGTCCTTCCGGAAGGTCTGAGGGGAGAATCGGTCTCCCAGCCTTTTCCGGCTCCTGTGGGCGCCTGCCTTCCTTGGCTCGTGGTCACTTTCTCCATCTCAGAGCTGGTCGGGGAGCACCTTCCAGTCTCTGGCCCTCTGCTTCTGGACTCCAGCCTCCTCCTCTGTCCCTGACCCCCTGCCTCCCTCCTTAAAGAGCACTGTGATTGCACCAGCTCGCCCGGATTATCAGGATGATGTCCCCATCTCAAGGTCTTTAATCACACCTGCAAAGCCGCTTATGCCATATAAGGTTCCAGGGACCCAGACAGGGACACGTTTGGGGAGCACCACCCGGCCTGCCCGGGGCGGCATCAGCGGGGCTCCCCGACCTCGTCCCCTGTTTTCCTGCTGGGTTTGACTCACAGGTGCTGGAGCTCAGTGGAGATGGATGGTGGGAGGGGAGAGAGACGGCGGGGGTAGGGGGTGGGGGGGTGCTTGTTCTTGTCTCCCTCCCCTGGCCCCTGGGCGCGGCACCCTCTTCTGGCAGCCGTGGAATGGCCTTGGCTCTCCTGCCCTCCTGGGTCTCACCCCCACACTTCTCAAGCCACCTCGTTGAAGTCCAGGCGGGGCTGGAGGGAGGGTGCAGCATGTGAGGCTCCTGGGGTGCAGATCTAAGGAAGCGCTCGCACTAAGGGCCGAACCAGCGCCTCGCCCACCCCACATGCCCTGGCCGCCCTTCCTGCACGGTTCGTGGCTCTTTCAGCGACGGCCAGGGGGTGCCCATGTCCGTCCAGGTGGCCAAGCTCCTGCCCCATTGGACACTGAGCTCGAGAGCAGCCCCTGCTCCTTCTTCGGGCCCAGGTCCCTCGAGGCCGGTGCAGGCCCTCTGGGAGAGCGCCAGGCCACAGACACAGAGGAAGGAGCCGGAACACCTGGGCTTGAATCCCTGCTCTGTTGGTACTAGGCCAGTGGTGACAGGTCAATCTGAGTTAGTATCAGTGCTGAGCTCATCGCTGGGGACTCAGGGAATGTTGGCTGCATGTAATAGAACCAGAAGACAGGACGGAGGGAGGGGAAGAGAGGAAGGGGGAGAGAGGGAGAGAGTGGGAGGGGGAGACGGGAAGGAGGGAGAGAGGGAGAGGGAAAGAGTGGGGGGGGGGAGAGAGAAGGAGAGGGAGAGATGAAGGGTGAGAGGGAGGGACAGAGGGTGAGGAGAGAGGGAGAAACAGGGAGAGGGGGGAGAGAGAGAAGGAGACAGAGGGGGAGAAGTAGGGAGAGAGAAGGAGAGGAGAGAGAGAAGGGGAGGGAGAAAGGGGAAGAGAGGGAGGCAGAAAAAGAAGGAGAGAGGGAGGGAAAGAGAAAGAGGGAGAGAGAAAGGGACAGAGAGAGGAAGAGAGGGCGAGAGAAGGAGAGGGAGAGAAGGGGAGTTAGAGGGAGAGACAGAGTCAGAGAGAAGGAGAGAGAAGGAGAGGGGAGACGGGAGTGAGAGGCAGAGGGGAAGGGAACGAGAGATGGGGAGAGAAGGTTGGGGAGGGGATCATGGGTGGGAGAGGGGAAGGGGGTCATGAGGCTGGGAGTGAAGGCTGCCAGGTGCAGGGGGGAGGCAGAGAGAGCGAGCGAGCAGAGGGCGGCAGCCAGGGTCTGTCTGGCTCAAGTGAGAACTGCTCCATCACGAGGTGCCACCTGCCAGCCAGCGGCTCTCAAAATAGCTGTCCCTGCTGGGGCTGCGGCTGGGGGAGGGGCAGGGCTGGGAACCCTGTCTGGACACGTCCCGGGGCCCTTGGCTCTTGTGTCTTGAGCCTGGCAAGAAGCCTCTGTGACCTGTGCCTTGAGTAGCTGCAGTGGGGAGCTCAGGAGGCCGTCCTGGGGGTCTGTGTGCGTGAGTGTGTGCGTGTGTGTGTGCGTGCGTGTGTGTGTGTGTGTGTGTGGCGGACTGGGGTCGGGGAAAGTGCCTTCCTGGCCTGGGGCTGGTGACGTGCTGGCGACAGGCAGGGAACGGCCATAGTGATAACGATAATCATTGTATAGTGATCACCGTCAACATCATAAAAAATGAGGCAGACACAGCGAAGTCGCCCACCCTTGTCCCTCCCTCTTCTTCCTTTTGCAAGAATCCGAGTCTGTCTGGGGCAGCCCAGAGGACACACGCACCTCTCAGACTCCCTTGCAGCTAGATCGGCCATGGGACCCACGTCTGGCCACGGACACATAAGTGAAAGTCGGCAGCCAGGGCCCCGAGAAAGCCGTGCTTTCCTGTTTCGTCCCCACCTCATGGCGCGCCTCTGCGCTGGCCTCCTTCCCTCCTGCCACAGACAGTTTTTTTCCAAGAGGCCGAGAAGACAAGGCAGGAGAGAGCCCAGGCGGCTGGGACAAGAGAAGGAACTGAGCTGTCGCGGAAGGAACGCATCACGTACGTGAAGGCCGCTCGCCTCGCATGGGACTGACTTTGCTTCCCAGCTGTGCCTTTTCCCAGCTGCGCGACCTTCCTTGGCCTCAGCCGTCTCATCTGTGAAATGGGAAGAAGCGTGAGTGACCAGGGCTGAGACCCTGCTCTGTCTCACAGGCCTGTTGCGCCGCTGGGCTGCTGAAGGAAAATGTAACACCACGGTGGACGCATTGGACTGTGTTTTGGAAGTGTTTTTGGTATTCGGTTTAATCCAGTTTGGCAGATGCTTTTAATAATCCCTGATATGTGGAATATTGGGGTGACCGTGGGGGAGCCCGGGTGGCTCAGTGGGTTAAGCGTCCGACTTCGGCTCAGGTCATGATCTCCGTGAGTTCGAGCCCCACGTTGGGCTCTGTGCTGACAGCTCGGAGCCTGGAGCCTGCTTCGGATTCTGTCTCCCTCTCTCTCTGCCCCTCCCTTGCTTGCACTCTGACTCTCTCTCTCTCTCAAAAATAAACATTAAAATTTTTTTTTTTAAAAATTGGGATGGCCACACAGACGGTGGTTCTCCATCACCTTGTTTTGCAACTATTTGACCTGTGCCCACCGAGGCCAGTGAGGGGGTGTCTGCTCTATTCTATTCTATTCTATTCTTTTGTTCTATTTTGGTGCCAGGCTCTGTACTAGGCATTGAAACAAATAAAACCAAGAACAAATGAGGAGTCACTGATGGGCAAGGCCAGTGTGTTCGCCTTTGGCGAGCGGATTGGGATTTAACGCAGAACAATATCCGAAGCGAAAGGAAGAAAGCCCTCTTTGGGGAAAGCCAGGCTGTTGCGGGAGAGGAGGTGGGCCGCAGAAACGAGTTCTTGGCTGGAACATTCTAGCCCCTGGTTTCCCCACCGAGGAAGCCAGCTGCCCCCAAAGGAAAGCCCCCTCTCCTCGTTCTTCCTCTCACACCAGCGATACCTGAGACCTGGTCTGTCATACCCGTCACTGTAGCCCCAGCACCGAGAGCTGCCAGGCGCCCTGTAAGTGAACGCACGAGTGAACGAGCCCATCAGAGGCTCAAAGTCTAGTAGGCAAGGCCAGTGCGGAAACCCACCAGGCACATATCACCAAAGAGCACTATAAACTGTGCAGAGGAACTGTCCGAGGAGGGAATGGCTGCCAGTCTGAGGGAGGAGGACGAAGGCAGGAGCTGGAAGCTTCCCTGGGGCTCTGCCTACAGAATTTTCCAGACGGGCTTCTCCTCTGGTCGCAGCCCGAGCAGCTCTGTGACTCGGCCTGACCTCAGCCCTCACCTTTCTCACTGTTTCCTCCCCTCACTTCTCCGAGCATCTCCATCAGGGCCACATTCTTTCTGAGAGTCTTTTTGTTTTGTTTTTTTAATTTTTTTAACGTTTGTTTATTTTTGAGACAGAGAGAGACAGAGCATGAACAGGGGAGGATCAGAGAGAGAGGGAGACACAGAATCTGAAACAGGCTCCAGGCTCTGAGCGGTCAGCATAGAGCCCGACGCGGGGCTTGAACTCACGGACCGTGAGATCATGACCTGAGCTGAAGTCGGACACTTAACCGACTGAGCCACCCAGGCGCCCCTCTGAGAGTCTTTTTGAACATGAAGTTCCTTCCAAGGAGTCTGGCTCCCTCCATGGAGACAAATCTGTCGGGGGCCGACCTGCTACCCAGTGGGTCCCCAGGCCCCTGTGTGGGCCGCCGATCCCTCACCCTCAAGACGTCAGCCTGGCCCAGGCCTCCAACCCCTCTGCATCACTGTGGGGACAGAGCAAGCGGAGGTGGCCGTCAGACCAGGGCCCCGTTCAGCTCTGGTCCTTCTAGGTGTGGGTGCGGGGAAGTCAGGAAGCCTCCGTCCTGCAAGGCCACCTTGTGGGAAAGCGGTCTGTAAAACCGCCAAGAGCAGGCAGATGGGAGGGCTCCCATCCACGCCTCCTCCCACCCACTTGGGGGTTCCCAGCCCGGAGGAGTTTTGGGGGCCTGCACAGAGACTCCCTTCTGGGTTTGCTCAGCTGGCCTCTGGCAGACGCCCAGGTTCTGTCACTAAGGAGTTCTCTCTCTGCTTTGTCTCTAACCCTGGCAGGGGCGTGTGGGTGGTCTCCACGTGGGTCCTCAACGCTGGGACGAACCGTCCACAACGTCTTCCAGGGTAGGGCGAGCAAGGGAGAGGAAATGGGGAGAAAGGGCAGCTGTGGGGGGCTGCTGAAACCCCCCTCGCGGCCGGGGTTCAAGTGTTCACAGATCCTGCCTCCCCCCAGGATCCCCGGGGCAGAGGGGGCCTTCAGGAGGGGTGGGGGCTGGCTTATGTGCCCAAGACCCACTCCAGGGCATGACCCAGCGGGTTGAACTAAATGGCAAAGAGCAGCCACACCCTTTTTCTGGTCCCCCCCACCCCTGGTGGCGAGCCATCCCAAACGCGCTGGGGGTGCATTTCTCTGCCCCCTCCCCCAATGCCATTGGTGTCTCCGGGCCCCCTGAGGTTGCTCTGAAATGTGACACCGGAACACAAGAGCGTGGTCCAGGGGGTCAGCGTGAGGACCCCGGGGCTGGACTCCTGCCTCGTTGGGCAGCCACCACTCACTCACTGCATGACCTGGGAAGGCGATGACCCTCTCTGCGCCTCGGTTTCCTCTTCTTGAAAATGGGGGTGATCGCAGGACCCACCTCGTATGGTGGCCTGAGGATTGAATGAAGTGGGATGTGGGCAGAGCCTGGCCTACAGGACGGGCTGAACCAGCCTCAGCTTTGTGGTTAATCATCTCAAGTCTGTCGGCCTCTCGGTTCATTCCGGAGTCCTGGCCACCTTTGTCTCCTTCTGGACCACGGCGAGAGCTTCTTCCCTGGGTCTTCTGCAAATGCCTCCCCACGTCTGTTTCCTCCTATGGCAACCAGCTGTCGTCCTCACCCATGTGTCTGCTCCTGCCTCTCCTCTGCTCACGACCCTTGAAGACATTGCATTCATTCATTCGCTGGCTTCGCATGTGTTTGACGGTCTCTCGTACGTCAAACCCCATACCGGGCGCTGACCATACTGCAGTGAGTGAGACAGGTGTGGGTCCTTGCCTCGCGGGGCCTGTGGTCTAGTGTGGGCCAACACAATGGTGGCTGAGTGGGGGGATAAGTGAGAGCGTGTTATGTTCTGCAAGCCAGTCATCGGTGGTCACAATTATGCCACCCAACAACCCCAAACTCAGCGGCTTAAACAACATTCATTCTCACTCCCGAGGCTGCAGACGGGCTGGGGATCTGTGGATCCGGCTGGGCTTTGCAGGGCTTGGCTCCAGGACTGTTCAACGGGCCTCTCCTCTTGGGACTACCTGGGACGTGTCTGTCCCATGGGGATGGCCGAAGGGCCAGGGTGCAAAGAGAAAGCAGCGGAACCCCGGGACGCTCTCACTTGTGCCCACGTTCCACTGGCCGAAGCTCGCGTTGTGGTCAAGTCCGCCATCAGGGTGTTGGCAAAATACGCCCTTCCTCTAGAGGGAGGTCCGGCAAAGCCATGGGGCGAAAGGTGTGCGTGCAGGGCTGGGTGGACAGCTGGGGGCAGTGGAGCCACCCGCCACACGATGTGCGGGAATCAGGGGGTGCTGACGCGGATAATCCCCGAGTGTCGCTCCTGATGGCTGCCCGGGGTCAGCCGCTCTGCCCAGCCCACACTCACGCTTCCACCTGAAGGAGGAGGAGAGCCAAGGGAAAAGCTTTCCAGGCAGAGGGAACAGCAAGTGTGAAAACTCAGAACAGGAATGAATCGCCGCGGCGTTGGAACTGGCCGGAGGCGGGTGGGGCAGGTGGGGTGTGTCTTCTCCATCGTCTCGGCACAAGGCCGGGCTCCTCTGCTTGCCCACCAAGGCCCCCACACTCCGGTCTGTGCTGAGCACCCCCTTCAGGCTCTCTGCCCGAGCCACGCTGAAATACAGCAGTCCCCTGTGCCCGTGCTCCCCCTGCATCTGGGCCTACGATGGCCAAGTAGGTGCATCAGGTGATGCCGGGTGGACTTAACTACTTTGAAGGAAGATAAACCAGGGTGGCGGGATACAGACAGGTGCAGGGCATGTTGGTTTCTGTAATCCACTGTTTAAAAAGCTTCATCATGGGGGCGCCTGGGTGGCTCAGTCAGTTGAGCGTCTGACTTCAGCTCAGGTCACGATATCACGGCTTGTGGGTTTGAGCCCCACGTCGGGCTCTGTGCTGACAGCTCAGAGCCTGGAACCTGATTCTGATTCTGTGTCTCCTTCTCTCTCTGCCCCTCCCCTGCTTGTGCTCTGTCTCTCTCTGTCTCTCAAAAATAAATAAATGTAAAAAATTAAAAAAATAAAAATAAAAAGCTTCACTATGGAAAATTTCATGATTGAATTTTTTTTTTTTACATTTATTTATTTTTGAGAGACAGAGTAAGACAGAGCGTGAACAGAGGAGGGGCAGAGAGAGAAGGAGACACAGAATCCGAAGCTGGCTCCAGGCTCCGAGCAAGCGTTCGACACAGAGCCCCATGCGGGGCTCGAACCCACGGATCGTGAGATCATGACCTGAGCCGAAGTCGGACACCTAACTGACTGAGCCACCCAGGTGCCCCTCATTGTGGACAATCTCAAACATAGAAAAAGATAGAGATAACCGAGCAATGAAGCCCGAGGTTCGCATCCCCCAGCGTGGCTGGCTCATCTCATTTGTCCAGCACCGCCTGCCTCCAGAGCTAAGCGTTTTAATCAAACGGGGTGCCTGTTTCACATAAGATGGTCAGAGGAAGCCTCTCCATGGAGGGGACATTAAAGCAAAGTTCTGGGTAGAGTGTGAGCAGCCATCTGGGGGAAGAACATTCTGGATGAGAGGGAGAGCGGGGACCCAGTTCCTAGGGAGGCAGACCCCCGGATGCAGGTGCACAGATCGAGCCCGGGTCTCAGGTCTGCATGTCCCTCGGTCCCTGTGAGCCTCCCTTAATGTTTCTGCACCTTGGTTTCCTCCCAGCTGCAGACACAGCACCCCGCCCCCCAGGGTCACCTCCTCCTTCCCCTCTTCCCCCATCTGCGGTCCTCACACCCTGAAGGGGCGTCTGGTCTTGCCAGTTCTCGTGAAGGAGCAGGAAAACGGAGCTGTCCTGTCCCAGCGGCCTGCCTGGTCTCCCAGCCTGTCGCCTGCCCTCCACGTGGCCACAGGGCCTCGGTGGCCCCCCGCCAAGCCTCTCTCTCCTATCCTGTGGCCAAGCCCAGGTCCTGGAGAAGCCGGGTGTCGGAGGGTGACGGTGGAACCGAAATGATGGACTTCTGTTAAATTCCCCTCCCGTCTCCCTTCGCAGGGGTGACTTCCCAGTGGACGGCAGGGGTGAGGGTGGGGGTGGGATCCTGGCTCCAGGTCTGGGTGTTTCGGCTGAGGGGGTTGGGGAGGAGCACGAAGGAGCTGTGTGACCTCAGGGGAGCGGCCTAGCCTCGCTTAGCATGTGTTCTGCATCAGCGAACGGGATAATGGAATCCGCCTCCTGATAGAGTGTGAGGGTTTCCTGAGGGGTTTTGGAAGGAACGCGGCCCACGGGTGAATTCTGCCTCAACGTGCCTGCTCTCTGGGCGACCTCGTTCCACCTCTCTGGGCCTCAGTTTCCTCACCTGCCAAACAGAGGGAGAGAAAACGGCGTCATGGCGTTGCCGGGATCCAGCGAGAGGGAGCTTAAAACCCCTGGCGGGCAGGGCGTCCTGGACTCCCCCTTCCTGCCCTCGGGTGGGGGGTGGGTGAGGACCTTCCCCGCCTGGCACAGCCCCAGTGTCCGCAGTGCGCCCCCACCTCCCCTCGGGAGCTGCCCGGCCCCCTCCGGAGAACCAAGCGGGAGCCAGGGTCATTGCCCGCACGCTCCTCAGGTGCAGGAAGCCCCACTCGGCGTGTTGTTATGGGGTCGCGGGTTGTTTGCTGCCGCCAGTATCTTCAGAAGCAGGTTGAAACGGGGAAACGAGGAGAGTCAGGGATGTAAATGAAAACCCATGTCTGTCTCCAAACTCCAAAGCGGATGCTCTTTCTGTTCCCGCTTTTCCATGTGGGCCAAGTGTATGTGTGCGTGTGCGTGCGTGTGCGTGCGTGTGCGCGGAGGGTCCTTTCATCCACCCAGCCCACAGGAAACAAAAGAGCCAGAAAACAGAACGGATGCTCAAGTGGTAGGGTGTGGAGGTGAGGGAATGAATGAATGACTTCCAAGCTAGTGAAGGAGGGAATGAACGAGTGCATTCGTGGAGGCCCCTTGTCCTCTTTCTGGAACCCCCTTCCCCGCCATGTTCTACCCCAAACTTATTCGCCCCACCCCCCACCCTGTCCCCCATCGCCCTGGACCCCGCCTCTGCCCACCGTGCCGTCGCCACCTTGCGCCCACCGTCGACTGATCCCCGCCCCCACCTTGCGCCCACCTGCAGCCTTGGGGTGCTTTAAGGAGGTTGCCTTGGCAACCGTAAGTTGCCAGTTGAAGCGAAAAGTTCCTACCACGGTTTGCTGCGATGGAGAATGACATGGGGAGGACCCTCCGGAGGACGTTGCCACGGCAACCGCATATGTCAGTCAAACTTCTTGGTGGGTCTCGGGCGTGGGGGGGCGGTGACTCTCAGCAAGTCAGACTCGGCCCCCTCGCGGGCCAGTTCTGCCAACGCCGAGTCGAGCCGTGCGCTCGCGGAGAGGGGGGCAGCCGCGGCCTGACCGCAGGACCCGTTCCAGATTGATCTACCGTCTGCAGTCTTTGCTGATGCGCGACGCCACGCAGGGCAGTCTCTGCGGGGACAGCTTTTGTGTGTTCGTTCATCTCCGTGTTGGGCTGTGCTTTTTGTCACAGCCTCACTTTTCACCTCTTCCCCCCCACCCCAACCTTTGGGTAACTAGTCTGTCCTTCATCCCCCTACAGAAGCCGGGAGGGCTCTCGGCACCGGAGAAAGGGGCTCCTGAGACCTGGCTTTGTCAGCAGCAAAGAATGAGCCCCTCTCTAGGGAGAAGAGGCAAGGCCGCATAAAGGGAATAGGGACCGTTGGCTTCTTTGGGGACTGTCTGAGCCCCCTTGGGGATCCCTTTTTCAAAGACTTAGTCCTGCAGGGCAATTGGGTGGGGCTGGCTGGAGAGGGGTCTGCCCTCTGCCCCTCTCTCCTGCCCCAATCCTGGCTTCGACCCTTGCCCAAACCTGCTGGGACTCACATCAGGTTGAGCCTTGCTCGCAGGGGCCATTGGGATGCACATCTCCCGCTGCCCCTGCCCCGCCACAGTCCCCTTGGCCACAGATGTCCTAGAGATTCCACCCTTCTCCCTGGTCCCCCAATGCACTCAGCTCAGTCCTCTGCACATTTGCGCCTACAGAGCCCTTGGCCCTGCCCACGCTGGCCTGGACCCCGCTGCCCTTCTCCCTTTCCGGGTTGCGTGTAATACAGTGAGAAGAAAGCGCCTGGGAATAGAAGCCTGGCTCTTCCTCAACGTTTCAGTTCGTGCTTAGTCGTGTGTGTGTGTGTGTGTGTGTGTGTGTGTGTGTTAAAGAGTAAATTTCACCCACCCTCTGGGGCCGTGGTGCCCGCCTGGCCAGCTCTTGTGCAAATAGAATGTTTCTAAATAGTTCTGCCACTTGTGGAGTTCGTTCTCGCTTGGCAAATATTTATGTGTGATTTCCCCTCTCCTTTTGGCCTTCCTTTGTGGCCTCTCCTGCCTCCCTCTGCTCCACCGCATGGGCCGGGGACATTCTTCAGGACCTCACCTCCCTGCAGGACAGGCCTTCCTGAAGCTCTCGATGGGTAAATATTTACACCTTGAGGGTGTCCTGGGGAATGCTGTTACCCTCCTTTAAGCGAGCAGCTTTCACCGAAGGCAAAAGGGTTCCCTGAACCTTTCCCTTCCTCCCCCTCCTCTCTACCGCCTTGGCCTAGAGCAGGGAGCCGGCCAGCAGGAGCCGAGGGATCTCATTAGCTGCCCGTGCGAGGCTGTGGGGCCTACAAGGTCCCATTCCCGTCCACGCAGTCCTCATAAGGACCTTAAGGCATTGGTGCTACGACTCCTTCTGAGCTCAGAGAAGCTGGACAACTTGGCCAAAGCAGCACAGCTAGTCATGACAGAGACGTAACTTGAACTCAGGTCTGCCGGTGGCACTTGAATGGATGTTCTTTCTTTGGAAACCAGGTGGGGGCCCGCTTCAGAGAGAGGCCGGACAGACCGCGGCTGCCCGCAGGACAGTGAGACTGAGGAAGCGTGCACAATTCATGAGCGGGTATTGGGTGGATAAGGAGACACCCGTCAGAGGCTCTGGGTTCTTCTATCAGTGTGGGCAGTCTGCCCACCCCTCTCATATTCCGGAGGGGAGCACTAGCCACTCTTCTCCGGACGGCGCCTCATTCTGGGGCTTCGGATGTGGTAGGGAGGGGACGAGGCCAAGGCCGTGCCAGCGGATCTGGGGAACTGGGGCTCCCCAGGAATCTGGTCTCATAGGAGCGTTTACCCAGCGGCTGTCACAAGCCCTCTGCTGACAGAAACCATGGCCCGGGGAGGAGAGCCAGGCCAAGGAAGGCCCAGTAATTCTCACTCTAAGCAAAGTATGTCAACCCTGCTGTTTCCTTGTGGCCCCGTAATCTGATTGTAGACGCAATGGAGAAACAGACTCCTTTGAGCAATACGTATACAAGAGGGGGGTTCAGGTACTCCTTTGGAGCGTGGAAAATTGGAGTCAGGAAGCCAAAATGGGAGCACTGTGCCCTTGTCTTGTTCTGTGACTTGGGGGCAGCGAGCCCCCTGTCTCTAAACCTCCGTTTCCCGGTCTGTACAGTAGGGGAGAAAGTAACGTAACCCGTGGGTAACTGTGTTCCACGTGGTCCAGTCTTGGCTTGGCGACACGTGGAAAGAATCACAGACTCGCAACCAGGGCGTAATACAAAGAACTTTAAATCTTTGCTTTGGCCTTTCTAGGAGATCCCAAAGTGGGCAGCGGGACTGGGGCCGGAGAGAAGTTTATTCCCAATTCATAGCGATACTGAGAAGCCCCCCACCCCCACGGTGTCTCAGTATTCTCCACACACACAGCAGTGGTTTCTTCTTCCCCCACGATTCCCTTCCAGACTCCCCCAGACACAGAGCCCAAGCCGCCTGTCAGCATTTCTCCACCTGGATTCTAACATGTTGATCCAACAAGTTTCTCCCTTAGGCTTCTTCTCACACCGGGGAGGGCGGGAAGCTGACTGGACCCTCAGAGAACCCCAGGGACCTGGGGGAAGACAAGGAGGGCCCCACATTCATGCTGACTTGTCCCTGCTCCTTGTCACAGGCCACGGCGCTAGAGCTGATATTTATGGTGTGGGCACCAGGCACCTTGCAAATCGAACTCACAACGGCCCTGGGGGGGTGGGGTGGACTGTGAAGGCCCCCGGGGCACAACTGAGGAGTCCGAGACCCTGGGAGGTCACCTTGTCCAAGACCTCACAACTGTAGGTTAGAAGGGCCAAGTTTCAAGGTCAGGCCATTGGACTGCAGAGCCCATACTGGTAAGCATCCTGCCGGGCTGGTAGCTGCCTTCTCAAGGGTGTGGACCACTGAGTCCCACGAAGGGCCCACGAAAGCGTGTTCGGAGGCTTGGACAGCACTGGGCACACGGAGCTCAATGAAACTTGACTCACTGACTGACTAACCAGCCAACCGAGGGAGGTACTTTATAAAACATGGCGTGCTTTTTTGGGTGACATCTTTGAAAAGCCAAACTTTTCTATGCAATGTTTTTGACCTTCAAGTGGAGGGACCCAGAGGTAAGCCGTGGGCTCCGATCTGATGGGGAAGGCCTGGGTGCCAACGTCTTCATCTGCACAGAGTTCCCGCAGGTGCTGAGCCCGGCTGCGCACCCCCAGGGGTGCCTCTGCCCATTATCTGCAGAAGGCAGACACGTCAGAAGGGCCCCCCGGGCTCTGAGACCACACGAGGGAGTCCCGTGAGGAGTCCCGACAAGGCCTCTTTCAAGCTGTGTGACTTGGGACAAGTTCCTTAACCTTTCTGAGCCTGCATTTTGTCTTCTGGATGTTCGTGCTACCTTGCAAAGTCATTGCAAGGTTAGGGCTCCTGATACAAAATGTCTAAAACTGGCCGAGGATGAGGACGTGGAGGTGGTGGGCATCTGAGTAAGCCAGGCTTTCTCAGGCTCAGCACTACTGATATTTGAGGCTGGATAATTCTGATTTTTGTGGGGCCGTCCTGTGCACTGTGGGGTATTCGGCAACATCCCTGGCCTCTACTCCCTAGGTGCCAGGACCACCTTCCAGTATGACCACCAAAAATGTCTCCAGACCTTGACAGATGCCCCTCGGGGACAAAATCAACCCTGTTTGAGAGCCACTGGAACAATCAAAGCTATTTTTTTCCCTTAATTTGAAGCTCTAATTGGCTTTATTAAACGATTCATGAATCAGGCGGCCTCCCATCCAGCAAGGAGAGGGGAGCTCTTGG
This sequence comes from Panthera leo, assembly GCF_018350215.1. Lineage (NCBI taxonomy): Eukaryota > Metazoa > Chordata > Mammalia > Carnivora > Felidae > Panthera > Panthera leo. The sequence continues at coordinate 129,140,270 of NC_056685.1, forward strand.
AATAATTGTAGCTATTGTTATAAAAAATAAGAATGGTTTTTTAATTTTTAATTTATTATTATTTTAAAAGTTTTTTTAATTAAAAAAAATTTTTAATGTTTATTTTATTTTATTTTTTTTGAGAGAGAGACAGATTGTGAGTGGGGGAGTGGCCGAGAGAGAGAGAGAGAGAGAGAGGGAGACACAGAATCCGAAGCAGGCTCTGAGCTGTCAGCACAGAGCCCAATGCAGGGCTCGAACCCACCAACCCTGAGACCATGACCTGAGCTGAAGTCAGACGCTTAGCCGACTGAACCACCCAGGCGCCCCAAGAATGAGTTTTTAAAAAGGGCCGTGATGAGCACAGTCCCATCCCTGGGGTGCTAGACCCTGCTTGCAAAATGGTTAGGAACACGTGGAATGTAGGTGGCAGCTGGAATGTTCAATCTGGAGAAGATGAAACGTGGGAAAGGAACTAATATCTGTCTTCAAACAAATGATCACGCCGCCTCCCGGGTGGGAGGAGCCAGCGGACTCACGCTGTGCCCGACGTTCCTCCACCCCCATGGCCAGCTCCGGCTTCTACTACTTTCTTGGGTGAGGAAATCAAGGAGGAGGATTAGGCAGCTCAAGGAGGTCCCCGGAACCAGGTTATTTCGGCGTCGGGTGTGTTTTCCTCTGCCCGGGTGTGTTAATTTCCTACGGCTGCAGTAACAGATTACCACTCATTTGGTGGATTAAACAATACGCGTTTGTTAACGTAGATTCTGTGGATCAGAAGTCTCCTGCCGATGGAGGTCGTTGGGCAGGGCTGTGTTGCCTTCCTTCCTCCGAGGGCTTTAGGCAGCTGCCTTGAATCCCTTGACTCCTGGCCCTTCCCATCTGCAGAGCCAACAGTGCAGTCACAGCCTTCTCTGCCTCCTTCCCACCCAGATAATCCAGGATAATCTCCTGTTTTCAGGTCAGCCGATTAGCAACCGGAATTCCACCTGCAAATTTAATCCCCTCTTTGTCATCGAACCACGTATTTGCTGGTTCCAGGGGTTAGGACTTCTCTGGGGAGCCATTATGTGGCCTGCTGCACAGGGAGTCGAGGGGTAAGAAACTATGGTGGGCATGTGCAACTGAGGAGGCTTCTCAGAGGAGGGGCTGACAGATCCCCCCATCTGGAGCTGAGGCTCTGCGAGGGGAGCAGGGAGCCCTCAGAGGGTACAGGCGAGAAGAGCCAGATGCTTGGGAGGCATTTTGTGCCTGGCTGGGGGTTTCTGAGTCGATTCTTAGAAGTCATGGGGAGCCAACACAGGTTCTTGAGCAAGGTTAGGACGGAAACACAACGCAAGGTTTGGGTGGGAGAAGCACCTCTGCAGGTGGGTCCAGGATGGAGCAAAGTGGAAGGAGGTGCAGGCCGGAGGCCATGTAGGTGGGGGGGGCGTGGGGGCAAGAGGAAAGAGGGGTGGCAGGAGGGGACAAGTGGAGGACACTGAGGCCTCCCGCTGTAAAGGGACAGAGCGAGGGCTTGGCAGTTTGGATGCACAGTTCGGTCCCTTCCTGGCTGCGTGCATGGGGCACTCCGAGCTTTACTTTTCCAAACCTCAGGGTCCTTCCGGAAACGGACACGGCGGGCTTGCGGGCACAGTCCCACTTGCATGCAGCAGCCCATCTGCTTCTTCCCTGCTGAATAACAGTCCCCGTGCTCACGTGGCACAGGCATCTTCACGTGCCTGGGCACCTGCACTCTGCTCTCTGCGCCCAGGATGTCACTGAGCGTGGGCGCCCGGGTGGGGGTGTGGGGTGCAGGCAGGAGCACGGGGCGTGTCTCGGGTGGTGCAGGTGACAGCGCCTGTCCCAGGAACCCCGGGGAGAGGGGGGCTCAGACCGTCACTCCCCAGCTTCCTCATCCCTTGTTTTAGCGCCCCTCCCACCCCCTGTGGGGCTCCTTCCAACTCTGGTCACCAGCATGCTGGTGCCCAAAGCTGAGGGACCTTTTCGTCACAGGGGTCAACCAGTTGTCTTCACTGGGCTGCAGCAAGACTCTGCCATTTGCAAGAGCCCTGAGAAAACAGGAGGTTAGGAAAGGAGGGGAGGGGAGGGGAAGGAGGGGGAGGCGGGGCGGGGGGGGGAGAGGGAGGGGAAGGGAGGGGGAGGCAGGGAGGGCAAGAAGACACGAGAAAGTTCCTTGTGTGGTGTGCGCCCCTTGCAGATGCGTCAGGAAGGAAGGAAGGGTACTTGCTGGCCAGGCCTCTGTATTTTGAAGGTGGTCTGACAGCTTCTTTGCTCCAGGGCTGACAAAGGCAGGTTGCCACAGAAGGCGGTTGCCCTGAAGGCCTTGTTGTCTGAAGGTCTAGGCCGCGAAGGGACTGAGCGGGACTGCCCCGTGGGGGTGTGGGCTATGTTGGTGTCTCCAGGGTTGAGGGGAGGCCTCGACTCCAGGGCAGGCAGGAGGGCAGAGGGGCCCTGGGCCCAGTGGCCTTGGGCACCACCAAGGGTGAGGGGCTGGGAAGGGGTCGGCTGGGGCTCAGGGCCGTCTAGGCCAGAGCTGGTCCTCGTGTGGCAGGGATCGAAGGTGTTGGTGGAGGGACCCGTTGTCCTGTACAAGGCCGCCCCACTAGTCTGCTGGGGCGCTCTCTCCACAACCCCACACTCGGGGTGGCTTACACATCAGAAATGACTCACGGCTCTGGAGGCTGGAAGCCTAAAACCAAGGTGTCCGCAGAGTTGTTCTCTCCTGGCCGGTAGATGGCCGTCTTCCCCCTGTGTCCTCACGTGGTCTTTTCTCTGTGCACGTCTGCGTCCACGTCTCCTCTTCGTAGAGGGACACCAGTCAGACTGGACCAGGGCTCCCCGCCGAAAACCTCATTCCAACCTGAATTACCTCTTGAAAGGCCCCATCTCCAAATACGGCCACATTCTGAGGTACTGGGGTGAGGACTTCAATGCACGAATTTTGGGGGGACGAAATTCAGCCCACGGTAGCTGTGTATGGCCGGAGCCACTTCTGTTTCCTTGGCGACCAGGTAACCTTGTTCTCGTGGAATCCATGGGAAGGAGAAGGAATTAAAGATGGCGCCACTATGAACTTCCGGCCAGTCTTGGGGGCGGGGGGAGCTGGATTCAATCCCATTTGCTTATCACTATTTTCTGTCTGAATAGATTATATGGGCACCTGAAACAGAATTCTCAGGGCCCACTGGTGTTCAGAGGAAAGTTCTCCTCCTTCCCACACCAGCGCCCCAGGCCTCCTCGTGTCCCTGGCCACCACCGGGTTGCCCTCCTCAGAAGTACTGCCCACTGTGACCAGGTCTTGGGTCTCTGTCCCAGTCCCTGCCTAACGCACACGCATCCACTTAGATCCCAGTTGCTCCACGCTGGCTGCCCAGAATCTCTTGGGGACCCCACATCAATGAGACCAGTCTCTGGGGACAGGCCCAGCACCTGTCCCAGATGCCTCCCGCTGATTCCTGAGCGGGCACGGAGGAGAAACACAGCTCTGTCTGCACCTCGACTCTCTGGGCACCTTACAGTCCGTCGGGAATAAGAGGAAGGAAGGCAAGACGGTGGCCCTGCCTGGGTTCCAGACCCTCTCGCGTACTCTCTGATTTCCTTTTTGTGACATCCTTGTCACCCCCATTTTACAGTTGAGGAAGGTGATGCTCAGAGGGTCCACACAGCTGTCCAGGGTCCTCCAGATGCGGGGCGGGGATCAGGATCTTGGTTGGGGAGGAGGGGGGTCCCTGCGCTGATGTCTTCCTTCCCAAGGCAGAGCTGAGGGAAGGATAATCCCAAAGCCGCTGCAGGGACCCGGGATGTAGTGAGACCGAGCTGGCTGATGGAGAGGAAGGGTGCTGGGAGTCAGGCCCATCGCTGCCTTTGGGGACTCAGGGAGCCCATTGCCTCATTTGCCTTTCCTTTGATCGAGTTCTTCCCTCCACCTCCAGCTCTAGTTTTGCTGCTCCCTCCCTCCCCGCTTTCTCTTCCTCCTGAGGAACAGCTCTCTGCTTTCACAGACCTTTATTCCAGCTGCTCTGCCCCCACCCCCCTCCCTTATCCCAGCTTCCCCCAACTCCTCTTACCTTTATCCTCTGTCGGTTCTGTTCTTTAGTCTGCGCTGTCCTTGTCTGGGGAGCTCGGGGACTGACTCACCAATCACAGGGATCAAGGTCCCTCACAGGACCAGTGGAGGAGATATCATAAGCTGTCAACCCTAAACAGCAGGTGGAGAGGAGGCGAGTGATGTCCCTGAGCCCCCAGCTCCAGCCTTCACTAAGCATCATTTGTCCAGTCTACCCAACCACTCATCCACCCATTCACCTACTTATTTACCCATCTATTCACCCACCCACATGTCCGTCCACCCACCCACCCATCCACCTATCTATCAATCCACCCACCCACCCATCCATCCATGCATCTCCCTATCTATCCATCCACCCATTCGTTTACCCACTCACCTATCAACCCATCTACCTACCACACACCCATCCACCTACCCACCCACACACTCATTCATCTACCCATCCACCCATCCACTTGTCTGTCTATCCATCCAGCCATTCATCCATCCATCCATCCATCCATCCATCCAACCATCCGTCCAACCGTCCATCCGTCCATCCATCCATCCGTCCATCCATCCACACATCCATCTGTCCATCCATCCAACCATCCAACCATCCAACCATCCAACCATCCATCCATCCAACCATCCATCCATTCACCCACCTCTCCATCCATCCATGCATCCATCTATTCACCCACCTATCCATCCATCCATCCATCCGTCCATCCATCCATCCATCCATCCTTCCATCCATCGAACCATCCAACCATCCGTCCATCCATCCACACATCCATCTGTCCATCCATTCAACCATCCATCCATTCACCCACCTATCCATCCATCCATGCATCCATCTATTCACCCACCTATCCATCCATCCATCCAGCCAACCAGCCAGCCAGCCAGCCACCCATCCTCACTTGCCCTATAGAAACAGCCCTGAACAAGAGAAACACAGACCCTCTCCTCATCCATCTGGAAGATGACCATTAAATAATGGCATTAAACAAAATGCTGCAGGACAACACTGCACTCTGGAGAAGGTAGACTTTTGTAATGATGCTCATGGTCAAGGAGAAGACAGACTATTTTAGCACAATAAGATACAAGTGATAGAGCAGCAAGTCTGGCTGTCTTAGGGGGAAACCACCCCGGGAGCTGATGTTGGTGCTGGCCTCGCCCCCTCCCCTTCCCCAGCTGTAGGGTCTGAAGTCTCCCAGCCCTCCCCTCCCCCACCCATCCAGCGGCAGAAGAGATGGATGGACAGAGAGCCGAGGAGGAGTTCCAAGGAGGGGATGCTGGGTGGTCGTGCAGGAGGCGATACACAGGGTCTAGCTCTGAGGCCTTGCCTTTTTGATGCCAATAAGTTGACAAGACAGGAACAGCCCCCACTCCATATAGGGGGGGATCTGTCACTGGGGCTTACAGGGTGTGTGAACACCCTCTGGGGTTCTGCTGCATTTGGACCGTGTTGTTTTGGCCTGTGCCTTCCTCCCCTTGCATAGCAATGAAAGTGCTGGTCAGGACACCCTGGCTAACTCTTCTGGAAAGTGTGCCTGTGCCAGGCGCAGCTGTGTGTGCACATCCACTCATCAGAGGCTCACAGCAGCCTGCGAGGGGGGTGCTACCCTCGTCGCCTAAACACGTGAGGCCCCAGGCACGGAGGGGCGAGGTGACTTCCCACGGTCCCCGTGCTGAGGCTGAACAAGAGAGACGCTTCCAGAGGGGACTTACACCGGAGGAGCCGTCAGACGGCGTTGTCCAGAGGTGGCCGTGTGGTACCCTGTCATGGGACTGCGCTGAGGACCGTCCCACCCGGCCAGCTCAGCTCTGAGCAGGAGGTGCCTGGGGCCGGGGGACACTGCCAAGGACAGTGACAGCTCTGAGCGCACTGTGTAGGGGAGAGGGGCGAGGTGGGGGCTGAGCCCCGTCGGGAGGGAAAAGGGAAAGGCGGCCAAGGGCCAGACGGCGGGGCCCGTCTCCCACGTTCAAGCTTTAGGGATTTTTCTCCTTTAAAAATCACACGTCTACCTATTTGTTTATATTCACGGCTATGAATTTCAGTCAGGGTTCGCGAGGTGCAATCTGCTTACTGTAAAGGCCAGGCTCTGTCGTGCACAGCGCTGAGGGTTTTGACAAGCACGCCCCGTTGTGTTACCACCATAACCGAGCCGCGGAACATCACCCCCAGATTCTGCAATCTCGGCCTCCGAGCGTCTCCGAGTGCCGAATTTAACGTGGGCTGCCCACCCTTGGCAGAGGGAACACCGAGTCGGGCTGCGTGTCTCTGAGCTGTGGGCGCCGGGTGAGGAAGCGAACATTCCAGGCCCGTGGATCAGCCAGAGGCCGGGGGCGTCCTTCCCAGCTGACCTTCCTGCTGCCTGGGGACGTGGGGCCGGCAGCCTCCACGGGGACCTTAGGCTGGGCTGGCGTCCATGCGTTCCCGGCCCTGCTCTTGCTGCCTCTTTGAACATGGCCTTCAGGCATGTAGGGATACTCTGTAGATCCAAGCATGGCCCTGGGGTGCCGGGCAACCGTGCCAGCTCGGGAACCCAGCGTCCTGCCCGGTACAGGGGCCCGGGGGCTGCCTGACAGATACCATTTGTTTGTGAAGGACCCAGGCAGTGAGAAGGCGGCTCGAGTCACTCTGCTTTGAAGAGCCCTGCCAGGCCGTCCTGACTCCAGCCATGGGGCCTGGCTGCACACTCCTGCTAGAGTCGTGTCTTTGCACCGGACAGTTCAGGGTCAAGGCCCTCGGTAGACTGGCTGCATATGCGACAAGCAGGTGCTGGACGCTGGGGCCAGAACTCCCTGGGTTCAAATCCTTTCTCTACCACTGACAGGCTCTGTGGCGTTGGGAAAATTGCTTAACCTCTCTGGGCCTCAGCTGTCGCGTCTGTAAATGAGGGCTAAGTCTTTTGGTGCTCCCTTCCCTCCCTCCTCCAGACCGCGTTTTATATGCTGAGATGGAAAATATCTGCATTGGAATCTTGGTTCCACCATCCATTTTTATGTGGTATTGGGCAAACCCCCAGGCCATGCTGTGCCTCCACAGGTTATAAAAAAAAGCCAATTATACTCTGACCCCCCCATGATTATTATAAGATATATCTTGATTTCAAAGATGTCACAATGTGAAAATATGGTGTATCTTAGAATTGCTAATCATTGCTTTCCGGAGCGCTTGCTTTTCAGCCTGTATTTTGTCACCTCGTGGTCTCAGAACCGCTGCCAAGCATCAGGTCCTCACATCATTATCCCCATAAGGAAGGGTGAAAAGGGCCAGCCAGCAGTGGCGGGGTGGGGGAGTGGGGAGGACACAAGATCTTTTCTAGAAAGTGCTCAGCAGACCTGTTCTTGCCTACGGTCAGCCAGAAGTGGGTCATAAGGATACGGCCAGGAAAGGGAGCCGGGAAGGGATCTGGCCAAGGGGAATGGGAGAGTCATAAATGGCCTACAGCAATCCTCTGCTCCATCCTGCACGGGGGCTCTATTAGCAGGGCCAAAGTCAGTCGTTTTTGGGCAGGCAAATCCCAGACGCAGCCACAGATGGGACCTTCAAACTCAGCTAACACCACCTCCCACCCGGCCCTTTGACCTATTTATTTTCCCAGCATCCTTAATAGCCGGTCATCCAGCCTCAACTCAAACCCCTCTAACAGGGGGCCCAGCTTCGCGAGCCAGCTCCCAGCCTTTCCAACCCCGGAACTGTTGAAATGCTCGTTTACACTGAGCCAAATGTGCCTCCTCCTGTTAGCTCCGGGCTCTGCCCCTTGGGGGGCCCCCGGTGCAGGTGGTTTTCTCTTCCCAGTGGGTGCAGGTTTTGAAGACAGAGCTCATTCTCTCCCACTGCTCCTCCGGTCCCCACGCACCTTCAGCACCCCCAGCCCTATCCTTTTCTTTTCCAGATCCTTCCTGCCACGATTCTTGAAGGTATCAGGGTGCTGTCACGGAGCTTGGAGTTGAGCAAAGCATTTCAGCCTCTTCTTTCTTGAGAGTTCACTTTTGCCAGGCAGGGTCCTCGATCCCAGGGAGAGAGCAGTGAAGAAGAGAGACCTTCCTCTGTCTGAGCCCACTAGAGAGCCCCCTGTGCATGTACCCTCCTCCAGGAAGATTTCCCTGATTTCTTATTAGGCTAGGGTCCCTCCTGTAGGCTTCCATAGCCCCCCAGGTCCCTCTGCTATGACACTCAGCCTACTCTTGGCCTCCCTTGTCTCCTGATCTGGACCATCAGCCCCGAGAGGGCAGGGAGCGTGTGTTGCTCATGGTGGTTATGCCCATCTTAGAGCCGGCTCATGGTAGGTGCTCCATGAATGGCTGTTTCCTCCATGAAAGAGCGGTTCCAAAGGTGGTTCTCAGAACCAGGAGGAAGGGGACCTCTTTGCCATTTCTGGGGGTGAGGACAGCGCTCACAGCATTAGCCCCAGCTTAGGATGGCCTCCGTGCTCTCCAGCCCTCTTGCCTCCCATCTCAGAGTTGAGAACAGTAGCCGACTTTGGACTGACTTGGAATCATACTGACTGGTGTCCTTGGGCAAGTGACGTAACCTCTCCGAGCCTCAGTTTCCCTTATTTATAAAAGGAAAACATGAACCGTTTCCTTATTGGGTTGTTATGAGGGTGAAGGACGTAATACCCGCCAAGAGCCTGGCACACAGCACAAAGCAGGGTGTGCCACGAACTTCAGTTCTCGCTTCCCCCCGAATGGGACCCCGCCAGCCTTTGCCTTTGCCTTGGGGCTGCAGGACAGAGTGGGGGTTGGGAGCGGAGGGTGACCAGCAGCTTGGAAGTAGCTTTGAAGAAAGTTGGGCTTGGCATTCCCATGCAGCAAGTCCCAGCGGACTGGGAGAAATCTGGAAAGTGACCTGCGTGGGGACCCAGGACAACCCTCGCAGACCACAAAGCATGGTTTCCCAGGCCCGCTGGGTGAGTGCTGATCAATCAACACCCCTTCCTCCCCTCAAACCAGACACACACACACACAAGATGAAACTGACGTCCAGAGAGGTCAGGTGACTTGTCTAAGGTCACACAGTAGCTAGTCCCAGATCTCCAGATTCATGACCCAGTTTTCTTTTTCTTCTTTTTCCCCGCCCCCCTCCTCCTTGCCCAAGAATGTCTCCCTAATGGTCTCTCCTTGGACATGATCAGGCCACGAGTCGCTTCTTTATTTCCCTAGCAAAACAGAGCTGCTACCTCTGGCCAATTCCCTAGGCTGCACTGGAGGAATCTGGGAGAGGGTAAGGCAGCCTGTAGGGGACAGACACTCCAGAAAGGGGATGTCCTTTCCTTGTGCCGTCGCCCTCTGCCTCTGCACCCCTGCACACACGGGTCCCTCTGAGCTGCTGGGTGGGCAGGCGGCTCCTGGATGCTGTCCCAGGGGCATGGCTCCTGAGCTGCCGGGCAAGAGGCCAGTTCCTAGAGGGTGAGCACGTTACTGTTGCTAATATCCTCTCGAGAAGGCCACCACCGTGCTGTGTTCAGCGCTATGAGACGATGTGATGACTGTGCCCATTTAACACCGGAGGAATAGAGTTGCTGGTGAGGTAGCCTGCCCACCGTCCCCCCAGCTAGCCGAGCTGCCCTGGGGCGGGACAGAGCCCTGGCCCCACCTCCGGGCACAGGGCAACCTCTGCTCCTCATGGGGTCCTGCCTAGGCTCCAGAAAGGTAAATGTATGGGGCGGGAAGGAAGAGAAGAATCTTCCTTTCCACGCAGCACAAGCCCAGATCTAGACTTTCCTTCTCGTTGATGTTTTCAAGAATGCAGGGTGATGGAGGCAAGACAAAAAGCAGTTGACTCCCCCAGAAGTCACCTCCCCCACCTGCAGAACGCCTCTGCCCCCCCCCACCCCCCCCCCCCACGGGAACCGGGTCCCCACCGGGTGTCCCCTCCCGGGCTGGGGCAGGAGCACGCGGTGGTGGGGAGTGGGGGCTCCGGAGTCTCGCTTTCATTCCCACGTGGGCCAGCAGACCCCATGGAGAGGAGGACCTGGGCAATTGTGAAGGGGGAGTTAGAGCCATCTGGGTAAGGACGGGGTGGCAGGGGGAGGGTGAGAGGCTGGTGAACGCAGTGGGAAGTGGGGCTGGGCCGGGGCGGGAGCAGATCTTGAAAGGCCGTGTGCCGAGGCCAGGGTGTCTGACCTTGTCCTGCGGGCAGCCCCTGGGAGTTTCCACGCAGGGGAGAGGCTGGTCAGATCATGTCTAATCCACACAGACTCTGCCGCGTGACTTCGAACCAACGTCCCTGCCTCTCCTCTATCAGACCAGGCAGCTGACCTCGTCGGTCCGTAGGTTCCGTCTAGTTCCTGCATCGGGTAAGGACGTGGAGGCTGGGCACGGGGTCAGCGGGACCAGCAGTCAGTCGGGAGTGATCCCATGGACGTGGAGAGGCCCTGGCACCAAATAAGTCCTGGTGGAGCCCACGGGGCCAGAGACGCCTCCATCGGTGCTGACACGGTGTAGACCTCACCTTGACCTGCCTCCTCCAGCCACACTTTGGCCTCCCCGGTCCTGCACCCGTGGGGCAGAGGGGCTTGAGGGCAGGGGGCGCTCTGGGAGGACCGGCACCTGCCGTTAGCATCAGAGGGAAGGGCAGAGAGAGAGGACAGGAGAGGGCAGGTGGCAGGAGACAAGGGCTGGGGGGTGAGGTGGAGAAGGTGCGGGGGGGGGGCATTTTTTTTTAACTTCGTGAAAATATTTATTTGACCCAAATTACTCTTTTTTTCTCTTTCGAAAATAATAAGTTAGTAATTCCGTGGACACACTTAATTGAAAGTAAGAGGAAGCCCGTACAGAACAACACAAAGATAAAGAAGCTAATCAGGGCGTATTCATTAGGGTAGAGCGGTTAAGTACATGTTATGTGGTTGTAAACTCTCGCAAATACCCGAGTGACTGAACTTGACAATGGAGCATGATTTTGCAAACAACGTGGAGAGGAACCGTGCACTTAACCTTTCTGTTGTGCGGCCACCGGAGCCTCTGCAAACCTCTGACATCCCAGGGCACCAGGCGGGGTGCCTAAACCCCCTCAGGTTCAAACTCATTGGTCAGTGTCACAGTAATCGTTTCTCTGCTTACTGTGCATTCCAGGGGTATCTCAGAAAGATGTATTTTATTTTATTTTGTATTTAATTTTAATTTTATTTTTGAGACAGAGAGAGAGAGAGTGAACGAGGGGCAAAGAGAGAGAAGGGGAGACAGAGGGAGACAGAGAGTGGAGCCAGAAACGGGGCTCGAGCTCACCTGATATGGGGCTTGAACTCATGAACTGCGAGGTCGCCACCTGAGCCGAAGTCGGATGCTTCACCGACTGAGCCACCCGGGTGCCCCCGAAAGATGCGTTTTTAACTTTTGCTGTGATTTGATGTTTTGTCACGGAAATGATCAAACATAACCTAAGGTAGAATCAGGGGTGGGGAGGAAGGTCAAGGCATTTGTGCTGAGGTGACATTTAGCTGGGTGGCCTCTGGAATCACAACCCCCTTGGCTGTCGGAGCTGGAGGGCCCCTTAGCTGCCACCCGGTGTCCCCTCACTGGACAGAGGAAGAAACCGAGGCCCGGGAGGGGACCCATCTTGCTCGAAGCCATGCATCGAATGGGTCAGCGACCGGTGAGAACCCGGGGTTCCCAGCTGTTTCCTGTCTGGTGTCCAGCGGTGTCTAAAGAGTTCCTGCTGTATACACAGTGCTACCAGGGACTTGACTGAATACTGCGTGGGGCGCAGGGCACACCGGTACCCCGGGAGGGGTGGGAGGTTCCTTGGTGCAGCGTCTCCAGCTGCCTGTCCCCCTGGGAGTGGCTTGGGGGCCCCGAGCCCTGCTCCCGACCCGGGCATCCCCCGGGAGCACCCCCGGTGAGGCTGAGGGTTTTCCCGGACCAGCGGATCCCTGCCAAGCAAGTCCCCCTGCGAAGCCAGCACTGGTCGTTCTCTCTCTCTCGCACAAACACACCCTCTGTGTTGCTTTTCCCTTGAATTCTATTCTCCCTCCTCTCTCCTCCTCCTTTTCATCCCCACACACCCGGCTCCCCATCCCTTCCCTCCCCGTTTCCCTCCCTCTTGCTCATAAATTCTCCCCCTGGGGCTTTTTGCCAAGGGGTTGAATAAACAGGAAGGGAAACAGGGAATAAATCACAGCTGAGTCTCGACAGGCTCTGGGAAGGTCTCTGACTCTGGAGACCGTCACAAAGGAGCCAGGAGGTCTCTGCCTTGGGAACCGCAGCCCGTGTCTGGAGGGCCTGGAGGGCTGTGGAGAAGGGGCTGATGGGCGGTGGGGGACAGTGCTATCTGGGGTCAGCGGCGGGCTTGTGATCAACCCCACAGCCCTCAGAGTGAGGGAGGATAGAGCCCAGGCTGGGAGTCTGGTTCTGCTGTGGGACTCTGGGCAAATGTCTTCCCCTCTCTGAGCCTCAACCACCCCATCTGGGAGGAGGGGCGGGATTAGATGAACAGGAGGGATCCTTCCAGCCCCACAGCTTCCTGAGCTGCCCAGATGGGGGAGATCATGCAGACCCCTGGCTTCCCCCCCCCCCCCACCCTCAGGGGGCTTCAGTCAGAACACTTAGCTGCCCCAGGACACCCTTGGGGGGGATGAGGGTTGGAGGAGGTGGCCCCAACTGGAGGCCCTCAGCCGGAAGCTGGCTCTGGCTGGAACCTCCACCCCACGGCCTCCTCTGGCCCTCCAGGTGAGCTGGGACACCACGAGCCTAGGCTGGGAGCAGAAGTTTTGGCTTCCGGTTGCCAGTGAAGGCTGACAACACTCCCCCCTCTTTCAAGTGACGGGCTGGGGCTTTGGGGAGGACAGCCACAATCTGTGGGTGGCAGAGGGAGAGAAAGGATGAAAAGAAGGACGGAGAAGGTCATGGGGTCCAGGAGGAGGCCTGGGTGCCTGGGGCGTGAACAGCCTGGTGTGTGTGTGTGTGTGTGTGTGTGTGTGTGTGTATGTGTCTGTGGTTCAGATTCAGGCATCTGTCTGTGGTTCAGATCCGTGTGCACCTGGGGAGATGCTGTGAGTCTCTGATTGTGAACAGCAGCTTGGTGCCTGGACAGAGCATCTCCCCAGGTGGTGAAGAAAAATGCCAGCTGCCGGCAAATCTTGGCGAGCTCAGTGACACAGCGCCAGCCTGGAAGCCAGGGTTCCAGCCCGGGACCCAGACTCGCTGGACGGCCTTAGGTACGCCGCCGCCTGTCTCTGGCTTGAGAAGCCTCGGTGGCAAGTAACAACCCTCCTGAGCACTTGCCGTGTTCAGGTAGAGGCAGCCCCTGTTCTGATCACGTTCCAGGGCAGAGTTCTCCAGGGCACTCTCTCTCTCTCTTTTTAAAATGTTTTTTAACAGTTATTTATTTTTGAGAGACAGAGCATGAACGGGGTGGGGGGTCCGAGAGAGAGGGAGACACAGAATCCGAAGCAGGCTCCAGGCTCCGAGCCGTCAGCACAGAGCCCGACGCGGGGCTCGAACCCACGAACCGTGAGATCGTGACCCGAGCCCAAGTCGGACGCTCAACCGACTGAGCCACCCAGGTGCCCCCCCCCGTCCTGGCACATTCTTTTATCTATTCCTTTTCACAGATGTGGAAATGGACACACATGAGATTGCAGCCTGGGGAAGGGGCCTGGGGACACCAAGACCCAGAGACCCCGCACTGGGGGCCGAGGGTCCAACCATGGGGCATGTGATTCAGATCTCGGAGGTTCCGGCGTGGCCCTGTGGCCCTCCCTCCCCCTCACTTGGGTGTTAGGCAGGCCTGACTTGATCTCTAAGGTTCTTGGTGTTCCAGGATGCTAAGACTTGGTGTCTGAAACATACAGTCCACAACAATAAATGTCACAGGAGGAAGGATGTGACCAGGCTGCAGAGGGAAGAGACCCAAGACATTCTGAGCCAAATCCCTCCCCTCTCCCCCTCTCCCCTCCTCCTTCCCCTCCTCTCCCTTCTCAATCCCTCTCTCTCTCTCTCTCTCTGCCCCAAGAGCTGATTCACCCCAGGAGTGTCTCAGAACCTGCACCCGTGCTGTCTTCTGATGGCAGAGGCCACCAGCTGCTAACCAGGGCTCAGCCATGCTTCGTGGTAGAGCCTCCACTGCCCGAAAAGCCCGGGGATCGGTGGCCACATGAGGCACTTTCAATGTTGCTTTAACATGCCCTCTTTGTGTCTTCCTCTCCTCTGTCCCTGGCCAGCCTGACTCAGCCACTGGAGGAGGTGGAGGAGCCTGGAGGCAGCCAGCGCCAGGAAGGAGAAGTCCAGCTTGGTGACATTAACAGGGAGATGGGACCGCCCGGCGTTTCCGTTTCTGGACACAGGCACGGTCGTAAAACTGAGCACAGTCAGACCCCGTGCTGTCCCTGGCGGTCCCACCCCGGCCTGCTGCATGAGCTGTTTCCTACCTCAGGACCTTTGGCCAGGTCATTCCACTGCCCGGAAACCTCCCTGCCCTGCACTGTGCACTCGTTCAGGGCTCTGCTGAGATATTTCCTCCCCCAAGAGGCCTTCCTTGACTATTCTACCCAGAGGGGTCACTGACATTTTCTATTTCAGCACCCCACTGTTTGAAACATGCAACTCATTGCAATTTATAATCAATTCAATCATCCAGCTCATTACTATCTATTTCACTACTATTCATTGTAATAATGGCCCTCCCACCAAACTGTCACCCAAAACAAAGCAGGGGCCGTAGGGGTGCTTAATAAATGTTTGTTGATGGTCAGCAAACATTTCTCGAAAAACTGGCTGAAGGAGATAATGGTTCACCTGGCTCTGAAGGTGGAGAAGGAGCTAGAAATGTTTAGCTGTACCAACCCAAAACTCAGCTCTCGGTAGCTTAACCCATGAGGACATCTGTCGCTCACTTAGCCAGGCGTCTGGACGGCGGACGGCCCAGGGTCGATGCCCCAGCTTGGCGATGTCATCCGGCATCCTCGTTCGCTCCATCTGTCTTAGTCAGTTTGGGCTTCTACAACAAAGTACCGCAGACTGTGTGGCTTATAAACAACAGTCCAGAAGCTGGAAGTCCAAGATCAGGGCACCAGCACGGTTGGGCTCTGGTGAGAACCCTCTTCCGAGTTGCCGACTGCCTGGATCCAGGCATGGCAGAGAGCGAGAGACACCTCTCGGGTCTCTTTCATATGGGCATGAACCTCATTCAAGAGGGCTCCGCCTTTGTGACCTAATTACCTCCCAAAGGCCCCACCCGCGAAGACCATCATATCGGGGGTTAGGAATTTCAACATGTGAAAGCTGGGGGGACACAAACATTCAGTCCATTGTGTCATCTGCTGCGTTAGCACTCTCAGCAGGTGGGTACTGGTGCTTAGGCTTGACATCTCATGGTCACAAGACGGCTGCCACAGCTCCAGGCATCACATCCTCACACAACTGTCCAAAATAGGAAGGGAAGAGAAGGAGCAAAGGAGCCTACACCTCACGTGGCTTTCTCTTCCACTGAAGAGGAAAAACTTTACCTTGAAGCAAACTGCCACTCACCGGGCCCTCCGGAGATTCCTCTTTACATTAATATCACTCGAAACGGGACCACATGGCCACCCAAGACCAACGAGGGGCAGAGTACACAGACTCCCACGGTCACCTGAGACACAGTGAGATTCGTCTTCCGATCATCTTCTGAGTTATACACAATTCAAGCCAAGAAGTTTCTGCAGTGGGGAAGAGAGCAGACAAGGTCAGTGCCTTCTCCGTCTCCTCCATGGTCTCTTATAGCCTCCCGGGGTCCAAGGCTACTTTTCCTAGTCCCTAGGGCCTTTTCCTCCTGGTCATTTGGGAAAGCAGGGACCAGAGAGGCTAATAAGTGTGCTCAACATCGCACAGGACACTAGAAGGAACGGAACCCGGCTCCCGTCTCTCCGTCCTCCCAGAACCTGGGGTATATCCTGAGCACCTGTGTCGCACTTTAGACCCTGCCCACCCCTCAGGTCTGCTGCTTGTTTAGTTGGTATCTTTCCCACGAGGCTGCAAACTCCCTACGTGCAGGGACCTTGAATCTGCCCTCAGCTGTGTCCCTGGCACCTAGCACAGAGCCTGGCATTATTGAATGAATGAATGGGCCCGAGTGTATATAACAGAAAGCTTCCTAACCCACGATGTCACAATCCTGGCAGTAAGCACTTGGTGCGGGGTCCTTAAGCTTTTAGCTGGCCCCGGGGGGTGACACTGATGGTGAACTTTACTTGTGTAAATCTGCCCCGTGGCAGAGAACAAGCAAAAATGGGGGCACAGCTGGCTCCCACGCTGGATAGAAGTTCCTGAGAGGAACCTAGCTCTCAATCGAAGCTATTTAAAAGTGGAATTTTGCAGAGAGCCAGCATGGTTCCTCTCGTGATGTGGCCTTAAGTTTGGTTTCATTAAAGATGATTGCCTTGTTTTGATTTCTTTGATACTTTGTGTGGAGTAAAAACCCACATCCCAGAGTCTCCAGCCCTGTCCCTGCCTGTAACTGGTAGCCAGCAGTCCTCCTGGTTTCTTCTTCTTTTTTAAAATGTTTATTTATTTTTGAGGGGGGGGAGGGGCAGAGAGAAAGAGGGAGACACAGAATCTGAAGCAGCTTCCGGGTTCGGAGCGGTCAGCACAGAGCCCCACGTGGGGCTCGAACTCACGAACCGCGACATCATGACCTGAGTTGAACTCAGATGCTTAACTTATGAGCCACCCAGACGCCCCTCTTCTTCTTCTTCTTCTTCTTTTTTTTAAAATTTTTTAATGTTTATTTATTTTTGAGAGAGAGAGAGAGAGAGAGAGAGAGAGACAGAGTGCGAGCGGGATAGGGGCAGTGAGACAGAGAGAGAGGAAGACATAGAATCCGAAGCAGGCTCCAGGCTCTGAGCTGTCAGCAGTGAATCTGATGCGGGGCTCGAACTCACAAACTGCGACATCATGACCTGAGCAGAAGTTGGCACTTGACAGACTGAGCCACCCAGGCGCCCCTCTCTCTCTTTTTAAAATGTTTATTTATTAGAGAGAGAGAGAGAGAGAGAGAATGAGGGGGAGGGGCAGAGAGAGAGGCGAACAGAAGATCCGAAGCAGGCTCCGCCCTGACAGTGAAGAGCCTGGTGCGGGGCTCGAACCCACGAACTGTGAGATCAGGACCTGCGCCAAAGTCAGAAGTTCGACCGAGCCCCCCAGGCACACCCGGCCCCCTCCCACCCTGCCTGTCAATCCCGCACCTAAGCTGGCACTCCCACACTCCCAGCCCCAGCCCAGCCCCCTGAATTCCCAGCATGGGGCACGCGGCCACCTACCTGACATTCCCACCCACCTCCCCCCAGCCCCCTGTGTTTCTCTGCCATCTCCAGCTCAGTCTGGGCACAGTTGAGCCCCTGCTTGCCTCCAGGCGCCCACATCGCACCCGGATCCGTGTGTGGGCACCGGCCCGTCTGCAGACTGCGCAGCCCCAGGCTCCCACCCTTCAGGAGGCTCTTTTTCAAGCATCGAGACTAAGAGAAAAGCTGGAAGTGAAGGCATCGCCGAATCAGCAACCGGGTGATATTATCACATTATTATTTCTCTCCATTAATAACGACTTGCAGGGAGCTATTATCATAGGGGCGTCCATAAAGTCCTTTCAAATAAAGCATTTTAAAACCAGAAGCTTTTGGAAACAGCGCGCCGGACCGCTCACAGATTCGTTCCTTCGGTAGCTGTTTATTGGCTCCGGTGCCAGCATGGGGCCGGCGGTCAGCCGGCGGGCAAACGGGCAGGGCCCTGCCAATGCCCAGAAGGACAGTGACCGTCCAGGGAGACGTGGATGAGGCTCCCGCGAAGGACCGCACGCTGATCGAAGTGCTGTATTTCATCGACCCGTTTAACTCTCAGAGCAGTGCCGGGAGCACGTACTTTTCTTGGCCCATTTTACAGATATGGACACTGACGTGCGGACAAGTGAGGCAACTCGGCCAAGGCCACCCAGCCGGCGCAGGGTAAAACCTTCATGTAAACTCAGGCCGTCTGGCTCCAGGGACCCGTGATCCTGGCCACAGCTCCCCCAGGATGTGAGCAACGATGTAAATAAGGCGTGTGATTACAAACTGTGGTGGGTGCAATGGCAGAGAAGCTGGGGATGCTGGGAGGGCAAATAAAGTAGGGGACGCCGGGGCGGCTCAGTCGGTTAAGTGTCCGACTCTTGATTTCTGCTCAGGTCGTGCTCTCATGGTTTGTGAATTCGAGCCCCGCATTGGGCCGTGTGCTGAGAGCACGGAAGCTGCTTGGGCTTCTCTGTCTCCCTCGCTCTCTGCCCCTCCCCTCTCTGACTCCTCTCAAAAGAAATAAAAATAAACTTAAAAAAAAAAAGAAAAAGAGGAGGGGGCCCAGGGAGGGCATCTTTGAGGAAGCGACACTTCCGTGGAGACTGAGAGAATGAGTGGACATAACCCAGGCAAAGAGTTGAGGAAGGGGCATCGTGTGCAAAGAAGGGAGCCTGTGCAAAGGTCCTGAGGCAGGAGAGCTCAGTACAGGGTGGGCAGTTGAAGGCAGTGGATCAAAAATAAAATAAGAAAACGTGTGTGTGGCGGGCAGCGGGGGGCTTTAGGGAGGAAGAAGGTATGGGGAAGGTGGGGCTGGACTTGGGAGGCACCAGGATTAGATTTTATCCATCCTGCAGCAGCAAGGGTTTAGAGCAGGCCAGGCGCCCTGCCCCTGCGGGGCATAGGAGGCTGTTAGCAGGGTAGGATTAAGGGGGGTGTAGAGCCCCAGCTGGTCTACACACCTTTCTCTGTCATTTGCCCTGGAAGCCCGCCACTGCCGATTGTGTCCTCGGGGTTGGGGAAAGCAATTCCTGACTTCAGTCTCCTGGGGAAAGTCAGACATCTCTGAGCGGTAAAGCCCAGAGCTGTTGCCGGCCGCTACCTTGGTGGCCGGCTTCTCCTTCAAAAATAAGCCCCTGCTCTGGCCACTCTCTATGGGCCTCTTCCCTGCTCAGGACCTCAGGTCCTCTTCTGCAAACAGACCACTGCCCTTTCTCCACCACGGGCTGCTGTGAGGGGCCAAGGAAACGGCAGAGGGACCTTCGGATGGAAACCTTGGCGGCACGCGGAAGGGCTGGCTCCTGTCCTAGGGGCGGCCCGAGACGCCAGACAAGGTAGGCTAGAGGCCGTGGGATGGATGGCGACCGCTGCTTTCCTCCCCCCTCCCGGCACCCCAGGCCCGTGGAATCAGGGCTGTCCGTCACCCTCTCAGCAGCGGCCGGCTGTGCCAGCTCCTCCATATTCTATCAGCTGGAGAGAGAGGAGCGAGGGAGGGAGGGAGGGGTAGATGGAACCAAAGGAGCCCCTTCACATCCACCAGTCCCCCGACACAGGCTCAGTCAGCAGGCTCTGGACACAGGCCAGGAACCCTTACTGAGGGCTCTGTGGTGTGGGCTGGGCAGATGAGATGCCAGAGAAAAAATGGTGATGGATGATGATGATGATGATGGTGATGGTGATTGTGATGATGGTGATGGTGTTGATGATGATGATGGTGACAGTGATGATGGTGTTGATGATGATGATGATGGTGATGGTGATGATGGTGACAGTGATGATGGTGACAGTGATGATGTTGATGATGATGATGGTGATGGTGTTGATGATGATGATGGTGACAGTGATGATGGTGTTGATGGTGATGATGATGGTGATGATGGTGATGATGGTGACAGTGATGATGGTGACAGTGATGATGTTGATGATGATCATGGTGATGGTGATGGTGGTGATCGATGCAGAAATGTTGGGATTTAGAGCTGGTGGCCAAGAAAGAATTCTTGAGACACCCTTGGTGGGAAAAGGTGGCGTTATTAAAGCACGGGGACAGTGCCGTGGGCAAAAAGAGCCACACTGGAGTCATGAGGAGTGGCCGGCTCTATATTTTCAAGCTGGGAGGGGGTTAGGGACGGCACAAACCCCCAAGGCATTTCAGAAACAAGGTTTCCAGGAGCTTGAGAGGCAAAGGTCATTTATTACTGTTTAGTAAAACTTCAGTCACAAGCCCCTTCAGATGTATATCAGGGGGCCACATGCTTGGAGGCCGGTCGCCAACATACATCTCGAGGGGCAGAGATAAAGGAAGTTTCCAAAGGAATTTCTGTATGTTTAAAGTAGACTCACAGGATCCTGGGGGTGGGGCTGAGATTGCCTTTTGCCTGTAGCAGAAGGTCAACGTTGAAGCAGCCGAGCAACCAGAGGAAGGTCACTCTGTTTCAAGGACTTGTCGGTGGGTTGTGAGTTATAAGTAAAAAACGTGTTCCTTTTGCCTTTATTGCCCATAACAGTGATGGTGGTGGTGACGATGATGATGGTGACAATGGCAGCGATGATTTGTTACCACTCTGAAGACCTTGCTTGGCGTCAGGCACCCTATAAGCCTTTATGTGCACGACATTGGCTCCATCGTGACCCCCACTTCATAGATGAGGAGCCTGAGGTCCAGAGTGGTAAGGAGGCTCGGCTGAGATGTGGCCAAGATGAGGTCTGGCTCTCAGTCCCCGGGGCTCTGGCACTCTCACTCTGATCCTAACCATTATGCTCCCCTGTGAGGGTCCAGAATCAGCAGACTTGCATTCGAATCCTGGGTCCACCACTTCCTGGCTGAGCACCTTGGGCTACAACTTTGCCCTCTGAGCCTCGGTGTCCTCATCTGTAAACGGGCTGCCTCTCGGGGCTGCCGGGAGCTCTGGGTAAATCCCTGCAGCTCACAGCCAGCCCCCCAAAAAAGTCCTTCAAGTCTTTGTTCAACTGTCACCTTCTCCGCAGCCACCCCATTCCTCTTGCCCGGCGCTACTCTGTCCCGTCCTCTATATCGCACATCACCTTCGCGTCGATTCCATTTGCTGTCTCTCTCTGCCGCTGGCACGCAAGCGCCCGGAGGCAGAGTTCTCCACTCGTTTGTGTTCCAGAACGGGACCAGTGTGAGCTGCTAACATGCACTTTCTGAGGGAATGAACACACAGGCGGGTGTCCTCTTCCCCCTTCTCCTTGGAGACAGGAGGACCCAGGGGATGAGATTTAGCTGGCAGTGTTGGGATGGGCGGGAGAGGCTGGGGGGAAGGTGTTTCCAGGGGGTGAGAGAAAACGCATGGGATTCTGGGTCAGGAGTCAGGCAGGAGGTGAGAGAGACACAGGGAGGGATGGGTTTCTCCAGGGTGGGGGTGGGTTTGTGCGATTTGTCTCCTGGCCACCCCCTCGGCTGCGGCGGTCCCTTTGCTTGAACTGGCTGGTCCGAACTCCCAGTCCCCTCCTCTCCCAGGGATCCTGAGGCCAAGCAGACGGGGTCCTCCCCGCCCCAAACCCCGGGCTTCCCTGGGCTCAAGCTTCAGCCCACCTGGGGCCAGCACCCACGCGCTCCTCAGTCACAGTGCTGATTCAGGAAAGGTCATTCCAACCCCGAGTCATAAATGTTAGAACTCCATGGACTTTTGGCGATTCTGATCCTTTGAGGAGGGAACAACACGCTCCAAAAGGAAAAGTTATTGTTCAGGTCAAGCAGCGAGGTCCGCCAGATCCTCTGTCCTGGACTGAGTGACTGAGAAATCCTGGATACCACCCGCACCGCTCCCCTGCACCCGCCCCAGGTCCCATCTTCTGTAAATGCAACCCGGCCTTCAAGCCTTTGTGGGGGCCAGGCATCCCCCACCCGGATCCCCTGCCCCTTCCCCATCCCGGTCCCCAGGAGTGCTCCCTGTCCCAGATATGTTCTCTGCCCCAAGTGTGCTCCCTTTCTCAGGCATGCTCCCTGCCCCACGAGTGCTCCGCATCTCAGGAGTGCTCCTTGCCTCAGGTGTCCTCCCTGCCCTGGATGTGTTCTCTGCCCCAAGTGTCCTCCCTTTCTCAAGCATGCTCCCTTCCCCAGTAGTGCTCCCCATTCCAGGCGTGCTCCCTGCCCCAGGCGTGCTCCCTGCCTCAGCTGTACTCCCTGCCTCACCTCTCCTCTCTGTTCCAGGTGTACCATTTTCCAACCGCAGCTTGGGAGCTCACTCTGCCCCTGGGCCTTTGCACATGTGAATTATCTGCCTGGGATGCCTCCTCTGCTTCAGCCGATTGTCACCCCATTCTTAGGGTCCGGAATGAGTCCCCGCTTCCTTCAAGACGCCTTTTGTATCTGCTCTGTGGTTGAGCCCACCAGCTTTGCTTTTTAGGACACTACATATTGTGTGTTTTCAGATCTCCTCTGAGTTTTAAGGGATGAGGAAGGGACGTAGAAGGGGACAAGGCAATAGATGGGCTTATATCTTCCTGTTCTTCCAAAGCGCTGTGACCTTGGATCTGCTCCCTAACTCCTCTGAGCCTCATCTTGTCCTTGTATAGGAGGTGAGTCTAGTGAAGAACCCATCCCTAGCTAACTCACAGGCCCTTGTGGGAGGGCTGGGTACACGATAAGGGACAGTGCACATGTGAGGGCTGGCCCCATTCTTGGGGGGCAGGAGCAGTGGGTCCCAGTAAGCTTCCATAGAGAAGACAAGCCCCTTGGTTGGGCCCCCCCGTTCATTGTCATCTCCCCTTCGGCCCTGGCCCTGGGCCGGGCACCTAGGAGGACTCAGCGTGCATGGGAACATTGAACTTTGAGTCCCGGGGTCATTCCTAGAACCATCTGTCCCCCTGTGGCCTGCCCCCTCCTCGAGGGACCACGTCTTCTTGGCTTCCTCGCCTCAGTGCCCAGCGTGGGGCCTGCATGGAGTAGGTGTTGTGTTTCTGACCCTAGAACTAAAAAGCAGACGTACTTGACTCGGAAGACGTGCTCCAGACCAGGACGAGCCCTTAGAGATCATCTCGCCAAGTGCCATCATTGTGCAGATGGGAACCTGAGGCCCAGAGATGGAAAGGGACACGTTGAGCTCGAGTAGTGGTACCTACTTTGGGAGCAGACAGATCTGGGTCTAGAGCAGTTCTTTACGTTGTTGGGAGTGGGACCCTGGACAAGTTGTGTCTCTCTCTGAGCGGTGGTTTTCCCATCTGGAAACGGAGCTAATGGTGAGGGGAGTCACGGGGACAGAGTGGGATCGCGTCTCTGAAAGCACGCACACAGTGCCTCACACGTGTTAGGTCTCCAGTAAAGGAGTCCCATGCATTAAAGCAGATCCGAGGAGGGGCGGGGACAGAGCTGGGTCACCCGTTCCCCCCTCAGCTTACTCTCCGCCCGCTTTGATGAGGAGAAGCTGGCGGGTTTCCCTCTCTGCCCCCTCCCCCCCCCCCCAGGAAGCCAATACCTGATTCCACCCCACACACCTTATCTATGGAAAGGAGCTACTGATCTCCCAGGAGGTTCTAATCAATGCAGCTACAGCCGCATCCTGCCAACGTCTGGATCCGGTTTCCACACCTTCTTCATTACACCGGCACCAGAACCATCTCTCAAGTCCCTGCCAGCCCAGTAACTCTGCTTCTTGAAGATCGGGTCACCTCCCCACCCAGGACGACTGCTTCCCTTCTTCCCTCCTTCCCGGAGAGACCCCCTTCCCCTACCTGCCGGGGACCACGCCTGGACCAGCCGATCTTAGATGACAGTACCCGGCCGTGGATGCCACCTTCCACGGGAGCGGCAGTGTGGCGGAGGGGCAGACGCTTTGCAGACAGACCTGGGTTCAAACCCCAGCTCTGGCCCTCACCAGCTGTATAACCCGAGGCAGTCACTCTGCCTGTCCCTGAATGGAGACCAGAATTTCTAATTTGCCTTTTTGATTTTTTTTTAATGTTTATTTATTTTTGAGAGAGACAGAGACAGAATGCAAGTGGGTCAGGGGCAGAGAGAGAGGGAGACACAGAATCCGAAGCAGGCTCCAGGCTCCGAGCTGTCAGCCCAGAGCCTGACGCGGGGCTGGAACTCACGAGCCGTGAGATCATGACTTGAGCCAAAGTCGGACGCTCAACCGACTGAGCCACCCAGGCGCCCCTCTAATTTGCCTTTTTGTAGGAAGTGCCCAGCATGCGCCTTCTTTACTTATCATCGCTGCTCCTGTTTGGCGTGTGGCAGCCCCATCCTCCTTCCAGGAGGCCCCATTCTCTGGCCCCCCATTTTCTCTGGCTGCCCCAGGGCCGGCTCCACCTGCCTTTCCCATCCTGTGTCCGAGCTCTCCCCGGACTTCCCACCATTCATCTCTCTCATTGCCTACTTGTGCTCCCCTCCTTCCATCAAGCCCTGGATCTGTCCACTCATCTACCCACCCAATCATCCGCCACCCCTCCCTCCCTCTGTGCTTCCCTTGCTGACCACTGCACTGCCACCTGATGTTTGCACTGACCATGGGCTGCAGTGGTGGCCATGGTCCTGCTTTCACGCACATCAGTCTGGTTGGGGAGACTGATGGGTATTCAGGTGATGACAGCTCATTGCATGAAGTGTTCTGAAGGGCCTCGGGCTCTGTAGGAGCACAGAGGAGGCACCTGACCCAGGCTGGGTGTCCAGAGAAGGTGATCCCTGGCTTGAGTCCTGAGGGGAAGGGTGTAGAGAGAGGAAGAGCATCCCTGAGACGAGAAGAGAAGAAAGTGCAGCTCTCTTGGCCTCCCAGGAGATCACGGGACATGAAAGAAGCTGCAAGTAAGCCCTTGTGGCTCACATTAGGGCTCCAGAGGCCAAAGATGAGGCTGGTAAGGAGGCCGAGGCCAGGTGATGCCAGGCTGTGAAGTCAGACCAGGTGGTGACAGGAGCCACCAAAGTGTTTAAGTGGGGGAATGATGTGGCCATAGGGCATCGATGGGTCCCTGAGCACTCTGGCCACTGCACAGAAAAGATAGTGAGGGCCAGAGGCAGAGATGAGAGCAGACTGTTGTGGTGGCCCAGTCCCCGATACGATGAGCCCTGGACCAAGATGGCGGCCAACGAGGAGGACAGAAGTGGGAAGATGAGAGGCACGGTTAAGACATAGCCTTGATGGACTTAAGTGAGGGATCGGGGGTGGGGGCAGGGTGTCACCTCTTTAGAGATGACCCTCACCTCTGCTGGAGCTTCCTCAGTGGCCACCCTTTGGCTCTTATAGCCCCAGACTTTTGCACAGGCCACTTGCCCTGCCTGGAAGGACCCTACTCTGAAGGTCAAGTGAAAATTTTTAAGGTAGCCAGCAGGCAACCAGGAGCCACTGGCAGCTCACAAGCAGGAGACTGGCATGCTCAGGTGCGGGTGTTAGAAACAGTCTGGCTCCAGGAAAGGCTCAGTGGTGGGGATGGTCAGAGTTGGGTGGGGAGGGGAGGGATGTGGGGCTGTGGGTGTCAGATCTCAAGAGTCATCACTTCCTGAGAGCAGGCTTCTCTTTGACCCACTCACCCTCAAACTAAGCCAGGTCTTTCTCTTGTAACCAATTTTCCCACCTTGGGCTCTTCCACAATTTGCAGTTTTATATTTATATGCGTGGTTACTTAATTCATGTATATTTTTCACTCCCAGCATCTAGCGCAGTCCTTGGCACATACCAGGTGCTCAATAAACGCTGAGCGAACGATGAGCAAGTGATCCTGGTTGGAGTTTGAGCAGCACACTGGATGGGCGGATACCAGGCTAGAAGGAAGGGTTGGTGGATACCGATGTATGGGGTTTGGAGGCCAAGGTTAGCTGTTTAGATCAGAACCCCAACTTCTCAACACCAACTGTGAGGAATATCCACAGCAGAAGTATTTTTAGGAATTCTAAAATACTAAATGGGCTGAAAAAGGCATCCCAGAGGGAAGCTGGCAGGGCTCAGGGGCTGCCCGAGTTTTGGAATTACTCATCCGGCGCGGGCTCTTCGCTGGCACAGAGAATTGAGGCACCGTCCTGGCTGTTTTGTGCAGAGGGCCTGGATCTGAACCACGTACTAAATAAAGGCTGGAACACGATGTACCACATTTCCAACCCTGAACACATCTCAGAGCTGACAATAATATATATGTTATTTTTTTTTTAAATTTTTTTTTTTATTTTTACCAAACTACAAAGTGCACGTGATTTTCTCTTGAACACCCGGTAAAAAAGCTGAAACTCAAAGCCAGATGTAACGGACAGAGCTGGGTTTGCTGGCATTTCCGCTTCCCGGAGGCGGGCTCCGTGACCACTGGTGGCTTCGCTCTGCGAACCTATGTTTTCTCACCAGTAAAATGAGGTGCGCATCCCCTCCCCCTTCAAGTCACAGGTGTGATGGGGCTGTTGGATGTGAAAATTATTTGAACGGTCTTGGCTAAACAGGAGGTGTGGCTTAATTAGCCAAATGGATATACCTTTCCAAAGTTAGGAAATGGAAGCATCCACAGGTCCCGCCAACCTTTGTGGGGCATGTGAATACATTACTGGTCTTACTCCCATTCGCAGAGAATCTTTTCGCCCCTGGCCAATGGGCTGGCTGCATTTGTGTGGGTGCCCGCCCCTCCTCCAATCAGCTGTGGCCGAGGGCTCACGTGACACTTAGGCTGCCACGTGTTCTAACACACTATTCAATAGTCCTAGGAAGGGGCTGCTATTATGCCCATTTTACAGGGAAGGAGTCTGAGGCACAGAGAGGTGACTTCACCAATGACAAAGAGCTACTAAAATGCAGAATCGTGATTCGCACACTGGGCTTTAAACCATTCAGTTCCATCGTCTGGTTCATCTCTGTATCTTCGGGGCTTAGCAGAGTGCCTGGCACGTAATAAGCATTCTGTATGTTTGCCAAGTGAGACTATAGCAGTAATAACTTTGATTCTACAGGCTTATTATGAAAATTAAGAAAGTTAGTATCAGTGAAAGCATCTGGCACAGACCCTGGGATTGAGCGGCGGTGAATAAATATTGGTTTAATTCATTCATGGATCATTCATTCTTCTTCCCTTGTGGGCTGGGGCCACTGCTCCCTGCAAACGTGGGGAGAAGGTGAACCCTGACTTCCCTCCACCCGCCCTGCATTCTGCAGACCGCCTGAGCTTTAGAGACCTTTGCCCATCATGAGTATCTCCAAAACCTATTTACGAGGGGGGTTCACGGTGGAGGTAAGCCCCTCTCTGACCAGCCTCTCCGGGGCCCCTCCCTCCTCTCCCAGGGGACCTTCCCCGTCTTTTCCAACCACCCCCCCCCCCACCCCCCCAACCTGGCCTCCAATCGCAGGGCTCTCCAGCGTTTTGCTCACATCCAGCCTTGCTCCTGGTAGTTTTCCTGTTCAGACTTCAAAGGTCTTGTCTTCCAACCAGAAATCACTTCTCTCATTCACTGTTCCCCCTGAGGCTTTATGGGCACCTCTCTGAAGTCACTGTGCACCGGGGGTGTTACGAACTGTACTAAAAAGTGCATGGATGCTGGGGCGGGCCGGTGTGGATGGGCGGGTCGTCACCGGCTGTGTGTTGGGCGAGTCAGGTATCCTCCCCCAGCCTATGTTTCCTACACGTTAGGTGCTGAATAAGCACCACTTCTCGGGGATGCTGTGAAGGTGAAATTAAATGATTAAATAGAACAAATAATAATTATCAGTTTCCTTCTACGTATTGTGTAGAATGTCAGGCCTGAAAGGGACTTTAAAAAAATTTTTTTTTAACATTTATTTATTTTTGAGACAGAGAGAGACAGAGAATGAACAGGGGAGGGGCAGAGAGAGAGGGAGACACAGAATCTGAAACTGGCTCCAGGCTCTGAGCTGTCAGCACAGAGCCCAACGCGGGGCTCGAACTCACGGACCGTGAGATCATGACCTGAGCCGAAGTCGTACACTTAACCAACCAAGCCACCCAGGCGCCCCTGAAAGGGCCTTTAAAGGAATGTCGGATCCAGTGCTTTTCAAACTTCTGTTTCGCTAAGTGGAGCCACTCTTTCCCACAGGTTAAGGGGAAGCTCAGTGTGTAGAAACGGATCGACCAGCAAGTCTCTGGGGAAGGCGGGGCCTAGAGCCCCGCCCACTCGGCTCCTCCCTCAACCCCACCCCCAGAGGCCCCAAGGGACTTCCGGCGAGCTTCCGGGGCGGGGCGCTCAGTGCTGAAAGGAGGCCTCTCTAAGAGAAGTCACCTAATCGTCCTCTCTGTCGGGAGCTAGGACGTTTCTATTCCCTTAAAAATTCTCTCAGGCCCTTTACAGCCAGTCCCTCTTCCTACCGCCAGCCCCTGGAAACCACCAATTTGAACGAAAGGTTTGCTTTCTGGCCATACAGTTCTGTTTCTTCCAGAATGTCACATGCAGACAGTCATAGGGTGATTAGCCTTTCGCTTAACCTGTCATGTTTGACAGTCAACTGCGTATCCCTGTTTGTTCCTGTAGATTGCTAAGTAATATTCCACTGTGTGAGGATATCCCACACAGTGGAATTTATTTATCCATTCACCACTTGATGGACGTCTGTGTTGTTTTCAGGGTTCGGCTGTTATGAAGAAGCCTTCCATGAGCATTCGTGTAGAAGTCTTTTGCTATTTCTCCTGCACAAACACCTGAGTGTGTGATCGTTGGGTCAGATGGTGAGCCTATGTTTAACTTCATAACAAACTGCCAAACTGGAATTGCCTTTGGAGTAGTGAGCCGTGTTCCTATGTCTGTGATCATGTGACTCACGGCTTTAGGAGGGTTGCTTTGTACTCTGGGTGAGTGGATTATAGTTTCCTATGTGGCTTCTCTGAAGGACTTTTGCATTTTACCCAGAAGTCCACTGTTCCATTCATCAAACCCTTCCCCCAAACCGTAGGTCAAAGGATTGGCTTCTCCTCCATGAGGAAAGCTTTTCCGTGAGCCAGCAGGTAGGATGTGATCACCCCAGACAAGGGGGAGGGGTGGGAATGCCAGGTGGGGTGCCAGTGAACCGGGTGTTTGCCCAGAACTATGGGCACATAGATCCCCTATGTATCTGACATCCAGAATGCTGCAAAGGAGGGTGGCCAGTGAGGAGAAAGTGCCAGAGAGAAGGGGAGCTGCCACAATGGTCCTCCCCTCCTAACACTGACCCTTGTTTTTTTATTTTTTTTTAATGTTTATTTCTGAGAGAGACAGAGTGTGAGTGGGGGAGGGTCAGAGAGAGAGGGAGACACAGAATCCGAAGCAGGCTCCAGGCTCCGAGCTGTCAGCACAGAGCCCGACGTGGGGCTCGAACTCATGAACTGTGAGATCCTGACCTGAGCTGAAGTCGGACGCTTAGCGACTGAGCCACCCAGGCGCCCCCCTTCCCCCCTTCCCCCCTTCCCCCCTTCCCCCCTTGCTTTTTCTGCTCAGGTGCCGGAGTTCTCCCTGTCAGATCCACTTCTGCCATCAGGCACAAAGCGACCAGCTCTTAGACCAAGCAGTGATGGAGGAGGGCTCTCCAGGGGACAAGCTCCTGTTTCAGAGTCTCCTCTGAAGACACTGACAGAATCAGGGCAGAATGGGCTGTAAAAGGAGTTCAGTGCCTGTCTTTTGACTCCATCCGTATCTCTGCACCTGCACAGCCCTGTTCCCAGCTCCCAGACGTTGACTCACTGATCTGCTGACGTCTGCTCTCGGCCCCATCAGCCCGTTTTCCACAGCAGCCAAGAGACTTGCTTTATTTGTGAAGTTTTGCTCTATCTCTCGACACATCTCCCTGTCTAAATCAAGAAACACATGGTTCAAAAATGCAAAAGATACAAGACGGTGTGTGGAGAGAAATGTCTCCTTCCCACCTCTTCCCCAGCCACTCGGCTTCCCTCTTGGGAGACAAGTCAAGTGCTTGTTTCATAAGGATTCTTTCCAGAGTGTTGTGTATGTATAAGACCATGTAGATGTGTACATATTTGTTCCCTTCCTGCTGTGTTTCACGTGGATGGCAGCCCATGATAAACACTGTTTAACCATGGAAGGCTTCCCGGAGGAAGCAGTTTTCAGGCCAAGATCTGAAAGATGAAGGGGCTAACCAGGTGAAGTGGGGGAACATTCCAGGCAAAAGGAGCAGCCTGCATACAAACCGTGAGGGGGGTCTACGTGCAGAGATTGCAGAAAGGCCTGGGGGTCTGCAGCTCTGAGTGGGAAGGAGACGTTCCCAGGAGGGGTGCGGGTGCAGACCAGGCCTGAGCCTGAGGCCACATTCACTTAGTGTTTTGTCCTTAGAGAATTGGAGAGCTACTCAATGGCTATCCGCAGGCAAATAAAATGATCACTGTTGTGTTGTAAGAAGAAATCTCTTAAAAGATTGGAGGCAACCTGAATATCCATCATTGAGGGACCAAGTAAGCAAATTATGGTACATCCATTCAATGGAAAACTTACAGCCATTTTTAAAAGTTTATTTATTTATTTTAGGGGGGAGCGGGGGGAGAGAGAGGGAGAGAGAGAATCCCAAGCAGGCTCTGTACTGTCAGCCCAGAGCCGACTTGGGGCTGGATCCCACGAACCGTGAAATCATAACCTGAGCCCAAACCAAGAATCAGAGGCTTAACCCACTGAACCACCCAGGCACCCCCTTACAGCTATTTTTAAAAAGCAGGGGTGGGGGTGACTCTTCTCGTACACAGAAGGAGTAGTCTCTTGCTATGCCCCCCTTGAGCACCAACCCACACAGCCAGGCTGCAGGTGCAGCCCACGAAGGAAGCCACATCTCGGCTCCCCCGCGCCCCCCACCTTTCCAGTCCTTCCAGTCACTCTCATCTTCTCTTCAGCTTCGAGGTTTCTGTGTGATTCTGGGAGTTCCCTCCTTGGATTTATTCTACCAAAGAAGCTTTGTCTGTGTTAACTACAAATGTCTCTTAGCAACATCTCCTGGCGCATCTCTTCGTGGAAGGTATTTCTCTAATGATCAAAGGTCTATTTTTATAGACTTTCTCCTTCTCAGGATTGTAAGAATAATGTTCCTGTCTCATATCAGTGTCTTCACTAACTGTAACCCTGTGTGGCGGCTATGAAATATTCCCATTTTACAGCCACGGAACTTCCGAGAGAACCTTTGCAGTGTGGCCACCCTCAGGGTGAATCCTGATTGGTCTAAACCAAGTCCTTTGCCAGTGATTGGTGGAGGGGCGCGCTGGGACCTGGTTCTGGCCAATGAGATGTAAGGAAAGGGTTTTCCTCTCTCAGGAGGGGGCGGGGCAGAGATAAGGCAGCCTTTTTTTTTGTTTTTAATTTATTTTTATTTATTTACTTTTTATTTAAAAAAAATTTTTAGGAGCATCTGGGTGACTCAGTCGGTTAAGCATCCAACTTTGGTGGCTCAGGTCATGATCTCGAGGTTGGTGTGTTGGAGCCCCGCGGAGCCTGCTTTGGATTCTGTGTCTACCGCTCTCTCTCTTCCCCTTCCTTGCTTGCGCTCTGTCTCTGTCTCTCTCAAAAATAAATAAATAAACATGGGGCGCCTGGGTGGTTCAGTTGATTGAGCGTCCGACTTCAGGTGGTGATCTCCCAGTTTGTGAGTTCCAGCCCTGTGTCGGGCTCTGTGCTGACAGCTCCGAGCCTGGAGCCTGCTTCGGATTCTGTGTCTCCCTCTCTCTGCCCCTCCCCTGCTTGTGCTCTGTCTCTCTCTCTGTCTCAAAAATAATTAAACACTAAGCAAATTTTAAAAATCAGTAAATAAACTTAAAAAAATAAAAATAAAATAATTTTTTAAGTTTTTAATTTTATTCCAGTGTAGTTAACATACCGTGTTATATTAGTTTCAGGTGTGTAATATGGTGATGCAACACTTCCGTGGGTCATCAGGTGCTCATCCCAAGTGCACGCCTTAATCGCCATCATTTATGTAACCCATCACCCCCACCCACCTCCCCTGTGTCACCCATCAGTTCTCTATAGTGAAGAATCTGTTTTCTGGTTTGCCTCTCTCTTTTTTACCCTTTGCTCATTTGTTTCGTTTCTTAAATTCCACTTGCTTGTGAATGAAATCATACCATATTTGGCTTTCTCTGACTTATTTCACTTAGCATAATACACTCCATTTTGTTGCAAATGGCAAGATTTCATTCTTTTTTTATGGCTGAATGGTATTCCATTGTGTGTGTGTGTGTGTGTATGTGTGTGTGTGTGTGTGTATATATATACACATATGTATATACACACACCTATATACATATACATACATATATATATATATATATATATATATATATATATATACATCTATACATCTATACACACACACACACACACACACACACACACACACATACACTACCTTTGTCCATTCATCTATCGATGGACACTTGGGCCGCTTCCATAGTTTGGTTATTGTAAATAACGCTGCAATAAACATAGGGTGCCTGTGTCCTTTTGAATTAGTATTTTTGTGACTGCCTTTTTAAATTTATCTTTTATTTAAAAATTTTCTTGGTAGCTCCTTCTCGTTCTGGATACTATTTATGAGGCTTTCACATCCTGAGCTGTGGCAACCGTTTTGTGGTATGAGGCAATAAGCTTGAGAATGAAGTCAAATGCTCAGAATGGCAGAGATGGGAGAGCCTGGATCTCTGTTGAGATCGCTGAGTCAGTGGCCCAACCCCCGCTTAACTTTACTCACTGGGTAAGTAAACACTAATGTCCTTACAGCAGAGCGGCCATTGACCTTGGATTTCTGTAACTTGACACCAAAAGCATTCTTTACTGATAACAGTGAGGATGCCCTCACTGACCTCTCTGAAATGCTCCTGCCTTAGGATGTACCTCAGGAATCACAGACTCCCGAGGAACCCGGGCAAAAGGAATGACCTGGGAGCAAGCCAAGCATGGGCTCCAGGCTCTGCTCCACCACTAATTAGTGGTGTGGTTGTGGGCAAAGTCAGTCCCTTCTCGCTCTCCTGTTCTCTCCCTAGTAAAGTGAGGGGTTGCGTGACCTCCGGGGCATCTGCTAACAAGGACTCACAAGCCCTCTGAGCCACACAGGGCTGCTCGAACGAACGTTTCCCTGCTGAGGGTGTTTGAGTGAGTGGAGGGGGTCCAGGCTCGGCTGGGTGCTGCTGAGTGTTTGGCGGTGACTGAGGAATCAGACTGGCCTCAGAGGCTTTACTCATTCCTCTTCCTCATTTGTCAGCAATCCTTCATCGTGCCCCAGTTTCAGGGTGTATTTTTAGTGGAAATAAACTCACACAGCTCAGGATGACACAATTTGTTCAGGGGGTTCGGCGTCACCTGCCGATGAACCCAGGCTGGGGAGCAAGGCACGGGGAGGTGGCCCAGCCAGGGACCCAGCAGGTCAGGCCGGTGGGCTAATTAGGGAAACCATCGAGTTTTGCAATAAAACCAAAAGCCTCCAAGGGCTGCAAGCCTGGGTGAAGTGAGCCTATTCGACCTGGGACCCAGCATCAAGCCTGCAAGGTATTTACCACCTAGCCAGGGAAGCAGAACGGCTATTTGAAACCCTGTTTGCTTCTAAATTCGGGGCTGGGATCTTGCGTGTGTTTTGCTGAGCACGTTGATAAGTTTGGAAACACGTGTTTGGAAGTGGGCAGCTGAAGGGGGACGGGCATTAAATCCTCTGCCTAAATAAGGGAGGAAAATTTAGTTTCCAGAACCTAGAAGACCATAGAGGGCAGGGTGTCATAGATCCTGTTGGTGACCTGTCCAGACCCCTTTGCAGGACTGGCTCGCCCAGGTCCCTCCTGCTGTGGCTGTTGACCGCACCCTTCAACTGAGAACTGCCTCCCACCCACAGAAGCCTGGGAGGCCACCCTGCCCGCCCTTGGCCAGTGACTGACCAAGGCAGGGGTCTAAAAGCCCCTCCCTGCCCCTTGGCTCAAAGTAGGAGAAATCTGTGGAGCCCTTCCCTCCGGGGCTCCCCAGGGGTGGGGTGAGGCCAAGTGTCCACTGAATTCACATCTCAGCATAGTCTCTTCTCCCCCATTCTGCTTCCCTCACTCCCTTACACGGTCCTCCTGTGGGTCCTCAACAGACCATTTGCACAAGATTCCTTGTCTCAGATGCTACTTCTACGAAACCAGACCTATGATCATGGAAATGATGACACGGGGCTGGACCGAGCCCCTTCCAGTGGGACAGACTGGCCGAAGTCCAAAGTCTTTTTGGCATGTGAATCTTGAATGTACGATTTGAACTGCTGCTGATTAGATGGGCAGACACGGGCAAGTTTGTTTGTTTGTTTGTTTACCTCTCTTGCCGTGGTGTAACCTCTCGGTCCATCCCCTTCAATCTCAAGTACAGTCTATTACACGCAGAAACGCCTTGCAAGTATGGGTGTGGGGGTGCGCACCTGAAACATAAGGGAAGGGGTTGAGCTCCCCAGTTGGATTGACCCAAGACGGAGAAAGGACGGGCAGCACAGCAAGGCGATTCAGAACCGGAATGAACTCAGCAGAAACAGGAGGCAGAGGTGGTCATGAGAAGGTAAATCCGCTGGGAATTTGCATAAAGGTTGGGGAGGGCTTGGGACTTCCTCTGGGAATAGAAGGGGGATCGGCATCCTTCTTACCTACATCTTAAGTAGCAGAAAGACTCCAGCTGGGGTGGAGGACACGACCAGTGTGTACATAGCATTCGTTCTCCCTTCCTTGATGACCGAGCATTGGTTTACTTTGGACAACAATGCGCCCAGTTAAAGGAACGCATTTGCCCGGAGCAGCTGGGTGGTGTCCTGCCGGCCCCTCTGGGTTTAAGCTGCCGAGGTTGGAACCCCAGTACTCACGGCTGCACCTCGCCGTCCTGAGGGAGAGCCTTTGCCGGGTAGTCTCTTTCCTCAGGATGATCATTGTTTATTACCATATTTTCCATGGAAGAGACTTTGGGAAACAGCCCAGTGAAGGGGAAAGAGGATGGGCTGTGCAGTCAGATGGAGATGGGTTTGGGTGTCAGGTCTCCCGCTTCCCCCCCTTCCCCAAATGCCTTTTTTGACAAATCAGGCTCCTTGATTGTCATTCCTTCTGTAAAGTGGGTGTAATAAGATTTTCCTATGTCCCCAGATTCCTGTTCGTTGAATGGAATCACAGTGGATCCCATATGTATAAGGCACCCATTTTATGGTCTGGCACATGGTTGGTGCTCGAAAACCTTAGGTACCTTGGCTCCATGGGTCCTTCTATCTGTCGGCCTTGATGAAGTCTGAGTGGAACAGACTGAGAGCCCTGGATGGCAACAGTGTTTAGACCATGGGGCTTGGGGGTGGGAGTTGGGTTAAGCAGAGTGGGTTTTAGCACCCTTTTGGTTCTCACGTGATGAGCACCAGAGCTGTGGGGGCAGAGTTGGGGGAGAGAAAGTGGGGACCGAATTTCCTCCCTTCATGTCTTAAATATGGCTCCTGGGTTTACCTGTTCAGCAGCTGATGGTAAAGAAGCTACAATAATTGGAGAATTCTCCCTCATGGCTCCATATGACCGGGGCACAAACACATACCCTCAGATGACAGCACGCTGAGGGTGCTGATGTAAAGTGGGGGGCGGGGGGCTTCACTTCTCTAAGGGTTATAGCCAGCCCTTTTGGGTTTAGTCTAGGTCGGCCCAGGTTCAAGTGGTCTCCCTGTGTTCCCACACTCTTGAATTAGTAACAGCAGGGCAGGACCATGTCAAATTCTTATATTATAATAACAGCCAAGACTTGTATAGTGCCAGACATCACGATTCTTTTTAAGTATTAATTCACTGGGGCACCTGAGTGGCTCACTCGGTTGAGCATCATGATCTCACGGTTCGTGGGTTCGAGCCCCTTGTCGGGCTCTGTGCTGACAGCTCGGAGCCTGGAGCCTGCTTCCGATTCTGTGTCTCCCTCTCTCCTGCCTCTGCCTTGCTCGCGGTCTGTCTCTCTCTCTCTCAAAAATAAATAAACATTAAAAAAAATTTTAATTAAAAAACAAAACAGCTCCTGACATCAGCAAGGAAGCAAACTAACATCCTAGTGGAGCAGAATGGCAAGTCAGACAACCAATTAGAAACATAACAAAGTAGGGGCGCCTGGGTGGCTCAGTTGGTAGAGTATCCTACTTGGGCGCAGGTCATGATCTTGCAGTTATTGAGTTCAAGTCCCACATCAAGCTTGCTGCGGTCAGGTCAGACAGAGCCATCTTCAGATCCGCTGTCCCCCTCTCACTGCCCCTCCCCTGCTTGCGCAAGCTCTCTCTCTCAAAAACAAATAAACATTAAAAAAAAAAAAGAGGAAACATAACAAAGGACAGTGATAGGTGTTTATTTATTGATGCCATAGAAAGATTGGCCAGTAGAGCTCTTCTTAAAGAGGTGACGTTTGAAAACACTCAAATAAAAAGAATGTGAGCCCTGCAGACATCCAGGGGAAAAACAGCCCAGGCAGAGGGAACATCGAGTGCCCAGGCCTGGGGGGAGGGACACAGAGGCCTGGGGGGAGGGACCCGTTTGGTGTGTCCAGGGACCAGCTGGGACAGCTGCAGGGCTGGAAGAAAGGAGCAAGGTGGGAGGGGCGAGAGGGAGAAAAGAGGGCAGAAAGATGGGCAGGGCGGGCACACAGAGGGGCTGCTAGGGCCCAGTAGAGACTTGAGGTTTTAGTTGCTGGAGAAAGGAAGCCACTGGAGAGTGTGACACAATCTGATTTCTGTTGTTTTTTTAAAACGCTTATTTCTGTTTGAGAGACAGAGCACGAGCAGGAGAAGAGCAGAGAGAGAGAGGGAGACACAGAATCCGAAGCAGGCTCCAGGCTCTGAGCTCTCAGCACAGACCCCGACGCGGGGCTCGAACTCACGAGCCGTGAGATCATGACCTGAGCCAAAGTCGGACGCTCAACCCACTGAGCCACGCAGGCGCCCCTGACTTCTGTTTTAAAAGGAGCTCTCTGGCTGCAGTAGAGGGGCCAGAACATAGAGGGCCAAGGGAGGAGACAGGGAGACCAGATGGAGGGGGCTGCTGTTGTCACCCAGGCAAGAAATGACGGTGGCTAGCTGGGACAGGAGGTGGCGAGGCGATGCACGTGGTGACAAGTGGACAGCTTTGGGGAGGATTTAGGTGGGCAGAGCCAGCGGGATTTGCCGACAACTCGGACATGCGGAGGGAGAGCCAGATTGGAGGCCGGGGCCGCCTGTACGTTTTTAACTTGGGCAGCCAGATAAATGGTGGTTACGGGCTGGGGCCGGTTCCTGGAAGGGCCACCAGGGAAAGAGACGATGAAGACATGACGTCTGTCCTCGCTGTCTCGTATCTAGTGAAATACTCAATAAACCCTGAGGGTCTGGGGAAGGTGATCCCCCAGATCAGGGCCAGTTCCATTTGGGCCACCTTTTTGTCAGTGTATCTGATTAGAGAGATCCCTTTCTGGGCTCTGTGGTAGAACAGGTGTCATGGGAGAAGCAGCCTTGGCAGCTGTTGGGCAACCCCGTAGGTCAGCGATGTCTGGTTTATAAACTTGCTAGAATTGGAAAGAACCAAAGAAATTAGTTGAGGAGAATCCAAACAGCATTCCAGAGGAAGTCTATACAGGGCTCCTGAAATAACTCAGCATCCATAGAACTGATTATAGCCATCGTGCCACAGGTCTGGCACGCCATAACAGATTAGCAGTCTGTCGCCATGGGTGGCCGGGAGCGGTGTTTTCGTCTCGATTTTTCATCAGAGGCCAGCTGGCAAGAGACAGGATGGGGACCTCAGATTTTCTTAGCGTTTTTCCTAGTAGTCAATTATTCCTATGTAATTCAACTGTCAGATGGAGACTTCCTACCCCTTGAGAGCTTCAAAATTATCAGGACGAGCCCCCTAGTTCCATGCCCTTTGGAAGTCTAAATTTCTGCAAACTTGGGGGAGAGGTAGAGACTCCTGTTATCAAAGTCACTGTTATCTCCAGGCTATTGCAGCCCCTAGTATTATTTTTGTCTCCCCCAAAACTGATGAGATGGGACGCTCATTTCCTTCCTTATTTTCTACCGTAACCTGATCATAATGAGCAAGGATCCCATGCTGCCCGTCTTTGCCTTTATCCAGAACGCCCAGCCCAGCAAACAAAGGTAGTTAAAAAGTAACTCCAGGGGTGCCCGGGTGGCTCAGTCGGTTGAGCGTCCAACTTCAGCTCAGGTCATGATCTCAGGGTCCCTGAGTTCGAGCCCCAAATCAGGCTCGCTGCTATTAGCTCAGAGCTCGCTTTGGACCCTCTGTCCCCTTCTCTCTGCCCCTCCCCTGCTCGTGCTCTCTTTCTCAAAAATAAATAAACCTCAACAAAAAAGTAATTCCAATCCCTAGCTTCTTCTTTCCAATCAAAGTGGAGAGGATCTCAGTGAGATGTCATAGTTTCATTTCTCAAGACTCTCCTGTGTCTGGCCAGTTCTCACGCACATTCCTGTGTGTTCGTCCTAATGCTTTTCACCTGCCAAACCTTTCCGGCTTTCCCCCCGCGTCTTCCCCCCGCTTGCCCTTTGGCTTCCAGAGTCCCTGTTTCTTTATTTCTGACCATTCTTCAAATTAAGTATTGCAAAAGGCTGTAAAATAGGATGCAGGAGATCGAACGAACTTGCATTAGAGGATGTGTGCACGCCTGCGTACGTGTGTGTGGTTGAAGCAAACTTTGTTAATGGTTTTTCTACCCACCCCGTCTTCCCCAGTCTGTCGACGAAAGCACTAAAGATGCTTTTTCTTTGTGCACTTAACCTCTCCCCTCTCCTGCTGCACTCACACAAAGCAGTCATTAGCGTGGAACCTTCCCTGGAGATCTGGTGGGAGAAGTGAACAAGCAGAAAGCGAGGGTTTCCATCACAGAAATGCAAATAACTTTAAAATCACATTAGGCATCTGTGCTCTTAAAAGACCTTGCAGCCACCTGCCACGGGAGGTCGGCCCCCATATTAGCCTGTCTCGACTCACTTTGATGATGTCTTTGTATCACCTGTCTGCACTGACCTCTGAAATCTCTCCTCCCAGGAGCAACACCAGGAATTGCACTCCTTGTCTTTTGCAACATAGTTCAGCCTGTTCGCAAAAGGGTTGAAAGCCTGGGCATCGGAGTCAGTCTGCCCGGGTCTGAATCTCGCCTCTGGTTATGAGCTGGGTCGCCTTGGAAGAACTTCATAATCCGCACCTCCCCCCCTTAGTTTCTTCATCTGCAAAGTGGAACTCATGCTCTTACCTTCCACAGGGTTATTGGGACGATCAACCTGAGTAATTGACTTAAAGTTCTTACAAAACCACAGGGTGCATAACAGGTACCCATGAAGCACCAGCTCTTATGACTTTGTTTTCTGGGTTCTTGGGCTCCTGTCACCTTTTTTTTTAAGGTGTTTATTTTTATTTTTAAGAGAGGGAGAGGGAGAGCTCACGCACGCATAAATGGGGGAGGGACAGAGAGAGACACACACAGAATGTGAAGCAGGCTCCAGGCTCTGAGCTGTCAGCACAGAGCCCGATGCGGGGCTCGAACCCACGGACCGTGAGATCAGGCGCCCCGCATGTGTCGCCTTTTAATGGAGAGACTTGTGAAAGTCTTTCCCAAAAAAGGCCATTTCCTCCCCAGGAAAGATTTTGGTGCCACGTGTCAGTGCTGTTTCACCTTGTTGCTTCTGGAAAGGGCTTTGGGTTCGAATCCTGACTCTTCCGTTTTCTAGCTCTGTGATTTCAAGCAGATCCTTTGGCCTCTGTGAGTTTCTGTTTCCTCGTCTTTAAAATGGGGATAACAGGGACGCCTGGGTGGCTCAGTTGGTTGAGCGTCCGACTTCGGCTCAGGTCATGATCTCGCGGTCTGTGAGTTTGAGCCCCGGGTCGGGCTCTGCGCTGACGGCTCGGAGCCTGGAGCCTGCTTCGGATTCTGTGTCTCCTTCTCTCTCTGTTCTGCCCCCACTCGCACTTTGTCTCTCTCTCAAAAATAAATAAAGATTAAAAACAATTTTTTTTCAAATATGGGGATAATAGTAGCACCTGTTTGCTATGATTGCTGGGATGAAGGGAGACTGTGTGAAGCTTCTGCTTCTATGATGAGAATGGTGTGTGGAGTATCAGCTGGGTACTGAGTGCTTTTCTATGTACTAATTGTCAGCACAGCGAACAGCACCCAGGACAAAGTCACCAAGCGTTAGCCCCGAAGAGCTGTGGAACGGTGGTTCCTTAGAAGGACAGGTGCTCCCAGGTGACATGGTTCGAGCTGGGAGCAAGGACCAAGGTGAGCTCAGGGGAGGGTAAGATCCTGGGAGGCTGGGAAGGCTTCCCTAGGGATGGAGTCCTCGAGTTGGGCCGGGTGCCCAGGCAGGGTGTGAACAGGAGAAAGCGTGGAAGGACCTTCAGAGGCGTGGGGCGTGGGAGCCGTGGCAGGGGTGGCACCGAGCTTGGGTGCTCTGCTGGCTCCCTGGGGCCACCGCGCCCTCTGATTCTGCCAGTCCCATAGGCAGGCAGCTGAGCCGAGGGCTTTCCTAGGGGTGCGTGGGAGCCGCGGGCAGAGCAGAGGGCCGCGGAAGGTGCCCTGCCGGGGGGAGCTGTTTGGACTTCGTGTCATTGTTAATAACAACCACGGAGCAGTAGGAATCAGCATCGTTCACTGCGCTCTGAGATTCCCAAGCTCTGTGTCCCGGGCCGGGCTTCTCTTCTTTCTCCCGTTTTCTGGATGAACGAACTCAAGCTCAGAGAGCAGAGGCCTCTCTTTGAATCAGCACCAGGCTGTGGACTGACACTCGGGTCTGCCCGACGACCCCCAGGCCGTCTGGGGGGTCCCTGGTGACCTGTGTGGTGACAGCAGGGCGGGGGTGTGGGGTGGGAAGGGGAGTCTTTGCTGACAGTCCTGTCCCAGGAAGGAGGCTCTGCGTGAGGCTTGTGCCCTCTCCCCTCCCTTTCCTTTCTCTCCCTCTGCACACCCTCAGGCCATCTCCACCTCTGGTGGGTCCGTCATCCACAGGGTGCAGTTTAATGGCCTCCGCGGGTCCAAGTGTCTCAGGGTCCCTCCCTCCCACTTTCCAGGTGGAGCTGGCGGGGGAGGGAGAAGGCGGAGAGAAGCTTCTGCAGTGAGGGAGGGGACCGCACCTCTCCAACCCTGGGTTGGCATTTTGTGTGCGGGGAATGAGAAACCCAGCGTTGCTATGGAAACTGGATCCCTTGCTCCCTCTGTCATTCTCTGTGGGAAGTTCCCGCGTGTGAGGGGTGGGGGAGGTGTGCCGGGGGGACTCCTGCTGCACAGGATGCTGGAATGCAGGAGGGCCGGCTCTGGGGGGCAGGGGATGCAGGGGAGGAGGGCAGAGGGGACAGGGGGTCCCTGAGCGGCCCTGCTCCCGGGAGGAGCCCCAGGGCTTCTGACTTGAGGGTGAGGGGCAGCCATGGAGCTCCGGGTGCTTCTCCGGAACTATCCTAGTGACGGTCATTCACACTTGAAAGGCAAGGAACAGTCTGCAAAACCCCATCAGGTGGGTAATGGAAAGAGCTTGGGACCTAGAGGCACTGAGACTCAGGCTTGAGTTTCCAGTATAGCTGGCCTCCGCACGCCTCAGTTTCTCCGCATCTCCAAGACGTGTCGGCAGACAGCAGCCTCCTAGAGTGGTTACCTGGGGCCGTGACTCCATGCACCTGTCCCCTGCCTGGTGTCTACACCGGAGGCAGCGTCTGATTATAAGCGGGGAAGCTGTTCCATCCCCTTCTCACCTGACCTCCTTCCAGCTGGCAGTATGAGCCTCACTTTAGTTTATTTTCTTATACTTTTTTATTATTTATTTATTTTGAGAGAGCATAAAAGAGAGAGACAGAGAGAGAGAGAGAGACAGAGAGAATCCCAAGCAGGCTCCACGCTTTCAACGTGCAGCGCCACACGGGGCTCGATCCCACGAACTGCGAGATCACGACCTGAGCTGAAATTAAGAATCTGGTGCTCAAACCGACTGAGCCCCTGGGTGTCCCGAGCCCCATTTTACAGATGAGGAGACCAAGGCCCAACCAAGGGAAGGAAGAGGCTCACAGTCCACAGGGAGTCTGGGCAGGGCCCCCTCCTGGCAGCCTCTTGCTCTAGGCTGCTACGTGCCGCTGGCCTTAATCGCCAGCCAGTCACGTGACCTTCAGGACTTCCTCTCCCTGAGCCACATGCTAAGCCCCAATGCCTCCCTCTGGTCATCGGAGGGACCAGGCCGGTGGCAGAAACGACTCTCTTTTGGCTTCTAATATTAAAATACAGCAAAGTGTTTTGCTTTCTCTGTGGACACAAAAGATGGGGGTGGTGAGTAAAATAACCCTTCAAGTCCCCCCATCGACACCCTCAAACCACCCCCCCCCCCCGCCCACCGCATGCCAGCACCCCTCTCAGCTCCCAGAAAGCAGAGTCCCTTCCAGGTGATTTGTTAGCTCTTTCTGGGGCAGAAGAAGGTGAAAAACTAATCTTAACTTCTCAGGAATTTTTTTTTAGCCTTTATGTTTTTTTCAGACCAGGGGTAGGACACCAGGGGTCTGTGCCCCCTGAGTCCACAGAGTCAGGGGAAGAAATGAAGCAGGGGGTAATGTTGCTTCCACCAGGCAGGTCCTGCAAATCCCAGTGGGTAGGGATGCTAAGAAGGTCAGAGTCCTGAGGTCCTCACCTTCTCCCTCTCCCCAGAAAAGCTCCCCCTTGTCCTTCCGCCAAATCCAAGGAAAGTATCACCCAGAGAATTAGGAGGCTGAAGTCAGATGTGTGAATTTGTGAAACCCGGATTTGCCGTGTGGCCTTGGGCAAGTCACTTCCCCTCTCTGGGCCTCACGGTCACCTCCTCTGCTGCAAGGGGACAGTAACTGCTGTCTTGCCCACTTCCCAGGATAGCCGTGGAGGCTCAGCGCGGTGCTGGGCTGATTTCTCGGCCCCAGCAGTTAAGAGGGAAATAGCAAAACTGGAGAGATTCCCACAATGATTGGAACGGGGAAGGGCCCCCCCAGTCCACCCACTGGAAGAGGAGAACCAAGAGATCAGGCTCTGTTTTGTGCCCAGCCCGGGGCTTAACACGTGGAGGGTCTTCAATGCACATTCACGAATGATAATCGATGAGGGTTCCCACTGGGAACGGCGACAAACGTTAGCCTGGAGAAGAGATTCACGGGAAATTGTGATCTCCAAGCGGCAGAAAGGCTGTGATGAGGTGTGGGGAAGAGACGGTTAGAGACAGACCCTGGGGACAAATGAGCAGATGCTGTAAGGGACAGATTTCAATTCCGTACAAGGGCCACGGGCTAGGAGTGGGGAGAACGAGCCCCCATGAGGCATCTGCAGTCTGTCGGGGGAATGAAGAAGCCGCTGAGTAGCGTTGAGTCCCAGCCAGGAGGCTGTAAAGGTTCTCCTGAAATCCTTCGAGTCCTGGCCCTGGGACCCCTGCAGCAGGCGGGGCTCGCCACCAGGTGAGCCGGACGCATCTCCCTCCACCAGCACCCCCACCGCCCAGCTGCAGGTGGAGGGGGCTGCTCCCTCCGGGCTGGCCTGTGTCCCCCTGCCTCCCCCCCCCCACGCCCCT
Source organism: Panthera leo (assembly GCF_018350215.1). Classification (NCBI taxonomy): domain Eukaryota; kingdom Metazoa; phylum Chordata; class Mammalia; order Carnivora; family Felidae; genus Panthera; species Panthera leo. The sequence goes on from NC_056685.1 coordinate 129,183,466, forward strand.
GGTCACCTGAAGAGACGGGCGTGTGTACCCAGAACGAGGTCTGGAGAGCGACCAAGGCCAGTGCTGCCCGGCTGCAGGTGTCTGTTCCTGTTGAATAAATCATTATCGGGCCCATCAAGCCTCTTCCCCCAAAGGAGCCCTCTCCGCCTCCCAGATGCTATCTCCCCGCCCCCGCCGCCCAGGAAGCCAGGTGGCACTTATGCGCCCCTTCTTCAACAGATGGCGAGCCGGGGTGAGCCTTCCACCTGGTCAGGCTTACGTTTCCCCAGCTGGAACCAGCCCTCACAGCCATCAGGGCGAAGCCCAGCTGACTGTCCCCGGCTCAGAAGCCCCCGAGGCTCCCCAGCACCTGCACAAGGTGGCCTCCCACATCCTCACCAAGCCCTGCGCCCACTGCTCCCCTAAACAAATCTCTGCTAGGGTCACCCCAGCATCCTTACACCCTCCGTACTGCCCCGCTCCGTGGCTTTGCTCACACCATCCCTTCCCGTGGTGGTCTCCCATCTCTGGGCCACGCTGGCTCCGGGCTATTTCGAGGGCCACCGCCGCAGGGCTGGCTTTTGTCAGCTGAGCCCCATGTGCTGGTGCTCACGCCGACTCTAAGCCTCTCGAGGGCAGTGCCCACGTCCCCAGTATCTCACCCAGTGTGAGCACACGGGCCTCTCTGAACATTCTGTTCTGTCTGTTCACCTGTCTTGTCCTTCCCCGGACCCAACGTTCCGGAAGGACGGGGACATGTCCCCATTGCCCACCCGTGTCTATTTCTATCTCCTTTGTATTCCCAGGGCCTGGAACCGAGCCCACCCTTGCTCCCAAAAGAAAGCAAGAAAGGAAGAATGAATAGATATGTTATTTGTCTCGAAAGCTGGATCTCTCCAGACGCCTCCAATTCATCGGATCTCTATTTTAGAAACCCTTGAGCCAGCCTGTCTTCCCATTCTTATCCTATTCCACCTTTATATCCGGATCCTTGCCTCAACCGCCTTGGGAGCAGTTGTAACTCAGTCCCAGAAAAGATGGTTTATGACTGACACAGGCGAGTAAATAACTCTTAGATGATCTGCTTTTGCCCCGTTTCACGTCGACGGATCTCGCTGACGGGGGCAGTGCGCGGCTCCAATAATCCCCTTTATAAGATGGCCTTTGAAGGCTACACATTTCTATGCAGAGAAATTCAGTTCAAGTTTGCAACCGACTCTGGCTATCACATGTCTTTGGATATTCTTCGGCCAAAAGTAACAAAATCTGAGGGGACCAGATAAAGAAGATAAGATAAGGATAAGATAAGGATAAGATAAGGAAGATAAGAAAGGATTAATTACTCATCTTGGTTGAATGCTGCTGGCGGGGCGGGCACGGTTCGTTCTCTGGAGAGGGAGGGAAGGAGGACGGGAGACAGACAGAGGGAGATGGGGACAGATACGCAGGCAGAGGCAGAGGGACACCAGGCGGCAGAGGAGCAGGGAGGAGAGTCGCGATCTGGACAGAGAGCGGGCGGGACTTCCTGCCCTCCCCCCACTCCCCCAGCAGGAACCTGGCTTTCCCAGCTGACCTTGACGGCAAGAGAAGCTTCGGCGGGCTCGCTCACCTCTCCCACACGTGTGCCGCATTTTCACCTTCTCCAGACCTTCCAGGTGCATCATCTTATCCAGTCACCCAACCTCAGGGTGCAAGAGGGCAGAAAGGTCACCCTGTGCCATCTCAAATCTCGACATTCTCCCGGAGGGTCCGTCGCACCTGTGCAGGCCCGGGGCCAGCCCACGAGGCAACCCGTGCCAGCCTCGATGGTGCCACGGTCGGAAGACACGCGTGGCGGAAAGCAAGCCTGCGGGCTTCAGAGCCAAATCTGAGTTCTGCCTCTAGACGGCCCTGCGGCTCTGAGTTACTTACTCTCTCTGGCTGGGCCTCTGCCTGCCCCCCCGGGGCTGGGAAATGGGGGCAGGGGGGTGTGTTTCTCAGGGAGATGACAGAGTGCAGGCTTCCCGGTCGGCAGAGCGGAACTCAAGTTCTGGCGCTGCCATTTTCAAGATGGGTGACCTTGGGCACATGGCACGAGCCTCGGTTTCCCCATCTGGATAAAAGGGGTAAACACAACACCTCTCATAGGATCCACAAGAAGGTTAAGTAGCTTGAGACCCGGGGAAAGTAATGATACACTCAGCCGACACTTGACTGAACGCTTACCGTTTGCCAGGCTCTGTTCTGGGACAGATGCGTGTGTGTCTAAATGGACACGCGCTGTGATCTTTCCAGCTGCTCCTGAGTTAAGTACCGTTATGAGCTCTCGTTTACAGGTGAGCACGCTGGGACACAGAGATGGGAAGTAACTCTCCTAGGACCACACAGCGGGCTGGTGGCAGGGGCAAGCCTCCAAGGCTCCAGACCCCGGGTCCTCACCCTAACCTTTACAGCCCGCCCCCCTCCCCCAACACCCTGAAGCCCCTTCTCGTGATGCAGGTGTGTGCTCATGTACAGGTACCCTGCGTGCATACGTGTACGTGCCGTGTGCTTGCACGCTGGAGCTCTGCCATGTTTTCTTAAGCCCAACCTGGCATTCTGTTGGCCGTGACTATAGAAATCACCACTGATAAAACCACTAACGTTGGCATGCCACGTTCTACTTTTCCAGAACCTACCCCCACCTGTAAAAATATGGCCTGTTGGTCTCCTCATAATCCTGGGTGCTAGAGAGGGCAAGTGGTAGGTGCTTGAGCGAAGGGTCACCCAAGCAGCTAATGACAGACCGAGGGGAAGCCAAATCCCCTGGAGCCCTTGTTCATAGCACAGCTGGAGGAGAGAAAGGTCTCTCATGATCTGTCCTTAGGGGAGTAGCACGTGGTACTCCAAGCCATCCTGGCAATTTTTTCTTAATATTTATTTATTTTTGAGAGACAGAGACAGAGAGAGACAGAGTGCAAGCGGGGCAGGGGCAGAGAGAGAGAGGGAGACACAGAATCCGGGCTCTGGGCTGTCAGCACAGAGCCTGACGCGGGGCTCGAACCCATGAATCGCGAGATCATGACCTGAGCTGAAGTCGGACGCTTAACCACCTGAGCCACCCAGGCGCCACCCCTTCCCCCCCTGCTTTTTTTTAAAGCTAAGCACTTTGAAGGTATGATCTCAGTGCATTGTAACAATAAACCTATTAAGTGGGTATTACTATTGTTCCCATTTTGCAGTTGAGGAAACTGAGGTTCAGAGAGGCTCAGCAGTGAGGTACTCACAGTTACAAAGGCAGAAAGTGGTGGCGCTGAGATCCACACCCAGGCTGTCTGTCCCCAGTGCCTGGGGGAGTCACCGTCAGGCTCCACGGTCCCCTTCTACCCCAGCTTCTTCCCTGGCGGCAGGGCTCCTCCTGCATTTCCAGGACCCCAGGACCCCGGTGGCAGGGAGTAGAGCCGGAAGTGGACGGGGAAGGAGGGGGAGCCCTGGCCCACAGCAGTGGCCACCCCAAGGCCAGGGCAATTGGGCAGTTAACCTGCCTTAGGCTCCCCATCACAGCTGCTCCCTCCAGCTCCCCACCAGAATCCTTAGTTATGAGCCAACAGCGGTTCCCAAGTGGAGGGCGAGAAGGAAGGGCGAGCCAGCATCCAGATGGCCCTTCTGGTGAGTGTGGCCTTCATCTGGTCTTTATGTAAGAGTCGCTCTGCTTCCCAGATTGCCTTTGAGGCAGACGTTTAAACACTTGTTTTGTGTTTATGATACAGAGGAAGAAATTAAAAGGCCCCCAGGGGAAAAGGAGAAAGAAACCCCCCCGCCAAAACCAGGAGTGATTCTGGGGGCTTGTCAGGCAAGATGGAGAGAGAAACCAGGTCTGGGACTGGTTTCGAGAGAACAGCGAGCAGGTGGCTTCCCTGGGCGTGGGAGGTGAGATTCAGGATTCCTAGAGCGCGAACAGGGAGGAGGGCGAGCACCCTCCTGGTGACAAATCAGGGCAAGAAATGGCCAATGATTGAGGGCCTGATGTGTGCTGAGCCCTGTGGTAGATTTTATGTATTCTCTCTAATTCTCTCAACATCCCTGCTTTATAGACGCAGAAACCAAGGCTGAGGGAGGCTCAGTGACTTGGCCAACGTTAGATAGCCTGAGAGCTAGCCTTGGCCTGTGACTTCTAGAAGTTTCCCACCTGGAACACCTTCCCCCATTCAATCCCTCCTTCTGCAGAAAGCCTCCCCAGAAAACCCAGCCTAATGGCAAGGGCTTTCCTCCCCAGACTTCCCATTGTCACTGCTTCTGAACCAGATCTCTACATCTTTCCTTCTGTTGCTCTAGAACTCAGGCTCCTTGACTCTGTTGGAAGAGGTCTCAGTGGCCATCACTCTAAGCCACGACCGGCTTTTCAGATTCTCCCCGAGGCACCCTGTCCTCTGCTTGAACATTTGCACCTTTGGGCAGAGATAGTGGTTTGGTACTTGTCTGTTATAGAATCTCCTAACAGACACTCTACTGAGATTTTTCTTTTTTTTTCTTTTTCTTTTTTTTAAAGAGTTGAGGATTCTTTTTTTTTTAAGTTTATTTATTTTTGAGAGAGAGAGATAGAGCATAAACATGGGAAGGGGCAGAGAGAGAGGGAGACACAGAATCTGAAGCAGGCTCCAGGCTCCGAGCTGCCAGCAAATAGACCAAGGCAGGGCTCGAACTCTCGAACAGTAAGATCATGACCTGAGCCGAAGTCAGAAGCTTAACTGACTGAGCCACCCAGGTGCCCCTCTTTTCTTGTCTATACCCTTTTGGGTGGGAGATCGCAAGAGTAGAAATCACCATCTCTTTAGGAGGATACTAAGGATACTAAAGAAACTCAGTATCTTTATTTAGTGAGGATACTAAGACCCCAGACGCCGTGTGTTTGCTCAAGGTCACACAGCAAGGTGGGGACTGAACAGGAACTAGAACTCAGGCCCAGCTCCTAGCCTTGTGCTCTTCCCTCTGTCTGCCCATCCTTGGTGACGGGAAAGGATCCCCAGGAACAGTGGGGTTCGAAAGATCACAGAACTTGGGGGGCGGGGGGTGAGTAGGCAGACAGAGCTGGAGGCAGAGAGAGGCACTTGATGTGAAACCAAAAGTGACCGGTGAGAAAAGTAAGGACTCGCTGGAATTTGACTTGGAATAAGCCAGTTTTCTTTCCGGTGTTTTATGGGCCTGTCCATCCTTACAGACACTGTGGTCGAAATTGAGGGTTACGAGACAGAAACAAAACAAATGGATCTATTTCTGTTGTTTTCTGTTATATAACAAACCATCCCCAAACCTGGTGGCTTAAAATAACAATGGTTTTATGATTTCTTATGTTCCTCTGGTAGGTGGGGTGATAGCTGGATATGGAAGCAGCCATTTAGCTGGTGGCTGGAAGGTTCTAGAAGAGCCACATCAGTTCCCCCCCCCCCCACGTGGCCTTTTTTTTTTTTATCATGTGGTCTCTCCTTCCTGTAAGACAGCTTAGATTTCCTGACTACGTGGTGGCTGCATTTGGGGAGAGTGAAAGTGGAAGCTTCCGGGCCACTTGGGGCCCAGGCTGGAACTGGCACAGGGTCACTTCCAACCATGTTCTGTTGGTCAGAGCAAATTGCAGCATATCCCAGACTCCAGTGGTGAGGAAATGAACTCCCCCCTCTTTTTTTTTTTTTAATTTTTTTTTAATGTTTATTTTTGAGAGAGAGACAGAGCATCAGTGGGGATAGGGAAGGGGCAGAGAGAGAGAGAGGGAGACACAGAATCCGAAGCAGGCTCCAGGCTCTGAGCTTTCAGCACAGAGCCCGACGCGGGGCTCGAACTCACGAGCCGTGAGATCGCGTGACCTGAGCCGAAGTCGGACGCTTCACCGAATGAGCCACCCAGGCGCCCCGAACTCCCCCCTCTTGACGGGAGGAATCGTGGGTGGCCAAATTTGCAGACAAACCTCCACTGGAAGTGGATAGGGATCAGGGGACGTGGAAGGGAAAAAGACAGGATTTACACCAATCTGCCTTATTGCACAATTTTACAGAAGCACATTTGGGGTGTGGAGTGAGGCTCGCCATCTGTCTGCGTGGGGCGGGAGCTGGGGCTTCTGCGCGGCTGCCTCTGTCTCTCTTCCACGACCCTGATTTCCTCTTCTTCAAACAACCCCAGCGGCGGGAGACCACTAACGGGAAAGAGAAATACACCAAGGCCACAGTCATTAGCATCCCGGAACATTGGATTCTATTTCTGGCAGATCTGAGGTAGTTGGCAAACCTCTCCCCCCTGCTTCCCTGGCTCAGCACTCCGAGGTAATGAGCCCACTGTATTATGTGGCATTAGCAGAAGCGCCAGGTGCCAACCAAGAGAGGAAATCGAGTCCCCGCTCTCCCCGCCCATCAGCACGCACCTGGTGCTCGGGGTTCTGCCCTGGGCCCCGCAGAAGGCGACTCACCTCGATTGCGTGCCCACTGGGTGCCAAGTGCTGCTAGGCATGGCTGGCCCCTGCCTTTCTCTCGAGCATCGTCTCGTATTCGTTTCCCGCTCCCCGCTTGCCCGTCGGTCTGGGTGTATCTTAGTTCTCCAAACGGGCCGCTCTCTCTCTCCCCAGCCTTCGTGTGTTCTGTTTCTTCTGCCTGAAACACGCTTTCCCTGGTTAACTCCAGTGCACGCCTCAAATCAGGATCCCTGCCTCCCCTGCGAGACCGTAGGCTCCTCGTTCGGGGTTCTCTAAGTGTTTGTTGAATGGCTGAATGATGGAATGAATGTCTCCGCAACAGCCCCTCTGAGAGATGAGTCAACGGAGGCTCAGAGAGAGCTAACTTGTCCCAGGCCAGAATGAGGTGAGACACAGAGCCAGACGGTCCAGTGGCCGAGCTTGTGTCCTTTCTACCACACCTGGCTCATACGAGCAAATGCAGATGTGGCCGGTGGTGATGGGGAGGGGCAGAGGGTGCTGGCAGAGTAAGTGAGAGTCCGGGTACTTCTCTGCCTCATTGCTCACAGAGAGTCATTCTAGAGACGGGGTGGACCCTGGGGCCAGGAGGCTGAGCTGCGCGGTGTGTGAGCCTCTGTGGGTTTGGCCTCCCTCAATCCCTCTTCCATTGAGGGTTTACAGGCACCTCCTCTGTCGACAAGAGGTGCCAGACCAATGACTCAGTTGGCCGTCAGAACCTGGGAAGTTGTGCCTAAGGTCTTCACCACCCTCTGGGTAAAGGGGCCCAGGCCAGATTCCAGGGCAGAATCAGGAGGTGTTTTTCCCAGAGGGGCAGTCAGAATGCTGCATCGGAGATGACTTCCTACCACGGAGAGAGCACTGGTTTCGGAGTCCCACACAGATGCCGGATCCCAGCTCCACCAATAAGAGCTGAGTGACCTTGGCCCAGTGACTTCACCTCTGTGAGCCTCAGTTTCCTTGTCTAGAAAATAGGGATAATAAGATATTCTTCACAGGGCTGTTGAGCAAGTTCAATGAGTTAACTGTGCAGCATGCTTAGAACAGGGCCAACCTCCCCCAACTTGAGCCTAGCGTAAAGGAAGCAGTTGACAAATATTAGGCTAGAAGGCCTGTTGTCCTCCCATTGCCCCTGAGCCCCTCCTGCCACAGCCTCTCTTCCATGTAGCGTTTTGCTCGGCATGCGCCCTGGGGCTGTGAGAAGATTAAATGTGAGGGAAGATGACGAAGGTACCTATAGAGTCCCGTCAAAAGAGCAAGGCTAACGAACGTTGTGTTGCTTTTGTGTCTCCGCCTAGACCACACCAGGTCAAGGCCAAGGGCCCGACAAACATCCAGAGAGGAGCAGAAATTTCATGGGCTTGGGACATGGTGATGGTGATGTTGATGATGATGGCGGTGATGGAGGTGATGACGACAGAGGAGATGACGGAGATGATGACGATGATGCTGGATAGAGAGATGGGGGGATGGGAGGGCCTATTATAGCATGTTCAGGCCAAGCCTTCAGAAGACAGCGATCGGTCATAAAAAGACCAAAGGGTTACTTGTTCCAAGACCCGTATATTCGTCGGCCCGGGCTCTGCCTCTTACTTGTCAAGTGACTTTGGACGAATCGCTACACATCTCTGGGCTTCGGTTCCGCCACCTATAAAACAAAACCGGTTTCCTGCTTCCTTCATAGGGGGCACCCACGGAGATCGCACCATAATCATTTCACACACACAAGCAGCCGTGGCAATTGCTGGTGTGTCTGAGCGTAAATCCCACCCACAGGCAGTCATTGCCATCGGGCGAGTTGCCTCCAGCACCAGCTCTGTTCCATTCCTCGCCCGGGTGTTTTTAAGCCCGTTAGGTCCCTCCCGGGCTCCTCACCCACAAATGAGGGCAACAGTGCCACCCCCACATAGGGTTGTGTCCTGGCAAAAGTGGGCTCTTGCAGTTGGGACCAAGCCAGTACCTGAGAGAAGTGGGGGCTTCAAGAATGATCCTCATGATGAAAAGCCTCGGGTTCATTCTGGCTATTTCTTTCCCGGTCACACCCTTAGCTTGGCCTGACCCGGTATAACGACCATACTCTCCTGGTCATCGCTGCTGCCTGCAGAACTATCTTGTGGCATATTCTATTAAAAAAATTTTTTAATGTTTATTTATTTTTAAGAGAGGGGGGAAGAGAGAGTGCGTGCGCCAGTGGGGGAGGGGCAGAGCAAGAGGGAGACAGAGAATCCCAAGCAGGCCCCGCACTGTCAGCGCAGAGCCCAGTGTGGGCCTTGAACTCACAAACCGTGAGATCGTGACCTGAGCTGAAATCAAGAGTCGGACATTTAACCGCCTGAGACAGCCGGACGCCCCATCTTGTGGCATTTCTTCAAGGACTAGATGGGGTCACAAAAGGCTGCCCGGGATGATTGTGCAGGTTGCTTACTGGCCCAGGAAAGGAAATCAGCTAAGGAAATTCAGCTTGTGCTCCTCCCCTTCCCCTGCCTGCCAAAGCTGGGAGCCTTAGGGAAGCTCTGCCTCTGCCCGGAGGAGGCGTCTTTTCTAATTTGTACACAAACTAGAGCCAGAAGGCACCCTAGTCACCTGCAGTGGGATTCATTTAGCTTAGAAATGTAGAATCAGATGGGGGTCTCAGGGAGGATCTGACCCAACATTCTTGTTGTAAAGAAGAGGAAGCTAAACACTATTCACTCATTCATTCATTCATTCGTTCATTCACTCTTTCCTTTATTGGACTTTTACTGAATATCTGCTGTGACAGATACCATTTCTATGCTCGGCAGGAGGCAGAAGCGGTCAGATGACGAGAAGGGCACAAGGCGTGGCTGGTTCAGCTGTGCTCCTGCTGACCCTGTCCTTACTTCTCGACCTCAAGGGATGCTTGGCGAGGCCCTGTAATGCCAGGCACGGTGCCAGTCTCCTCCAGCCAGCTGTTCTCTGCACTGACTTGCACCTGACCCACGCTCCTGATCCAGCTAGGTTTGTGCAGCTGGTGACCTAATGGCCTGGGCTAAAGGGCTCGAGGCTGACTCCGATGCCTGGGCTCTGGATCTAGCACGTGTCGAACGCGGTCAAGCCCCCAACCATCCCTTTGTCTCCAAATCAGAACATCGTGCCGCTTGACGTCTAAGGTTTTGCCGATTCTAATCTTCTAATCGGTGGTTCTCAAACGCTGGCATCTCATCGGAATTACTGAGGGGGGGGGGGGGGGGCTAGTTAAAACCCAGATGGCTGGGCCTGGCCTCAGATCTTCAGACTCAGTGGCTCTGGGGTGGGACCTGTATTTCTCACAAGTTCTAGATATGCTAATACTGCTGGTCCGGGGGCCGTACTTTGAGAACCACTGCCCTACCACTGAGCAAATCTGGCTGCACATTGGAATCACTTGGGGAGCTTTACACTGTGGACACCAAGCCCAACACCCGAGCAATTAAATCAACACCTCCGAGCGGGAGCTGTTAACACGTGAACCTCTCCCGGGGTGATTTTTATGCTCCACTAGGGACAGGAACCACTGTTCTAGAAAAGCAGCCAGGGATGTGACAGGACATTGATCAGGCAAACACATTATTTCCCTTCGGAGAAATGTCGTTCAGACCCGAGCTCAGCCTCCCATTAGCCGCCTGGCTTTGAACAGCCTCCCCGAGTCTCAGTTTCCCCTTCCGTAAGCGGGGCTCTTAGGAGCACTAAACGAAACCGCCTCTCCGTGTCTACCCTCCCCCTTTTGCTCTTGTTTCCAAGGACAGCTTGCGCATTGCTTCTGCTCTGAGGCTGTTGAGACGAGCACAATTCAATAAGCATTTATTAAAAACTCACAGCGTGCAAGATGCTGCCCTTAACGACGTGGGAATACAGAGATGATTCAGGCTCCATCCCCGCTCCAAGGAGCTCAGGAGCTAATGGGGATGGTGAGGCGTGTGCCCAAAATGTAAGGCAGGATGTGACACAGGCCATGAAGGAAGCAGTCACATGAAGACTACGGTATGCATTGCACGCAAGGTCCTGGTGCGAGGCATTTTACACGATGTTTTAATTCTCCCAACAACCCATAAGGTAGAAACTGTAACACCCACTGTACAGGTAAAGAAACTGAGGCCTAAAGGAATGGTCAGTTACCTACCGTACAAGAGTTGCCTTTTTTTTTTTTTGTTTTTTTTGTTTTTTTCTGTTTTTTTTTTTTTTTTTTTTTTTTTTCCTGCTACAGGATCCCAGAAGAGGATAACACTATTCACACGGTTAGAAAGGCTAAGAGGCTTTGTAGGGAGTGCTCAAATGTTGTGCTTTGAAGGATGTGTGGAAGTTCACTGGGTAAGGATAGAGAAGTTATCCCAGATAGAGGGATCGACATATGCAAAGGCCCGGAGGAGGGAAATCGCAGCCTCTTGAGGGGACCTGGAACTGGTTTGATTTAGCTGCAAGGCAGGCTGACGGTGGGACACGATGGGAACTAGATCCTGGTTGGAGGCTTTGTACGCTGGACTAAAGAGTTTAGATTTTGTGTCTTCAGCCATGGGGAGCCATTGAGAATTCTTGAGCAGGGGGTGGCATTATTTGGAAAAAGATTAAAGCGGTCATGGGTTATGGGGAGCCCAGGAAGGAGGGAGATGGTGACGACAAACGGTCCACGCGAGACAGTGAAGCACATGGACGGTGGGAGGAGGGTAGGAAAGTGGATACACGGGGAAGTGTGCTGTTGCCACATGAGGCTTCTTTGGGCATCGATCCCTATGTGCACCTGCTTATTGACTGAGCCATTCTGCACTTGAGGAGGGGCAGGGGTAGGGGCAGGAGCAGGTGGGGCTCCTGGGGCCCTGCAAATCCAAGTGCAGCAGCCCTCAAGATATGATCCATGGAAATATCGGGGTGCCTGGGTAGCTCAGTTGGTTGAGCGTCCGACTTCGGCTCTGGTAGGATCTCACGGTTCGTGAGTTCGAGCCCCGCGTCGGGCTCTGTGCTGACAGCTCGGAGCCTGGAGCCTGCTTCGGATTCTGTGTCTCCCTTCTCACTCTGCCCCTCCCCCGCCTTGTGCTCTGTCTCTCTCTCTCTCTCTCTCTCTCTCAAAAATAAATAAACATTAAAAAAAAAAAAGATATGGTCCACGGAGCGTGACCCGCTCAGAGTGGAGGACTGGGCTGAAGCAGAGGGCTCTTGGGCGGGCTCAGCGCTAGCCACCTGCCACATTTCCTGCATGGGAGTGGGATAAGTGGCCCGATGGCCTAAGTGCTTCTGACCCCAGCCTTTCAGGTGAAACATGACACCCTGCCCGCCTCCCGGTGTTGAGCTCACAGCCTCTGTGTAGAGCTGAGCACAAACCCTCCTGGGCCGAAGCCAGTTCCTGGAAGCAAAGTCTGGATGTGGAACGAGTGCTGGGCTTGGATCCTGCCACTTGCTGGCTGGGTGACCTTGGGCACATCCCTTAGCCCGAGCCTAGATTTCACATCCTCTGTTTAAACACAATCAAGTAATGCACGTGCTGCACTCTTCACCTAGTCCCTCCTCCTTCACCTGCCTCATCTTCTCTGGTTGATGTCCCGAGAGAATCTCAAGACCACACAGGGACAAGCAGAGCAAACCCCTTTCAAGAATCAAGGTCCAAGATGATTTCAGTGTTTTTGTCACTCTGTGGACCTAGTATATCACACCCATTTTATAGGTGACACAACCAAGGCTCAGGTGAATTTCTTTAGCTGAGTACCCCTGAGTCAGTAAGCAACCTGCACAACCATACAAGGTAGCCCTGTGTGACCCCATCTAGTCCTTGAAGAATAACTAGTCACGGAAACATGACTGGACCGGGATCAAATATTTGAGGGGCTGCAGAGGCAGGACTTGAACGCTAGTCTCTCCCCCAGTGGAGTGGGACCCTCAGTTGAGTGGCCCTCCGACCCCCCACCCCCCACCATGAGGTGGTGGAGGGAAGATTGGCAGACATTCCCCAGGTCTGAGGTTCGCAAGTGATGGACAGTTCTCTGGCTGATACAAAATATGTTTTGATAGACAGCGCTGTGTCCCTTCAACGCATCACACAGTTGAGAACATTCTCTTTTCAGCCTCCTGAAAGCATAAAGGAAGAAGTTTCCGTTGGGTGCTGATAGGTCTTTAACACCTCTCCAAACTTCGCCAGGCTTCCTTTTCCACTGAGGGCACATCTCAAGCCTTGGTATGCCGGTTTCCAGCTAGAATTTAATAACGTTCGTTTGTTTTCATTGTGTTTATTTTTATTCTACCTTCTATTTTTGGCAAGTGATACTGGCTTCCCATTTAAGGCAGTGATATAACGATCCTCTAAAAAACGTGTTGGCGGGGAGAGTTGGGCCTTGGATTTAAGAAAATACGAAGTAATATGTGGTGCATAGATATGGCAATGAGAATGATTGAAGTCTTGCCCTAGTTCCAGGCGGGGAGAATGCCGTGAGGGACGCGCCGCCCAAGGCACCCGGCTCATCCCCGCGGGGCTCTCTCTACAGTGCTCTCCCAGACCCGCACGCGCCGACCTCCACTCAGGCGCGCGCGAGGCCAAGGCGACTCCGCGGCTCCTCCGGGCGGCACGTGCGGGTCCACGAGCCATCCCGCAGGGTCCCGCGATCTCGGGCGTGAGGTGGCGGCGGCTCGGGGCGGGCGGGCTGGGCACCCGGCAGGGCACCTGGGCATTTCCGCGATGGAGGAGCGCGCGGGAGTCCTGGAGCGCGGGCTGGGGACCCCGGGCGGCTGGCTGGGGGGGGGGGGGACCCTCGCGGGTCACCTGCGGCCGGCGCGGGGTGCGTGTGCATGCGCGCGCAGACATCAGCCTCGCAGGCACATGCCGCCTTCCGGTCACGGTGCGCGTCCCCGGCCGCCCCACCAGCGGCCCCGACCCCACGCGCCCGGGCACGCGGAGCGCCAGACTGCGGCGACCCGGCGGCCGCGGGAGGGGCGGGCGGGGCGGGGCCAGGCCGCGGGACCCGCCGCCCATTGGCCGAGCGAAGTGCCGGGGGCGGGGCGCCGGGGAAGGCGGGCGAGCGGGCTCCGGCAGGCCGAGCGGGCGCAGGGCGGCTGGAAGGGCTGCTCGCGGGCCGCGGAGGGGGCGGGCGGACCCTGAGCGAGGGGTCCACCGTGGCACGCTCCGAAGCCTGATCTGGGCTTCTGCCCCTGGGTGTGCCACCGCGAGCCTCGGCTGCCACCGCTTTCCTGGGGCGGGTGTGGGGGGGAGGGCATTGACCTCGACCTGCGGGAGAGAGGGGCGTTCGCCTCCCGGAGAGGGAGGGAGGGAGGAGCTAGGGCCCGCAGAAAGTTCGCTTCCTCTGGGGGCCGGAGGAGGTGAAGTGGGAGGAGGACCGGGTTGCAGGCTAACTCGGAGCTACGTGCAAAACCTTGGGGCGGCGTTCAAGGCCCCCTCCCACACTCGCGCGGAGCCGAGCGCCCTGCTCCTCCTCCGGCTGCTGGCGTAGCCTCGCCGGGAGAAGGGAGCCGTTCCTCTGGCGCGGGGACAGCTGCAGAGCTGCAGGCAGAGGAGGAGGCCGCGGCGAGACGGGCAGCACCCCGAACCCGAGCGAACCCCTTTGGCGCGGGCGGAAAAGGTGGCATAGGCGGCCAGCACAGGTTCGCCCACTCGGGACGCGCACACCCGCACGCACCCACACACCGCCAAAGGACCCTCCAGGAGTGTCTGAGGACCCTCTTTAAGCCCCGGAGTCGTCCCTACCACCCTCCCCCAGCCCCGGAGACCTAGGCGGGGACCCCGGGATCGGACGTCCCCGCGCCTCCGGGCACCTGGCTCAGCAGGAGTCCCCCGGGTCGGGGCAGGGCGGGGTCGGCAGCGGCGAGCCCGAGCCCGCCCGGCGCCCAGGCCCCTCGGAGCCCTCAGAACCCACCCATGGGGTACCGGCTCCCCGCGTCCCCTCGCCCGGCCGCGCCCAGCTCGGCGCCCCCAGCCGCGCAGAGGAGGAGCCCGGCGCAGTGACCCGGGAGCCGCTGCAGGAAGCCTCGGCGGCGGCGGCGGCGGCGGCGGCGGCTGGAGAGGCAGGAGGTTCCCCGCACCTCCAGGCGCTTCCAGGCAGCCCTCCAAGCCGTGCCAGAGGCCCGGCTGGCCACTCTCAGGTAGGAGAGAGACCCCAACAGAACTGGGGGGCTGGCTGAAGTGGGGGAAGCCAGGAAGAAAGGTTGGAGGCTTGGGGGGGGGGGGGGACTAGAGGAAGCTTTACATGATCAGGGACAGTTAAACCGATCGAGCACCTACTGTGTGCCGGGATCATAGGCAACTTTACATATCTAGAGCAAATGATTCGAGTTGAGCACCTACTATGGGTCCGGCTGAGTGCTAGGCCCTTTACTTCTCCCTGGTAGGAAAGACTTAACTAAGCTTCTACTATGTGCTAGATGTGTTGCTGGGAGCCTTCCGTTTAAGGGACCTAGAGCAATAGCCATTTAAATAGGAGGACACTGAGGCTCAGGGAGGAAGTGGCACTTAACCTTCCCCAAACACTCCCACCCCCTTCCTGAGCTGGCTGCTGCCTGTGGACCTGGATGGAGCTCCCTGGTGCCCCCCCACCCCCAGCCCTGGTGAGGACTTCCTTTGAGGAGGGAAGATTAAGCAATACCTTCCTTGTTCGGCATGTCTTGAGCTTTTTGGGGGGTTGGTGCAAGGAGCGAGTTCCCTGAGTGCTTCTTTTCCCTGGAAGTGTGTCCAGCATTCGGCTGGCCACAGGGCCTCCAAGTACCTCTGAGGGGCTCTCTCTGCCTTCTCCCTTTGCCCCGCTTCCTTGGAGGATAACAAAGGATGTTCTGGATTCCTGGCAGGTCGGAGGCCAGGCTGGGAAGGGGCAGCCGGCTCAGGAGCCCATGATTCAGGCTTGCAGTGACGAGGCGGGGTCCCCCAAGACCTCTGCTTGCATTCCAGTCCTATGCCACCTGGCTGTTCCACCTGGCCCCTTGAATGCCTAGAGGAGGTGCCTCAAAGGAACCCACTTGTCAGGAGCTGTATTAGCCTCTAGACTTCTCGCTGAACAATCCGGGCCACGCTCCGGGTTTGTTTCTGCAGTTCCCAGGTGATAGATGACCAGCCCCACCGGCCCAAACCATTTGCTGAGCTGGTGAGAGGCAGGGCTGGTCTGCCGGAAGCTGACGGCCTGCCTGTTTTCTGCCACCCCGAGCTGCCAAGGGTGATGGGGTTGGCTTTGCAAAGCCCCCAGGACACCCCTCAGTGTGGGGATGGGAGCGAGTGGATAACGTGTCCGTCCAGAGAGGCTGGCATGTGTGCTAATGGAGGAGGCTTGAGGTGTGTGGGAGGGAGAGGGGGAGCACTGGTTCTGTGAACAAGCTTTGGGGTCCCCCCAGGGAGAAGGACACGGCCAGACTCCTGTCCTGATGTCCTTGTCCATCTGATCCCCTCCATCTTCCAGGCGGGCCCTGAAGGGAGAGGTTTGGGGGAGAAGAAGGGGGTGAACCCGCAGGTGCCTCTGCTAGGAGCCGGCCGGGCAGGGTTTGGGGGTGAGTCCTGGGCAGAATGCCTGCCCCCAGCTGTCTGCAGGGAGGGAGAGGGAGTGAGTGTATAATAGGCCTCAGGGGTCATTCCTCTGCCTGACGCCAGCTGAGGCTTCCCTGAGTCAGGCACTGTTTTGAGAAAAACTGGTTTTGGCCAGGGGGTAGGTTTTTATAGAGGTAAGAGCCCAGGCTTTGGAGCCCATCAGCCTAATTGTAATCCTGGCCTGGCCGGTAATCTGTGTGAGTCAGCCAGGCCGACCCCCAGTGTGCCCATCAGTTAGTAGACTGATGCTGGTCTGCTCTTCACGGGACCGTTGTGAAGTCATTGGAACAAGGAACACGAAGTGCCCGGCATGATGGGAGCCCGCCTGGCTGTTCCCCTGGGGATTGTGTGTGGGGGGGCTGTTCCTGACAAGTGGGGTTCCACCCCATCCCTGGTCTGGGACTTTCTGCCCCCTTCCCCCGCCGGGTGCCCTTCGAATGACCCCGGGCTGGGGTCAGCTGAGTGACCCAGAACTTGCATTTGGGTCCTTGTGCTGCTAGCGGTCCCCATTGACCACTCTCTGAGCCTCCAGGGTTGGGCTCTAAATTCTGGAAGGGCCCTTTGACCTCGGATGCCCACCTGCTTCTCACTGTGCGGCCCCGGCTGAGGGTGCAGGGAGGAGAGAAGCCAGGCCCACAGCTGCCCACAGTGCCTCCTCTGGGGCAGCAGAGGGAGGGAGGATGCGGGGGCGGGAGGTGGAGCCCACGGAATCGCTGTCACCTGGCGTCCAGGTGTCTGGGTGCCTCACACAGCCCCACGTGGCTGAGGCCATGTGAAGACTCACAGTCTCCTCTTGGAGAAGAAAGCCGTGTTTCCCTCTCTCTTTGCCTCTTTCTGATGCCTTGTCTCCTCCCTGACCCTCTGCCTCTTCTCTCTGACTTCAGGCCCATCCAGGCACTGATATGCGCACATCTGTACCAGGAGCCCCCGGCTAGAGGCTGGGTAGGCGGTGATGGAGACCAACATTGTCCCTGGGGGCTGCTGGCCTCCTTCCCTGTCTGTCTAGACAGAGGTGATCACCAGCAGAGTCAAGTTCCCCGCAGAGGGGCTAGGGAGGGGGCTGTCGTGGCGTGGGGCCTCTTTTCCCCCATCTCTGAAGGTCCAGGCTGCCTTGCCAGCCCCAGAGGACACAGAGGAGCCTTCACTGCTCTTGGTCTTGCGGCCTCCCTGTCCCCACCGCACGCCCATGGGTGTGCCTGGGGCACCGAGACCCTCCTCAGCACCGCACCTGGGCCAGCCAGGTGGGAGGAGGAAGAGGGAGAAGACCTCAGAAGGAGGTTTCGGGTGAGCTCCAGAGGCAGACCCACTTGCTTCATTCATTCATGGCTCATTTATTGAGCACTTGCTGTGGACATGGCACCGGAATCCCGTGGGATAAATGGAAAGAGGGCCGCGGGCGTGAATTGGGGGGAGGGGGATGTGGGGATCTTCGCCTCGGAGTCACTGTCCTGGCTCCCTTATGAACCACAGAGCCCACTCGTGTAGACCTTTAAGCTTCAGGGTCCTTATTTGTGAAATGGGCAGGTAATCTCTTCCCCGTCGGCAGGTGGTGAGGAGACGCCATCGCGTGGGGCACACCGCCTGGGGTCAGATCTCTCTTTGCTGGTTACTGGCTGTGTGAGCATGAACAAGTTAACTAAACTTCTCTGTGCCTCAGTAACTTCCTCTGTAAACTGGGGTAACACCACCTACCTTCTGGGGTTCCTGAGGGATGGAACGACTTATTCCACGCTCAGCACTTAGAACGCTGCGGCCTCTGTTGACGGCGCGGTAAATGTCAGCTACCCTGATTGTCCTGTACTTAGCACAGTACTTGGCACACGGCAGGGGCTGGGCTAATGGTGATGGTCACAGCTCCAGGCTCAGGGTCAGCGGTGTGCTGAGTGGGCTTATTGTGTGTGCGATTCATTTTTCCTCTTTGCGATTCATTCATCGAGGTCCTCTTGGTAGCTTGGAATTGGCCGTGGTGGGAATGCGTATGCCGCAGAGATTGACAAACACTGCCAATAAGAGCTTTTTAAAAAGACACTTTTGAGAGCTGGTTTACTGCACAGCGGCTCTCAGTGGGGCAGGGCGAGCGGATACAGATGCCTGAATGCCCTGCACAGGACGTTTGCCAGGGGGTCTCTCCACCTCCAGTCTCTTAGCATAATGGCAGACGTAGAACATTATGAGGTTGGAGAGAGCCTTGGGGTAAGTGGGTGCGGCATTCTAGGCTACTGCGCTGGGGCAGCCAGAAGGGGGGGGGGGGGACCAGCGGTAGGTAGCATGTACAGCTCCCTGTGCACATGGAGAAAAAGGTGCCTCCTCTGGGCAGATGAACTCCACAAAGACAGCCCTCCCCTTTCCCTCACAGCTGGGTGCCTTGTGCAGTGCCCAGCCTGCACACCCGTGCGTGGCAGCGGCTGAGGGCAGAAGGGATCGCTACTCCAGCAGGCCTGTATCCACTTCTAGTTCCTAGAGAGGGGAGGGATTCCTGCTGGGGTGGGGCGGGGAGCGAAAAGCCTTCTGAGAGGAGGTGATATTTGAGCCAGGCCCTGAAACATAAAGAGAAGAGGGTGTTCTGGCAGAGGGACTAGCACGAGCTAAGAATTGGAGGCAGATCTCAGCAGAGCTCCAACAGAGCGATGGGCTCAGGGATTCTAAGGGGATTCTGGCGGGTGCTGACATAGGAAAGGAGGGTGGCGGGGCCGGGACTGGCCTCTGGGGGGCTTATTTATGTTCCATTTGGGCTTTGGAGCTGGGATCCAGTTCAGCCTCTTCCACAAGCCCAGGAAGCTCCCATAGAAAGTTCTGGGTAGCCCTTGGAGCTCTGAGGCACTTGAGCTGTTCCTGGGTCGTTTCTCTGGCCCACGTCCCCTAGTCTAGAGCTCTGGGTCTCCTGGCAGTAAGCAAATTCCCAGGGGCTGGGGGTGAAATCGCCGGGCCCTGGGTGGGTGGGGAGGATGTGGTCTGGACACGGCCTTTCCCCGTTTCTGGGAAGGCCGAAAGGCCACAGCCCGCCGGGCCCAAGAAATGCTCTCTAGCGCCAACTCCAGGTCGTGCCCTGGAGTCACAGCTCCTGGGAGGCCGGGAGTTGGAAAAGGACGGGAGGACCAGGGAGAGGTCAGGTTCTAGCAGGAGTTACTTAACATTTTGCCACCTCAGCGCGGGCCACAGCCCTGTGAACGGAGTCCCTTTTACAGCTGGGGAAAAGTAAGTCCCAGGGAACTTAAGCTCCTTGCCCACGAGCAATAGCGAACGGGTGGTAAAGTGAGGAATCAGGCCCCAGCGGTTCCGGGCCGGAGTCAACAAAGGGTGAATGGCCGCAAGGGCGACCGAGGGCACGCGTGAGGGGGGTGAGTGAGGAGGAAGGAGGCCTCGGAGGGCACGAACGAACGAGCGGGCAGAGCTGCTAGGCCCCTTAGAGACGCCCGAGTCTAACGCCCCCGTCTTACAGACAGAAGACGGACGCCCAGACAGGAGCCACGCAGAGGAGGCCAAGGCCGCCAGCAAGAGGCTGCAAGGCCGGGTCCAGGGCCTCCTGACACCCGCTCCCCGCTCTGTGCCACAGTCCCGAGCCATGATGAAGACCCTGTCCAGCGGGAACTGCACGCTCAGCGTGCCCGCCAAGAACTCGTACCGCATGGTGGTGCTGGGCGCCTCGCGGGTGGGCAAAAGCTCCATTGTCTCCCGCTTCCTCAACGGCCGCTTCGACGACCAGTATACGCCCACCATCGAGGACTTCCACCGGAAGGTCTACAACATCCGGGGCGACATGTACCAGCTGGACATCCTGGACACGTCCGGCAACCACCCCTTCCCTGCCATGCGCAGGCTGTCGATCCTCACAGGTGGGTGCCGGGGCGGGCGTGCGCGCTCAGCAGCGGACGGCGCGCGGACAGAGCGCGTTGCCTGTCCCCCGTCTGCAGTGAAGCTCCCAGCAGAGCCCCCTCGTGAGGGTCAGAGAGGAGTTGCCGGCCAAGTGGTCGAGCTGGGGCCCAGATTCCGCGCCGTGTGGCCGGGGACCGAGTACTCGTGACCGTGGTGCCACCTTCCAGATCGGGAGCCGACACAGGCCGGCACTGGGACGGTCCCTCTCCGGGGAGCAGAGGGGCTGCTGCCTTCCTCCTGCAGGAGGTGGCCCCGCAGGGCTCCGGGGCCCGTGGTCAGTCTGCCCGGCTCGGGTCTGTTGACACCCTGGGCCTTCGCTGCCTCTCAGAGCGGTAAAGGCAGGACCGGGGCAATGGCCAGTCAGAGTGATGCTGGGGGCTCGGCAACGGTCACGGGAATGGTGGTGGCGATAGCTAACACGTACTGAGGGCTGTGTGCCTGAGCCTGTTCTTACAGCTTAGCATGGATTCATTTCATCCTCACGACTAACCTAGGAGACGGGTCTTTTGCACTTCGCAAGTGGGAAAAGTGACGCCCAGAGAGGTTAAGCTACTCCAGGCGGTA